>NW_026526732.1:65856000-66606000 GCF_024362965.1 Panthera pardus
AATGGATTTTGTTAAGGGTTATTATGATTTTTAAGCTGAAACATTTACCAATGATCACAATGACCACCCTCCCCTCATATTTGTGTTAAATATGAGTCCAAATTTTGTGGTGAGAGCAGAAAACATCTTGGTCGGTATGCTAGATAGTTCTAGTTTCGCTAGGTGGAATATGCTAAGCAAATAAGAGTATATGAAAGGTATTCTTTATATTTATCTATTCTTGCATTAGAGCTTCTATGAAACAGAGCTGGGTAGACAGAAAGGAAAGTGAGGCACTTGCCTTGGGCAAACTTTTAAAAGGTTACCAAAAAAAATTCAGTAATTAAGGTAAATATTTAATACAATATTTAAGAAATAAAAAGTAATGTAAAAACTTATGATGAATAAAGCATCTAAATTTTTTTAAAAAGTGCAGACTTAGTGTTAAGCCTTATTGGAGACTGAGCTGAAAGGAAAAATCAATAACTGTCCCAATTACCTCATCCCAGGCCAACCCTTGAAATAACAGTAATTACACCAGTAAATCTTGTGTTGCATTTTATGTGATAAGAATAATGTGTCCCATATACTAAAAAAATCTTATATATAGGGTTTTTTAAACATAATTTAATTACTGGAGAAGTATCTTTATATGGCATCCAATGGCACTTGATGCGAGACAGAAATTTTTCAAGACGTTTAGAAACACAATAATGAAAGAAATTTCAAACTATTGCTTTCAAAGTCAGAAGTATCGTGTCACTTCTTTATATATGGTCTTTGTAGAAGACTGAACAGATTATAATGAGTAGGTATCTAAACCTTTGTCATTGAATACAACACACAGAAAAAAGTTCTGAATAACAACTTTGTACTTTTAATTTGTTAATTATGATAACAGTGCTTATGATTCAAGCACTGTTTCAGCATTGGACATACGGTAGTGGACCATATTACTCAAAACTTTCTGCTCTTATAAATTTTATATTTTTTGTGGATGAGGGAGGTGTAAGTAACATAAATGAAATATCTAGCGAATTAATGGTAATAATTATGAAAGAGAAAAAGTAAAGCAAGAATGTCAGCTATTAAAGAGGTTCATATTTCATATAAGAAGGCCACGGAAGGTCTTACTGAGAAGTAGCATTTGTGTAAAACCCTGAAGGAAGTAAAGGAAAAAATTATAAAGATATCAGCAAGAAAAACATTCTTGCAGGAAGAGGAGCTAGTGCAGAGGTATGAGAAGATCAGAGCCTGGTAAGTTCAGGAGATAGCAGAGACCCAATGTGACTAGAGCCAGGTGAGCAAGGTAAAGAGAATCTGGATATGAGGCTAGAGAGAGACTAGGGGCATGGTTGGAGGAGCAGGGCATATAGATAATGAGAACTTTGTTTGTTTGTTTGGTTTTTTCAAAAATTATACAGGAAGACCTTTAAGGACTTGAAGCAGAAACACAACATGACTTACTATCATATTTTTTTTAATTAAACTTTTATTTACAAAAAGAGGTGGCCTAAAGGATTTGGCCAGTGGGCCATAGTTTATCAATACCAGTTCTAGATTATATGCCAGGCACATAGGAAGTACTTAAATAGACATTGGATGAATAAATGAATGATTTCCAAACTATTATAGTTAGAATGTTTTCAGGAAAGATACAGCAAAATTACATGATGGTAAGTCAGTTTTACTTTCTTTTGTCACAATTCTCTGTTCAAGGGTGTCTTGTTTGACATACTTATTGTGGTGCGTATAGCTCTACTAGGTATATAAAAAACAAAAGTTTATGATACAAAGTTCTGCTCTCAAAGATCAATATAAAGTCAGGAATATTAATGTGTGATTTTCATGTATCTGCACAGACATTACATCTAACTCCAAAATTACAATAATCCCTAAGAGCCGCAAAAACATAAAATGCTAGTAAAAAGCCCCAAAAATACAGTTTTGAAAATTTACTGTCATAGGTTATTAAAAAAATATAGATGCTCAAATGGTTTCAAGATATTCCAGAAGTTGATTTCTCTTTTTCAGTTAAAACATAATACTTAGGGAGAGAGAGAACAGATGTCATGGAAAGAGGCATAACTATAAATCATTGCAAAACAACCATATATACACAGGGACAACTTGTGGAGTATGATATAGTGAAAAGAGAACTGACTTCATCTTAAAGCTGGTTCTGATTCTTTCACCTTCAACTTAGATAAATGGTAAGCCTCAGTTTTCTCATATGAAAATTTAGAGAGAGACCTATCTTTTCTAATTCATAGGATTTGGGGAGGATCAAATGAGAGAGTGATTGTAAAACACCTTACAACCCAAAAAACAACAACAATATAAAGCTCAAAATTAGGTGGTTTTTTAAAGTCAACCATTTGCAGTTCATAATGAGAGGGAGAGTTGCAAAGTATTAGGTATTTAACAGTAGTAGCTGCAGTCATAAACCAAAGACTCCTTATTTACCTACAGCTAAGAAAGGGCATGCACATGAAAGATCTCCTTGACACATAGACATGTCTGTGACTGCCTCTTAGTAGACGTCTGAATACACCTTACTTCCCACTGAGATGATATGATTTTCTTGACTACAAGCATGAGAGAATGGTTTCTAACACACTCCTCTCAAAAGTTTATAAATGGACACATTGGTTATTTTGGATAACTGCCAACAAAAAGCCTTACTAAGTGCTTATATTTAGTATTTATAATTGTGGAGGAAGGCTAAAAGCAAGTGTGTGGTCTTATCAAGGCAGGGAATCCTAAGTGCCTGGAATATAGAAAGGTGAAAACTGATCCTAGAAACAGAGCAAGGCCATATCACAAGTGGTTTTATCCTTGCTTAGGAGTCTGAATTTAAACCTGTAGGTGATGGGGAATTCCATCGCCCTAGAATGGGAAGGAGGGTTTAATAAGCACTGGTCACTAAACACCTTACTAACGTTTTTTATATACTTCATGTTGTTCCAAAAAGGATTTAAGATGACTTTTAAAATGCTTGCTATATGACAACATTAGAAGTAAACAAAAGTGCTCTCTGCTCCTCCCCATTTGAGAGACAGCCACATATTCTGGTGCAGTGACAGCTGCATCCCCAAGACACAATGGTGAATGTCAGAGTAGACAGATTTGGCAGTATTGGGCACCTGGTCATCAGGGCTGCTTTTAACTCTGGCAAAGTGAATATTGTTGCCATCAATTACCCCTTCACTGACCTCAACTGTAGGGTCTATGTGTTCCAGTATTATTCCACCCATGGCAAAGTCCACAGCACAGTCAAGGTTAAGAATGGAATGCCTGTCATAGATGGAAAGCATATCTCCACTTCCAGGAATGAGATCCTGCCTACATCAAATGGAGTAATGCTGGTGCTGAGTATGTTGTGGATTCCACTGGAGTCTTCACCACCATGGAGAAGTCTGGACTCACTTAAAGGGTGAAGCCAAGAGGATCAACATCTCTGCCATGCCTGTTCATGCCATGGTTGTGATGGGTGTGAACCAGAAGTATGACAACTCTCTCAAGATTGTCAGCAATGCCTCCTGCACCACCAACTGCTTGGCCCCTCTGACCAATGTCATCTATGACAACTTTGGCATTGTGGAGGGACTCATGACCACAGTCCATGCTATCACTGTCATCCAGAAGACCATGGACAGGCCTTCTAAGAAACGGTGGCATGTTGCCCAAGAGGCTGCCCTGAACACTCTCCCTGCTTCTACTGGCACTACCAAGGCTGTAGGCAAGGTCACCTCTGAGCTGAATGGGAAGCTCACTGTCATAGCTTTTGGCGTCCCCATTCTCAATGTGTCAGTCATGGATCTGACCTGCTTCTTGGAGAAAGCTGCCAAATATGATAATATCAAGAAGGTGATGAAACAGGCATCAGAGGACCATACTCAAGGGCATCCTAGGCTACACTGAGGACCAGGTTGTTTCTTGCAACTATTTTTTTAAGAAAGAGGGAGACAGAGAGAAAGAGAGAGAACACAAGAGCAGGAAAAGGGTTAGAGGGAGAGGGAGAGAGGGAGAGAGAGAGACAGAGAGAGATACAGAGAGAGAGAGAGAGAGAGAGAAAGAGAATACCAAGCAGGCTCCGTGCTCAGTGCAGAGCCTGATGCAGAGCTCAATCCCACGACCCTGGGATCATGACCTGAGGCAAAATCAAGAGTTAAGCACTCAACTGACTGAGCCATACAGGCGCCTCAGTGTCTCCTGCAATATTAACAGTAACACTCGCTCTTCCACCTTTGATGCTGGGGCCAGAATTGAGGATCATTGCCTTCAATGACCACTTTTTCAAACTCATGTTCTGGTATGACAATATATTTGGCTACAACAACCAGGTGGTTGACCTCATGGTCTACATGGTGTCCAAGGTGTAAGAGTCCCCTGGACTACCACCACAGTGAAAGAGGAAGAGAGAGGCCCTTAACTGTTGGGGAATCCTTGCCCCAACTCATCCTCCAACACACTGAGAATCTCCCGAACTCTACACAGTTTCTATCACATAACCCCTTAAGAAGGGGAGGCATTTGGGGAGCTGTACCTTGTTTTGTACCATAAAGTATACTGTATCCAGCTCCGCCAAAATAAATAAATAAATAAGCAAAAATGGTCAATCCAAGGAAAGATGGTAGAAAAAACAAGAAAGGTCAGGTATATTATCAATAGACAAAACACATGCTCATAAGGACATATTTGTAAATTAGAAGACATTCATTTGACTCCATTCTTCCTAGTATCTAATGCAAGGGAGGATATAACTAGTTAAGAGGTCAAATATTCAAAAGGAAAAATCAGTTTCTCAGAAGTATAATTTATCTTGATTCAGGTAACATAAGGCATTTAATCTATAGTTTGTATTGATTATATAGAACACAACGTGATACGGTCAATATTATCTGTAGAGTAAAATACATATTTCTGGGGTTATTGGTATCATCTTTCAATATAAACCAATTGTATCATAGCCAACTTTAGTTAAGAGCAAGTCTACAAAAATCCAGAGTCAAAAATAAAATCTTAAAGCATTTAAGGGTGTTCATGGATTTATCATGTATGTTTAACATTTAGGCAATCCCTTGTTAAGTTTATTTTTTCTAAAAATTGGGTGGTAACACATTTAAGCAGAAAAGCAACATGGTTTGATATCAGTTTTAATATTTATTTTTGCCTATTGTGTTGAGAATAGATTACAAGGCACCAGAAGCAAAACCATTGCTATAATATAGATAGGAGGAATGGTGGCATGGTCCAGGTTAGTGAGACTGGAAGTGGTAAAAAGTGATAACATTCTGAATTTTGAAGACATATCCAATAAGGTTTGCTTATTAAAGAATTATGTTTGGGACTTTTACAGAAATAGATATATCAAAGATGGTTTCAAACATTTTGACCAAGAAATTTTGAGAATGGAGTTGCAATTAACAGAGGTGGTGGTTTGTGATGGAATTTCAAAAGCTCAGTTTTGGCCATTTTATGTTTGAGAGGGCATTCAAATAGAGGCTTTAGTTGGCATTGGATATTGTAGCAGACTGAATAATGACCCCTCAAAAATGTTCATGTTCTAATCCTTAGGACCTGTAAATGATCCTTTATGCTGCAAAAAGGGCTTTACAGATGTGATTAGGAATTTTGAGATGGAGGGATTATCCTGGATTATCCATATGAGCCCATGTAAGCATAAAGGTTCTTATAAAATGGAGAGAGGAGATCAGAGTCAGTAGCAGGAGATGTGATAGTGGAAGCAAAAGGTTGGAATAATACAAACATATGGCCATGAGATAAGGAATGCAGAAAAATTCTAGAAGCTGAAAATCCAAGGAACAAATGCATTCTTTCCCCAAATCTCCAAAAGCAAAGTGCTCTATTGATACTGTGATGTTAGATTGGTGACCTTCAGAACTGTATGAGAATAAATTTGCATTGTTTTAAACTTGTTTTGTGGTAATTTGTTATAGCAATAATACAAAACTAATAGATATATTAGTGTTCAAGGGAAAAGTCTGGCTGGAAATATAAACTTGGGCATATAGATAAACTGTTAGATGTGATTCTGAAGCAGGAAGAAAGATTAGAGAAGCCATCTGAGGAATGAGCCTTAAGGTATACCAACACTTAGAAGTTGAAGACCTGATAATAAGACCTGTGAAAAAGAGAGTGATAAAGGGTCTTGAGAGGCAGGAGAAAAGCCAAACTATGTAGTGTCCTGAAGATTTAGTAAAGAGTCAGTTACTGGTGCTATTAAGAAAGCTGTAGAGGGAGTGAGATGAAATCCTAAACTAGTGGGTACATAAAAAAATGGGAAAGGAGAAATTAAAGATTGCAAGTATAGAGAAATCTCTCAAGGAATTTTGCTGTAATAGGAGGAGAGAAATAGGGCTGTTGTGGAAGGTAAAGTGAGGTCAAAAGGCAATTTACTTTTTAATGATGAGAGAAATAGTATATACTTGTTCTGATAGAATCATCACTTATAAATGATAAAACTGTCAATCATGGAAATAAGGAGAGTATTGCTAGAACAGTATTTTTAAATAGGCAAGAAGGCATGGGTGTGATTGCACAATTGAAGAAATAGCTTTAGCCAGGAGCATTTTCAGCCTATCTGTAGAAACAAGGAGAAAGTACATGGGCAGAGATGTAGAAAGCTGATAGGTATAGTATGGGTAATCTATAAAAGTTTTTTTTTTTTTTTTTTCCTGATTGCTTCAATTTTCTTGGTGAAGAAGAAATAAAGTCAGCAGATGAAAGTGAGCGTCAGGAACAGAGATATTGAGGGGGAAGCAGGTCTCCTTAGATATAACACTCATATTATTTTCCCCCAGAGGTTTTTCTAATCTTAAAATCTCCCTTGTGAATGTTGCAGTTTTTATAAACTCTGTTTAGAGCAGTTTTGGGTTTACAATAAAATTAAGAGGACACAGAAATTTTCCACACACTTCCTTCTTCCACACATGCTTCCACCATTATCAACATCACTCATCAGAGTGGTACATTTTTACCAAGGATGAACTTAAATTGATGAATCATACTCACTCAAAGTCCATAATTTACCTTTAGGTTCACTCTTGGTGTTACACATTCCATGGGTTTGGACAAGCATACAATGACATACATCCACCATGAGATCATCAGAGTATTTTCACAGCCTTAAAAATCCTCTGTGCTTGCCTATTTGTTTCTTTCTTTGCCTATTTATCTCTTTGCCAATGTTATCTGCCACCCCTGGAAAACACTGGCCTTTATTATTTTGTCCATACTTTTGCCTTTTCCAGAATGTCACATAGTTGGAATTATATGTAGCCTTCTCACATTGGCGCTTTTTCATTTAGTAACATGCATTTAAAGTTCATCCATGTTTTTTTTTTTTATGGTTTTCTGGTTGTGATAGGTAATTTCTTTTTAGTGATGAATAATATTCCATTATCTGAATTACGTCAGTTTATTCACCATCACTTACGGAAGGATGCCTTGGTTGCTCCCGAGCCATGGCAATTATGAGTAAAGCTGCTACAAACAAAGCAAAGCTGTGTGCAGGTGTTTATGTGGACACATATTTTCAACCCCTTTGCATAAATACCAAGGAGCATGAATGCTGTATTTTATGGTTAAAGTATGTTTGTAAAAAACCTGCCAAACAATCCTCCAAAGTGGTTGTACCATTTTGCTTTTCCACTAGCAATGTATGAGAATTTCTGCTGTTCTACATCCTACACCAACATTTGGTGCTGTCAGTGTTTTGGATTTTGGCCATTGTAATAGATGTGTAGTGGTATCTTGTTTTAATTTGCATTCTCCTGATGACATATGATGACTTTCTCATATGTTTATTTGCCATGTGCATTATGTTCTTTGGTGAGGTGTCTGTAAGGTATTTGGCCCACTTTTTAATCAGATTGATTTCTTATTGCTAAGTTTAAAGTATTTCTATATATTTTTGATAACTATCATTTATCAGATGTGTATCTTTTGCAAAACTTTTATTCCAGTCTATGACCCTTTTTTTCCCTGATTCTCTTGACATTGCCTCTCACAATGCAAAAGTTTTTAATTTTAATGAGGTCTAGATTATCAATTATTTTATTCATGGATCATCTTTTTGGTGTCATACCTGAAAAAGCATCATCATACCCAAGGGTACCTAGGTTTCTTTTGTATTATCTTCTAGGAGTTTTCAAACTTTGGATTTTACATTTAAGTGTATGGTCCATTTTGATTTAATTTTTGTTGTATTCAATTTTTGAATTCCAAAGTTTTGGAACGAACTTAACTGGAGAGCATAATCTCATACATGGATCTGTCCCTACCTCCATCATTTTCTGTTTTTCCGCTCCTTTCATCTCTAACCTCCCCTTTTATTACCATTGTTTTTCCTCTTTTTCTCTCCTTTGTTCATACTGCATCATATTTTAAACTTCTGTCTTTTGGCCTGTGTTTTATTTTGTATCAAATATTTTGTAGGCCTATTAAGTTAATAATAATTATATAAAAGCTTAGAATGTTGTTTGTGATCATATAAATGGTTGAAGAGGAGCATTTGTATTTATACTGGAACAGTGTAGAGCAGGGAAAGGTAACTAGAAAATAAATCTTCATAGAATACTTTCACTTACATAGGAAAATGAAGACCATACAATAGGAATAAGTATTATCATGAAAAATGCCCTATTTATTTCTCTACAGAATTAATAAATCTGAAACTCCTAAGACTAAAAGAAAAATTTTCTTCCATTTGGCATAATAAGAGTTTTCCACTGATATCTTAAGTTTATTTGAATGAAATTTGTTTTACCACTAATTATTAGAGAAGCAATATATTAATTAAAAATAATTCAAGCAAGGGAAATATAATTACTCTATTTTCAGACATTTTGTCAAAGGAGTATTAAGACAGATTTGGTGCAATGGAATTATAGAAAATGAAAAATGTAATTACAATTTTTTAAAAAAGATATGTTTTTGGTATAAAATATGCTCCAGTAGGCTACCAATTGAAAACTATATTTACCTTGATGAATACTAAAAAAGTCATCACATTTTCAAAGTGTATCCTCATTTAGGTTGTCTACAGAAGAACATTTTAAAGAGTCATGCATGTATTAAAAATGCATTATTATAATCAAATCTAACTAGTCATCAAATTTATTATTTCACATATATATTGACTGGGAAGAAGTTAAGTTAGATTATATATACATATACGCAAATAGCACGAATTAAGGGTACTGGTGTGTGATGCAATGTTATCTGGCCCTGATATTGAATAGTGAAGAGCAATGGCGCCACGTAAACTAAATATTGTATGAGTGTGAGTTTGTCTGTTTTAGTTAACCATTAACTATAACCAAGGTGTGTTTGGTTAGCATTCACATTATCTGAATCAGGAATCAACACTTCAGAATGCTCTAATACTCCAATACTGTTATTGGAATATATATGGGCAGGGGTTAAGAATTGTTATTAGAGATGTTAGCAATATTTTTCATCAATGAGATGAGTGGTGTTAAAAGACATGGTAAGACTAGAAAGATTTTACCGGTTCCCCACCCTTGCATGAGTAACTTGTAAGAAATTAGCAAGTCTAACGTTCTCATACATGGGAGTCCTCACTAAATGGAGTCTTCCAACCAGCCTGACTAAAGTTTTGGCTGATCCTACCATCAGAATATTGTTACCTCTACCTCTGAATGAAGCATCCTACAAAGGTGCTCCCTAGAATGTATCAGGACAGAAGAGTGAGATTTTCATTAAACCTACATGAACACATGGCTTGGCTTTTTGAGTTGGATTTCTAGCCAATGCTTGTATGTTTGTCAGAATTGGAATAAGATTTACAGTTATTGTAGCACACCAGCTGGCAATGAGATGATGGGAAAGAAGATACAGAGCTCCTACTAACCTCTAACAGCAGAGGCTACCAATATTTACGTAAAGTACTGAACAATTGATGAACAGTCAGATTGGCTTCATTCCATTCAACACAATCAGATAAGAACAAAATCTTGAAGTACTTTGCAAATCACTAAAGTTTTGGAAGCACAGACAACTTTTCCAGAAAATCTTCTGTAACCAAAGAAGTGACAATTCCCCTTTGGGATAATCTCATGAGCATGAATTCCAATTGTTCTTAGATAAGAGATAGACTAATACCAGAATGGAATATATTTAAATACATTTAAAAATCACTGAAAAATTTCCAATCACAACATGTTTTATCTGGACTGGAAGTCAACCGAGGTGAGACAGAGCCACACATTTTTACCACAGTCTCATACACTGTTCCAACTAGAGAGACAGAGTATTTCATGTGAACTCTCTAAGATGGAGAGGTCATGACCCCAGAAAGAGATTTGTCCAAGGATCCTGGTTTGTTCTTATAGTCCTAAATCTCAATTCAGTTCTTTGTGCAACCCAGCAATCATGCTACTCTTTACAATCCACTCTTCCATGTGACTAGTTCCTTCTATCTCCTCTCTTCAAGGATTGTTGATCCACGCTTACCCTTACTCACTGACAAAATAGATGCAATTGGAGGAAAAATTCTCCATGTTCCCCATCATATCTACAATCTACAATTATATCTGTGCAAATATTCTGTCTTTCCTCCTGTTCCTCTGGATGAATCTCAGTGAGCCTAGCCATGGTCATGCCCTCTGCTTGTGTAACTAGAATCCATCCTATTTTACCTACCTAACCCCATCGTTGCAGCAATTTTCTCTTTTTTCCCCCAAATCATATTTTTCTCCATTCTGGTGGGTTCTTCACATCCAGTCTTATGTCTCCAATTTCAAAAGCAAGTTTCTTTCAATTCTGGTATTTAATGCAATAGTTAAATCTCAGTTTTCACTTATTTGACTCATTAGCAACACTTAATACAATGGTTTGTTTCCTCTTTCTTGGAACATGGCTTTCACCTGGCTGGTAAAAAAAAAACGAGTTGCTTTTTTCTCTCTCTCTCTCTCTTTTTTTAATTTTTACTTTACAGGGCTCCTGTTTATAAGATACTTAAATAAATATCTTAAAAGTAACAAGTCAAAACAGAATTCCTTCTTTTCACTTCTAAACCTGCTCCTCTGTCAAAACTTTTCCAAAGTAACCTGTGGCAACTTTATTCTTCCAATTACACAAGCAAATCTTAACATAATCTTTAATTCTTCTTCTTTCATACCTTATAATTAATCTGTCAGCAAATCCTGTTGGCTCCATCTTCAAACTATACTTGGAACATGACTATAGTATCAATACCACCTTCCTAGAAAGAAAAAAAAACATTTTCTAATTTTTACACTTCTTCATTTGCTTTGCACAGTGTTTGCTCAGCATAACAGCCACCTACAATCCTTCATAAGACTGTATAAGATTGTTTTTCATAGTCTTTCTACTTCATATATTAACAGCTCAAGTATTTGTAGTGGTCTACAAGAACTTCTATAATCTGGTCACTTAATTCCTCTCTGCCCATATCTCCTGTTCTTCTAGTTGCTCATTCCGAGTCTCATATGTCTCCTGACTCTTGCTTGATAACACAAGGTATACACCTGAGTTAAGGAACCTTCATTTGCAATTCTCTCTGCCTAGGAAACTATTTATACACATAGCTCACTTCCTTGACACTTTCAAGTGTTTGCTCAAATATCACTATCTCTATAAGATCCTCTTTAAACAATCTTGTAAGATTTGCATACATGCCCCCAGGCTTCAAAACAGTTACCTCACTTCCTTTTTAAGGTTTTCATCCCTAGCATTTAACACTTTCATGCATACTGATTATTTTATCATCTCCTTCAAAGTCAGGAATTTGGGATCCTTGAGAAGAGGTGTTCTTTCCTCCCTTCTATGCTTCCTTCCCTTCTCTTCCCTTCCCTTTTCTTTTCAAGTACACCCATTTAATCTTCATCGCTGCCTTTTATAATGAGTACTATTATCTCGTCCATTTTCTAGATTAAAAAATGGAGACACTGAGGTTAACTAAAATATTCCAGATCCTAGAACTTATCAGGTTTGGAGCTGAGATTCAAATCTAGGCAGATTGTAACCACAGTCCATGCTCATAATTTCCACTATATTTTGTTCACTGATGAAGAGTGACACAAACAGGTATTCAAATACTTATTTGATAGGTTATCCTGCCTCATCCAGGTGGTGTGCCCTGCAGCTTCTGGCAGCATAAGCTGTTATTGCACTGTCTTCTTCTGTGTACAATGTGTGATTCTCCAGGGCATTGGTCACTAGAGAGGGAAAACCACCGTACTCACCAAAGATCTAGAGCTACGCGTCAATACAGGAGCCATTAACCACATGTAGCTCCTGATAACTTGAAGTATATCTGTTCTGAATTGAGATGTGGATAAATGTAAATGACATCCTGGATTTCAAAAGTTAGCATTAAAAAAGAAGGCATATCATCTCATATTGATTATATAAGATACGAAATGATAATATTTGGAGTGCACTGGGTCACATAAATGTTATTAAAATTAAATTCACTGGCTTCTTTTACTTAAAAAATTACATATGTGGTTTATATCACATTTCATTTGGACAGAACTGATCTAGACAATAGCTGGGCAGCAAAGGCCTGCTTGTAAAGTCAATGGTGTGACCTACCAAGGGTTAGTTTCAGCAAAGATGATGACTTTTACAGCAAGACCAAGATGATTAGCTCATACTTAAGGGCATTTTAAAGACAATTCCTCCGGTTCACAACCACTCTTTACTCTGACACTCTAGAAAGCATCTTTTTGTTATTTATATTGTCTCTAACCATGCAAATGAAGTTTAAGGAAAGAGCTAATATATCATGAGAACAGATCTCTAGTAATATGGTGTGCCTTGGTATTTCATGGAGCATAAAACTGAATTATGTTACCTGACTAGCATTTGGTAGAGTTGATCTTTAAATTATTAACATCCCTACACAGAGAAGATAAGAGACTTGATTTCTGGACTTGATTTTGGAGTCTAAAGTAATTATGGCCTGCACGTGTTTTTCAGTGAAGTATATATTGACTGCTTCACACAATCTCTCTTCATCGTTGCAGATTGATATGAACAACACATCCGGCAAAATACACCAAGGATTTCTGCCAGACCATGTTTAGTTTATTTTCAAGGAACATATGTGATCTGGGACAAGAAGAAACATCTAATTTATTTGCAAACTCAACTTGTAAAAGGTGACTTTTTTTCTGACATAAATACATGTTTACTGTGTGGGAGTCGCATATGTTATATATTATTTTAAATGAATTACTTAATTTTCTTTGTATAATCTGAAAGCAACCAGATTCTTCTTCTATGGCATCTTTAAAACTTTGGACTACCTATAAATTCTTCACTGAAAAATATCAAGGTGACTTATACTACATCCTGTGCAGAAGTGTTATACCCAGATTACAACAATAGAGGCCAGTAAAGCACTAGGCTTTGTAATTTCACAAGAAATTAACAAGAAAATTCACAAGGAAAAAACCCCAGCATTGTAAACATCTATGCCTTTTTCAATTCTAGCTATATTATCAAAATACTTTGTTTTCATATAGAAGAGAAAATGAAAGAGCTTTTTAGAAATGGAAGTGTTTGGCACAAAAACTGAAGATCCTATGTGAGCTCTGAGAATATGGTAAAATTTAAACTTTCTGTTGTTAGAATTTTTACTATTTTATAAGAGAGACTTTTGGGAAAAAGAATTTTTTAATTTAGCTCCAATCTTTTTTCTATGACCTTTGAACACTAAGAATCTAGTCACCTCCAATGAATCCCTTTTATAGCAATACAATGAAATATGTGCAGCTCATTTACTGTACATTTTTTTAACAAGCTTGAGTGTAATCAGTTAAAAGGAGGAGCATATTCTTAGCTCATGAACACTTTTTTTTCCTCATCCACAGATCTGTCTCCCAAAGTAAAATTTTAATTGAATTTTGTTGGTGTTTTAGAAGGGTGAAGAGTGGATTTGTAAAAACTATTAGTGTGTTATAGACTGTTTTCAATATAATTCATAACATAACAGCATAATACAGGCTTATTTACTTTTGCCAAAATAAATATTGGCAAAAAATATTGAAGCCTGGCTAATTTGATTAGCTTTTAAAAATATAAGTCTATTTTCATCTCACAAATTTTAGACAGGTCAGTGGAACAACCTTCAAAGAATAACAGATGAAGAAAAATTTTTTAGGTAAAAGTATAAAAATCTGTTCAACATATGGTAGATCTAACTGCATGGGTAATAAGAAAATAGTTATTATTATTTTTTTAATTTGGGATTTTTATATGCCTTCCTGATTTCAATTGTGATAAAATTTGGAATCATAAATGCTAAAGAATTGAAGTTCTCTACCTTTCTGCCAAATCTAATATAACATAGTTATTTTAGTTACTTAAATCTTATTTTACTCTGATAAGTTATTTCATATAAAAGGAGGGATGAGGGAATGACCTTAGTCACAGGTTCATAGTAAACTGTATGGCACTTTCTGGTGTTTCAAATAACATGCTGTGATGCTGTTGTAATACTTTTTTGTGTTAAATATAAAACATAAGTCTCTATTCTTAAACAGAGGATAACCTTAAAAGTTTGAGTTTATATCTATGTTTGAAAGACAATAAAGCAAGAGTCAGTTAAATTCAGTAATTTTAACCAATTGTCTGAATAATACATGATGCGAAATATTTTATTAAAGATTTATTTGCCTCCCTGCCCTAATCACGTATCATAAAGCACTAGCATGGTACCATTTATGCACACCATTGTAAATCATTTAATGCTGTCTACCTTCCAGTCCATTCGCTGTGGATTTTCTTAGAAGTCAGAAAACTATACAGATAGAAATAAGACATTTAAATAATCATTTCAGCTATTAACTTGATATTAGTGATTTCAGTCATTTTCTGGGAAATAAGCTAGAATATTATAACTCGCCATATGGCCCTTGATAGTGACATGTCAAATGGAAGCCTTATTTATGGATGACTGCATATATGACAGTGATGATACACTCTTTGGGTCACAACAGTTGGTTGCATATCATGCAGCCTCCCAAATAAACATAAAGTAATTATTTACAAATTAGCATGCTTTCATTTCAATAGCATGGAGAAAGTAGATACATATTCCATGTCAGGAACTATGATTTAAATAGATCTTCACTGGGGCTAGAATAAAACTCATTCAAGATCTCAGAATCAGAGGTGCCTGGGTGGCTCAGTCGGTTAAGCATCCGACTTCAGCTCAGGTCATGATCTCACTGCTTATGAGTTCAAGCGCCGTGTGGGGCTCTGTGCTGGCAGCTCAGAGCCTGGAGCGTGCTTCGGTTTCTGTCTCCCTCTCTCTCTGCCCCTCCCCCGCTCACACTCTGTCTCTATCTCCCTTAAAAATAAATAAACATTTAAAAAAAATTTTTTTAAAGATCTCAGAATCAAAACCTGAGAGCCAATGTGGAAAGTCATTTATTTAGTTGTGATTCGAACTAGTCCTAGAGTAGTGAATGTAGATCTAGGGCTTTAAAACAGTAGACTTTATATTCATCGAAATTTTTATTCTTGAGGTTTTCTCACTCTCAATGTCTGTGCATAATTTTCATATTTTGAAGATATATAAATGACCACTAGCATATTCATAATATAGAAAATGGAATTAAATATTAAAAAGAGAGTAAGAAGCTTGAAAAAAGTTATCCTATATCTTCCAGGTGGGTCAGTTTTATTTCTTCACTCTACTTGGAGCTCAAGGACAAGGACTTTTGAACTGGGAATGAGCTTATTCACCTGAAAATGCCAGTAGGGTGAATAGTTCAACAAAAATGTAATACAGCATTTTGATGTATTTGGAACCAAGATCAATAAAGAACTTTTTAAGTGTTTCACTAGGAGGTATTAATGAGGCTGTTATCATTGAGCAGTTTCTCTTGGTAACTCCCAAAGGACTAATAACATATTAATATAGAATAAAATCCTAATAGAATAATAATTTCAGCCAGCAACCTAGAATAGAAACTAACTTTTATTATGAGAGCTACAAGGTCATTTGTGTAAATGTTCCAAAGAAGTCAAGCAGTTGTTTGTGCTAGTGTCACTTAGAATTCCAGAAGCTTTCAAAAAGAAAGCAATATGTCAATTTATTTAAAACAGTTTCTGCCATATATCCACTTGACTAGCCCCTTTATCCCCTTTTAGAGCTTTTCTCAACTCTCATCCTTTCTTTGAGGCCTGACAAATTTATTTGCTCCTGTGCCTTCTACCCCTCTAGTCTCCACAACCCCTTGCATTCTGATTCCTGTCTCCTTGTTCTATTTTTTCCCCTTTCCCCCATACCATTGTAAGACTAGACTTACTAGAAAAGTATGACTTCCATTAAACATTGAATCCTTCAGCATAATTATGGTAATTGAACTATTAATAAGATGACTATTTTCCACATTGGGACTTAGATATCTCTAATAAGTTCACCTAATTCAATCTTCACCTGATTCAAACTCTAATATGTTCTACCATCATTGCTGACGGTACCCTATCCCTTCCTGTCCCTTCCCATTATTGTAGCCTATCTATGCAGCCAGATGCATTTTTAGAAGCCACATTAAGAAACTTTAGTTAAAAATATTTATTAAATAATTTCTAAATATAGAAAAAAGTTACTAATAAAGAAAAATTTTCTCCTGTTCTTCCATGACACAAAGCCATTCATTGTTAACCTCTTTGTGTGTCTCCTTCCATTAGTTCTTCTGTTCTGGTTACTATTTGATATATATTTGGGGCTGTGATTTTTTTTTAAGTTTATGTATTTATTTTGAGAGAGAGAGAGACAGAAAGGCAGGGGTACAAAGAGAAGGAGAGAGAGGGAATTCCAAGCAGACTCCGTGCTGGCAATGGGGTGCCCATTGTGGGGCTAGATATCACGAACCGAGAGACCATGACCTGAGCTGAGATCAAGAGTTGGCACAGCCTAACCAACTGAGCCACCCAGGCGTCCCGAGTGTTGTGATTTTTTAACAGAACATTATAGCAGAAATACTTCCTAAGTTATCTTGAGGTCTTCAGCATCTTCATTTTTAATGGTTGCATATTACCACATAAAATGGTTATGCTATACTTTACTCCCTCACTTCCTTATTTCAATTTGTAGCTTGCCTGGAGAGGTTCTAGGTGTGCAGTCATCTTTGGCTCTAGTCCTATGGTTATTACCGTGCTCAGAGGAATCTTTGTAACTTGAAAGGATCAGGCATTTGAAGTTGCAAAAGAAAAGTGTTTATTTTTACCCCTTACCTGTTGGAGAAATCTATGCTTTAATGTCTTACAAGAGTCTAGAGAAGTTTCATTTATCTTATCCTCTTGCTATAGATTTGTTTTTGGAAATTTTCTAAATTTTTCACAGAAATTCAGATAGGGTGTATTTTATCCTGTCATTTAATTGCATTTTAAAGGCAATAAATCCTTTTTACATGTTTTTAAAAAGGTTTTCATGTTATTCATAATTGCTTTGTCTTTGTAGTGCAAATCAACATTGTCTCATCCCATGGTTGTTAAAGTATATCTCATAATCATTACAATCCCCAGTGATCATTCAGAAACTTTTGTATGCAGCCACTGATCTGTATGAAATCTGTTATTAACTTGTTATATAACTAAATATAACTCACATTTTATTATTTAATCATGTCTCATATCTTAGCATGAAACTACCAATGCAACAAGAATAAACATTTTATTGGAATCAACACAACACTTTTAAACCCAGCAAACCTTCCTCAATCCCCCTTTAGTTTTATAGGATAATCAGTCCTATAGTTTTTAACCTATACATTTACAAAATTCATTGTGCATTTCTCTCAGAGAGCTGGTAATGAGATACATTCAGGTAAAACTATCCAGAAGATCCTTTCATAGAAGTGCTTAACATGGCCCAGTTAAGAAGGACCCATCCCATTTGTTCATGACCTGTTTATTCAATAGTCTCATATTAACAATGCAATTACATTGGCCAGGATGATTCATGGGACAAATTAAAGCACTGAATAAAGTGTTATTGTAGTCATTACCCTTCATTGTAAGTGAGCATTTTCACAGCATTATATAAGTATTATGCAACATAAAGTTAATAGGGAAACAGTACTAACCATATTCCTACTTTTTTTTTTTTACCTTATTTATGTATATGAGTTTCCTTTGGTATTTTAAGTGGTGAAATGAGTATAATATATTATTGAAACAATTATTACAGAGTTATAATTTCTTATACTGTGTTTAGGATTCATGGCCACTTTAGAATGATTACATTTGCTGGTATGTTCCAACTCTAATCTGCCCAGTGCTTTTGGAATATAAACATTATATGCAAGAAGGAAAGTTTTGATAAAATTGTGTTGCTATCAGAATTGCTTTTAATTAGCAGACATTATGCCTATGGTATATATAGGTACTTATGACAAACATCCTGCTTACTCTCTGTTTACTGTCCACTCACTGACCATAACAGTTCTGGCATCTCTTCACTACATCCTGACTGGCCTAAGAAGGGAACTTGGTTGCAATAAGGTGATTTGGCTGAAAAAACTGGTAGAAGATTAAACTTACAAATTTGAAGGTATATATTTTCAATTTTCTGAAACCTCTTTAAAATGTTACCAGTAGTAACTATTGAAGCCATTTTAGGATGTGGTAAAATTTTAAGAAACTTCAATACATTTTCAGAAAAAAAAAATTATGCATTCCTTTAACGATCTAGGTAAGGAGTTGAAGACATGCTACTCTGAAAGAGCAATAACTGACCAAAGAGCAATATCTGACAAAAAAAGGAAACAGAAATGATCCTCATCTTTTTGCTTTTTAAGTGCTAAACCAGAAAAGCGAGGATGGCCAAGTTGGAAGATTCAATTTTTATTTATTTTTTTATTGCAAGCTGTTTGCAAGAGAGTGAAGACACATGGTTAAGTTAAATCAAAGAATGGTTTGAAAATTACTAGATAAGTGCAGGGACGCCTGGGTGGCTCAGTCGGTTAAGCATCCGACTTCGGCTCAGGTCATGATCTCACTGTCCTTGAGTTTGAGCCCCGCGTCGGGCTCTGTACTGACAGCTCAGAGCCTGGAGCCTGCTTCGGATTCTGTGTCTCCCTCTCTCTGACCCTCCCCGGGTCATGCTCTGTCTGTCTCAAAAATAAATAAACATTAAAAAAAGATTACTAGATAAGTGCATTTGTGCTAAGATATAGCACTGTTTTCAAATACTGAAGCTTAATATATTTATATTTCAATTATGGATAGATTTAGTGTATATTTGTATCATATTGCCAAAAAGCAAATTTATGAAATGTGCAATTGTATTGTTTTTTTTGTTTGTTTTAATCTCATAGAAGCAATCTGCACTTCTTTGATAGACAGGCAGAGTGGCTATGAGCTATATCAGATGACAGCTATCCTAATACTACTGGAGAAGAGCAGTATTCATTCCCTCTTCTCTTCCTCAAGACATTGAAGTCTTTATTTTTTCAAATAAAAATATAATGGTCATTATATTTTAGATAAAATCCTGGATTTATTCTTATTTCGAGGTAATTTTTCATTGAAATATAACATACATATAGTTGTATAGATCATATATTTAAAAATATATACAAAATTACAAATACACATAAATACAGACATGTATATGTATTATACATATACATATACACATATTTTGGATATTAATTCCTCATCAGATATATAGTTTACCAAGATTTTCTCCTATTGTGTAGGCTGCCTTTTCAATTTATTGATTGTTTCTTGTGCTATGCAGAAACCTTTTAGTTTGATATAGTCCCATGTGTTTAACTTTTATTGCCTATGCTTTTGGTGTCTTGGCCAAAAAAACCATTGCCAAGGCCAATCTCAAGGGCCTTCTCCCCTATGTCTTCTCCTAGGAGTGTCAGGTGTTACATTTAATTCTTTAACCCATTTTGGGTTGGGGAGACTGGGTGGAACAGTCAGTTAAGCCTATGACTCTTGATTTCAGCTCAGGTCATGATCTTTCATGAGTTCAAGCCCCATATCAGGCTCCATGCTGACAGCGTGAAGCCCACTTGGGGTTCTCGCTCTCTCTCCCCCCTGTTTCTGTATGCCCCTCTACCCCTCTCAAAATGAATAAACTATTTAGAAAAATCCATTTTGAGTTAAGTTTTGTGAGTGGTGTAAGATAAAAGTCCAATTTTATTCTTTTGCATGTGAAATAAGGTTTTCCCAACACCATTTATTAGAGAGACTAATTTTTCCCCATTATATATTCTTGTCACCTTTATCAAAAATTAGTTGGCAGTATGTGTATGAGTTGTTTTGGGTTCTCTTTCTGTTCTACTGATCTGTCTGCCTGTTTTAATCCCAGTACCATACTGTTTTGATTACTATAGCTTTATAATATAGTTTGAAATCAAGAAGTGTGAAGCCTTCAGCTTTGTTCTTATTTTTAAGATTGTTTTGGCTATTCAGGATCATTTATGGCTTCACAACAAATTATAGGATTTTTTTTTCTATTTCTGTCAAAGATAGGGAATTAAAAAAAATTTTTTTTTAGCGTTTATTTATTTTTGAGACAGAGAGAGACAGAGCATGAACGGGGGAGGGTCAGAGAGAGAGGGAGACACAGAATCTGAAACAGGCTCCAGGCTCTGAGCTGTCAGCACAGAGCCCAACACGGGGCTCAAACTTACAGACCGTAACATCATGACCTGAGCCGAAGTCGGACACTTAACCAACTGAGCCGCCCAGGTGCCCCAAGATAGGGAATTTTGATGGGGATTGCATTGAATCTATAGGTTACTTTGGATAATACAATCATTTTAACAATATTAATTATTCTGATCCAAAAGCATGGGCTATCTCTCTATAGATTTGTCTTTCTTTCACCAATGTCTTATAGTCTTCAGGGTACATCTCTACTGTTAAATTTATATTAAAGTGTTTTATTTATGATGCTACTGCAAATGGGATTGCTTTCTTATTTTCTCTTTCAAATAGTTTTTAATTAGTGTATGAAAATACAACTAATTTTACGTGTTGCCTTTTATCCTGTAACTACTGAATTCATTTATTGTCCTAACAGTTTTCTTGGTTGAATCTTTGGGGTTTTCTGTATATAAAATCATGCCATCTGCACATCAATAACAAAAAAAGCAAAACTAATTTAATTTAAAACTAATGAAAAAGCAAAACTATTCAGGCAAAGGTCCTGAATAGACATTTTCCCAAAGACATACAAATGGCCAATAGGTACATGAACAAACGCTCCATGTAACTGATCATTAGAGAAATGTAATCAAAACCATAATGAAACATAACCTCACATTTGTTATGATGACTATTATAAAAAAGACAAGAGTTTAAAAAATGTTGGTGAGGATGTAGAATAAAGAGAACTCTTTTTTCACTGTTGGTGGGGATGTAAATTGGTACAGCCATTAGGGAAAACAGTAGGGCAGTTCCTCACCAAATTAAAACTCAAACTACCATATGATCCAACAATCCTACTGTTGAGTACATATCTGAAGGAACTGAGACCAATATTTCGAAGAGATATTTATTCCCATGTTCATTTGCCACATTATTCACAATATCCAAAACATGAAAACTACTTAAATGTCATTTGATAGATGGCTAGATAAAGAAACTGCACCACAATGGAATATTATTCAGCCAAAATAGAAGGAAGTAAAAATAAAAGGAAGGAAATCCTGTTATTTGCATCAACATAAATGATACTAGAGGGCATTGTACTAAGTGAAATAAACCAGACAGAGAAAGACAAATACCATATGGTAACACTTACATGTAAAGTCTAGAAACCAACCACCCAAACAATTTTATAGAAATAATAGAATGGCAGTTGCCAGGGGCTTGGGGTAAAGGGTATATGGGGATGTAGGTCAAAGGGTACACTTTTTTAGTTATGAGATGAATAAGTTCTGAAGATCTAATATTCAGTATTGTGATTATAGTTAATAATATAGTATTATATACTTGAAATTTGCTTAGGGTAGACTTTAAACATTCTCACTACAAAAAAAAAAAGAATTATGTGAGGTGATGGATGTGTTAATTATCTTGAACTTGATAATTATTCTACAATAATGTATATGTATATCAAATAATTGCATTGTATACTTTAAATACATAAATTATATCTGTCAACTATTCCTCAATAAAATTAGAAAATATATACTGTGTTACATAAATACATATATTTATAGATATATACTTATGTGTATATATGTTATATATATTATATATTTACAAGTGTTTATGTATATGTTATCTGTGCTCATGTGTACTTATATTTCGTGTATATGAAAATTAACATGAGTACAGAGAAGATATATATATATATACACATAATATATATATATATGTATATATATATATACACATATATATATACATATATATATATATGTGTATATATACTACATTATTCAGTAATAGCAATGGGCTTTTTACGGCAAAGTGGATAGGTGCTTCAGAAGCACTTGTTAATGCCATAAAGTCTTGCAGATTTGTTCAAGGCAGTGACTGTTTTGGGCTCCTTCCTAATAGTAGTCAAAAGGAGCAAATGATTGAAGGCTATCCAAGACATTGCACAGGACCACCGTGTCTTTTGCTTTGTTTTTTGGCTCTTTTCTTTTTCCACTCAGCAATTCTGTTCTTGGAAGTTTTCATTAGTATTTGCTTTGGAACAATAATAGCTACACTCAAGGGAGAAGTTGCTATAATATCTGCTACTGAAGTTGGAGCATGCTTGTGTCTGCCTTTAGTTAACAGGCTTCTACCCTAGACATTCCTGTACCAGCACTTCCTTGTTGCAGGGCAAAAACTTTATCATCCTGATTTCATTTGTACAGATCCAGGATGCTGAGGTTTTCCTGTAAATAAAGATATACATTTAGAGTATCTTTATGTCAAGGATGTTGATGCTTTGATTGTCCACATACTAAAAGTATTTATAAAAGCCTGATAAACTTTAAAAAAGGTATAAATATAGGAAAATCCTGTGTCCTTTTTACAGTGAGAAAGTATTTAGAGGATTTGAGTCCTTTAACAGAACTCTCAGATAAAATACACTTTCTATTTGAAAAACAAAATTTCTTAATTTGATATTTTTAAAGAAAAGATGAATTAGAATTGTAGACGTATATCAAATAAGTGCAAAAAATTCTCCTGACTTCTCATTTGGGATGTCAGTTGTTCCATTTCTTTACTTCTTATCACTTTCAAAATCCCACTGAAATGAACAAAAGAATATTGAAGCATTGAAAAAGATGATTAATGTCCATTGTCTGCACAGGTGTGAGTATAGGCTCCCTTGAAAACAATGCTAATGGAAAGGTGAATTATGCGAAATTAAAAGAACAGGTTAACAATACATGTAAAATATTAAATAAGAGGATATTAGAAACATACATTTCTAGTTTACATATAATTACTTAACAGTTAAAAAATACTTATAGAATCTCTTACCAGATTGCTCAAATAATGTATGCCTTCAGTGTATATTCAATTGCTTTAAAAATAGAGCAAATGAAGACCATAGTAAACTATGCAGCCATTTAAGATATGCGTATGCATTGAGTTAAATAAGCACTCAAATGCATGTGTGTGCCTATGTGTGTATTTTTATAAGTCCAAAAATATGTGCTAAAATTAATTTGTTTTAGGAGTTAAAGAGACAAATCATAGAGTAGTCCTACAGAGATTTTAAACTTTGTAAATTTATTTTCAATGAATAAACATAACTTCTATGGAAGTTAAAAGATATCTTCCATATCTTCTATGGAAGATAAAAGAAATAAGTTTCCATTCTAAAAGGCATAGATACATAAGCCATTTAATGTTGTTAGATATTATTCATTATCTATTTAATTTATTCATATTTTTATTACAGATCTTCCTTGCCTGTTCGAGGCCAGACCAGGGTAGGTCACAGGATCAAGAAGTAAGACACTGATAAGGATGAAATAGAGGACTAGGGGTTAGGTGAGGTCATTGTGCACTGGAGATTTGTAGAGATTAGTTATGGTCATAAAGGTCAAGCATGAGGCTTATTGTTTTCCATAAATATTTTCTGAGAACTTATTTTATTGATTTACTCTTTAGTCCTATGTGAATTCTTCAGCCTTGTCAGAAGTACTTAAAGTCAATGTTCAAACAGACTGAAGGCATGGGTCATTCACAGGGTTGCAGGATTCTGTTCTACCAGGCAAGAATGTATGGAAGGGCAGAGGATCTCCATTTCTATGGTCAGTGTCCCTGGATGGCAGCTTCTCTGATAAGGTCTTTGGTGTCTAGATCTTTATAAGACAATTTCTTACTAGTTTCTCTGAGTATTGAAGAACCTCTATAGTGTATGTCAGGCAAATACTCCAGAGGCTCTTGAAGGCATTTTGGACATACCACATGACTTAACTGAGGGCTATACTTGCCCCTAAATTTTCGGGCATGACAATTAAAAGGCCAGTTCACTTTGTCATTTGAGATATTATCATCTCTGGCTGCGTGCAGTCTGAATTTGAATACTGATTCTACCACTTTCTTGTTCTGAATGCTTGAGCAAATCTTCACTTTCCTGAGCTTTAGAATCTTTCCTTATTAGACGAGGATAACAATGGCATTTACCTCATAGGAGTTTTGCTAGGATTAAAATAATATATGTAGAGAGCTTAGAACTATGACTGGTATTTACAGTACATGCTTAATATTTCTTTGAGAAATATATTTTCAAATATTTTTAAATAGTATAGAATAATACCTAAATAATAATTATGCTTTTAAATGCAAATAGACTTTCAATGAAAGCTATCTTATGCCAAATACTCTATGGGGCTAATTTGTCCTAATAGATACTAAAGATCAAGATCATGAAGCTGTTAATTTTTAGGGAAAAATGATGGAACATTTTTTCATTATGCCTTTGTTTTTAACTGTGTAATACTGTTATTTAGGTTATTGTTTATATAGTATAAGAAAATACAGATTATTTTATGTGTAGTCAATATGTTATTGTCAGGAAGTGTTTTAATTGTGTAATTAAATTAAATTTGCTAAGATATTTGCAGTATATTGGATGGTACTGCCATTAGAGAAATACATCATGGAAACCACTCCCTGAGAAATATAGTGGATTAGTAAATTATCTAACTGAGATGTTGGCATAAAGACATATTAGAAAAACACATCCAAATGAATCACTCAGAAGCTATTACTGTAAAATGAAAATTAAACAGGCAATGTTTGTCATCCTTCCTCAGTCCTAATTGTACCTAATGGTCACATTTCTATATGTCCTTGGTGTTATTTGTTCTTTTCCTATTTTTAGAATCCCTCTTTTCACTCACACCTCCTATTTCTCTCCATGTAATTTATGTTTTCCTCAATGAGGACACTTTGCAATTTTGTTCTTTTACTTCTACTTTCTTCCCTTTATGAAATTATTTTGTTTTTGAAACCCTATGCTTATCTTTCTCTAATCAGTATCTCTTGTCAAGTATTCAATCCCAATTTCTATACCAATTTATCTATATTAGCACTAGCTACTATGTCAGCCAAACTCATTGTGTCTTAATCCAAATCCTTTACATACTCCCACAAATTAGCTCCCATATTCCCTGAGTTTCTCTGTTTTTGCCAATTATACTTTCTTATCCATTCTAGTCCCATGTGCTAATAATGACTCAGGGAACACTGAGGCTTAAGCCTCAAGCAATGCCTTCACTCATGGGGATTAACTCAGACTGTTCTTCCAATTGGCCAGTTATTGCCTCTACTCATCTCTTTCTGTGTAAGTATTGTAACTGGTGGTTGGTTATTTTAAGTTGGCAAATGATATAAATAATGTGTTTGATACTAATATGTGCTCAATAAATGTTAGATGTGACATCGGTAGCACAGAACCTGCTTGGGATTGTCTCTCTCCACCTCTCTCTGCTCCTTCTCTCCTCTCTCTCTCTCTCTCTCTCTCTCTCTCAAAATAAATTAATAGACTTAAAAAAAAGAAATAAATTATTAAAAAATAAATTAAAAATAAATGTTAGATGTTATAAATTTCTTTATAGCTTTTCTCTTAGTATTAACTCTCACTTTACCTCTCATTCACCTCTCCCATCATCTTCTGACATGTTCCCTCTGTTTTGCAATACTTTCTACTCAAGCAATGTTCAGTTTTGCCAATGACTTTGCCTCAATATGACCTGTGTTTTTTGGAGTAGCAACTGACAGCTATTATTATTGTTCAAGTTTCTGAGTCTTGAAACCTGGTGGACATTTTTAACTTCATCAAGTACATTACTATATATGAGTATTTATACATAAATTTACCTTTTTTTTTACTGCATAAAATCTTAAGGAATTACCTTTTAAAGAAAGGATTTATTTCAAGATTATTACTCCTTTTCATGGGCATAAAACTATTGCATATTGTACGATAGATATGAGATACATTACCCACATGAGTGCATGTATAATCTGATAAAGAGGATATAGGGGCGCCTGGGTGGCTCAGTCAATTAAGCATCCAACTCTTGATTTCAGGTCGGGTCATGATCTCAGGCTCATGAGATTGAGCCCCATGTTGGGCTCCATTCTGCGTGTGGAGCCTGCTTAAGATTCTTTCTCTCTCTCTGCCCCTCCCCCCACTAATAAAAAAGAGGATATAGACATGACTACATCTCTTCAAGTAACAGGACCCCGGGGGCTATATCAGCTTCCCTCTCCTGCCAACTGGGCTAATTCTACACAGTGATGAGTACAGCTAAAAAAATTTAATTAGATGGGGAATATAGATAAAATATATAGATTCTTGCCCTAGGAAAGGATATTTAAGGTTAGCTACCTTGATAAATTCTTGGAAAATTCTGGCACATATGTGTATTTATATTTAAGTTGAAATGAAATTGATATTAACAAGAAGCATACTTACTGCTTTTCACTTTTAGAAATTGTATAAGAAATTATTTGTTCCAGTAGATTATTATTTTAGGGTCTCAGTGTTCATACACCTGTAAAGTCCCCTCCCATTAAATCTGAGTTGGCTCATGACCTGCTTTAACTAGCAGAATGCAGAAGAATCAAAGGTATGCCTGCTACCAGCCAACCCATAAAAAGTTTTACTATCCTGAAGCTCCCTCCTCCATAGTGTGAGGAATCCAATCTACCCAATTGCAGAGACCACATAAAGAATAACTGAAGACTCTAGACAGCAGCCTCAGCTGAGTTTTTAGTTGGCAGACTGCACTAACTCTGCAGAAGTGTGAAAGAGGCCATTTAAGAAGTGGATTGTCCCAGGGTGCCTGGGTGATTCAGTCGGTTGAGCTTCTGACTCTTGATTTTGGTTCAGATCATGATCCCAGGGTCATGATTCCAAGGTTGTGGGATCAAGCCATGCATTGGGCTCCGCCCTTAGCATGAAGGCTGCTTAAGATTCTCTTTCTTTCCCTCTACCCCTCTCCCCTGCTTGCACTCTCTCTGTCTCTAAAAAAGTAATAATAATAAACTAAATAAAATAAAATAAGAAGTAGATTGTCCAGCCCCAGGAAAGCCAGCCTGTTGATACCATGAAGGACACAGATGAGCTGTCACTGCCCAAACTGCAGAACTGTAAGCAAATAAAGGTAGTTTTAGCCCTAAGTTTTGAGGAAATTTGTTATGCAGCCATAGATAAGGAAAACATTTTTTCCTGTCTATATTGAGGTATTTAAATTAAGCTATGACTGCCAGAGTCAATGTGATTTCTTTTGAGATACATTTTAAAAGTACATTTGTGAAGTTTTCAAGTAGTGTGGCAAATTGTTTTTTTTGTTATTACACCTTGCTGTGAGATTTATGGCTAATAACACTTCTAGATGTATGGAGTAATTTATAGTTGTATGACTAGGACACTGAAGTAGGAGCTTGACTGTTTAACTATTAGTTTGATATACAGCATAATTAACTAAGTGGTAGCAATAAAATTACATAGCCATGTAATAATTCATTTTGTGTTCATACAGCATGTCCAATTTTTTCTATGTTAACCTTTAACCTGTATTTTATCACTCACATTATGAATTTGTACAAACAGATGCTCATTTTATTTTATTTTTAATTACATAATGGATCTGGCAACTATTTTAATAAGATGTAGCTTTAAACATTGTTACTGAAAAGAACAAAATATCGACTGAAAATACTTTAGTGTAAAAAAAGATTGGTACTTCAAAATAAATATATCAAAATAAATTATTAAATTTTAGCATTATTTAAAAGGAAACCATAACATATATGCACATTCAATAATACAGAAATGAAAGGAATAAGAAAAGGCAAATAACTGTTGATAATGCTTATATACACACTTGAAAAGCATATTTGTGTAGGGTGATGTAGAAAACATTGTAATTAGCCAATGTTCCCTTATGACCAATCTGTCCTTTTTTGAATGTGAATGTACTGTTGTGTAGTTAATCAGATCACATCAATTATCTACTTTCTTTAGAATTAAAAAAAAAAACAGAGTTTGAAAAGATGGAAGGAAATGATAAAGAGAACATGATTTTTCTGATCTACAATATTTCATTTTTCATTCATGTCTATTTATATAATAGTTAAGTGGCAATGTATATAACTGAAACAAAATGAATTAAAACAATCTTATTTCAAGTTTTATATATTAAAAAAACTTGTATTCTCAATTGGGTAGCTTTTTTCTTTATTCAATGAAGCAAATACATTATCAATTACAAGGGTGCATCTTCTTTTTCTGAAAATTGTCCCATTCTGTGTGTAAAACAACTAGTGTAGTAACTTAGAAGTTTTGTTTTGACATTTAGATGAGTTCATGCTTATGTAAACAGATATATTTGTATATACCACATCACTTCTTTAACTTTTTGAAAAATTTTATTTAAGGGATATTTTCCAAACATAAATGAGGCAAAGTTAACGGAAGCTGACAATACTGTAGTGTAGTGATGATCATATATATTAGATTTGTGTGCTTTCACTGTATAAATGTTCTTTCATTCTCCCTAGGGTTAGAAAGCATTTACTTTATTTTATTTATTTGCCTCTTCTGTTCAAAATTATTTTACCTGTGGTCCTTTACTCTATTGGAAGAAACTGGAATGAATAATAATTTTGATTCATAGTACAAATAAAATTTCTAGTGATCATAATTAAGAAACTACCCTGATTCTTGCTTGACATAGCTCTACAGAGGTTTGTTGATTGTAGCAAAAATAACTTCTTTTTCAATTTCCTTAATTTCTTGAGATTTCTATTTAGAGAGTGATACTCTTAAAAACCGCCACTAAGGCTCTATTACAGTTCTGCTGGGGGTTTAACTTATTAGATTTGGACCTAACCTTATCAAACGAGCTTCTAACTAATGATTATACTCTAAAGACCACTTTCACACTAATTGGCTTTCCCTGTTTAATTGTTTTACAAAATTGATAATTTAGTAGAAATATAATAAGCCTTTAATATTTTAGATAATTTGGCCCCTTTGTGGTCTTTAGAGGGTTCTCACTTAATAGAAAATTGGAATGCACATTGTGAAATTTAGGTCTTGCTTTCAGCACATGATTTGTAAAGACTACAGGACAGTATAAAGAAGATTTTGATAATGCTATGGTTTTGCCATAGATGTTGAAATGGTTATACTGAATGTTATATATCTATCTTAAATTTTGGTTTTGTCTTTGTTTTTGTTATTTTTTTAGAGAGAGAGAGAGAGTGCACAAACAGGGGAAAGGGAGAGAGGGAGAGAGAAAGAGAATTTTAAGTGGGCTCCACATTCAGCACAAAGCTCAGTCCCAGGACCCTGGGATCCTGACCTGAGCCAAGATCAAGAATCAGATGCTCAACCAAGCCACCCAAGCGCCCCGGTCTTAAATTTTTAATGCCTAAGAACACTAATTGCAAAGTATTTGCTGATGGGGAGGGATTTTAAATAATAATGGGAGTTTAAAAGAGACTTTTTAATAAATTCTTAATTTTCAATCAAGGCAAAAATCTATTTCTATTTCCCACTTCATACATTAAATTTGTGTCATTATTTACCCAATTTTTCTTAGTGTAACTACAGTAGACTTTGTTTCCTGTTTTTCAGAATAATGCATTCTGCTGAACCATGCTAACATAACAGTTTAAAGATTCTTGAGTTACTTTAAAATATTTTATTGGCACTGCTCATTTCTGAACCTCACTCAGATGAAGAGTTGGTCTGAATGCTCTTCCTAACATTTGCCCATGAAGTTGTAGTATGTGCTAGAAAAGTACTCAGTGCCCTGCTTTATAATAGTTTTTATGTCCATACCCCCATTAGGAAATGAGTTCTGTAAGGACAAAACCCTGGACTAGTTTCATAGGAACTGCCTTCTGTTTTCCCAGGGTGGACTGGAAATGGGAAACCAAAAATAGATGAACTCAATAATATAAAGTATGGTAAATGTCTTGATTACATTTCTCTTTCAAACAAAAAAAATATAGAGAAGTTTTTAAATTAGGATAGAATATAAAACACAGAATGACTATTCTACCATCTTACGGAGTGAGAAAACTACCACAAGTTTTGTCATGCTATGTCCATGAAATAAAGGCTGTTTGTTAAAAAGGTAATGGAATTTAAAAAAAAAAAAAACCTTCATGTTCACCCTTTTCTATTTTCTTTGGTTAAGTTTCAAAAAATATTCTTTTTTGGAGTTACGGGTGGTTACTGGATTGATTTTTCCTAAAGTTCCATGTAAACATGTGAAAGTTAATTGTAGACTTAGTGACAAAAATGAAATAGCTCTTATAACCATATCTTTTATTTTAAGCATTTAATAAGAGTTAAATAGTATTGAATACTTCTAAAAGAATAGCCATATTTCGTAAAAACAAATCGGGTATCAAATATATTGACAATTTTAAAAGGAAATTATTGTGCTATGTAATCTTAATGTCAATTTTTGTTCTTTATAGAGTTGCCCTCAAATTTAGATATGTATTTTCTTCCTTTAGACACTAATTCTATCTACACACTCTCAGTAGCAAACTTAGTTTCCAAATACTTTAAAATAGCCCCAAATTTCAGACAACCAACATATAGAATTTTAAATAATATAACCACAGATATGATTTAGATGTAGTTTGGAATACTGTACAGCATGATCCATAGGGTACATCCCACCAGATACACCATCTAATCTCAGAACCCAGCAAATGCCATCAATAAAGCAGGAAGTGAAGTTAATTACAGGCTTCCATTCAGGGTCCTTCTGCCACTGGTGGCCCATTATAATGAATCATTCTTCAAATTGAGAAGAGATTGACAGAAATTTTATAAACTTTTCACTCCCCATGTCTTCCCAGTGTAATAAGTGCCTGCTGTACACTGGGAAAGTGATTAAATATCAATTTCACAGAAACCTGGGAATAATGTTTAAAAGACTAATGAGACACTATTTTTACTGCTTAGGTACTGTGACTCCCCCATGAGTCAGAAGAACGCCTGTCATTCTAATTAGTCATCATTCGGCCAGGATTTTTTTCCTCTTTCTCTCTTAAAGGTCCCTAATTGGGTTATTTAAGAACTTTAAACTTAGTACATCAGTGGGAGGAATTTTCTTGTAAGATCAATATGATTGCCATGTCAAAATTCTTTTGATTTTTCACACCAGTGGTAAGCACTAATTTTATTTGAAAAATATCATTTGTAATAAATCCATTTCCAACTGATTTTATTGCCAACATGAAACTTGCTTTATTAAAAATTAGATTTTTAAACACCTGAAAAAGGTGTCTTGTACCAAAATTATGACTATTCCCTTGTATTTGATATGCATTTAAAGTTATTATTCCAATTATTCTGTCTATTTGAGTAAAGGGAGCATAATACACCTTCTATAATAATATCTGAATAGGACTAGTTCCTACAAAAGTAAAAGCAGACAATTTCTTTCTCCAACGTTAAAATGAATTGATTACTTGCAATAGATAAAGTGTTCTAGGTTCAGGAGAATTTGAAACCTTCTTTTAAGCTTAGTTATATCATGATCATTCTGAAAGAGAGACCAAAATACTCTTTTCATGAACAATGAGTTGGTATTCACGAAGATGCCCAGATAGACATAAAGAGCTTTACTCGTAAATACTTTCAAAGCAATTCTTAAATTTATATCATATAATAAATATACATTATAATTATTTAACTTCACAGGTGGAAGAAACCTGAGAAACAATTTACTTTATTCTCCCATCCAGAGTTTTCTATCTCATCTCTGATGGCCTTATAAAATTTGAACTGTATTTCCACTTTCCTCTAGGTTTTTAGTGAAATTTTACATCTAAGTAGGGGCTGACATTTATCTTTACTAAAGTTCTTCTTGTTTGATGTGACCCACCAATCCAACTTGTAAAAATGTGTGTGTGTGTGTGTGTTTGCATACTATAATGCTATCTCAATATCAGCTCTCCACTCCAGCTTTGTGCCAACCTGAACACATCTAAGGATAGCACTACTGACTCAGTGAAGTCCTTGATAAAAACTTTGAAGAGATAGTGTTATGATTTCTGTGATGTATGCATAAACCTAGATTTTAATCAATTATTAACCTATTTAAGAGTATTTTCTTCCAACTCACATTCTCCATTTTTTTCTGCAAGTTTATTACGAGAAGCTTGGAAAAATGTTTTGCAAAAAAGTCCAGAAATGCCTGTGAGTGGCCTCTCACAATCTAATAACCCTAAGAAGGCAAATGTTATCTCATACCAGTGATTTCTTGTGAAACATTTTTTTTTTTAATTGGGACATTTCTGTTTCCAACATTCTGACTTCTTTCCCATTCTTTATGTATACTGAACATAGGCATAGGTCAACAAATTATCTGTAATTTTTTGTGTACTCTCCTATATGAATCACTCTGGCAAAGAGGCATGAGTTCATTCATAGGAGCTAAATTCTCTTGCAATCACCTCAGTGCTGACAATTACCTTAATGTTACTTATTTTCAAAGTTAAATCTATATGCTAAAAATACATACCAAATAACTGAATCAACCTATCTTTTTTAAAAAATATAAAACTAAATACTCATTGAAGGAAGTATAATAAAGAAATCGTAAAGAAATAAAAAGTAAAACTGAACTTAGAAAATGCAGAGTCATACTTATTGCTATCTACTTATAACTTTCAGGATTTGGGATCTATAGTTTTCAAGTACAGCTATCAATAATCAATTTATTAGGAACATGTAAGACTGATAAGAAAAGACTAGATCAGCTTTGAAAGATAACAAAATTGTATTTATATTTCATATATAGATATGTATATAAAATGCTATATCTATCTATCTATCCCAGACCATAAATAGACTGGATCATATATTAGGTATCTCAACAGTGCTTTGGGTTATAGAACATACAATCTAGTTACAAAACACCCTAGTGAAGACATTACATTAAGCTCAGTAATCCACTTTGGATTTTTCCCTTTTGGTTACTGCTAATTACTGAGATATTATTCTCTAAATTGGACCATTTGAGAAAATGTATGCAAAACACATGCATTTTACCAACTCATGTGATTTGGTATAGCTGCTATGTTTTCTTAAATTTACTTTATGAGAATCATTAATTTAAATAAGATGTCCCATAACATGGGTTTTTATTTTTTTTTTTTTATTTATTTATTTTTTTTAACTACATATTTCTGTTCGTTTTCATATCATCCATGGGCTGGAATAATCTACCAAATTATGCTGAACGTTGAGATGTAGGGCAGGTTTTGCCAACAAAATTACTTCTTTCCTTGAGAAATCAGATATTACAATTATATAAAACCTATGACAAATGTTTCACACATCTAAAACGGTCAGAAATATTGAAAGACCTCTCTATTTTATTTTCTGATTCTGAGAAGCTAAACACACACCATGTTTTTGGCAAACTTATTTCCCAGTGTGCATTGCATTGCTCTTGATCCCTAAGTAGGTGATCATTATTATTTTAAAAAAATTGGGGGGAAACTAATTGATACCACTTAGTTTTAGCAAAGTGTCATGTTCTTTCTCTGAATTAAACTCAAAATAATTACATGAAACACATTTTCAAAAATAATATGGCAAATCAAACAGAAATGACCTAAGTATGATTATGGTCCTTGGAAAAAATGCTCTTGTTATCTTTCCTGTACCTATAATTTTAACCATCTTTTCCTTACAAAGTGAAACAATGTTATAATTTTTCAGGATATTCAGATTTATAGATTTATAATAGATTTTATAGATTTTCCTCACATATAGATTCAATTAATTGAATCAAATTTACTTAATCAGGTACTGCCTAAGGAAATAATTGCATTCTTGCATAACTGTTCTGAATCTATATCACCTATTATTAGAAGGTTTAATAAGGGGCTATGTTTCAGTAGTTAAAATCTTACTTTTATTTTCAATTTGCAAATAATGTACAGTGATTTGATGGCTTTTCATGATCATTCTAGTGCTTGCTTAGAGATTCTCAAGAGAATATATGAATTTTTAAAGCAGTATTTACAGATATAAGGTCATTGCTAGGAAAAAATCAGGAAGAATTTAGTAAATGACCAGATATAAAGGAATAGATGAAGAGGAATATTTAAGTGAAAGATCAATTTTACGAAGCAATCTATTCTATATGTCTTATAAGGTTATGCTAATTGTTTGCAATTTCAGTGGTATAGAGAAACAATTCAGACAAAATGGTCAAAGAAATTAAAATACAGGGGTACATGTGCTTTTTCATATGTGATTTTTTCATCTATTTATCCTCTCTTTAGCTATTTATTCATTTCAAGGAGAAAGTCACATAATTTTCTCGAATAGGTCAATAATACTTTTGTGAAAATTTCTATCAACTGATTAATGGAGAAACAAGTGAAGAAACAAGGTGGTACATATTTGGATGGTGGCTGAGTGTTGTTTTTCTCCCTGCTCAATGCTCCAATTCCACATCTCCTTTTGTCTGTATACTATTAGAAAACACAATCAAGATGTTCTAATCGCCTTAGCATTCTTAGGCTTACTAGCAAGTGCACAATATATTATGAACAGATGTTCAGCTTAGCGGGAAGTCTCACTAAAGACCTGATATCCTGATCTTTCCAGAAAATGTATAGCATCTGGCATGTTTGAAATAGAACTGCTCTCTTTTATTCATCCATGGAATGATACTCCTGTGTGTTTAGTTACTATGACTCACTTGTCTGAGGATGACTTAACTCAATTTTTCTCGTGAGAAATAACTTAGAAGAATTGTCAGGAAAAATACATGAAATAAGAAAAGGCATCATGTGTTAAGACCATAGCTGGCAGCAGTATTACCTCTATTTTGATTTTGGGTTGATCACTGGCATTTTCAGGATACTGTATTTTATTTCAGACCTGTTCCACATATAGGCTATGAAACAAGTTGAATTTCAAAGAATTGGTAATTTTACTACTGGTTCTTATCTTTCCTAAATATTAATTCCTTCTTAGAGTACATTAAAACTTGATTTAACTTATCTTTTTAAAATGTCCCTCAGGAACATACCCAAAGAACTGTGTGTTTTATAATTCTGGTGGTTTTTTTTTTTTTTTAACCAGCTTCAAATATTTTAAAAATCTCGAGTATCCCTGATGCCTTTAGAGTCTCTTAAAATATCTTGGACATACAAATTATTTTTCTTTCAGATGTTCAACACATTCAATTTGGGGGCATAACATAAATGCAGATGAGAGAGAGAGAGAGAGAGAGAGAGTCAGAGTTTCACAGTCACTGTGACAAGACCTGGCAAGACCAGGAAAACTTGGGGAAGATGTAGAGATATCATTGGTTCTTTTGTAAAAAGACAAAACAAAACAAGACAAAAACAAACAACAAAAAACCCACTCTAACTATGAAAGAATGATGTCAAAGACAAGCAAACAAGAAATATGGTGGAAGCCCAAGAAAAGTAGCAATAAAAAAATAGAATAGGGGCATCTGGGTGGCTCAGTTGGTTAAGCGTCCAACTTTGTCTCAGGTCATGATCTCACGGTTTGTGGGTTCAAGCCCCACATGTGGCCCTGCGCTGACGGCTTAGACCTGGAGCCTGCTTTGGATTCTGTGTCTCCCTATCTCTCTGCCCCTCCCTCGCTTATTCTCTCTCTCTCTCTCTGTCTCTCTCTCTCAAAAATAAATAAATATTTAAAAAAAATAGAATAAAAGTAAAGAGACAAGGAAGAAAACCATTGACATGTGATGTGAATTAAAGGGAGTAAAATGGGACTTCGGAGGTATCAAAATTGACCAAATGAAATATCCAAGAAGTCTGTAAGGTCTTTAAATGTTCAGCCATTCCTGTAATACAGCCAAACAATAAATATCAAATGTTTATCCACTATCTTTATTTTATGGTCTACCTCCTAAGCAGAAATAGTAGATAGAGCTAGCAATGGAATATAATGTGTTCTAAAATATGTGTTTAGGATTTGGTGTAACCATGAGTGAAACAAACTCTGGTTTAATCAAGATGAAGGTTTATTTCCATCTTACACGAGGTCCGGATCGGCATTTTCAGAACTAGTATGATCTGCATCGTTATTAGGTGCATCTTATTATCCAACTTTTTCTTTATCATACTCAAACTTGACTTTTTAGTTCCAGTCAATGTGCCTGCAATTGCAATTAGTAAGAAGGAGTAAAAGGGAAGGAATCGGATACATCCATCCCTTTTAGAGAGGTTTCCTAGAAGTCGCATATGCCATTTGTTTCCACAACCCATTGGCGAAAACTTACTTCCACCTCCCCTGCCTGTCATGCAGATTGGACATCATAGTATTTTTCTCAAGATGGCCATACCCCCTGCTAACAATGAGGAGGTGTACTACCATAGAAAAAGAGACTAGCACTTGGAAAACAAACAGCAGCATCTATCACACGTGTATTTAAAAAATACCTGCCAATCATGAGTAAAGAGAAACTAGGACAAAAAAGGGAATAAGCTTTGGAGTGCAATTGGAGATAATCACACATGGTTTGAAGTTTGTGAAAGTAAGATTATTAGGGATTATCATGCTGATTTTTCCATAAGTACAGAACTTAGAATGTAAAAATCTCATCTTTTTGAAAATTCTTAAGCACTGAAAATTGCCAATGAAAGTCATACTCTGTTTATGACTCATTTAGAACCCTTTTCTAAAACCAGTTTTAGGAAGGAGATTAGAAATTGTAACATCTCTGTCCCAATCTTAATTGGAATTTTCAAATATTTTTATGAGCAAATGCAATTGAATAAACCATGATTTTTCCCAACTACAATTTTGTCACTTTAAATACAGATACAATATTAGAAAGCTACTATAGTCCATCAAAAAGAATGAATAAACCATGAAGCTGAAATATAATTTTGTGCTCTTTTCAGAAAACTCATTTCTGAATGCAATCTAAACCCTGAATAGTTTTACAATGCCAGTGAGATTGGTCTATTTATGATACTTACCATATTCTAACTTAGCATTTTTTTAGGAGTTGTCTTACTAATTTTTAAGGGAGTAAGTTTGGTTTCACTACTCTTACAAGCAGTATTCCATTAGATAAAATCTTGAGTTTTGCAAATGCAAGTGAGTTTAAGAGTAGCCATTCTCAGTGGTGAAGATAAAAGGCACACTCCAGAACCACCTGAAGAGTATATTTAAACTCCATATTTTCTTCCCTGTCCAGATTTTTATATACCCTCCCATAAAGGTGTGTGTGTGTGTGTGTGTGTGTGTGTGTGTGTGTGTGTGTGTGTGTTGGAGGGAGGGTAGTAAAGAATGATTTAAATTTGCCTTATTTAATAACATTCACTCACTTAAAAATACGATTTGCCTTGCTCTGCTCAATTTCTACTTATCTAGGTAAGAATGATTTCATATATATTTATTGTCATTTATTCACTCATTTAATATCAGTATGTACAAAAATGCATATGTATATCTTTCTATTTTTCTTCCTATCATTATCTGCATTCATGCCTTTTCCTATCATCCTGTCCCAAAGTAGTTATCATGTGAAACATCTCCTCTAATTCCTTTCCAAATCTCCTGTCTGCATTTGCCCCAGAAAAACCTCACTCTTATCTCACTTTGAGGATATCATTACACTAGGTGATCAGTGGGCTCCTTATCATGGCCTTACACTCTATCTCTTAGAAAGTCTGGTCGAGTAGACCAAAATCACTGTCATTTGGCCTAATCCTGCCTCTGCCCCTTCTTTAAAGGTTTCCATACTTGGGCATATGGTTGTGTGTTTTCTGATTCTTGGTCACTTTCCTGTCTATAATTCACAGGAATAGGTTGAGATGAGATTCAAAGAATATAGCAGAATGCAGCCAAAATCAGTAGTGGGCAGATGGCAAGAGTCAGGACAGATGGAAAACTGAAACCAAATTCTCAGAGACAGAATATAGCATTTGATTAATTTAAGAAAAAATTAAAGAAGGGAGGGGTTATCATTTTTTTCCTCACTATCTCTTTTTCTATTTCTCATTTTTTCCTATACATACTCTAATTTAAAGTTCAGGAAACTTACTAAGAAAGACAAAACAAAAACCCATGTGTCTGCCAACAAAAATTAAAATAGTAATGTTTTCTTGTATTTGTCTCACATTTTTTCTTCTTAAAAATATTGTATGGAGTTAAAGACCACTGTTTTGCTCCCCAGTCTCATGCCTCTCTCTTCCATGAGGCAATCACAACCCAGATTTTGTTACTGTTTATATTCAGAGAAATTTATACTTTCTATGTATTCATTAAATATAACATATTATTTTTTATATTTTTACATCTAAAGTCTTTTTGTATTGATTCTTTTAATAGTTAAAAGTTAAGAATTGTAACCATGAAGTTTCTGGAATTATCTGGGAAAAATAATGTTAGGGAAAAATTTTCATCTTTTAAAACATCTTGAAATAAAATAGCTAAACTGTGAAGAACATAAATTGGTGACAAATACCATATTGGAGGTAAAGGCAGTGTGATGTGGCACAAAACAGGTCTGTATCATTTAGAAGGACAAGGAGACTGGGCAAGTTAGATGATTCTGTCAGGAGAATCCTGATGTAGGAGAGTCCCTAGCATTGATAGGTTGAATGAAAAGACCAGGCTCCCTTTTGCCAGCAGATAAGCCATCCCTATGATCCTACTTTGTTCTATTCTGTGAACCTGAACTGAGGTCCTGACCCTATCTTGATCTTTAAATAGGTTTCCATTTGTTTTATTAATAAATTTACTAGGTATTCATTCCTTTATCTTAGAGACAGTTTTTGAAGTGTGGGTCCCATATCCTATATCCCGATGTTGTTCACTGCTTGCTGCAGCTCTGCTGACAGCTCTCCATCTCTTTGTTACCAACAGCACCCAATAACTGAAACCAGATCCCTGATTTTCTCCTTGTTGGATTGTTTGACACCCCTGATCCTGCCACTCTGATTAACCCTGCCACTGGGCTGAGCTCCGCAAAAAGGGTCTCGCCCCCTCCCATTGACATTGTGCTAGTGATGCAGAAATAATGGATAATGTTTTAAATGCTGCTGACAAGGCAAAGGACATTGATAATGAGAGTAGAGAAGTTAACTTTCTGAAGAGCAAGAAAATTGCTTGGAAGAAGGCTGATTCAGCCTTTGATTCACTAATTAATTTTTGAAAAAGACAGAAGTGTCACAGAGCCCAGGAGGTCATGGAGCTGAACATTCTTCATTTTAGTTCAATAAGAAAGAGGTAAATGGAAACAAATACTTGATATCAGAGACTTTCTCAGTAAAGCAAACTCTGCCTATATCCTGGAGCTAGTATTTAGTGAGCCATAAGTTCAACGTTACAGTAACCAGCACCTCAGGACAAAAATTCATGTTTATTATGAAGCCCACTGACCAAAGTGTGTTGTATTTACTAAGGTATACTAGCTGATATAATATTTTTGGATTATATTTTTCTGTCAAGAAAAGGTTTTACATTAACAATGCATAAAGATTCAATCCCTTCAGGTTTCTCTTATTATCCTCTTAGAAATCCCAAGGCTAATAAATATTTACCAACATTTAAGTCACAGGATATTTTAAGGTATATTCTCTAAAAAGAGTCTATTGAATAAATAATGGACATTTGCTTAAATTATATATATGTCAGTTATTGTCATAATTATTAGAAATTCATAATGTATAAATTTTATTTACATGTATAGAATCAAATTTCCATGTAAAATTTATTCTGAAATTTAAGTAACTACTTGATACTCTCTAAAACTTTATTTTCACATTTTATTTTTAGATTAAATAATATTTACCAAATATGTTACAAAATAATTATACTTACAATTTTTTAGTTAAATGATTTAAGTATTCTTCTTTCTGTCCTCAAGGGTTTCAGTCAGAATTTTAGCTTCAAACTATGATTAATGAAATCTATTTTCCTCATTTATTATTTAATGGCATATTATTATTTGTCAATAAAATTTTTGAATTGAATTTAATAGAGGTCATTTTCAACCTGATTTTAGAATGGTAACTAAAATGTCATTAAAAACACAGAATGAGGTTTTGTCACAGTTAATGGAGTCCATTAGACTATTGTGGGAAAAAGAACACAGAATAAAATGAGTACATTTTAATAGGCACTGTATTGGAAAAACTTGGTATTCATAAGTATAAAAAACTGTAGTTCTATTATTGTCCCTGTTGAAGACATTTCTGGTTTTGTAAAATGGCAAAGTCATATCATTGATTATAGCCAGAAAAAAAAGACTTAGTAAGGTTTCATAAGAAATATGGAATCCATGTATCTATAGAAGTATTTTTAATCCATATTAACATGGAACAAAATAAAAATAAGCAATTAAAAACAGGATTCTTTATTCTTCGCACCACCACATAGAAGAAACTGTTAAGGGCAAGGCACTGACCCAAGTTTTCTGATGGAGACTGACTGATAGGACCTAAGGGGCCTCACATTAAAGACTCCAAACTAACTTTATAGGGAAAACTGGAGACAGAAAACTTTATCAGGGTATTTTAGAGAGGAAAAAAACCTCTTAGACATCAGTTGGTGATTGCTTGAAAGTTTGGGCTTTCAGCATTTTCAGATAGAGATTGGAAATCCAGTAAAATTAATAAGAGTTGGGGGAATAGATATCTGCATACAACTAATAGATCACTGTGGGAATCAGAAGAAAACCAGCAAAAACCTGGAAGAAGAAAAATTCACATTGTGTCTGCAGAGATGAAATTCCAAGGATCAATGGAATGCATTGAACAATAATTATTCCAGACCCTCTACTAATTTCTATGCTTACCATATCTTATCGATTGCCCATTGCATTTCTATGAAGAGGTTGCTTTTATCTATACCTTATAAATTAGGAAACGGAACGTTTGAGATAGTAAGTAACACACCCAAGCATCTCATTGACAATTATTAGTAGAGACAGGGCAAATCTCTATCCCTTTTATATTTATCAAGCTTCTGTTTTTAATCCATATACTAAAGCAATTCAGATACACTCATGCCTCCTCATGAGTGAAGAAGCATTATGTATGTTTTGTTGACTATAACTATGTCTAAGTTAATTGTATTATAAAGTATAAATAATTCTTACAGTATAATGGAAGTTCAATCATTGTCAATTTGTGTGTGTGTGTGTGTGTGTGTGTGTGTGTGTGTGTGTGTGTGTGTTGTCTTCATAAGTCTTAAATACCCTTCTAGGTATTCTTATGTATGGAATATCTGCCTGGGTCTACTCAGTATAGAAGTTAAGATTCTGATTCTAGGATAAGTAGACTTGGAAAGATGCAATTAGAACAAAGTGCTACATGAATAAGGACTATTTTTTAACCTAAATTAAATTAATGAAACTTAATTTAGTCACATGATGACTCTATAGACTGTTTTCCTGAAGGTTATCTACTGTATTATAGAACCAATGTTAAAATGAAGCATATGCACAAGTCTATAAAAGGCCTGGAATTGCTACTTATCACAGGGATTAAAAGTATAAAAAGCTGTATTATGAATAGACAACAAAAGTATATATAATCGATAGACATCCAGGATGTCTCCACAATTGGGCAGTATGAAGAAAAGAATAAATGATTAGTTTACCAGTCTCCAAAGGCTGGTAATTCTGCTGATTAAAGCAAAGAATTATTGGTGAAAAGGAAAAGAAAAATCAGATTCAAGATTCCAGGAATTTTTTTCCCTTGAATTAACTTTGAAAATGAGGAAGATCTCTATTAGACCTAATAAAATCATATTTAAAGACCTGTGTTTCACTAGAAGAATATTTATAGAAGAAATTTATCTTTTATTTAATACTTTCAAGCTTAAGCATTCCCTTTATAGGTGTGATTTTTATGTGTAAAATACATTTATGCATAAAATTTATATTCATTATTCACTAAACATTTCAGAATTATAAATGCATTTATAATAATTGCATTTGCTTTTATAATGTCCTTATGCAATATGTAGGAGATAAACTAATCAAACAGTGTTGCCCTGTTCTGGTCACCACTACAATCCATGCCACCAATATGTTAGTATTCTGATGACCTCACCGCTATTTACACTCTGACCACTCCAAACCATATTTTGCTAGGGGTAAGTTGGAGGTATTGATACAGTAAATACTGGAATTTAAAGTTATTTTTTTCCCAGAAATAGGTGAGAATTCTATTCTCTTAATTTAATATGTTCTCAATTATTTAATTAAGGTAAACTGATCTTACTAAGTAAGTCAGTAAAGACAGTCACATAAATCCAAAGTTGATCTATTGTTTTCTAAAGTCTGGCTATAATTTTTAACCTATGATAATGGCTAACATTTAGTACAGGCAGCCTCACTGACAAATAGTTTGTCTCATAAACTCACAGCAACACTGAGAAGTGGTTTTATCCCACTTTATGGATAGGGAAGCTGGGTTTCAGACATGTAAAAATAATCTACTTTATTCACACCGCCAAAAGGTGGGGGAATCAGGAATAAAGTCTTGACTGAATTTGGCCTCCAGAGTTCCGTGTGGGCAACACCAACACCATGCCATCATGAGAACTTAGCATCAGCAGGTGATGGAACAAATGGGGCAGGGAGCAGTTTAACAATTTGCACCTTATTTTTAATAACTTTTTAAAAGGGTTGCTTCATTTTCATAGATACATAATCAAAACCGTCTCCATTTGGTGGTAGAATTCAGACTCTAGTGGTAGACTATCTGAATACAAATTCTGGCTCAATAAGTCACCTTCTTAACTGTGCTATTTAATACCTCTGTGCCTCAGTTTCTTCATCTGTAGAATAGTGACTAAATAGTACCTATGTCAAGGGTTGTTATAAGGATTAAATGAACAATTCACATAAAGTACTTGGTCAGTGCTTGGCACAGGGTAGTCCCTAGGCTACTATTATCACAAGTCATATTCATAACATTAAACTGACACTGATAAGAAATGGCTGTAGCATATTGTTAAATGGTCATTGCTGCTATAGACCTAACAGATTTTCTTTCTTTCTCCTTCTTTCTTTCTTTCTTTCTTTCTTTCTTTCTTTCTTTCTTTCTTTCTTTCTTTCTTTTCTTTTCTTTTCTTTTCTTTCTTTCTATCTATAACTTTCAATATAGAAGTAGAAATTTTGAAGGAATGGGATTATTTTTTTTAAAGTCTGTAGGGGTGTCTGTGTGAGTCAGTTAAGTATCTGACTCCTGATTTCATCTCAAGTCATGATCTCACAATTTGTGAGATCAAGCCCGACATTGGTCTTTGCACGGATATCTTGGAGCCTGCTTGGGATTCTTTCTCTCTCAGTCTCTCTCTCTCTCTCTTCTCCTCCTATCCTCTCTCTCAAAATAAATACATACATACTTTTTAAAGTCTACAATCACAGATATTTGTACACAGAGTAGACATATAATATTTTTTCTAAGAGGTTTCAAAGGAAGAAATTTAAATGTAGAATCACAAGAATTTAACCCAGGTATTTATATTTTCTAGAATCAGTGAATATTAAAATAGGCAGGACATGCAGCGAAATGACAAATACAGTGGCAGCAATTAATGTAGTGTATAGAAATTTCAAAAGTTTTTAAGAAATATATACTTACATTTAATGTTGTTTGCTATAGTTGTTCAGAGCTGTTGTGTAATAATCTGAATCTATTCCTATCTGTTTTAAATGGAGTTTTTTTATTTGAAATGGAGTTTGTGAATAAGCATGCTTTGCCTATATGGTCTCTGGCTATTATCTATCAAATTAAGGGGTATGAGGTTCACTATTACAAAGTAAAAATAATTATTTGCAGGCTTGCTTCTCTCTAGAATATACACATTCACAACTATTCATGCTTACTTCCTTTTCATAAAGGATCATTGCACATTTATAAAAATGTTCTGTTCATGCTTTCTATCTAAAATAAATACAGAGAGTAAAGATTTATATAGTAGAAAGCAGTTGTTGGTAGCAATAATCTAGATCTATTTTCCTCCTGGCATGAAACTTCAAATCACTTGGATTAGATTTAAATCGCCAGGCTTTACTGATGATGAACCTATTTTCCTGTTAATAATTTATAAAACTCCTAAAAGGATCAGGAATTAGGAGTGGAATCTTTAACTTAGTCACAGGTACAATTGTTGAATAAAGCGCATATTCCAAGTTCAAACTTCTTTATTAAAATCAGTATATCTGACTTATTGTAATAATAACAAATTTCCCCTTACTGTTCTAGTATATGCTCAGATTTTTTAAATACTTTATAACCAAATAATTGCATTTTTCAAAGAAGCAAAGAATGGTTATTTGCATATTATTAATTTCTGTGCAATACTAGACTTATTTTCTCTTTATATTTTATAGGTCCTTCAGACCTCTCCCTGAGCTTATCCTATTATCTAAAAATTTAAATAAGAAGAATCAACACATAATTGGTTAAATGATAAAATAATGGATCTTAATATACAGTCTGAAAGTTGAAGTCTAACCTCTTCATCAAAATTTAATTTGAGAGTTTGAGTTAAGGAAAAAATAAAACCTCTCAGAGGCTTCCACTTGCCTTTCTTTATGTCTAGGGGAAGATTGGGACTTCTTTTCTTTGAAAAGTGCTTCACGGTTTCATATTGCACCCATACACACCCTCTTCATACATATCCTTCTGCAAAGGTAGGATAACTAGAAGCTAGCCTGGGTATACCTGGTGTGTAGGCAAAATAGACTGGGTCCTCCAGGTTGGTAGAATGATGTTACTGAAGTCTGGTGGGTAGCTAGCTGTCCTATTCAAGGGTGGTCTTCCTCAGCCCCATGGATACATAATGATTCTAGGAAGGAGCTCTTCCTTCAAAGAAAAGACACAGGTGTTTCAGGCCATTAGTAAACAGAGTGTGTGTGTGTGGGGGGGGTGGTCTAGAAGCAAAGTAGGATCAAGCTGCATTCCAAAAGTTTGATTCCTCACTGAAGCAAGAACAAACTACAAGCATTCAAACTGGGGCTTCTCTGGGATCTAGTAGCATGTGCTGTGTGCCAGGCCCTCGAAGCTCTAGAATGACCATGTCAGTGCCCAATTAAACTAAAGTACAAGCTTGTCCTCTGTCCTCTGACGCCAACATGTTTTTCAGTATTATACTTTGCAAGGGCAAAATTGCCTACTTTTCATTATCTCATCATGCTACTGTGTCCAGTTTATTTTCCATTCTTACATGTCTTCTCTCTATACTGTAATATAAAATAGTACAATTACCTATTTTTTAAAAAACCTGAATTTTGAAAACTACTTACATATCCAAAGAATATAGTAAATGTAGTATGTATGCAAAAAAAATAGCCTTTACTCTTGGTGTTAAGATGGAGGAATAGTAGGAGGACCTTATGCTTATCTCATCCTTCGAGCACAGTTAGATAAATACCAAATCGTTTTGAACACCCAAGAAACTGATCTGAGGACTGAGAGAGCAAACTTCGCAACTAGAGGGAGAAAAGGGGTCACATCATGAAAGATAGGAGGTGCAGAGATATGATTTGGGGAATAAAAGAATCATTTTGCTATGGAAGGGAGAGAACTCTGATCACAGAGAGAGAAGCGAAAGAGAGAGAGAAAGCAGGACACAGGGGATTGCACAAGAGAAACACTTCCCCAAAATTAGACTGGGAAAATAAGAGGTGCTAATTATCCAAAGTTTTTACTAGGAGCAGAGCATGAAGTCTAAAGTTTTTGAAGTTTGCACCATCACCAGGGTGCAGCCTGGTGGGTATGGCAGTGTTCCTATGGAGGAGGAAGGCAGAGGCCCCAGGCGGAAAACATGGTCTCAGAATCCCCTGGGTTGCACTGAGAGAGATAGTTCCCATACTTGGGAGTGCATTTGGGAAAGGTGGCACTGCCTCTCAGGGGACAAAAGAGCTTCTGGGTGCCATTGTGCTGTCCCATTCATTAACATAGGAGCAGAGACACCTGCTGAGGGCAGCTAACCCAGGCTGGTTTTTTGCTGAACTTTACCATAAACTCCAAGTCCCTGCGGCATTCATATGACTATCCTTCAGGTACAAACCAGCACAGGCCACAGCATGGCGTGACTCTCCTCTAAAGGATCAGTGTTGGTCCAGCCTTCATTGAGTCCCTAATAATTATGGTTTTGAAACCCAGCTGGTACACCTGAGATAAAACACAAGAGCACCACAACACAAGGTGGGCCGATGGCTGAGACACAGACAGGGTGAAGTCAGGGATCTGAGGGATACCTAGGGCACACGAGGATAAATTTTTTGCTCTTCTGTGAAGGATTCCTGAACATCAGCTGGTGCAAACTCCCCTCTTTGAGGACAAGAGATTGGACTGACACCATTTTAGCCCCTCCCATCAGCACAGATGTACTTTAGTGAGGAGCACAGAGCCCACAGTGGCAGCTTGAGCCATTTATACCAAGCCTTGCCCCATGCACTCTGCAGGTGCTTTTTTTACTATAGCAAGTATGTCTGAAAACCAGAGCAGCAACAGGTCCCTCCCCTAGAGGACCAGCAGAAAACCCCCATAACCACCAAGTCTACTGGCCATAAAGTGCTAGCTGAAGCTATAGGGGTTATAGGATCTAGCCTCTTTCAACAAGCAGACCAAAACACACATAGTTAAAACTCACCACACAGTTCACAAGGACCAAGCACTCCCCACTGCAGGCAAGGAGAAATCTACAGAGGATTGACCTGAGGGAAAGAGCAGCCAAAACATGACAGTAATGTGCCCACAGTACACACCAGAAATACTTCCTGAAACACGAGACTCTGGACAGTATATGACTTCTTCTTAATATAGCCATTACTCTCAGCAGCAGGAAACATAACAGGCTTTCCTAATGTATAGAAGAGAGAGACTTACACAAAATGCCAAGATGGAGGAATTCATCTCAAAAGAAAAAATAAGAGAAGGTCATGGTCAGGGCTCTAACTGAAATAGATATAAGTAATATGCCTGAACCAGTATTTAAAACAACCATAAGGATATTAGTTGGGCTTGAGAAAAGCATAGAAGACACAAGGGAGTCCCATAACACAAAGATAAAGGACATAAAAATTAGTCAGGCTGAAATAGTAAATGCTATAACCAAGATGTGAAACTGACTGGATGTAATGACCACAAGGATGAAAGAATTAGAGGAATGAATAGTGATATAGAAGATAAAATTATGGAAAATTATAAAGCTGAAAAAGAGAGGGAAAGAAAAATACTGGATCACAAAGGTAACCTTAGGGAACTCAGCAACTCCATAAAGCATAATAACATTCATATCATAGGCATCATAGAAGAGAGCAAAGGTGTATTTAAGCAAATTATATCTGAAAACTTTCTTAATCTGGAGAAGGAAACAGACACCAAATCCAGGAGGCACAGGGAACTCCCATCAAAATCAACAAGAGCAGGCCAACAAAACATGTCATAGTAAAATTTGCAAAATACAAAGATAACGAAAAGACCCTAAAAGCAGAAAGGGAAAAGATATCCCTAACTTATATGGGAAGGCAAATAAGGTTAGCAGCAGATCTATCCACAAAAACTTGGCAGGCCAGAAGGGAGTGGCATGATATATTCATTGTGCTGAATGGGAAAAATATGCAGACAAGAATTTTTTTATCCACCAAGGCTGCCATTCAGAATAGGAGAGATAAAGAGTTTCCCAGATAAAAACTAATCAAGTTTTTGACCACAAAAACATCCCTGCAAGAAATATTAAAGGGAACTCTTTGAGTGTTTAAGAAAGACCCAAAGTGACAAAGATTAGAAAGGAACAGACAAAATCTCCAGAAACAATGACTTCACAGGTAATACAGTGGCACTATATTCTTATGTACCAATAATTACTCTGAATGTAAATGGACTAAATGCTGCAATCAAGAGAAATAGAGTATCAGAATGGAAAAACAAAACAAAACAAAAAACACAAGATCCATCTATATGCTGCCTACAAGATACTCATTTTAGACCTAAGGACACCTGCGGATTAAAAGTGAAGGGACTGAGAACCATTTCTCATGCTAATGGACATCAAAAGAAAACTGGAGTAGCCACACTTATATCAGACAAGTTAGATTTTAAACCAAAGACTGTAACAAGAGATGAAAAAGGGACTATATTATAATAAACGGGTCTATCCAACAAGAAGATCTAACAATTATAAATATTTGTGCCCCCAACTTGGTGGAACTCAAATACATGAGTCAATTATTAACAAACATCAAGAAACTTATTGATAACTATACAATAAGAGTAATGAACTTTTAACACTCCATGTACCACAAATGACAGAAAATCAACAAGAAAACAATGGCTTTGAATGACACACTGGACCAGATGGACTTAACAGATATATTGAGAACATTTCATCTAAAGCAGCAGAATACACATTCTTTTTGAGTGCACATGGAACATTCTCCAGGATATATCACATACTGGGTCACAAATCAGGCCTTAAAAAATACAAAAATATTGAAATCATACCATGCATATTTTCTGATCACAATGCTATGAAACTTGAAGTTAACCACAAGCAAAAATTTGGAAAGACCATGAATACATTTATATTAAAGAACTTTTTACTAAAGAATGAATGGGTTATTCAGGAAATTAAAGAGGAAACAAAAAAATAAAAATTATCAAATGAAAACGAATTCACAACAGTCCAAAATCTTTGGGTTGAAGCAAAATTTGTCATAAGACGGAAGTATATAGCAATATGGGCTTACCTCAAGAAGCAAGTCTAAAATACACAACCTAACCTTACACCTAAAGGAGCTAGAAAAGGAACAGCACATGAAGCCTAAAGCCAGAAGAAGAAGGGAAGTAGTAAAGATTTGAATAGAAATAAATGGTAGAGAAACAAACAAACAAACAAAAACAGTAGAACAGATCAATGAAACTAGGGGTGGGTTCTTTGAAAGAATGAATAAAATTGATAAACCCCTAGGCAGACTTATCAAAAAGAGAAAGGACCCAAATAAATTAAATCACAAATGAAAGAGATCACAACCAACACCACAAAAATACAATAATAAGAGAATATTATGAAAAATTATATGCCAACAAATATGGCAATCTTGAAGAAATGAATAAAATCCTATAAACATATGAACTACCGAAACTGAAACAGGAAAAAATAGAAAATTTGGAGAGACCCATAAGGAGCAAAGAAATTGAATCAGTAATCAAAATCTCCCAAAAACAAGTGTCCAGGGCCAAATAGCTTCCCAGGGGAATTTTACCAAATACTTAAAGAAGAGTTAATGCCTACTATTTTCAAATTGCTAAAAAAAAAAAAAAAAAAAAAAAAAAAAGAAATGGTAGGAAAACTTCCAAACTCATTCTATGAGGCCAGCATTACCTTGGTTGCAAAACCAGACGAGACCCCACTAAAAAGGAGAATTATAGGCCAATATCCCTGATGAACATGGATGCAAAAATTCTCAACAAACTAGAAAATCAAAGTCAATCGTACATTAAAAGAATTATTCAATACAATCAAGTGGGAGTTATTCCTGGGTTGCAAGTGTGGTTCAATATTTGCAAATCAATCAACATCAACATGATACACCACTTTAATAAAAGAAAGGATAAGAACCATATGATCCCTTCAATGATGCAGAAAAAGCATTTGACAAAGTACAGCATCTAATCTTGATAAAAACCCTCAACAAAGTAGTGATAGGAGGAACATACCTCAACATTATAAATGTCATATACAAAAGACCCACAGTTACTATCATCTTCAATGAGGAAAAACTGAGAGCTTTTCCTCTATAATCAGGAACAAAATAGGAATGTCCACTTTCACCATTGTTAATATAGTACTGGAAGTTCTAGCCTCCACAATCAGACATGAAAAAGAACCAAAATCCATTCAGATTGTCAAGGAAGAAGTCCAACTTGCACTTTTTACAGACTACATCATACAGAAATCTATTGCATTTCTATACACCAATAATGGATCAGCAGAAAGAGAAATCAAAGAATCGATCCCATACAATTGAACCAAAAACGATAAGATACCTAGAAATAAACCTAAAAAAGAGGTAAAAGATCTGTACTCTGAAAACTATAAAACACTTATGAAAGAAATTGAAGATGACACAAAGAAATGAAAAGACATTCCATGCTCATGGACTGGGAGAAAAAACATTGTTAAAATGTCAATACTACTCAAAGCAATCTACACATTTAATGCAATCTCTTTCAAAATACTAGCATTTTTCACATAGCTATAACAAACAATCCTAAAATTTGTATGGTACCACTAAAGACCTTGAATAGCCAAAGCAATCTTGAAAAAGAAAAGAAAAGCTGGAGACATCACAATTCCGGACTTCAAGATATGTTACAAAGCTGTAGTCATCAAGACAATATACTTCTGGCACACAAAAAAAAAACACATATACCAGTGGAACAGAATAGAAAGCCAGAAATGGATCCACAACTATATGGTCAAATAATCTTCAACAAAGTAGGAAAAAATATCCAATGGAAAGAAGACAGTCTCTTCAACAAATGGTATTGGGAAAACTGGAGAGAAACATGCAGAAGAATGAAACTGGACCACTTTCTTACATCATACACAAAAATAAATTCAAAATGGATGAAAGACCTAAATGTGAGAGAGGAAATAACCAAAATCCTAGAGGAAAACCCAGGCAGCAACCTCTTTTACATCAGTCGTAGCACCTTCTCACAAAAGCAAATTTAAACTAGTGGGAGTTCATCAAGATAAAAGTCAAGATAAAACAAAAAACAAAACTAAAATGCAGCCTATGTAATGAGAGAAGATATTTGCAAATTACATATTTGATAAACGGTTAGTATCCAAAATTTATAAAGAACTTATCAAACTGAAAAACTAAATGATCCAGCTAGGAAATGGGCAGAAGACATGAATAGACATTTTCCAGGGAAGACATACAGATGGCTAACAGGCACATGAAGAGATACTTAACATCACTCATCACCAGGGAAATACAAATCAAATACAAATCAAACCCGCGATGAAATATCACCCCATACCCATAAAAATGGCTAAAACCAACAACACAGGGGGTACCTGAGTGACTCAGGCAGTTGAGCATCCAACTTTTGATTTTAGCTCAGGTCATGATCTCACGACTGTAAGATCTGTGTCAGGCTCTGTGTGGAGCACAGAGCCTGCTTGGGATTCTCTCTCTCTCTCTCTCTCTCTCTCTCTCGCTCTCTCTCCCTCTCTCTCTGCCTCTCCATCTTCTCTCTCTCTCACAAAAGAAAAAAAATATATGTATATAATTTCTAAAAATTTTTGAACTACTGGGACCTCATCAAAATAAAAAGCTTCTGCACAGCGAAGGAAACAATCAGCAAAACTAAAAGGCAACCAATAGAATGGGAGAAGATATTTGCAAATGACATATCAGATAAAGGGTTAGTATCCAAAGTCAATAAAGAGCTTATCAAACTCAAAAACAAATAATCCAGTGAAGAAATGGGCAAAAGACATGAATAGACACTCCTCCAAAGACATCCACATGACCAACCGACACAGGAAAAAATGCTCCACATCACTCATCATCAGGGAAATACAAATCAAAACCACAATGAGATACCCCCTTACACGTGTCAGAATGGCTAACATGAACAACTCAGGCAACAACACATGTTGGCGAGGATGCGGAGAAAGAGGATCTCTTCAGCATTGTTGGTGGAAATGCAAGCTGGTGCAGCCACTCTGCAAAACAGTATGGAGGTTCCTCAAAAAACTAAAAATAGAACTACCCTAGACCAAGCAATTGCACTACTAGGCATTTATCCACGGGATACAGGTGTGCTGTTTCAAAGGGACACATGCACCCCCATGTTTATAGCAGCACTATCAACAATAGCCAAAGTATGGAAAGAGCCCAAATGTGCATCGATGGATGAATGGATGAAGAAGATATGGTATATCTATATATATCTATATATATATATATATAGATATATATAGATATGAAGATATGGAAGATCTATAGAAGATACCATAGAAGATATGGTGTGTGTGTATATATATATATACAGACTATTACTCAGCAATCAAAAAGAATGGAATCTTGCCATTTGCAACTACATGGATGGAACTGGAGGGTATTATGCTATGTGAAATTAGTCAGAGAAAGACAACAATCATATGACTTCACTGATATGAGGGCTTTAAGAGACAAAACAGAAGAACATAAGGGAAGGGAAACAAAAATAATATAAAAACAGGGAGGGGGAAAAACATAGGAGACTCTTAAATATGGAGAACAAACAGAGGGTTTCTGGAGGGTTTGGGGGAGGGGGGATGGGCTAAATGGGTAAGAGGTATTAAGAAATCTACTCCTGAAATCATTGTTGCACTATATGCTAACTAATTTGGATATAAATTAAAAAAATAAAATTTAAAAAAAAGATATCCTTTAGAAGCATACAATTTCAAGGTTCTGTCACTTATTTGCAACATGACCTTAAGTAAGTTTTAGGACTTTCATTAAAATTTATTTTTTTAATTGTGAATTATAACACCACACCTGTCTTTCAGGGATTTTGAATAAATGATGTATAATGATGTTGGTAAAAAAATTATATACATATATATGTGTGTGTGTGTGTGTGTGTGTGTGTGTGTGTGTGTATGGCATATACATATTTGCCTAGAAATAGAGTACATTTCTTCTCTACTTCTATTCTTTCCTTAGTTTTCTACAAATTGAATTATTATTTAACAATTAGCTTAGAGCTATCAAATATAATATAGCAACTGCTCTCTTCAGCTGTAAACTATTGCTTGAAATAGTATTAACTTCTGTAAAACGCATCCCTATTAGAATGAAACGTTCACCATACCTTCCAAGGAAACTATATTCTTCAAGAAGAAAAATACAGTTGATTTTCCCCACTGGTGCTTTTTGATTTTCAAATTGATAGATTTCAGATGACTTTATTTTTTCATTACTTTAGTTCCTATAACTCAAACGTAAGTCACAGAAATTTAGTGACAGTAGTTGAACAGCTTTGAGCAAAACTTTCATAAAAACATTGTTTGGGTCTACTTATAAAGTACCTGATTGAAAACAACCTCTAGCATTCATTCTAAGGTATATTTGTGCTGAGTTGGTCTCTCTCCTCGGTTTTGCAAAGCAACATAATCAGAAGCTTATAGAATATCTTGAATTTGCTTTCTAAATCTCTGTAGCCTAAATAATGACCACACTTATAGTTGCATGGTATAAAATATGTGATTTCTCTAGGAGTTTGGTTTTACTTTGAGGAAGACTCAGTTACTGAAAAATAAACTTTATTAATGTGTAAGTATTATAAATGTCTAACTGAAGTACCTTAGGGATTTGTTTTCAAGTGGTCCTACACAATACTTCAGTGAAAAAAAAAAGTCAAAAAAGCTTGTGTTCATGTCTCTTTTCCCTTTACTGCTATTAGGCCACAAGAATATTTTCTAAATTAATGAAAGACTGGAGCTCTCAAAAGCAATGAAGAAACTCGATGTGAAAAGTTGAAGCTAAAGTTAAACTTGGACAAGGACTTTTTAACTAAAAGCCCCAATAAATATTGCTTTCTTTTTACCCAGATATCCAATTATAAACATTTATTTATTCCCCCCCAAAATAAAAGTGGTACCTGGGTAATCATCAGTATCTACTCTACTATTAATTTTAAAGTAAGCTTTAGCATAATCATAGCACATCCTCACCAGCTTATACTAGGGGCCATGAGATGTGAATCACAATATAAGAGTAATCAGTAAGAAAGTGAAAAATGTAAAAATATAAAGCAAGGGGATGCTGGCTGTCATGTTCCTGCTTTATATTTGCTTCTACACCCAAGGTTATATAGGTTATCCTATAATAAAGTGTTTCCTACAATAAAGTGTTGGGGTGAGGAAGCCTCATACATTACTCCTTAATCTATCACTGGCATTATGCATACAAACATGAACATGTGTCCCTGCTCTTATGTTCTAGTGGGGAAGGCAGATGTGTAAACACATTATTACAATTCAACTCTTCTAAAGAGTTGAATGGAAATAGGAGGCTGGTATCATTGGGGTACCATAAAAAGCTAGAAGAAATTCTTCAAATCAAGGGGAACTCAGCCTAACTTGGAACACGGTAATTTGTGAATGTGCAACTGTTATGGATGAATTTATGTAGTAACAATTACATAGGAAATCAAAGTGATACAAGTTACTCTTCCCTAATAATTAAATTTAGCTTGAGTTTTCTGCTTCTGCCCAAATAGATCCAACTTTATTAGTCTCAGTTGTATTTTGTTTTACTTAGTTCAAATATGAAAGGAGATATTTACATGTATGTTATAAAATCTATAAATTAACCTGATATTCTAAATTCGGGGCTTAATCATTAACTGTAAACTAGCCCTTATTCTCCGCAAAGCATTGTGCCAAGTACTGGATTATAAAGAGATACAGGACAGAGCATCCCTAACCTTAAAGAGTTTAATTAGTCTAATTTTAAATGTAATGTTACAATGGTTATTATACATTATAGAAAATAAAGAAATATGAAAGCACATAAGCTTATGGAATTTATAACAAAATTGAATGAAAACAGCAAATTTATTGGGTTATTACAGACATTTGGGCATGTAACCAGATTTCTGGTAATGGTGGTACCATATCTGCCTCCCTTAAAATTACCTATGAACTTACTGGAAACAAAGTACTTTTCATATCACCCTCAGAAAAGAATAATGTTCTCTCCCTTGTGTTTTTTGAACTAAATATATTTTTAAATAAAGTCTCTATATAGAGTTTTATTAGTGTATAATACTTCATTTGAGCTTCCAAATCATATTTCTATTGTACTAATGGAGTATTATTAGTATACTATACTAATATACAACTTTGACTGGATTAAAGAATCATTTGGTAGAATAGTTTCCTTCCTTTAAAAAGCAATGTGTATGACTATATTGAATATCTGTATTTCTTTCAAAGTGTGCCTAGGAGATTCCTTGAATTTCTAATATTAAAACAGTGATGCCCCTTTTGTGTACATAGGTTATTTTAGTAACCATTGTGTCAATGAATCTTCTCTACAGTTGTTTTAGAATAATCCTCTGTTCCTCTTATTGCTCTAAATTTGCTACCTGTTTACAGGAAAGGAAGTTATTAAGAATAAGTTAAGTGATATTTAAAATGATTATGTTCTATGCTCTTGAATTTGTGTGAAAATACTGGGATGTGGAGGAAGAAACAGTTTATGTAATTTTATCTAAACTCACATTTTTAACATGTTCACTTATGAAAGATTAATTGATGCATGAGTATATATGATTTCTAAGCCCTGAGAATTTACATATAAGAAAAAAAGAACAAAGAAAACATCTAATCTTGTGAAAGTCATACAACTAAAAAGCATTGAAAATAGGAAAATAATTGAATGTTAGAAGCAACACACAATAGTCTTAGTCATAATAAATGTGAATATATTCCCTATTAAAAAAATTCTAAGATTGGGTAAAAAGCAAATTCTACCTGAATGCTACATATATAAGTGAAATAAAGACTCAAAATTATTTAAAATAAATGTGCAAAAATATATCATGTAAGGGCACATGAAATAAGTCCAATTTGCCAATATTTAATTGAGCCAAAATAAATTTCAAATTTTAAAAATAAAAACATGAACAGAACAAAGGGTGGTATTTTTTGCATTGACACAAGCTTTGATTCATCAAAATATATAATAGTTCTATGTTTTCACTCATTAAATATCATAACATTGAATTATATACAGCAAAAGTTATTACCAATACATGAAGTAAACAAAACGACATTAGTGAGGAAGATCAATCACACTTTCTTTAGAATTTGACAATTCTATTGGCAACACTATAAATTAGGATACAGAGGAAATATATAAATTACAAACAATGATATTGATTTTATACACATGGTTATGTGACAGAGAGAAAGAAACAGAGGCAGATGGAGATAGAAAGACAGGGACAAAGAGAGAAGATGGATTATATATAGAAAGAGAAGGAGGAGGAAGAGGGAAAGAAAAGAGAGGGGAGTTACTGATTGTTCTCAATCAGAGATATCTTCAATTTTCTCAAAGCATTAAATTTTAAAAAAATATAGATAATTTAAAATGTATAGTAGTGAGAACCAATGGGGGAAAAGGCTCTCAGAATATGCAGAATTTATGGGAAAAGCTCTGTCTTTACAGTTCTGGATAAGTTTATCCAGAGCTCCAAAAAGCAGGGATGGATGAGATACTAGTTAAACTATATATATTGCTAAAACAAAACAAATAGAAATTCCCTAAATAAAGTCCCCACAATATTAACAATGGTGTTAGGAGTCAGAGTCTAGTCAGTGAAACAAAATTCACACTACATAGTTCAGTAAAGAGGTATTAAGATGGGGATCTATTTACCAATAGAAACATTAAAAACTCAGAATATGGTAAGGCAACTCAAATAGAAGGTTTGGTGTTATCAGAATCCATGGAAGGATCTGGGACAGCAGGAAGTGAGACCACAGAAAGAAGTCTGTCCAGTAGAAGCTAGAATCCAGGAGGCATGGCCACTGCTGGTCACACTGCCCCCATCAGTCAGGGAAAAGCAAAAAGGAAATAACCTGTTTACTTCTTCTCACTCAATAATCTCCTACCAGTGCCTCTCATTGGCAACTCTAGCCAGCATCTAAGTAGTGAATGAAACTAAGACACCTTGTTTGCTGGGTTAGTTCCCTATGATGGCAGAATAGGAAGCGGCAAGAAACGGGTCTTGTATGCCAGCAGGTGACAAGCATACAACGTTATCTATTTATTGGGGAAGGTTGTAAGTTTACCTTCATTTTTTCTTTATTGTACTCAGAAATGGATAATACACGTTTTTATTATTAAACAAAATAATTGAAAGCTTATAACACCACCAACCATTTTTAAGGGAAAATTATTCTATTTTGGGAAAAAATCTATCCGTACAAAATTGTAATAGTGTGCTGTGTTGAACCAGAAAGATTTATGACATAATCTTAACACAACTGTATCTCCTGCTTTTCCCTTAGACTTTATTCACTTTGGTTACATTTACCCAGGATAAGAACTGAGATCGATATGATGGCTTTTCTTCTCATCCTTGGGTAACTGAGAATTCTACACTTATTTTAAAAAACAAAAACAAAACAAACCTTAGTTTAGGAATTAGGATACTCAAACCCATGTAGTAATCAAAACTGCAATTTGGCCTAGAGTTAATTCTTCCATACTCCCCTAGCCCAGGTCTATTTCAGGCTGGGTAGTGGCCTATGGCCTAGTCCTTCTGTTCATTCTGTCTCCCACTTCACCTCCACTTCTATCAGCAGGCTATTGCTTCACTCCACCAAAAAGCTGAAGGAGTTGGAGAAAGTTGGTGAGTTGATCTGGTCAGTTTTGACTTAGCTGGTGGTTTCCTGCCTCTAAGCCTTATATATCCTGGATAAAGTTTCTTCTCCTTTGTCAACTATTCTGTTTCCCTAAGGGATCCGTATCTTACCCACTTTTCCTGATCTAGACAAGTGTGTTTCTACTTCCAGACTATATACATGTGACTTTTTCCTCAACTTTTAGGCAAATTAAGGCAACTTCAGCTCCTTTTGGCTAGGGGTTTCTCACTCTCCAACACCTATTAGCCAGGGCCCTAGATGACCTGAAATAAGTCCTGTCTTTCAGTTATACACCTGGCATTCATGGGAAACCTGGAAGTGCATGGCAATCCCCAATCCCAGGAAAATTATGTGAAATTTCTAACTGTAACATAAGGTAACTAAAGAACCTATCTGGGGAATTAGACATCACAGAAAGCTCTTAAAAGGGGAACTCAAGTATGTCACTTGGGTTGCACCATTGGAAATAATGAATTATAATCATCTCTGTGTTCTCTGGATCACTTGGTTCAAGTTCATAAACATTGGAGAGAGATTCTTATTTGCTAAACTTAAGTCTTGTGCCTGTCTTTTGGCTTTATCTTATTGAAAAAAGAAAGGATCAGGGAGAAGTATACTTTAGGAACCTTTATGTTTCTACAAGAACTTAAGGTTACTATCCCACAAAAACTACATAATGGGTGGGCTTGGTCAATGGTGGTGGAAGAGAAAGCCCCAGTGTGTAACCTTACCAAGTTTCTGCTTAAATCATGTTTGTTAATGTGGCATTAGGTAAACCACGAGGCCAAAGTCAAGTGGAAAGGGTTCAGAAATAGACTCTGCCTCTTGCTGAGAGAAGAGCTGCCAAACTCAAAGCAAGGGGGATTTCAAGGATTTATGAATTTCCTTTGCAATCTGCCATATGTATGTCAAAAAGCTGTTATGTGGTCCATATCCATTCTTTCACTAGAGGTTTTCAAGTACTTATTTTGTATCAAACACTATTGCAGACACTGGAGATTTAATTATAAATACAGGAAAATACTTATTCTTAAGAACCATTTACTCTGAAGGGATAAAAACAGGCAAAAGATGATGACTGGAATACTATTGCTATGGTAAGAATATGCACAGTGTTATAACCCTGAAGACAACATTTAAGGAGTAGTGAACCCAAACGTTTAGTAGAGGAGTAGACAAAAGTTATATTTTCTGGAGAAGAGGACCTGAAGAATTTAGGTTACAAGAAGACCTATTATCACACTACTGAAGTTTCTAGTCAATTTGTAAGGCAAAAAAAGAAAAAAAAATAGCATAAAGCCTTAAAAAAAGAATTATTTTGACTTGCAGATGATAAAATTGTATATTTAGAAATTGCAAAAGGTGGGATGCCTGGGTGACTCAGTTGGTTAAGCATCCAGTTTCAGCTCAGGTCATGATCTCATGGTTTGTGAGTTTGAGCCCTGTGCCAGGCTCTGTGCTGACAGGTCAGAGCTTGGAGCCTGCTTCAGGTTCTGTGTCTCCCTCTCTTTTTGCCCCTCCCCGCTCGTGCTCTCTCACTGTCTCTCAAAAATGAATAAACATTAAAAATAATTTAAAAGAAAACCCAAAAGAGACTATAAATAAATATTAAAATCAGCATATGAACTTTACAAATTTGTGGACACAATTTCATTACTCAAAATTCACTTGAATTCTTACACTAAGAATGAATTAGAGAATAACATTTTGAATAGCATTTACAATTGTATCAGATGACATCAAACACCTAGGAATAAATCTAACTGTAAATATGTGAGTCTTCAACACTAGCAAATAGAAACATTGATAAGCTAATTCTTAAAACAATCTATAATACGTTAAAAGATGGGGAAGGGGTTGGGAAGGAGAGATTGAGTTAATAACTTACCTAGGCTAAAAAAAAAAAGGCACATGGTTGGATAGTCAAATCCAGGTGTTTTTGTTTGTTTGTTTGTTTTTGGTGTGTTTCCTTCTATGGGCTTTCTCTTCCCTATACAACTTCTCAGCCTCTGAACTATGAATCACGTACATCCCTTTCTCTCCACTGTAGCCTCTCTATCACAGCCCTAGTTCAGACATTCATAAATTCTTCCATGAACTACTGCACTTGCCCTCTCATTGGATTTCCTGTTCTGATCTCATACATGTGAAATACAATCATATTTGAATATGTAACTATTCCCAGTCAAAATACATTGATGGATTTCTATTATATTCTTGACTAAACCTGAACTCCTTAGCACAGCATGAGTTAACTTCACCTATATACCATGCACATCTCCATTTTTTTAATTTTATTTTTTATTTTTTAAAATGTACATCTAAATTAGTTAGCATATAGTGAAACAATGATTTCAGGAGTAGATTCCTTAATTCCCCTTACCCATTTAACCCATCCCCTCTCCCACAATCCCTCCAGCAATCCTGTTTGTTCTCCATATTTATGAGTCTCTTCTGTTTTGTTCCCCTCCCTGTTTTTATATTATTTTTGTTTCCCTTCCCTTATGTTCATCTGTTTTGTCTCTTAAAGTTCTCATATGAGTGAAGTCATCTGATATTTGTCTTTCTCTGACTAATTTCGCTTAGCATAATACCGTCCAGTTCCGTCCACGTAGTTGCAAATGGCAAGATTTCATTCTTTTTGATTGCCGAGTAATACTCCATTGTATATATATACACCACATCTTCTTCATCCACTCATCCATCGATGGACATTTGGGCTCTTTCCATACTTTGGCTATTGTTGATAGTGCTGCTATAAACATGGGGGTGCATGTGTCCCTTAGAAACAGCACACCTGTATCCCGTGGATAAATGCCTAGTAGTGCAATTGCTTGGTCTAGGGTAGTTCTATTTTTAGTTTTTTGAGGAACCTCCATACTGTTTTGCAGGGTGGCTGCACCAGCTTGCATTTCCACCAACAATGCTGAAGAGATCCTCTTTCTCCGCATCCTCGCCAACATGTGTTGTTGCCTGAGTTGTTCATGTTAGCCATTCTGACACGTGTAAGGGGGTATCTCATTGTGGTTTTGATTTGTATTTCCCTGATGATGAGTGATGTGGAGCATTTTTTTCCTGTGTCGGTTGGCCATGTGGATGTCTTCTTTGGAGAAGTGTCTATTCATGTCTTTTGCCCATTTCTTCACTGGATTATTTGTTTTTTGGGTGTTGAGTTTGAGAAGCTCTTTATCGATTTTGGATACTACCCCTTAATCTGATATGTCATTTGCAAATATCTTCTCCCATTCTATTGGTTGCCTTTTAGTTTTGCTGATTGTTTCCTTCGCTGTGCAGAAGCTTTTTATTTTGATGAGGTCCCAGTAGTTCATTTTTGCTTTTGTTTCCCTTGCCTCCAGGGACGTGTTGAGTAAGAAGTTGCTGTGGCCAAGATCAAAGAGGTTTTTGCCTGATTTCTCCTTGAGGATTTTGATGGCTTCCTGTCTTACATTTAGGTCTTTCATCCATTTTGAGTTTATTTTTGTGTATGGTGTAAGAAAGTGGCCCAGGTTCATTCTTCTGCATGTCGCTGTCCAGTTTTCCCAGCACCACTTGCTGAAGAGACTGTCTTTATTCCATTGGATATTCTTTCCCACTTTGTCAAAGATTAGTTGGCCATATGTTTGTGGGTCCATTTCTGGGTTCTCTATTCTGTTCCACTGACCTGAGTGTCTGTTCTTGTCATGCACATCTCCTTTTATGATTGGCCTTTTTCCTCTTTCTTCTCCCCCCCACCTCCCGCAACCCTCTTGTCTTCTAGCTCTTCCTTATAATCCCTTGATAACAGGAACAATTCTTGGTAATCTTTGAAGTCATCACTCAAAATTCACCTTTCCAAATTTTACTCTGTCCCTCTTCTTAGCCTCTTCTGGTAAGCTATCATATGATTTCTTCTGTTGTTCAAATATGTTTTACATTTTATTATAGACTGATTATATTTCATTGTTTCACACATGTCTATTTCTTTATTACATTATGAGCCACTTGAATGGCTTTACAGTGTCTGTTTTAGGGAAAGGTTCAATAAATATGTGAAACAAACCACTCAATTAATGAAATACTTTTATTCAGAATATTTTGATTAATTCCTTAGGGCAGGGAAATAAAAACACATAGTCTGAGTATTTTACAAGTTTACTTGAAATTATTAATAGATGAAAGATTTTATTCCACAACCAGAAGCTGATATTTACTCTTTGATGACAAGTAAATGATTTTCTAAAATCCATATTATTTCTCTCTTAAAGATGAAATTGTGATTTGCACATTACAAACTATTCTCCCTGGCCCACAGGCGATTTGAATTTAAATGCTCCATATTCTTTCAGATATTAGACTTATTGCACACAGATGCAATCTATTAATATTTTGAATGACTGTGTGGCTTCTGTCACAAAAAGCCTGTAGAAATAAACCAATGTGAAATTGTGATTTTATTTAAATGAGACAATATATATAAATTACTCCATACTATATCTAAAGTATATTCTAAAAAAATATTTTTTTCTATTTCTAAGACACAAATAACAAAATGAAAGGCCCATTACATTACATTAATATACATCCGATAAAACATCCGTATTTCCAAAACAATACAACACTTTCAAAATTCATTGCTCTTCTTAATTATTTAAGTTATGAGATAAAAGGAAATAAGGTGAAACTTTACATTAGTAGTTATAATGTTTATGCCTTAGGCTTCTGTTGCAATATACCTTCAGTTAATGGAATTTTTTTTTAACGTGGGGATGCTAAGCACAATTTGTTTTGGGAGTTGAATTTAATTATAGAATTTTCTTTTGAAAGATGAGATAAAATTATGGAACTTAATTTTTTATGTGCACTATTTTTTGAGGTTAGACAATAGAAGAAACTTTCTACTTATAAATTATATCTGCCCATTTCTATCAAATCTGCTTACTGAATTTGGTGCTGTTTTCAATTACTAATACATTTAAATTTTTATTATGTAAAATTTAACTTGGGAATATTTAATATTGTAGGTCTACTATATATTTTTTTCTAATTATTTTAAGTCCTGGAATTTTCAGAGCATGGATGATGTACATCGATTATCAGAAATAGTAAGTTTTGGATTTGGGATGCTATTTGATTATATTGAGCTAAGAAATGTGGCGTATCTGGCCAAGTCATTGATTGCTCCTATTAATAAGGGAATAATGGCAAGTGGAAATGATAACCTGTACTTCTCATCTCTGACTGACTTCTGTCGAAAAAACAGTGCTGAGATCAACTGAATCAGTTGGGAGGTTTGGCCTATTGTAGAGATCAAAGCAAAAAAACCCCACAAAACGAAGCCAAACCTGCATCTTAAAATGAGAGCTTTCTTCATCTAAAATAAGCAGAAATGACAGAGCTAGTCATTCGATTTTAGAATTCTTATATGTCATACTTTAATAATATTTAATAAGTTATTTTTTTAATTAGGACGTTTCTATTCCAAATAATGGCTAAGGTGAGAGTGTTCCTGGTTGCTGTGTTTAAGTATTTGCCTGAATGTAGCTTTGGTGAAAAGAGAGCTTAGATCCCAACTAATAAAAATCTAAATGGGAATTAATGTTATAAAATATTTTATCACTTTTACATTAGTTTTCAATTACTAGAGGAATTTTGATGTACTGCCAAAGACATTTTATCAGAAGAATGTAATGTACACATCTGGTAAAATCTAAGTGGTTTTGCAAAATTATCAGTTTCAGTATTTCTCATTATCTTGTCATGTTTCCATATCAGTGTGTTCTGAGCCTCCTGTTTTTACTAATAGTCCATTATGGGCATAACGTAACCAAAGTGTGAGTGAGAATGAAAAAAAAAAGGTCTTTAAAGCTATTTAATGATTATAACTATGCTCTGGTTAGTGAAAGCAAACTGAATTGATAACCTGAGTAATTAATGGTGCCAGGAGTTGCCCATGTGATCCCACAAACTTGAGATTGTCACTCAATATAAGTTCATTAATTCTTGAAATATTTCGTTTTAAAGAGAAAAAGTCATTAGTTATTATATAATTAATTATCTCTTTATTAATTAGGAAAAGAAATAGAACCACATGTCATTTTTTTGTTTGTTTTTGGTTTTTTTTAACTTGATAGTATATTTATTAGAATAAGAGATTGGATTTGTTAAACATCTGGTTGAAATGGTTAAAAGGATTTTCATACAATTCTTAGGCACTATACACACTGTTTTTTACAATAGCATCAGTACTTGGATTTGGGGAAAGATAAATCTCATACATTTTAATGCCTTGATCCATTTGTAACATTCAAAGTAACCACCATTTTAGAAACACTGATTCAAACTTAAAGAGACACATACCACTAAATATCCCACATAATATATTTTAAAATATGTCAATTTGTTATGAACCCACTGGAACAAATCTCTCGAAGGCCTAGAAACACAATACCTAAAAACATGCAAAAAATGTACTTTCAACAACACAAAAGAAACACGGATACATTCTCTAGTAGCAACATCCATCTAAGAAATGAGATCCTCACAAAAGGTGTTAATGCTGCACTGGTTTACTAAGAAAGAAATAGAGGCAATCTAGAAATTTGAAATGTCCACCACTCATTTAGGAATGACTCTTACCTTACTTCTAATGCTATCTGCAGCAATAAAACATTACTCTGAAAAAATACATATTATACACACACACACACACACATACACACACACACACACAAACGTATATATGTAGCATATAATGAATTATAATTTCATGACAAATATTGATCTGAAATATTGACAGGAGTCTACACAGTACTTTTGTAACTCAAAGTTGGCTGAAATACAAATAAAATAAATATCTGACAGCAAAGTGCATGTGGGAAAATCATTACATATAGACTTTACAGAGAAAATGACAAAAATGAGTTCCATGATCTGTAGACCCTGTAGATCTAAGTTAGAAAAATGGATCAGAGTGTTGAGATGAGAAAAGACTAAGAAGGATTGTTGAAGAGAGCTGTGTTAGAATGTGAATTCCTAAGAAGAGGAATGACTCTATCTCCTTTTCCTTAGGTTGGCAAAGCAATGGGACCATTCAGATTTCTGAATTACGTTTCTTGAACTCATGAGCCACAGAAGACAAGCATCAGGTTACACAGAGATCTGGAGAATAAAAGACAGACTAACTCACTACTTTGAAAGTAGAGATGGCAGCACTTTGGGGATCAGTTGGAGTTGGCTATTGTATTGACTTGGGTTTGCAATCCCAGAATCAGCTTTTTTTTCAAAGTAAAGGTTGCATATAAATCCTGACTATATACCAGATATAGGAGAGGACAACCATGGCTCCTATTGGGTCCTGTAAGGCCACCTACAGGGGTGGAAGAACTACAACAGCAAGAAGATGAAGGTGAACTCCAGACCCCTGGAGGATAAAGGAGGAGTTAAAGGTGACCACCCAAAAGGAATTCCTTCAGTCAACTCAAATGATCTGTAGGACAGAGGTCCCCAGCAAATGACTCTAAAGAATCCACAGGAGAGAGTCACCAGGCACACAGAGCAGCGCACACTCAGCTTATACTGCATACAACCAATTCAAGTAAGATCTTCCCTACCTTAACTTCTTATCATGCTTCATACCCTCCCCATCACGCTTCTCATGTCCACCCCAGGTCTCAATCAGAAATGTATTAAAAAAAAAAAAAAAAAAAGACTGTTAGAGAAGACACCAAACTTGTCTTTTGTTTTTTTTTCCTTTTTATTTTTTCTTATCTTTTGGCAAACATTCAGGTGAAAACAGGTTCAAGAGAGGGAAAAAAGACATAAAAAGATTTGCTTTGACTACATCATGTGCCTGACATCCACATGTCTTAGTCAAGATTGTGTTTGTCAGTTAAAGGGACTGAAGCATCTTGTATTAACTAAGAGTAGGCATACAAACCATGGGCCAAACACCCAAATGGAGCGATGGCAATACAATCATCTTCAAAATCAGAGCCCTCAGCCTGCATCCTCTAAGAGCATGTTGTCTGTTTCATAAAACTGCCATAAAAATTAAATATATGAATACTTGTAAGGAGCTTGGAAATAAGCTCGGCACACAGTACATACTCAAAAAATGTTAGTTGTTTTTATTACACAATAAACTGCTGATTTAATTTCATTTAGACCAAATATTTCTTCCGATAGAAATGATCAAGTAGTAATTTTCATACGTCAAAATTGGCTTATCTGCAAATATTTATAAATAATGGCTTCTTGTATAATAGTCCATGAAACGTGAAAACAACAGATTATTTAACATACACATTTTAAAAAATAGGTAATGCCTCAGAAATAGATTCAATTATTGCCTCAATAATAATACCTCAGATATCAATCCCAGAAAGCTTTAATTTAATTTTCATTTAAACTACAATATAGTGGGTGGTTTTATCTCTGTTCTTTAATATATATTCCTATGTCTTTTGTCTGAGAATAATATAGTCTTTTCTTTAACTTTGAATATTATTATAATTGGTATCTTTGTTTTCCCTTATCTAATTTTTTTACATTGTATAAAAATGCCTTTAGTATTTTTTGTTATTCTTTAAACTATGAGATGCAAGTCAATGGATATGAAAATGCATTTTTTTAGATTTGCCTAAAACTGTATTTTTCTTGGTTGTCATACAATGACATATTTTAAACTCTTCTAATTTCTGTCATTATACCATAATCTTCAGGCCATAGAGACTTAATATCATCAGGTCCTTGAATATTGAATGTATATATATATATACATATATATATATATTCAAAGTTAATATATATACATATATATGTATGTATGTGTGTATATATATATACATGCTTCATACCCATATATATATATATTTGGTACTGAAGGTGAATATTTTAGACTTCATTACTCTATTAGTTTAAGTACTCCCCCCACCCAATTAGCACAAAGCCTCTTAACTTCCTGAATTGGAAATAAGGAACACCATTTGCACTTGATTTTAGAATGTATGCCAAAAATAATTAGCTTCTGTAACAGAGAATGACTCTGAATTTAAATGTAAGCCATGGCTATAGAATAAAAAAGTACTGCCAAAGCAAAAGGAATTCTAGTGTTTCAAGGGCACTAAGTTTTGATTCAGTTCTCAGAGATGAAGTCAGGATATGCTTCATATCATACCAGAATCTGGAGATTTAATATGGTGTTAGACATTCCATAGTAGGGAAGTCAAACAGAAAATTCAACCAGCAATGCCATTACTTTTCAGATGTGGGAGCAGCTATGTGTACTGGAATCTTAATGATATGTAAGACAGGTTTTATTTTTTTTATTTTTACTTTTGTAATTCTTAATTTTATTAGTCATGATAAATGGTTTTCTTTTTCTGAGGCACTTGATCTCTGGTCATCTCTACTCTTCACTATCTCTATCTTACTTTTCAATGATGGTCATACTTCTCTACTTTTAACTAAGGTCCTTAATCAACTTTGAAACTTGGAAGCTATTCATCATCCTATATTACATTTGCATTCATTGCCTATTTCTGAAATTTACTTACTTTATTTTTTACATATGTTCATATTTGCTTCTAAATTACTTCAAGTTCCTTTGAGAAAACTTATTTTTTTCATACGTGCATTTGTCCCAAGAAACTCAGAATCTCTCACAATATGGTAGGCATGTACCTGGGGGAAAGTATTTCCAGACATGTATGTTTTCATATTGAGAAGTAGATTCATTGAGGGAGTGGATTCATTATCGGAGATCTTAGTAGGAAATTCAAGGTTGTTCTGTCATCACCCAGGACATCTGGTGTCCTCAGGTAGTAGCCACTCAGAACCTGAGTTGGTTGACCATATGTGTAAATTCTTTAGATCCAGATCTAAGTATCAGTGGCAGCAGTTTTTTATAACTTGTGAAATTGCAATACCTACTGAAGTATTGATTTTTTTCGCCCTTCATATCATATTTATTTTTTAATGTATTTATCAATGAATTTAGAATCAGGGCAACTTCACATTTATTTAGTACATTTAATGAACCTGAGAAATATTCACCCACCCATGCACAATACTTAGTAAACTGTACTATCTGTTGATATTCATGCCTAAGCCTGTTAAGAAATCATCTCAGCAACATTTTTGATGTTAAGCTAATGTCTTTGTCTTATACTAAAGTGTACATGATAGGGAAAGTATATAGGAGGCAGAAATGCTAGACAGAATGTGAGAAATTCTGGATTAGGGGTCCAAAATGTTCTCATGATAGTAAGAGACAGGGTGCTATCATTTGTTTCAGGATATCAGGAAAAACAGCAATGTTGTATCGTGCGTGCAGGCTTTGCTAGATGGTACTATAGAAGTGGAATTGTACAGATGGCTTTTATCTCTAAGGAAGAGTCTGAGTAATCACGTGGAGATAAAAACATGAAGATGTGTAAAGGAGACACAAACAATCCTACTATACTGGAGGACAGAATTGGTGTATGGTACAAAATATTAGAGTTCATCTTATGTGTAGAAGTGTTCTAGGAGGTCACTTATATTTCCTTTTTGGCCTATACCTGACATAATATGACGTGTACCCTTTAAATATTAGGTCAGTAGCATATAAGGCCATACTTATTTTTATTTGCCTGAAATCACAGTAAGAGATATACTTTACCACCACCTGCCCCATATATACATATGCATGTCATAAAAAAAGATACCATAAAATTACTTATACACACTTATAAGGGATATTTTTTTACTTGTGTTGTATTTTATTTTTATTCTCTCCAATATTTTCTGTTCTGTTCTCTTTTTAAAATACTGTTTATGGCCCACTAGCCTCATTGTAAGGCCCTAACCTGGGTTATAACCAGGAATTTGAAAACCACTGGCTTGGGGCACATAAATATTAGAACAACTGAGTTTTTAGATAGGAGGGATAGATGGAGAAAAACTATATTAGTTCCCAAAACCAAACTTATCTATGCATGACTGGTAAAATCAAAGAATGCATCCATGGGAGAGATTTGGGAAGGGGTATCTATGAGTCTTGCACATGAAGGAGATTTGTGAAAATAAGGAAAATGAAGATAGAATAATCCAAAAATTGTAAAGATAGGTGATTAGCAAGTTTAGGGAGAATAGCTGATTGAGTGAGAGAAAAATGTTGCTTACTTCACAGTCTATAGTAGTTTTCTGGTCAGGCTGGTATCTTGAGAAAGCAATTTAGGGACTAATGCTTTAACTTGTGGCTCCTTCATCTTTAACATATGGTTTTATTGTCCTGGAGGTGTTCTTCATTCTAGCCAACCAGAATTTAAAAAATAACAGAGATTGCCTGTGGACATTTTTATGGACTAGGCCTGAAAAAGATGTAGATTGCTTTCACTCATATTTCCACTGACCAGAAGAGTCATTTAATTATGAGGGGGGCTGGAAACATCATCTAGACGTGCACCCAAAAGGAAGAAGAAACAGAATTTGATGACGATCTGCTAGTGATTGAGATATTCTATTAGTTTGCTAGAACTGCTTTGATGACATAACACAAATTAAGTGTCTTAAACAACAGAAATTTACTGTCACATAGGTCTGGAGGTTAGATGTCCAAGATCAAAGTTTCAGTAGGACTAGTCCTTTCTAAGGGCTGTAAGAATCTGTCCCATGCCTCTTGCCTAACTTCCAGTGGTTTCCTGGCAATCTCTGGAATTCCTCGCCTTATACAATCATCACCTTAATCTCTGAATTCACCTTCACATCGTGTTCTCACCATATATATGTTCAAATTTCTCCTTTTTATAATGACAGCACTCATATTGAATTCATAGCCCACACTTCTTTAGCATAACCTCATCTTAACTAATTATATCTGTAACCATCCTATTCTCAAGTAAGGTCATAGTCTGAGGCACGAGGGACTAGGACTTCAACAATTGAATTTTGGGGAAGACATCATTCAATCCACAACACATATAAAGAGCAATTTGCAGTACTAACACAGATTTCACCTGAATGGAAATGATAGATCAATTTCATCAAAAGAGACTTTGGGGTAGAGAAAAAAAGAGTCCTGTGGCTAGGGCTTCTGAAGTTTATGGTAGGAGGGTAAGCAGGAATACAACTTAGGGCAGAACAGATTTCTTCAGGAGTGCCAGGGGTGAGGGTCAGATGAGGATAATCCAAATGAGAATGATACAGAGTCACAAAATCAAAGAAGGAGAGTGTTGTGTCTGAGGACATTGTTTCCTAAAGGAAGAAGTCACCAATGCCAATATTTGCAGCTGTAATGCAGCTCTCAGTCAGGTGTGTGTTCATTCTCTTTGCACAATGAGGTTGTTCTCATATGGAGAACAATAGCTTGCCCAACGTCTTTTAATGAGTTACTGTCAGGATTGGGGTTGGCAATGAGAGCTCACAAGTCAGAAATAAGCCAAGTTCCTGGCTCTGTAATCTATAGATACCACCTGTCTGTTTTCACTGGAAGAAACAGTGAGAGAACACACATTTGTCTCCATAGGATTTTAACTTGTGAAATGTTTTGGATTGCTTATTCAATCTTTCTGTTATATTTTAGAGCCAAAAAGTTTTCTGGAGCTATTTCATGGCAAATCAGGATCTACATATTAATGCAGTATGATCCTGTTATGATACCAGTGTCTAGGGAAGTAGCATGGCATGTGGAAAGACTGCCAGCCTGGACATTATTATGCATCTCAGGTTCTAATTCTCACTCCAAGTGTATGAACTTGAAGAGTCTCAAGCCCTCCGAATTTCTGTCTTTTCATGTTTTAAGTCCATGTTAAACTACAAAAACACTTAAGATCTAGGACCACCCTCACTGTAAGTACCCTTCCTTATAGTTCATGGCTGGATTACATAAGCATGGACTGAAAGGCTACCTGGCAGAAAAGACACTATTCTAGACATGCTCACATACATTAATTATTTAATAATCTGTTTAATTTGAGCGCTGTAAGAGTGACAGATTACCCTCTACAACTATATTCATGGAATATAATTTAAAATTGATAGACTGGTGTGAACTTTAACCACAATATGTTTCTGAGTCATCCCACCTCTGTCATAAAAGCAGAGTGCACAACAAACACAGAGAAGCAAACCTTAGTAAGCCAGTGTTCATGGATAGGTAAGAACTGCATAACTTCTCTCTATTCTTGGCACTAGAAATCTTCAGATATTGTTCACCTGGTTTAGGTTTCCTTATATATCAATATCTATGAGTCATTACCTGTGAACTTGAAGCAAATGTCCAAATAATCTGTGAAGGGTAATTGTAACTATATTCTCAAATGAGAAAAAAAAATAATATATATATATATATATATATATTTACTATATATTAAGATATGTGTGTATATATGCATTCATATTATTGTGTGTAATTTTGTGCATATTTTTCATATCTATCTACCTATATATGTGTAAATATAAATAATATCCAGAAATGCTGTGAAAGGGGTTTTTATGTAAACATTTGTGACAAGACAATAGGTTGATCAAATATTTAATTTTTACTTTGGATAGTCAAAGTTATTCTCAGAAAAAAATATAACTGGCAAGAATAATCTGTATTGCAACTTTAGTATTCAGTCACATTAAATAACTTCTAATATACCATTTTATTTACTCATAAGTAGCATAATCCGATTTGTATTTGCTCCTGCTCTAAAAGCAGAGAATTTTGGTGTCACAGAGTGGAAAGGGAATGGATGAAGGTTTTGGGAAGCAAGAGATAGAGACACAATTCCTAGAGCCTAGGAAGGGGACAGAATTTCTGTATGCCCTGCTCCATGGCTGTATCCCCGGGGAAGTAGCCAACCTCAAGGAAATGAATGTTGGGCATGCTGGGTAGTGAGTACTGGGTGTCTCCCCATGACAAGTATTTTCACATGCTAAATATGGGACAAAAGCAACAGATCTCTAGATCAAAGGGACCATGAAGATCTTCAAATTGGGTATGATGGGTGTAGCTAGTGAACACTGAGCGCCAATGGTTGAAAGGTCCTCTCCAGGGCCTGGGTATTAAGTCATATTTCTGGACTTTGTATAACTCTTGGGCATAGTCTCAAGAATAAACATGCACAGTAGATTAGGGTTTTGGATTATGTTGATAGAGGAAAACATATATATATATATATATATATATATATATATATATATATATATATGTGTGTGTGTGTGTGTGCGCGCGCGCGCATATGTATATATACACACACACACATAAACAATTTATTAGTTCTTGAATTGGAAGAAATCACTTAGCCAGGGACTAAGGGAATAATATACATTCTTTTCTGGTTTAAATTCTCCTCTTACAGCTCATACTAATCCTCTTCTGTTTATCTTATGGCATTATTGTTTAATTATGTCTGTGTAAGAATCATTTACTGTCTTTATTTTATGTTCCTTACTGCTATTTTCAAAAAGTTGTTACTATTTACATCCACAAATGCTCATATTTCACTTTAAATGCTGAGCTGTTGTCAATTGATTTTCAGAGCAGCTTGATTCCTCCAATACTCCCTGTGAAGGGAGGGTGCCTGGATTGGCTTATAACAGGAGGGTGACTTTCATGAGTTTGGTTGGCTCTGCCATAACTTCCTATAACTTGAGTAAAGGGGTCACAATTCATTTACACTTCAATCTAACGTGTAAAGAAAACACTGATTTTTAATTCACTGTAACTGATTTAATTCTCCTCCCACCTTCAACCCACTCATCTAGTTCACCTAGGGGAAAACAAACCCTACACTTGTCAGGTTGTGGTATTATATTATTGGCCCTTTCAGTAAGGTCTTTCAATTCCTTTCTTGTCTTTGGTCTTTTGTCTTGGTCTTTCGATTCCTTTCCAGTCTTAGGTCTTTTGGCTTGGTCTTTCAATTATTTTCTTGTCTGCCAAATTAAGCTTCTCTCAAAGCAGGTTACCTAGGTAAAAACTGTCAAAGACAAATTGCACTGGATGCTTGTTGAAAATGGCTAGGAAGAATTTGTTCAAGACTATTGCAATGAGGGAAAGAAATTAAACTCAACTCTGTTTAAATAAAAGTCAGAAGGAATTTCAAACGCTGGGGAAAATTCCACATGGAAAAGTATTGGAGAACATTAAGGGAAGGTTAGTCAATGTGATTAGGTCATTTGATAAAATTTTAATAAAATGATATGTAGGTATTTATAGAACAAACAGCAACATAAAAATAAAATTATAATTTTGTCTTTTATATTATGGAGAGAATGATCTTATATTAACCATATTTATAAAATATTTTTCTTATCTCTTTATATCTGTTTTTTAGAACAGATTAGACCCATTGCATTTGAATACATGTAATTCTGAAACACCAGATTTTTGTAGATGCCAATTCTTCATCTAGGTTTTTTTTTTTTTTTTTTTTTTTTTGAGAATTACATATGTAGGAGTTGAAAACAGGTACATATATAAAACAAAGGAAAAATTCATTGGAATTGCAAAACACTTTACAAATTTTGGCATGAATTTCTATGTAACACTTGGAAAGAATCAGAAAGAAAAAAATTAAGAGATTTTTTTTGAATATTATAAAGTATCTTCTTAATAAGAATTAATCATAATTTTCAGTTATTTTAAAAGACATTATTTTAACATTATTTCAGTAATCCCACTTTCTATTGGAAAAAATATCAGTAAAAATTTAAGAGACACTTTTTGAGAATTGTGTACTGCTTTCATTAAAAGAATGTAGTAGTCAACATTTAAATTATTTACAAGCAAAAATATTTTAACATTTTTTTAATATTTCATTTTTCCTCTTTTATTTCTTTATGTACATGTTTCAGAATAAAATGCCTACTATATGGCAAGCATTTTTCTAGGTAATAGTACATAAAGGAGACAAAGTTCCTGATTTTTTGAGACCAAAAAAAAAAAATTACAAAATACATACAGACTAAAATATGCAATAGAATAAGAGTGAAGTCAGGGTGCCTGGGTGTCTCAACTAGTTAAGCATCAGCCTCAATTCCAGCTTGAGTCATGATCTCACCATTCGTGAGATTGAACCCTGAGTCAGGTTTGAAGCCTGCTTAGGATTTTCTCTCTGCCTCCCCCCAACTTTCTCTCTCTCTCAAAAATAAATAAATAAATTTTAGGAGAAAAAAAAAAAAGAGTGAAGGGTATTTTAGAATGAGTGTCTCAAAATGTTAAGGACATACCATGCAAGCTAAGACTACAGAATGTTAAGCAGTCAAAGGATGATGTGTGGGAGGTATACTTCAATAAGATAAACTGATATGAATGGATTTAGGAGAAAAGGACTTGGAGTGTTAGATTAACAGAATGGAGGCTGAGTAAGGGAACTGAGACAGGGAATTCTAGGAGCTAAGTGTAACCTGGTTGATGTATTATTACTGTTCACTGTGATGTTGAGAATGTATTTAAATTACTCCATAATATTGCTCTCTTGGCATCCATATTGTGTGGTCATGTGGCTTGCCTTGAACTGACACTAGCCCCTCCCTCCAGCCCTAGGCAACAGCCTTCAAAGTCACAAGTAAAAGTAAATGTAAATTCCTGATATGACTCCCCCCAAATCCTGTGATAAGCAGTCTCCCCAGTGCCTTCCCCTAATGCAACCCTTAGATAAGCCTCCTCCCCTCTTGAAGCTTACCAGAACTCCTCTTGGTTTGAATTGACCAGTCCATCCTTAGCTTGGGAACTCCAAAGCACTCCACTTTTGGATGTTAATAAAAGCTTGTGCCCCAGGTCCTCCCATGCTCTACCTGTACCCTGCTTTGACTTCCTCACGTGGCTCCTCCAGGTGTGCTGTGTACCTATTCCAGGATCTGTGAGTCAAAAACTTCTCTATTTCACTTGCCCTTGTGGTCTTTTGTTGAACTGTGGCTCACCATATGCACCCTGGGGGTCTACTTAACAAATGTTAATTTAACAAAGTTCCAGTATATAGGATGTTGGGGAGAGTCCAAGGGATGTCCCTGGGTCTGCGGGAGATCTAGTAAATGAGGTTATTTCAGTCTTGAAGGCACAGAGTTATGAGCTGTTACCAGCCTTCAAAAAGAGCAGATCTCTCTGTCCCTCCCCTGCTTGTACTCTCTCTGTCTCTCTCTGTCTCTCTCTCTGTCTCTCTCTCTCTCTCTTGTTCTCTCTCTCAAAAATAAATAAACATTAAGAAAAAAAAAAAAAAACTATGAGCGGACTTCACAGGGTAAATAGATGAGAGATAAGGCCAGGGACATAATGCTATACATATTTCCCCTTCCCCTCCTGAATGTTGAGTTTGGAATGTTAAATATTGAAACCCAAATCCCAAAGTAATGGTATTTGGAAGTGCCACCATTGGGAGGTAATTTGGTCATGAGAGCAGAGGCCTCATGAATGGAATTAGTGCCCTTACTATAAAAGGCCAGAGATCTAGCTGGCTTTCTTTCTACCATGTGAGGATACAGAAAGTCAGGCCTCTATAAACCAGAAAAAGGCTCTCACCAGAACCTGACTACGCAAACACCATGATCTTGGACATCCAAGTTCTAAAACTACGAGAAATAAATGTTGTTGTTTGAGCTGCCTAACCTGTGACCATTTGTTATAGCAGCCTGAACTAAGACAAGGGCTGTTTTTTTTCCTATTTTTTATGTGTTGATCAAAATTATTTTATTGTGAGGCTGACAAGTTTTCTTGCAATAAAAATCTACTCAGATTCATTCACAGAGACTAACGTTCGTTTTCTTCATAGTTGTGCAATATTCCTGAAGTGCTACAGGTCTTACGAAGGGAATGTTGACAGCAGTACCGCCCCTCAGCCCTCTTGCGCTTAAAGGAATACGTTAATCAATAAGTAGTCATGAGACATCCACTTTATATAAGACATTCTATAAGAAGCAAAATAGGAAGACAGTCTCTATTCTGCAGGAATTTTTTTTTTCTACTTGGGGAATACCGATGCAGGCCAACAGGAAATATAATTAATGAGTTAACACAACATCATTATGATATTCATCCACTTCGTTTTAATAGCAAAACGAAATTTACTGAGCATTTACAATGCCCGGAAGTATTTGTTTCTAAGCACAGATCCCATCATCCAATCTTTATATTAATTCTATGAGGTATGTTGGTGACATTATACCCATTTTGCCAATGAGGAAACAGGGAGACAGAAAGACCAAGGAAATTGGAGGACCCACAACAATAAGTGTAATAGAAATTCAGAGAGAAGACAGAGTGCTGTAAGCTTAGGGAGAGGTGGAAGAAGTTGATGTGAGGCTTGAGGTACAAGTGAATTTCTGAAGAAGGGTGGAATGGGGAAGGGAAAGGAGAAGAGAAGGGGAGGGGTGCATTCTAGGCTGCAGGAGTAGGTTGGGGAAAATTTTAGTGGTGATTTCAAGGTGATTACAGGGTTATTGAGTATACCTGAATAGCTATAGAGAAAGGATCATGGAGGACAGTATGTTGAGAGATACTGAGTGTTCATCTTTGTAATTTACGTCATGGGGCCATGTTGGTGAGTTAAAGAGTTAGGAAATTATTGCAGTGGTTCAGAGGTGGAATGATAAGGACAGAATTAGTGCAGAGCCACTGGGTCTGGAAATGAGGCAGCAGATGTGAGGGGATCTTTGCAGGGAGTAATCAATAGGCTTTCAAAACTAATTAGATGTGAGAGCTGTGCAGTGTCTGGTTTTGAAGGATTGAAGTGCTTGAAGAGTGGCCACAGGATGGAGCTCTCCATTAACCAGCAGGAAATGACAGCATTGGTCTTTAGTGACAGGGATTAGAGATAAAACACAGGAGAGAATTCCACAGAGGCCTATGGAAATAAGGGCCTTTAACAGCAATAAATAAGAAATGATAATAATAAGATGTTAACAAACACAAATTTCTGCATTTCTACCTCCATAGCACATCTCCTAAAACAAATCAAGAACTAGTACGTGCGTAGAAATTTATTTGTACTTGGACATTAAACATCATAAATATAAAAAATTGTCTAGTCAAGGTTATATAAATAATAAAGTAAATGTATCACAAATAAAATAAAACTTCAGTGATAGCCATGACTGTGTGTGTGCACATATATTTGATATGTTTTTATAGTATTATCTTAATATTAAAACAAAATACAAAAACGATGCCTAAGTTGCCAAGAGAGAAAATTGTTTGACTTAATGATACAAAAAGATATAATAATTAAAATCATGTTTTCAAGGATATTTAATGTGATACACCATATCTATGAGGTATTATTCAATTGAAAAAATAATGTATTTAGAAATATATACAGTATGATGTATGTCTAAAATGTTTATTTTACATTTTAAATATGCATATGCATTTATACATGTATATACCCATACATATTTATTTGTCAATAAGATTTGAAGCCTGTCTATAAACCACATTTTTGAATATATTATCTCTGGATTTCTAGATTTCTGGTTTATAGGCAAGCTTTTAGTTTTAGTTTGTTATAAATTTTGTGCCATAGGAAATCTCTAAAATGAAGCATGCTTAAAAAGTAAACTGCATTTTGTATCAATGGTAAAGTAATTCTATACTGCAGTTTAAAATTTTGCTCACAAATGGTAAATTTTAACTGCAGGTACAACCACTGTTTGGCTCTGCTGAGCTTCTGGGGATGACGGGAAGATAGCTGTCTAGCTGTACCATCATAAGTTAGCCTTGACTTGAAATGCTAACACTAGATGGTGTACTCGACATTATCCAAATAGGAGTCTTTCCTGCCATTTGTGGTAGTAAAACAAGAATGTTCTAAACAACTGCTACATACTAAGTTCAGTGATAAAATTAGCTCAAAACTGTTTTGTTTTGTTTTGTTCTGTTTCGTAAAGGAAGTTGGGGACCTAGGAGGTTAGGAAGCAGAAAATTATCTAATTATGTTTTTATGTCTGTCAATTTCAGATTTGATGTGATGATAGAAATAGAGTGATGATAAATAATTTCCATTGATCTACTATTAAATTTCAAGTTTACCTTAGACGTAAGGATTATAGCCTTCATGATACTATATCTGGCTTTAGTCCCAAATAGCTGCTGTTTTTTGCATATTCACTGTGCCAAGTATATATGCGTATATAGTCAATTTTTTATTTATTTCATTTTTATTCTGGGCAAATGCAGTCACCTCATTTTTGCAAAAGAATGATAGCTCAGAATTGGTAAACAACTTGCTCAAAATCACACTACAACTAGGTGAAAAGAGGAGCTCTGATTGTGTTCATGCTTGTCTGTCTGCAAAGCCTCTTCCCTCACAGTGAGGCTTCTTTCTAAATCCTCTGGACAGTCTTCCCCAAGAATTCTTCATTAGTCCTCCTTTCTCCTCCCCAATTGTAAGCATTTCTGGACACTATTTCTTCTTTTTCTATGCTCCTTATTGAGCCAAGCTGGTGAAGTTACTTTGATAATCATTTAGGAGGGTAACTCCTTGTAAGTTACAATGTTGCTGTCCTTCTACACTTAACTCTACACTTAATTAGTTACATCTTTTTAAGTCAAACATTATGGTGAACAGTTGCTCTCTTGGTCTCCTGCTATTTACACATTTGTGTAATCTCCTCTTTAGTGCCCATTCGACCTTGTGACACATAGCCTTGGCAATGAAAACTGTGCATAACTTTATATTAGAAAACTATTCCAGCAGCTATCCCTGGGATTTTATTTCTAGGTGCTGTGATTTCACAAAAGCTCATAAGTTTTAATTTCTACTACGTAAAGTATTTATGCTGAAGTTTCTGGGTGGTGCAGCCGAAGGTTTTAAAGGATTTCTATAACCTCTCTCTTGGCTTTCTACTATAAGGGAGAGCCTCGCTGTGGGTAGCCTGAGCACGCCCCCCTTGTCATAACTGCTGCAGAGTGGAGGCCTCTGCATGGACCATCCCTCAGCCTCTTCTCTCTTTGTATCTTTTGAGCCTATTTCAGCCAACATTACCTACATAAAACTTAGGTGTCACTGTCAATATTTTTCTAATATTTTAAAAACTATTTTTCTAATCTTGTCTCTTGCAGGAACAATTAAACAATAGAGGAGAGTATAAGACTTTTTATTTCCCTTTTGGGGAGCTTGCCATGTGAGAAGTGCCATGGTTGAATGTTGGATAATCTTTTCCCAGCCAAATGAGAAACGCGATCATGAACATCTCTAGGTAAAAAAGGCTGGTGAAAATCTACGACCTCGAAAAGACTTCAGAGTAGCCTATTAGCAAGACATGGGTGATTTCCTCACAGAGCAGGATGAGTCAAAAAGCAAGAATAATGCAGAGGCCTCAGGGCCCCCAGAATGCTGACATCCTATCCCTTAGGTTTCTAGGCTTGGAAGACAGCTAGACATTGTAAGATTCTCATCTCACCATCACAGATTGCGTTTAATTTTTCATTACTGATAATTAAACTGACTTCCTCATGTTGAGGTTAAAATTGCTTATGCATGCAAGGATCTAGTCCACATATTGCCCCAAATCACTTAGAGTCTCTTGCACTACAGAAAGGCTAGGCCTATCTGACTACAAATCTGTTTCTTTTTATTAAATAAGGTAACACAGTAATTTCTCTCAAGGTGAATTTGAATTCCAGGAGAAAAAAAAATATTTTCCACAATATACTTTGAATAAGAAATTGTAAACCATAACAAAAAAGCAAAGCAAAACAAACTAATCACATAAACAAATTAACATAATGAAATTGAGAAAGATAAACAAAGGGAGTTAATGATGAGTATAGAGGAAGACAATGGATCTTGCAGGTAGGACCATAGACAGAGTGATATTTTTATTGTGATTTGAACATGGGCAAGATTTGGACATAAGGTTTAGAGAAGAGGCATGGCAGTGAAGACACTGGGAGAACATTCTACAAGTAGAGATATTTTATTAGAAGGAACAGATAAGAGAAGTATAAATAATATTCAGGGAAAAGGAGATGCCCTGGGGAGTAGGGTAGATGAACAAAAACAAATAAGGAGTAGGATTGGAATGTGGGCTTTATTTTCTAGGCATGAGAGAGATTTTGCAGACTTCTTAAAATCAGAATGACATATCAAAGAAGAAAATTGGGTGATTGGGCTGCAAAAATAAGGGTGAATGTAGATGGGAAGATCTGTTGTAAGAGTAAAATACTCTCAGTTAAAGTTAATAAGGAGGCATCTCATTTTAGTTTTGATTTGTGTTTCCCTGATGATGAGTGATATTGAGCATCTTTTCATGTGTCTGTTAGCCATCTGGATGTATTCTTTGGAAAAATGTCTATTCATGTCATCTGCTTATTTTTTAACTGGATTATTTGAAATTTGGATGTTGAGTTTGATGAGTTCTTTATAGATTTTGGATACTAACCCCCTATCATATATGCAATTTGCAAATATCTTCTCTCATTCCAAAGGTTGTCTTTTTATTTCATTGATTGTTTCCTACACTGTGCAGAAGCTTCTTGAAGAAGTCCTAATAGTTCATTTTTACTTTGCTTCCCTGGCCTCTGGAGACATGTCGAGTAAGAACTTGGTCCAGCCAATGTCAAAGAGGTTGCTGCCTCTGTTCTCCTCTAGAATTTAGATGGTTTCCTGTCTTACATTTAGGTCTTTCATCCATTTTGAATTTATTTTTGTGCATGGTGTAAGAAATGTGGTCCATTTTCATTCTTCTGCACGCTGCTGTCCAGTTTTCCCAACACCATTTGTTGAAGAGACTGTCTTTGTTTCCCATTGGATACTCTTTCCTGCTTTGTTGAGATTGGCTGACCATATAGTTATGGGTCCATTTCTGGGTTTTCTATTATGTTCCATTGATCTATGTGTCTGTTTTTGTGCCAGGACCATGTTATCCTGAAGACTACAGCTTTGTAATATAGCTTGAAGTCCAGAATTGTGATGCCTCCAGCTTTGCTTTTCTTTTTCAGGATTGTTTTGGCTATTCAGGATCATTTGTGGTTCCATACAAATTTTAGGATTGTTTGTGCTAGCTCTGTAAAAAATTCTGGTGGTATTTTGATAGGGGTTGCATTAAATGTATAGATTGCTTTGGGTAGTATTGACATTTCGACAATATTTGCTCTTCCAATCCATGAACATCCCATGGGATGTCTTCCCATTTCCTTGTGTCATCTTCAAGTTCTTTCATAAGCGGTCTACAGTTTTCAGAGTACAGATCTTTTACCTCTTTTTATTCCTAGGTATCTTATGGTTTTCAGTGTAATTGCAAATGTGATTGATTCCTTGATTTCTCTTTCTGCTGCTTCATTATTGGTATATAGATATGCAACAGATTTCTTGTATCCTGTGACTTTGCTCAATTTGTGTTTCAGTTCTAGCAATTTTTTGGTGGAGTCTTTCTGATATTAAGGAGAGCACTTGTTGTGATGGACACTGGGTATTATATGTAAGTGGTAAATCACTAAATTCTACTCCTGAAACTAGAATTACACTATATGTTAACTGACTAGAATTTAAATAAAAACTTGAAACATTAAATAGAATAAATTAAATAAGAATAAAGTTAATGAGGAAATCTATTAGGGAATTTAGAATTTAGAATTTAGAATAAAGAAGAAGAAATGTTTGGGCAGGTGAAACTAAAAACCCCAGGATGTTAGGAGTTTCAAGGCAGATGAGCATTGATGAAGGTAAGGGACTCAGCTTGTTTAGCCTATTTTGAGTAGATGATATTAGAAGTAGGAAAGTGAGTAGGAAAAGGAAACCTTGAATGGTTTGGACAATATTCAGATAACTTCATTTTTAGAGATGTTAATTCTGAAGAAACGATGACAGGCAAATTCTCCAGCTGCATCCAAAAAGAGACATCATCAGTGCGGCCATCGGTAATCGGGCCATGTACAAAGAAGTGTGCCATCATGCAAAGGCCAAAAGCATCAATGTGCTAAGTGGATCACTATATTTACAGCTTGTGGTGAGATTCACAATACAATTATCCAGCTATGAACATTTGTAAAATGAAAAGAATGGTGCTTAAAAATCAAGTTTAAGCACCTTTCCACAGGACATGGATGGATGGTACTATTTTTCACCTAAAACAATGTGGTTTACTGAGAAATTAATAGATAACTTCTTTTTCCATGACCAAAATTGGAAAGTTAAAATGGACGAATAGATGGAAAAAAAGAGTCTGGACGACAGAGTATTATACACTATAAGTGAGGAGGACAAAGAGAGGGAAGGGAGGCCATCCAATATCCTGGGATAGGAAAGGCAGCAAAGGAAGCATCCCCATGTATACCTCCCAGTGCATGAGGCATACAGAAGAAATGAAAGAGACAAAGGAGAATGAGAAAACACAAACACAGTTATGAGGTTCTGTGACAAGGGTAGCAAACCCTAAGGATGATGGAAATATCATGCTAGCACACTTGGTGAGGGAGTCGGCAGTCCCTCTTGAAATGAGGATGGAGGCCCTGTGAGACAATGATCAACTCATGTATCAACTGATGGTATCAATAAGGACTAAGCAGCTTCAGAAAATGAAAGACCAAGAGCATGAGGACAGATAGTAAATGGAATAAAACAGTTGTAGCCTTGTAGTCTTGCAAGTTATTATCAACCCTTAAGAAGGATATTAATCGTAGACTCTAATATATAGTATACTGCTCTCTTGGAGATATTCATGATTCATTGTCTGTAATTTAATGATTTATTAAATGTAGTCATTTTTTTAAAATTTAATAAGAATTCCTCTTTCAGTTATTCCCAAATAAAAGGTGCAGGGCCCTGTATTTTCTAGTGACTGCTATATCCCCAGCACCTAGCACAAATTCAGACTATAGGGAACAATAAATATTTTGGAAGTAATAAATGAGTAGGTGAGTAAATGACTAAACTCAGTCCCAAATTTACTATGGCACAGAAGTCATGTAAGAGAACTTCTTGGATTCAAGTAGACTCTAATGAACATCTTGTCTTCACAATAGAGTCAAAGTAGGAGATAAACCATCCCACCTCAGCTTCTACCAACATGGTAAAAGTCTGTCTCTGACAGTTACAGATTCAAGTACAATTCTCTCTTAAAATGTTTGCTGCTGAAGAGAGAAGTAGGACAGTGATTTAAAATGGTAGTAGTTTGGAGATATGTTTTGAAAAATTATCATTCAACATTGTCCTATGTACCTGGTGAAATGTAAAACTCTGCAACACATTAAAATGCTTTCAATGTGTACTTTCAATAGGTACTAAATAATTTAATTTAAAATAATTAAACATGTTAATAAATGTATAGGTTTATAACCAGTGTTAGAAACCATTGCCCCTATCCTCCTCACAAGGTACATTTTCTGTGAGCAGAAAAATAATTATTTGCTATTATGTAGCATGTAAGATTTAACTAACTCTACTACACTGTCTAAAAGATACTAGATGAATAGTGACCACATACATTTCAGTGATGGTGTATGGTAATAAACTGATATTACTTTCACATCAATCATTTTGTCTCTTCTAACATATTTTTCTAAACCCCTGTATTTTCTTTTTCTCAACTACATGCCCAAAATACAGTCCTTAATATTAATAGACACTTATTTTTTATTGAATATTCTATAAGGGCTCTTAATGTACTAGAGTTTTTGGCTCTCCATTTTGGTTCTTTATACTTAAGCCAGCTGTACAAGGTTCCATTTTTGTACATACAACTACTTTTAGCACAGTAGACTGCCAAATTTCACGGACTTTTTTTTTTCATGCTGCCTGTGCTATATTTATTATTCTCCTCAGAGTTTTCAAATTTAACAAATTCACAGATGCTTTCTCTGTCTAGGCTCATTTATGTAGATTTTTTAACAGTAAATATGTCTACTGACCCACTCAACACTTCTCTTCTTGCAGCTCTGGTAAATTCTTGGTGTTTTAATCATCCCTTCTTCTCCTCAGAAACTTGCCTTAGTATAATCATTTCATTATGTGATGTTTGAAAACTGTTCTTAACCATGATAGCATGGAGGTTAATAGGACTTAGAATATTGTTTGCACAGAATTTTATGATCTCCACACACCCATTTGTTTTTTATTAAAAGACATTTTAACCCCACCCCACCCCCATTGAGGAGAGATCAATACAACTTTATGTTTTATGATCAAGAGTTCTTGGCAGGACACCTCATTGATTTCAGAGACAAATTTGAACATATTCTTGATGATGCTGGAAACTAATATCTTAGCAGTGAAATCTTTTTTTTTTTTTTGGACCATGTCCAACGAAATTTCCAGAAAATTTAGTTATTATTTAACAAGAAGAAATAAGCTATATTTTCCTTTGGTAAATTTCATATTCTCCTCCCTACATATCCTAGGCATTTAAATTGTAAGGAAAAAATATAATTAGAAAAAAACTGTTAACTATTCTCTTAAAGTATAGAGATAAGAATGACCTTTAATCTTATTAGTAGCTTGAGTTTTATATGATGATCTAATATCTTTGTTTTAATTCTAAAATTATAGCTTTCCACATCTTTCTGTTGACCTGATGCTTAGGACATTAGAGAATGCCTGTATAATTGAAATATTAGCATTTTTAATGATACTGGATTTGAAAGACTTTATTCTTAGGATCAGTGAGTCACATGGTAAATTCCATTTTAGTTGTTCATGATGATGACACCATTTCTTTATACTACAATTTCCATGTGTGCATGAATGATGTTATTTGATCTGTGTTAAAAAATAAACACTCATTAAATTTCTTGTCAATCTCTAATCTAGCACAGTTAATTCCACTCAGTAGTTACTGTTGACGATAATAAATTGAGAGAACGAATTAGCCACAGCATTTCTGATGCAAATTTTGCATTTGGTTAAAAACGATAAATGTTGAGGATCTAAGTGCTACTGAGATTATCAATTTCCCTGCATTTGATGAAAGTCTGTTTTGTTTACTTTCTCATGGACTTATATTACCATGTTCTGCCTATCATAACTGATGCTTCTGTAACAGCCACTTTTTTAAAGATCTTCATTCTTTTATATACCTAATCGAGAAGTTATACTGAGATTTAATGACTCTTAATAGACACAATAGACACTTAACTAATGTTATCTCTTTTGCTCTTCTGTTAGCACCCAGAAATTAAACCTACAATACCAATCAGAACTGAAATCTCAGACTGAGAATAGACTGATGAAAAAAAAAATCTGTAATTATAGTTCCAAGAGAAATTACTGGGATAAAGTTAAACGCTGTTTGTCCATGGCTCTCAAAATGCAAATTTTGGTATGAATTTCTATTTTAATAATATATAAGGACATTTCAGTTAACTTCCAAAGAAAATTAAAATGTTGTCAATAATTTCATATATTCTGTTTTCCTTTTATGCCATTGGAGTCCATTTTTCAATACTTGGTAGACATATTTTTTAATGTATTACTATTACAGAGTGAAATCCCATTTGACATACCAGAGATTATGAACCTGCTTTAGTCTAAGGATAATTGTGTTAATTTTTCCCTTAGATTAATTTCTATAAATGGCTTTCCTTCTTTCAAATGGACATTGGATTCTCATAAAACTAAATTATTTTGTGGATTTTAAAATATCATATTTAAAGTATGCAGAATCCATTGGAACAATAGACAAATTCTCTAAAGTTATTCTCTTTAGGGATCGTATTTTTCATAAACATTCTTTTAATAGATATCAGACTGAAATTCAATCTAGAACATATGAACTGAAAACATAGAAGAAATATAGCTAGTTAGTATTTAAAGAGAAGATTAATGGGGAGGAAAAAAGGTATGCCCCTGGCCAAATGAAACAGTGAAATTGTTTTATTTTAAACTCATAGATGAATGATTCATATAAAATACTGCACATGTAAAAATAAAGAATTTTAGAAGAGTTATCAAACAATAATTTAAGCATAATATGGTGTCATACTTGGCAATATGGAAAATAAAGTAGACTATACTTGCCCTAAAAATATTCAACACAGACCATACTAAAAATGATCAACATAGCCATAATACTGATTAAAAAGGATGGTTTTATTTTGTACGCTTCGTTAAAAGTAAAACTATGGAGAAAATATAGAGGCTTAAGAGCAACCAAGTTAGAAACTAGAATTGTTCATCTGTAAACTGACCAGAACTTTACCAGAATACCTGGTAAAAGAATAGTAAGAGACAGATCTAAATGACACTAAACAATCAGAATAGTATTTAGTTTAGAATTGGACATATTAGCTATATACTAATGATGGCAATATGGCAAAACTGATTTCACAGCCACAGAATTTTATTCTGACAGCACAAAACACATAAATCTCTAATTGGATTATTTAATAATATGCATTATCATTTAAATTTATTTTTACACATTAAAAAATATTCTACATTTAATGTAATCCCTACCAAATACCACCAGCATTCTTCACAGAACTAGAAAAAATAATCCTAAAACTTGTATGGAACCACAATAGACCCCAAATAGCCAAAGCAACCTTAAAAAAGAAAAGAAGGCATCACAATTCCAGACTTCAAGTTATATTAAAAGCTGTACTAATTAAAACAGTATGGTACTGGCACAAAATAGACATGTAGGTCAGTAGAACCGAATAGAAAACCCAGAAATGAACTCACAACTATTATGGTCAATTAATCTTCAACAAAGCAGTAAAGAATATCCAATGGGCTAAAGAAAGTCTTTTCAGCAAATGGTTTTGGGAACACTGGACAGCAACATGCAGAGGAATAAAAGTGGACCACCTTCTTACACTGGATACAAACATAAATTCAAAATGGATGACAGACCTAAGTGTGAGACCAGAAACCATAAAAGTTCTAGAAGAGCACACAGACAGTAACTTCTTTGACATCAGTCATAGCAATTTCTTTCCAGATACGTAACCTAAAGCAAGGGAAACAAAAGAAAAAATAAACTATTGGGACTACAGTAAAATAAAAATTTTCTGCACAGTGAAGGAAATGATCAACAAAACTAAAAGACAACCTATGGATTAAGAGAAGATATTTGCAAAGGACATATCTGGTAAGGGGTTAGTATCTAAAATATATAAAGAACTTATGAAAGTCAACCACCAAAAAATAAGTAATCTGATCGAAAATAGGCAGAAGATAGGAATAGACATTTTTCCAAAGAAGACATACAAATGACCAACAGACCCATGAAAAGATGCTGAACATCACTCATCATCAGGGAAATGTAAATAAAAAAGACAATGATATATCACCTCACACCTGTCAGAATGGCTAAAATCAACAATACAAGAAACAACAGGTGTTGGGGAGGATGTGGAGAAAGGGAACCCTCTTGCAATATTGATGAGACTGAGAACCGGTAAAGCCACTCTGGCAAACAGTATGAAGTTTCCTCAAAAAGTTAAAAATAGAACTACCCCAGGATCCAGTAATTACACTAGTAGGTATTTACCCAAAAAATACAAAAATACTAATTCAAAGGAAAATATGATCTCCCAATGTTTATAGCAGCATTATCTACAATAGCTAAATTATGGAAACATCTCAAGTGTCCATCAACTGATGACTAGATAAGGAAGAGGTGATATATGTATCTGATGGAATATTATTCAGCCATAAAAAAAGAATGAAATCTTGCCATTTGCAACAACATGGATGGAGTAAGAGAGTATTATGCTAAGTGAAATAAGTCAGTCAGAGAAAGACAAATACGATAGGATTTCACCCAGATGTATACTTTAAGAAACAAAACAAATGAGCAAAGGGCAAGAAAAGAGAGAGAGGGCAAACCAAGAAACAGACTCTTAACTATAGAGAACAAACTGATGGTTACCTGAATGGAGGTGGGTGAGGGGATGGGTTAAAGAGGTGATGGGGATTAATGGGTGCACTTGTGATGAGCACTGGGTGTTGTATGGAGGTGTTAAATCACTATATTGTACATCTAAAATTAATATTATATTGTATGTTCACTAACTGCAATTTAAATAAAAACTTTAAAAAGTAGTTATTCTAATTGATATAATTCACAATAATTACATCAGAATCTCAAAACAATTCACTGTTTACTTACAGCTTCTGAAGAACTTAGAACAGTACCTAGTATACAATAAGCTATACATGTTTTATTAATGCTATATATTATGTTGTATTATATAAATATTTATAAGCACTCTATATATTATTGCTATTCATTCTCAAAGACGTTTTAAAATTTATATAACCCTTAAATGGTAGCTGTAGATATGAAATCAACTGCTCTTACTAGGGAAAATTTAAAAATCAATGCCTTCAGTTAAAATTCAGAGGGTTATAAAAGTGAATAGAGAGTTCAGTTTTATATAATGCATATACAGAGTGCCTAATCTACATATAATTTATACAAATGTTTCCACAGTTGGAGACTTAACTCCTGAGAAGTTTTAAAGGATATTCTGTGTAGGCAGGAAACATTTACCATGATTCCAAATGTTTCCGAGAAGCTTTTTTTTTTTTTTTTTTTTTTTTAATGTTACTCACAGGGGTGGGTTGGGACTAGTCTGACCTCCATTGCCCACAGAGTCCCATGTCTTTGGCAGAATTCTCAATGATAGAAGGGGATGACTTGGTTTCTTTCCAAAGAGCACTAAATGAATAGGCTGCTTTCCTTCTGATTTTACAGATGATAAGTCCTTTAGAATGTCCTTAACAATTGGGCTTCTTTGGAAATAAGTGAATTTCAGAATTTAGCATCTTCTAACACTAGCTGAGGCCTCCTGTGCTCTTACACAAGAGAACAGACCCCTCAGGAGTGACACAGCTCCTTTCCCAGCTACAAATGGTGCCATAGAAACCAGAACAGCTTTGAGAATGTAACCACTGGGTTGCTGTGTTTAGATTAGTGGCAGTATTAACCATCAATCCTATTTAATCTTTGGGCTGTCCTCAGTGATTGGTGGAAATTATAAAGCATGTGTCGGAATGCTTCTGTTTCAGTGTTGGGGGCATAGGGACCCTAGCATGAGAGCCTGATCAGGAACATTCAGGGCAATTAGGCCATCTAAAAGCATAAAATATCATGAAGACTTCAGTTTTTCCATTTCATTTTCTTTTAAAATGGAATTTATTTTCATCTGGTCCATTATTTAAAAAGTCTAATGACTTAGCGGATATATATTTTTAATGTTTTATTTACTTTTGAGAGAGAGTGTGTGAGCAGGATAGGGGCAGAGAGGAAGACAGAAGATCCAAAGCAAGTTCTGTGCTGACAGCAGCAAGACCAATGTGGGGCTTGAATTTGCAGACTGTGAGATCATGACCTGAGCTGAAGTTGGACACTCAACTGACTGAACCACCCAGGTGCCCGTCACTTAGCTGATGTTTTTTAATAAAAAATAAACTTTACCATATTTATAAGATAATTGAGCTTCAACAAGTTATTTTTATTTCTGAATGTCTGTTTTCCCCTTCGTAAAATAGTGATATTAATAATAACAATACCTGCCCCCATAGAATTGTTGAAGGAATTAAATGAGGTAATACACAGAACAGTACATTTTCTGAAACACAATATATCCTCCGTAAGTGCAATAATGATGATGATCATCAATTTTTCTCAAAGAGCATTTACTAGTAATAGTAAAACAATAATTTGCATGTATCAAATGCTGACAATACACCAGACACTTTTCCAAGTATCTTGTAAGATTATTAAATTTCATTTTTTTAATTCATTCAACCTACTTATCCAGTGCCTAATTCGTGCAGGTTATGTTCTAAGTGCCATATAAACAGACAAAAACACACCCTATAGTGATATTTTTACTTTACAGGACTGAATATAGAACCTTAACAAATACTTGGACTTTTAATGTATTAATGACATGGGGAAGCCGAAAGCAGGGTATATGGAAGGTTTATCGGAATTTCTGTCACGGAGGGCAGTCTAGAGAGGCTGTCTCTGAGAAAGTGGTATTTATGGAAAGACTTGGAGGAAATGAGGAGTAAACACAGGGATGCTGAGGAGGAATGCTCCCGGCAAAGGGGGCGGAGTGTTCAAATCCCTGAAGGAGGAGTAGCCTCGGCATGCTTGGTGAAGCACCAGGGAGGCCAAGGTGGCTGGCCTTGCAGGGTCAAGGTGGAAGCAAGGGAGGATGCTACCCAGAATCTCAGAGGGGGGCTTGGCCCTGCGGGCACCCTGACTTCATACTCAGTCGCACGAACTGTGAGACAATGAATTTCTATTTTTGTCAGCCATTCATTCTGTGGCACTGTTACAGCCGTCCTGGGGAGCTGCCACACTCCGTGCTCCGTGTTCTGACTTCCGAGAGAAATACAGAAGGGTAAACTATACTACTCCAATACTTTCAGAGTGCCCTCTTTACAATAAGAAAGCAGATTTCTTCTCTTAAGCAAAGGTGTGGACAACAAAACATATCTTGAGTGACGTGATGAATTATCAAATGTAACTACAGCAGCTAAGGCTTGAGTGTTTAAGTTTTTGTTTTTTTGTTTTTTGTGGGTTTTTTTGGCTGACATCTATTGAGTTTACTGCACAACACACACCATGCTATGTTCATTAGCCTGTACTGCTGTCAGAGCAATTCTATGAGTTAAGGGCCATTTATAGCTCTCCATTTTTTCAAAGGAGAGGTAGAGTGACTTTGGAAGTTTGGTGGCAGTTTGAACTTAGACCATCTGACCTCTCACTGCTGTGCATAACCTATGCTCCCTGCTGCATTCTGTCTCAGAACCACTACTGCATCGGCTACATTTTTAAAAAGACAATGCGGTTTCTTTAGTTATTAATTTAAAACTTTGTCACCTTGTTTTCCTGAGCCTTTTGTTTGTTTGCTACTGGTCTTTAATTTCTTTGCCTGTAGTTTGCTTTCAGTTCCATCAGCTACTTTGATGTCTGTTTAATATTGAATTAGCATTCCAGCAATCTCTCTGCCAGCACTAAATTGGCTCATTTTCTCTTCAACAGTTCGGTACACTGACCATGCACAGCAGCCTGTGTGATTTGCTAAATTGAGTCACTTGTGCTGTTATTTATGCTTACTATGAACTATTATTTACATGGCAAGCTGTAATCTTGATTTATAATGATAACATTAATTGACTGCATTTGACTGTGCACCTTAACTCTACATAATTTGCCTATAAATTTTCAGAATTTTGTGTTGTTTAGCATGGGAGGCTCATGACCATTTTTGCAAGGCTGCCCTATCGATGTTGTTCTCGCTAATTGGCTGGAGGTGGTGTAGAGCTTAACCTTAGAGAAAGGTTTACGGTTTTCTGCCAGAACAAAATTCCCCTTTATCCCACCTTAGCAATGTTTTCCTCTCCTACTGCTTTCTAAATCACAAGGCCATGAGACCACTGGTTTCCACCTGTGACCAGATAAATTCACCATTCAGTCACAAACATCAATTCCCATGAAAATCCAACTGAAGCTAATAGAAAAGGCAGAGATCAGTAGGAAGTTACAATGGCTTTTCCATTAAGCTCTCTGCATCTGTTGGTTTTAATAACTGGCATTACCTACTTTAGTCTCCACACCAGTGTTCTGCACCTAGGCTTTGTGTCAGAACCACCTGTGGAATTTTTTAAATGGTACGTGGGGTGAAAAACTTTTTATTTCATTGTCCTTCTCAGGCGGTGGAGGGGGCAGGGAAGGATGCTGGCAAATCTGTTTGTAAATCACAGCACATCTAATGCACCGCCCAATTGAGAAGTTTCTCTCTCCACGGTCAGAAGGTAAATGAGGAACAGGATGCGAAAATACACTGTCAGAGCCCCACTCCATTCTGGGAAACTGGTGAACAGACCATATTTAGAGAGGTTCCAAGTCTGGTTTGAATCACTTTGGGTCACTTATCCTTTCTCACTCTGCCGTTTCCGTAAGACACACCTTTGTGTTTAACCTCAAATGACTTAGTAAAATAGCTCAGGGAGGAAAGGGAACCAATAATGCTGAAGGCAAAATGAGAAGCCCACAGTTTCATGAAGTCAATGGTTCACCTATAGAGTTAATTGGGAACAACCTCACTTTCTTCACCAACTGCCTCTCTGGGCCCTCCCAAAGGCCTGGTCACCACAGGGCAATTTCTCTTCTTTGTCCTAATCTGGAGATGGCAATAAATAGGTACTGTTATGCTTTCAAGATAAACTGCATTCCACTTAAAATATTTAATATCCCCAGTAATACTTCACACACATTGTAGATCAATTCATTTGTCTATTATCTGGTTTTGAACAGAAGATAAAATAATCACTTTGTAGAGTAAAAATAAACAAAATGCAAGTCTATCTAATGTTACAATTATTCCAATTTGATGACCTGCCCCCTGTGCAGCTTTACGCATTGATAATATGTGGTGCTTTGCTATGAGTGACAGAGCCCTGGTATCTAAAAAGCAGAACTGTTAGCAAATTAATGGATTGGAAGATTCAAGGAAGTAAATATGATAATTCTCCCCAAATTCATATAGGTTTGAAGCAATTTCTGTCAAGATCAGAACATAGATTTTGGTAGACATAAAGACGTTTATTATTATTTTTACATGCAAGGGCATGGGACCTCAAAAAAGAAGAATAGGGGCACCTGGATGGCTCCGTTAGTCAAGTGTCCAACTCCTGATTTTGGCTTAGGTCATGATCCCAGGGTCATGGGTTCAAGCTCTTCATCGGGCTCCATGCTGAGCGTGGAGCCTGCATGAGATTCTCTTGTCTCTGTCTCTGCCCCTGCCCTGCTCTCTCTCTTTCTCTAAAATAAAGTTAATTTAAAAAATAAAATACACATAAAAAGTAAAGTGGAAGGAATCACTCCACCCAATTTTAATATTTACTATATAGTAAGCATAATTAAGACACTGGTATTACTGGCAGAATAGATATATAGAATTTGTCTGATTTAATTTTTCTATCTACAACCAAGGAAAGAATATCCTGTTCTTTGAATAGCTTCGTTTTGGCATTTGTGACCAGCATGGTTTAGGAGTGATGCATGGACAAAAATGTTCAGCCATTAGGACCTATTATATCATTCAGTAAACTTCCTTTTTCTTTTTTTAATTTTTTTAAGTTTATTTATTGACTTTGAAAGAATGAGCAAACTGAGGAGGGGCAGAGTGAAGGAGAGAGAGAGTCCCAAGCAGGTTCCACACTGCCAGAGTGAAGCCATATGCAGGGTTCAAACCCACGAGAACATGACCTGAGCCAAAATCAAGAGTCAGAGGCTTAATGGACTGAACCACCCAGGCACCCCAGTAACCTTTCTTTTTCTTTCAGCATTTTAAATATTCAAGTGATTGTTTCAATATGACAGTACTTTTCTACCTATATGTAATTGTTACTAATTGTTATTCTTTGATGATGTACATATAATTGTAACAAATTACAGAAATATACTTTTTTAAATTTAATTTTAGGGGCGCCTGGGAGGCTCAGTGGGTTGAGTGCTCAACTTTGGCTCAGGTCATGATCTCACTGTTCGTAGGTTCAAACCCCACGTTGGTCTCTGTGCTGACAGCTCAGAGCCTGGAGCCTGCTTCAGAATCTGTGTCTCCCTCTCTCTCTGCCCCTCCCCCACTCACGCTCGCTCGCTCTCTCAAAAATAAATAAACATTAAAAAACATTTTTAATAATAATAAAATTTGAAGACAAAATTTGAAACTCATTGTCCATATTTAATTTGAAATTATAATGGGGAATGTGGAAAATTCTATTACATGAAGCCACAAATGTAATTTTATAAATTTCTCCCTTGGTAAAATTTGCCAATATATATTTCAGTTAATAAAATCCTAAATTGAGGGCGCCTGGGTAGCTCAGCTGTTAAGCATGTGACTTTGGCTCAGGTCATGATCTCATGGTTCGTGAGTTCGAGTACCACATCAGGTGAGCTAGTCCCTTGCTTTAGGTGAGCCCCACTTCCCACTTGTCTCTCTCTCTCTATCCCTCCCGAGATTCCTTCTTTCTTTCTCTCTCTCTCTGCCCCATGCTCACTTGCACTCTAAATAAATAAATAAATAAATAAATAAATAAATAAATAAATTCCTAGATTGACAAGTTTCAAATGTTTATCTTGCCCCACTCTCTCTACTCCAAAAAGAGATGAGACCACTTATCTTAGGTCAAAATAATCTGTGAATTTAACCAAGTATGATCACCTCTCCATCCTGTATTTTTTCTATTTTGCTTAACTGCTACAAGTTAGATTTTGGATAAAAGAACAATTCTGATCCTGTTTTTTAACCTTCGTTTTTGAAATTGTGTGATATGGCCACTTTGCAAGCCAACTGCATGGAAAAGTTTCTTCAGTGCAGATTTCCAGGACCCACTTCAGACCTACTGAATCCAAATCTCTGCATGTCGGCCCCAAATCTGTGTTTTTAAAAGTTCTCCATATGATTCTTAACCTGCCATAAATTTTTAGTCTTACTCCACAGAATGTTTTTCTCTAGACTCCAAAATATTTTCTTCTCTGTAGACTCTATAGCACATATTAGTAAAATTATGCATCCTAAAATCACTTTGACAATCACTATTGTTATTTCCTTTCCTTTGTTGAAACAGTGGTTCATTTGTAACACCCACATGCATTTATTTTGACAAAAATCATACCATGAACATGAGATGAATTAGACATGATTTCATCTGCAAATGCCCATTTGCTTTTATTATTCATTTGTATTAATTCAATCCAGACCAACCTATTTTCCTAAAATAACATGAGAAGCATTAAACCCAGAGAAAGCAGTGAAAGAACTGAGATTATTTTGCTTGAAGCCTCATCTGCTATAAAGCAGGCACAATGTATCTATGTTAGGAGATCCACGTTCTACTCCTTTCTCACCAAGCATTTCATTTTCCCCTGTGATCTTCAGTTTTTGTGCAGATTTATTATTATACAGATACTTAACAGAGGAAGTAGAATTCTTAGAAGCATAAGGCTTTCATGGCCACTCCATACATTGTGCCTTGTGCGCGCGCGCGCATACACACACACACACACACACACACACACACACACACACACACACACACACACTTAAATACAGGCTCAACAATAACCCATTAGTCTCCAACTTTAAAGGACATGATATCAACAAATTGGTGTGAAACTGCGGCAGATTTTCATAGCTATGCTCTGAAATGGTGTAGCAATAGGCAGGATTATTTTACAATTGGATTAAAAAATTTATTATTTAAAGATCAGTGACCCTGCCCTCCCAGATACTATGCCACCTCCTGTGGCACAGACTCAGTCCTTCCACAATTGGTCATGATCTTGATGCCTCTTTTTAAACTTGTTTCTTTCAATATTTACTTCTCCACTCTGCGTTTTCAGTGTTTCCCTCCATTAAAATCATTCCTGCATTCAAATATGCCCTGCTATACTTCTATATTAAATAATAATAATAATAATAATAATAATAATAATAATAAGTAAAAACCCCTCTCTGACAAACCTTACATCTAACATATAAAACCCTTCTGCTTTTCTTCATGTAAGTTTCTCAAAAAAGCCATTTAGGATGACTGTTTTCATTTAATCCAATTTCCTTTCACTCCAAAATGTACTCCAATCTGGCTTCTACTCAAATTGCTACAAGAAAACTGCTCCCTCATCAGTCCTTAATGGCTAATGGATTTAAATGACCCCACATTTTAATCTCTAGCCATGAACCTGCTAACAAGATGCAAATTTATGTATGCACCTACCCAACTGACACATTCACCAGAACGCTTCCCGATGATAAAACTTTTATGTTCCAAAATTTACTTTTTGCTCTTTTCGATCAGATTTTGCTTAATTTCTTGCTTTGTTTTTTCTCGTTTTTTTTTTTAAATGGCACCTCCATGATGCAGATACTCAAAATAGATATTTTTAAATCGTTCTTGTCACTTCTCTCATTCTCTGCTCTTGCTCAGTCTGTTCTCATTCTCTGTAATTCTTGACTTGTAGTTGTTTGCATTTCTATTGGCATCACTAACTCACGACACTATCATTTTTTACTACAATAGACTCCTGTTTTGTGTGCTTGCTTTATTCTTGCCCTCAAATATGTCATTATTCATAAATTTCAAAATGCTATTTTGCAACTGGACACTTAATCATGTTATCACCCTACTAAAAACAAAATTCAATGGCATTCAATGAGTTATTCCAGGAAGTAAAACTGACCCTATAGGATCTTGGTTTGAATACCTCCCCAACTTCATCTCTAGACATTTTCTCCTTAACTCACTGTGTCAGTAACACTGTCCTCCTTCCAATTCCTTGAATTTACTGACTTCCTACACCAGGCATTCGCACATGCTATCAATTCTATGAAATGTCCTTCACTTGTCTACAATTTCGTCAAAGTCCAGATCTTAATTTAAATTCCATGTCCTCAGACTCTGCCTTAATTCTCTTAAACTTATAAAATGTGCTTCTTTGGGATAGGTGATTTTTCAAAAAAAAAAAATGTGCTCTTGTATTCATTTCTTTATTTTCAGTTTGTGTTTCCTACTAAAGTGTAAGTTTCATGAGAGCATACCTTGTATTTTTTTAACACGTATACCTGACACTTGTCATAGAACGTGGAAATATAAGGTATTCAATAATTATTTGTTGAATAAATGGATTAAATGATAAACAACTGTGAAAACTTTACTTCTTTCTTTCAAGATCTCAAACTAGCATATGATGATGCATCTATGACATGTGTTACATGATATAAAGCCAAATAATATACAACATTTAGGGATTCTGAATTTGTTTTAGCAAATTAATGTAACCTCATTATAAATTGCTTGGAGCTATCCATTTACAAAATAATGCTACAAATGTGTAAAATGAAAGCACTGAAAAATGATTCCAATTTTAGAAAAGAACATTTTGAATGAGAACATTAACATTTGCAAAAACATTTATTTTCAATTTTTAGCAAGATGACTAAATGGCAATATGTGCTTTTGCTTTCTGCACGAAGGTGTAGCTGGTTGATTTTACGTATATGCTGGAGAATATTACATACTAAAACAACATGTTGAATCCAATTGCTCTCATTTCTCAATTTCAGCCCAGGATATGTTGTAATAGAGTCACGATCTGCTTAATGACACTATGACTTCTGCTTAATATGAGTTATAAATTTTCATTCTGGCATCTGTGTAAGGTGGTGCACCCTACCTGGTAAGTGACAATTCTCTAAGGACAAAATGATTAAAAGGATTTTTCAAGGTGCCAAGTTCAAGGGTTGGCTTTCACGGGCATCTGATTCCAATTCACATACTCTGGTCCACTAAGCCGTTCTGCCTTTTCTTATAAGGATCACTGAAACCATATATACTTAAGTCCTGAACTCAAGTGAAACGTCGTAAGGACTTTTCTGGGCTTTATACGTTAACCTTTCTATGTTTTCAAGCTTAAATTATCAACCTTGGTTTTCTCTGTCAAAAGAGGCCAAGTGAGCACTTGTGAAGCTTTACAATTTTTTTTTTTTTTTTTTTTTTTTTTTTTTTTTTGGTGGATAACAAGAAGCCCAGTGGCAGGGAGAATTTTGGAGATTTTTTATTAGGTCTTTGTTATTCAAACAAGCCCTCTACTAAATAGAAATTTCAGGAATTTGGCATAACTTGGAAGCCTAGCTATCTTGAAGGTATGAAATCAGGAAGCCAAATTAAAAGTTAAGAATTTACAAAAGCCTGTTAATGATTGTCTTCATATCTTAGAAGAATATAGGGTGCCTCCTGTAAAATTGGAAGCATATTACCTTTCATGATCTTTCCTATTTCTTCTTTCTTGGGTGTCTGTGGTTTATTCCCTATCCAGCAAAAAGGGGGCTGAGAGAGAAAGATTGCTTAAAGCAAAAAGGGGACTAAGTGACAAAGATTGCTTACTAAAGACCTATGTCAATTACTTACAAGGGTGGTTGGAAATCTGCATTGTCTCTTTCTAATTTCATTCTACTTGCATGGATTTGATGTACAGCCAAGAAAAAAATATTTTCTCAATTGTGGCAGATTTGATCATGGATTGACAAAGTGATGTCTGTTATGTAACAGGAATAGAAGCATTATTTGACCAACTAACAAACTAAAAGCGCTCTATTGGTATTTTGAGATTCATCTACAATCAAATGCCCCGCTTATTAATAATGAAGTATTTTTTTCTTCCATTATAACAGCTAGACTATTGATAAAGTGGTGAAATAAAAAACATAAATGCCCACTTATGTATTTATATATTTTTAGTGCTTAAAAATTTTCAGTCTGGCATAATTGACAAAATTATAAGATCTTTAAAGTGTACAACATGATGATTTCATATACATAAACATTGTGAAAAGACTCCCCCATTGAGTTAATCAACACACCATCACTTCATATATTTTACCTTTTTTTTTAATGGTGAGAACATTTAAGTTCTATTTTGTTAGCAAATTTCAACTGTACAATACAGTGTAAATAACCATGTTTTATGTTAGATTCTCAGACCTTATAAATCCTTTTTTTTTTCTTTTTTTTTTTTTAGATTCCACATATAAGTGATACATTGCAGTATTTGTCTTATCTTTCACTGTCTGGCTTATCTCCCTTAGCATTATGCTCTCCAGGTTGTTCTATATTGATGCGTATGGCAGGATTTTCTTCTCTTTTTAAGGCTAATATTCCATATTGTATACATTACATTTTATTCATCCATTCATCTATAGACAGACACTTAGGTTGTTTCCATACATTGGCTATGGTAAATAATGGTTCAATGAATATGGGAGTGCAGACATCTCTTTGAAATAATGCTTTTGTTTGCTTTGAATATTTGGTTCATTTTAAAATGGACTTTTATCTTCTTTACTGAATTTAAAAGTTTGTTTTAGTTATCACAAATTGATCTTTGAGTCACATATGACCAAAACAATTGTCTCCATAAACCTGATTTTTGGCAGTAGAAAATGATGAACTATTTCATCTGCCATAAAGCTCTCATGACTTGAAGGAGGGTTAGAGGTGAGTGATGAGCAGACAGCATGAGGAGTTGAGGAACTTTTAAATTGTCATTTTACTTCCTTCTGGTTCAAATCTACCTAAAGAATTTTGAAGGAAACTACTTCCAATATATTTCTAAATTTTACTCATTTCCAGTATTGATCTCTGGAAGCTTTTCTTTTCTTTCTTTCTTTCTTTTTTTTTTTAAGATTGGAAGCTTTTCTTAAGGGAAAATGCCATAAAAGTGCAAGTGCTTCCATGAGATTGTTCTAAGTAGTCTTAATTGTTTTGGTGATGGCGGGAGAGAAAAATCAAAGGAGACGGAATTTGGAAATGTGTTTATGAGTATGAGAGAGCTACCAACCTTATATAGAATGTTATAAAAAAGGTTTATCTGACCTGGATTGAGACACTGGATACAAAGTTGAAAGATACTCTTAGCCATCATAAGGTCAATAAAGTGTCCCTATGCTTGTTTTGTATTTTCTACTTTATACTAATCAATACCACTACCACTTATCCCATCTCTATTACCACTAGGATTGCTACTATCAAATTAACAATAATTATGTTATTTTTCCCATCATAGCAAGTCAAGAAAGTCACAAGTCTAAATATTCTATATACAGTTTTTTTTTCTCATTTCTCTCATATATTGTATAGGTGAGCATTTTCATTGTGTGTCTATTTTAGATACAGTAATGCAGATAACTAATTTTTCCACCAAATTTTTCCACCAAAAACTAAACCCTCATAGGAGTCCAAAAGTGGCATTTCATGTCATCTTTCCTTTATCAGATAACTCAAAATTCAAATAGAAAGTCATAAGATTTTACTCAAAAATCTAACATGTTTAGCTCTTAGAACCTCACATGGAATAGACCCTCCAGACTGACTACCAATAGTCACCATTTTGTGAATTTGATGGATCTGGTAGGTTATCTTTTACATGTTTATATGTTCTTAAAAGAGTATGCTCACTGCATAAACATTCAAATAGCTTATAAAACAATTAGCAAGCATTGTGATGTAGAATACATTCTATTTTTAAGTGATAAATATAGATTTTGTTTAAAGTTTAGCAATTACACTAAGGATCAGTGTTGGAGTTTAGATGAACAGAGGCTTCATGGAGGTGACTGCATTTGATCTTTTTATTTTTTTCAAGTGTGTGGGATTTGTTCTGGGAAAGGAATAATTTTTTTGAGGCCTTGAGTAAATATTTATTTTACTCAAGTATTTATTTCTTTATTTTATTTTTTTAACTTTTTTAAAAATTTACATCCAAATTAGTTAGCATATAGTGAAACAATGATTTCATGAGTAGGTTCCTTAATGCCCCTTGCCCATTTAGCCCATCCCCCCTCCCACAACCCTTCCAGCAACCCTCAGTTTGTTCTCCATATTTATGAGTCTCTTCTGTTTTGTCCCACTCCCTGTTTTTATATTATTTTTGTTTCCCTTCCCTTATGTTCATCTGTTTTGTCTCTTAAAAGTCCTCATATGAGTGAAGTCATATGATGTTTGTCTTTCTCTGATTAATTTTGCTTAGCATAATACCCTCCAGTTCCATCCACGTAGTTGCAAATGGCAAGATTTCATTCTTTTTGATTGCCAAGTAATACTCCATTATATATATATACCACATCTTTTTATCCATTCATCCATTGATGGACATTTGGGCTCTTTCCATACTTTGGCTATTGTTGATAGTGCTGCTATAAACATAGGGTGCATGTGTCCCTTCAAAACAGCACACCTCTAGCTCTTGGATAAATACCTACTAGCGCAATTTCTGGGTCGTAGGGTAGTTCTATGTTTAATGTTTTGAGGAAACTCCATACTGCTTTCCAGAGTGGCTGCACCAGCTTGCACTGCAGCCAACAATGCAAAAGAGATCCTCTTTCTCCGCATATTCGCCAACATGTGTTGTTGCCTGAGTTGTTAATGTTAGCCATTCTGACACGTGTAAGGTGGTATCTCATTGTGGTTTTGATTTGTATTTCCCTGATGATGAGTGATGTGGAGCATTTTTTCCTTTGTCGGTTGGCCACCTGGATGTCTTCTTTGGAGGAGTGTCTATTCATGTCTTTTGCTCATTTCTTCACTGGATTATTTGTTTTTTGGGTGTTGAGTTTGATAAGTTCTTTATAGATTTTGGATACTAACCCTTTATCTGATATGTCGTTTGCAAATATCTTCTCCCATTCTGTTGGTTGCCTTTTAGTTTTGCTGATTGTTTCCTTTGCTGTACAGAAGCTTTTTATTTTGATGAGGTCCCAGTAGTTCATTCTTGCCTTTGTTTCCCTTGCCTTCGGAGACGTGTTGAGTAAGAAGTTGCTGCAGCCAAGGTAAAAGAGGTTTTTGCCTGCTCTCTCCTTGAGGATTTTGATGGCTTCCTGTCTTACATTTAAGTCTTTCATCCATTTTGAGTTTATTTTTGTGTACGGTGTAAGATAGTGGTCCAGTTTTCCCAGCACCACTTGCTGAAGAGACTGTCTTTATTCCATTTGATATTCTTTAGGAAAGGAATAAATTTTAAAGGAGGTAGGCAAAGATGAGGAAGCATCATGAAAGAAATATTAAGTTATATGAAGACCAATTCTTCTATAGCAAAGACACACAGATACCCAACCCCAATATGAAAGGATATTAGAGGAGACATGCTGTTGATGTTTTTAAGACATTTTTGTAGAAAATTACTATGTATCTGCATTAATATAGTATTGTTTATTATTTTTAAATTTTTACACTAATGTTTATTATGTAAGTATCATTCATTTTTTAAAAATTATTTATTTATTGAGAGAGAGGGAGGGAGAGAGAATCCTAAACAGGTTCCCTGTGGTCAGCACAGAGCCTGATGCGGGGCTTGCACTTATGAACTGGAAGACCATGACCTGAGTGGAAATCAAGAGGCAGACAACTGACTGAGCCCCCTAGATACCCCACTATCATTCAATTTGAAGTGCAACTTCATTTTTCAAACATTTTTGTATTTAGTATTTACCTACAGTAATAAATTTAAATAAAATTCATTTTAATATTTTTATAAGTATCCCATGCCTAATTTATCTCCATGTTAGCAGGCATTTGCCTTATTTACAATTGTTTTGCTATAATGGGCTACAATATATATCTTGTCATATATGCCAAAGTTTTAGATCTATAAAAAGTTGAGAATATGGGATAAAAAGTATGAACCTTACTAGATATTTACCAAATGGATTTTAAAACTCTTTTAACAATTTGTAGTGTCATCAGCAATGTGTATCTCTTCCTATGATTCAATACCTTTCCAAAAACTAGTATCATCATTCTTTAAAAAGATCCAAACTAAGTCAGAGGTTTGGTACTATCTGACATTACGACTTACTATAAAGCTGTGGAAATCAAGACAGTGTGGTATTGATGGAAAGAATAGACAAATAGATCAATAGAACAAAGAGCCCAGAAATAGATTTTATATATATATATATATATATATATATATATATATATATATATATATATATATAAAAACATATATATAAACTGATCACTGACAAAGGAGCAAAGGCAATAGAACAAAGATAATCTTCTCAACAATGGTGATGGAACAACTGGACATCATATGCATAAATATATATATATATATTATACCCCTTCATAAAAATTAACTCAAGATAGATCATAGACCTGAATGTAAAACACAATTATAAAATGCTTATGATAAAATGTAGAAGAAAATTGATCTTGGGAATGGTAATGGCTTTTTAGACACAACACCAAAGGCACAACCTATGAAAGAAATAATTGATAACCTAGATTTCATCACAAGTAACAACTTCTGCTCTGCAAAAGACAATAAGAATGAAAAGGGAAGCCACAGGGTGGGAAATAATATTTGCAAAAGACACAACTGATAAAGCGCTATTCAAAATATATAAAGAACACTTAAACTCAGCAATAAGAAAACAACCTCATCAGTAAATGTGTCAAAAGACCTGAATAGACACCTTAAAAATTAAAATAGATAACAAGCACATGAAAAGATTCTTAACATGTCATAAGAGAACTGCAAAGTAAAACAAAAAGAGATGCCGCTACACACCTATTGCAATGGTAAAAACTCAAAACACAATAGCAAATGCTGGCAAGGATGTAAAGCAATAAGAACTCTCATTCGTCATCTGTGGGAATGTAAAATGGTCAAGCTACATGGGAAGACTGACAATTTCTTATCAAACTAAACTTACTCTTACCATATATGATCCAACAATTTTGCTTCTTGGTATTTCCCAAAATAAGTTGAAAGCTTATGTCCACACAAAAACTTGCACGCAGATGTTTTTAGCAGCTTTCTTCATAATTCCCAAACATGCAGGCAACCAAGATGTCTTTTAGTGTGTAATAGACAAACTGTGCTAGAACCAGACAAAGGAATATCATTCAGCACTAAAAAGAAATGAATTATCAAGTCATGAAAAGACTTAAATGAATATGACTGACTACAAGAAACCACTCTAAAAAGGCCCCATATTGTATGACACTATTTGATATTCTGGAAAAGGTGAAATTATGGAGACAGTAGATGGATCAGTGGTTGCCAGGGGTTGTAGAGAGGGATGGATAGGCAGAACACAGAGGATTTTTAAGGCAGTGGAATTATTCTGTATGATACTGTCATGGGGGGTACACGCCATCATATGTTTGTCAAAACCCATGGATTATACAATACCAAGAATGGATGCTACTATAAACTCTGGATTTAGTGTATAATGATGACTCAATGTAGGCTTATCAATTTTAACAAAAGCCTGTTAAAATATCTCAAGTGGGAGAGGCTGTATCTGAAGAAGAGCCCAGAATGTAATTTCTGTTTAATTTTGCTGTGAACCTAAATCTGCTTTAGAAAATTACAGTCCAATATAAAAATCAAAAACAAAGATTGCCATCACACCTAAATATAAGAATGCTTCCTTAACAGTGTAAAATACTGTGTTCAAATATTCACTTGTCTCATAAAATTTATATATTTTTCTTTTTGTAGATTGCTTGTTGAACAGGATATAATTAACTGTCTTTTACACTGCAGACTCTCTTGCTTTCTTTCTCTGCAAAATTTTATTTGGTTACAATTGGTCATTGAAGCAATTTGGTTCTTTGTCCACCAGTTTCCCACATTTTGGAATTTTTTGACTACATAACAATGGCATTATTCAATATGTTTTTCTTTTTATGTCCTATGAATAAAGATAAAACTTAGAAGCTTGGTTAGATTTAGTTTTCATGTGCATGAGTGTGTGTGTATGTGTGTGTGTAATTTGTGTTGTTTTGCTTTATTTGGCATGGCTACTATTCATGTGGTGTTCTGTTTCTCCCTCAGGATGCACATAATGTTTGGTTGTCTCTATTGATATTAGCAGTTATATATGATAACAGCATAGATCCATTAATTCAGACCAAAAAAGTGCTATTCTAAAATTTTTTTTAACGTTTATTTATTTTTGAGACAGAGAGAGACAGAGCATGAACGGGGGAGGGTCAGAGAGAGAGGGAGACACAGAATCTGAACCAGGCTCTGGGATCTGAGCAGTCAGCACAGAGCCCAACGCCGGGCTCAAACTCATGGACAGTGAGATCGTGACCTGAGCCGAAGTCGGATGCTTAACCAACTGAGCCACCCAGGCGCCCCAAAAAAGTGCTATTCTAATTAGATCATGTCTTCTTTGTATCTTAGGCAGAATACTTCCCTAAAGAGAAGGTTCCTTTGTCTAGTTATCTAGTGCTTGGTTACCCAGTAGAATAGTTAGTGGGGGAAAGATGAGATAAATGTGTGATTATTTCCTTTTTTTTCGGCTTCAAAATAATGGAAAACATCTTTCAACCATAACCAATTGGTGGATGGTAGTTCTTTTATGTTTTGTGCTTTGGTCTCATTGTAATTTCATGGTTTTAAATATATTTTGTACATTTTTATCTATTGCAAGTAATACTGATATTCAAACTTTTCATATTTTGTCCAAGTGGGATCCTTTCTAAGATGACTCCTGCATCATTTTGACACAGCACTCAACATCTTTGAAACATTCTGTACTCTGTGTCATGACAATATGGTCCATTTCATCTTGATCCCTCCTGCTTGTCTTTTCTGTAAGAAGTTCTAGTTCCTTCTGATGAGAGAGAAAAAAAAAATGATAGATAGATGATAGATAAATAGAGATAGATACATATGAAATACCTATATAATTTAAGACCAAATTTTATTCATTGTTAATGGTTGGTTATTGTTTCTAAACTTTTTTCTAGAAACATATAGGAAATGTGTTTATTTTTTCTTAAAGATATTTTTATTAAAATTTCTCATGAACTCATAATGATGCATCCAATTCAAATTTAGGGCCTCCAAGGTTTTTATTTAATCTCTTTTGCATTATATGTTTCTCTCATATCTATACTGAGAATTCCAGTTCTCAATAACACTGAGACTGTAGAATTAGACAAAGAAAACATTACTCATTTGCTTTATCCCACAGTACGTGTACAAATATATCAGTATAAAAACACAAACACTAAAACAAAAATGATTGCTTAAATGTTTAAGATTTTCTTTTGCAGTTTATTTTTGTCAAATTACTATGACTTAAAGTCACTTTTTAAAAATTTCCTCTCTTTATACTATGAACTAAATACACATTTAGTTTTGCATGCTTCTTGTTTTGCTTCTTTTAAAAATTTAATTCTAAAGGTAAATGTAAAATGTTTGTAGATTTCTAAAGTCATATCTACAAAACAAGGAAGTCCAGGATCTGGGTTTGCCCCTCTATGCTATTCTCTCTCTCTTCTTAGAGCCAACAGTTGTCCCCCTTAATGTTTAGTCTTCTATCGTGTACTTATTTTTGTGTTTTAATGTAAACAGATCCCTCTTTCAAACTTCTGGTATGTAGGAAGGTTTCTAGTGGTTGCCTTCATACACAGTACCTTTCCACAGCATTCCTAATCCTTTTTTTGAGGGGTGGGGGTATGATCTAATGGTTCCTTATTATAAGTAATAATAAATTAGTTACTAAATTCTGCTTCCTCCTGTCCTCTCTTCCCCAGTATCTAATTTGAACCATTCAGTTTAATTCACAGTTAATAACTGTAAGGTCATCAGCAAGCACATTCTACTCCCTATTCTCTTTAGAGTTTGGTAATGTTTTTCACATTTGATTAAGCCTCAATTTTGAATCAATCCCATCTCTACATATTCTCCAATTTTCTTCATTTCCTAGAAATCATAAGTTCAGAATATTTTAAAATATTATTTTCCGAATATACCATATGCTACACTTTGAATCATATTTATTGAATATATTATCTAATTTCAGTTTCATACTTTAATGAAATGAAATGTTTAAATGAATTTGTTATAACTTAACATTTCACCCCCATCCTGTTTTTCAACTTCCGGGATCTTTGAAATTCATTGTAGAATCTAGGGGGTTTTACTATCAACGTGTCAAAGGAATAGAGCTCAATTTCAGGTCAAAATAAGATTCACAGCAGATGAGAACTGAAATATTGTCTACGTTATGAGAGAATGGATATGCTGGGAACTTGAAGATCTGATGGATTCCAAGGTCACTTACCAATCTTAAAAAATCTTCTCAGCTTCCAGATATATTTTTTAAACTCCTATATAGACACAATGTTGGATGGATTCTCTACTTATTCTTAATAATGCCATACAAGTAAATAGTAGAAAATATTTGCAAAGTTTTCTTATATCAGGTGTACTTTAGTTACATAAGGCCTTTACCTCCATATTTATTTAAATACCTGTACACAGGTATAGGTATATTTTAATACATATTTTATATAGAATATGATTTATTTATTCCTTTAACAAACATTTATTGAACTGCCTTTTGATACACTAGGCATTAACTTAGACTCGCCCAGAAGAGTAAAACAAGACCAACCAAAATTGAAATATCCCTGAGTTTGAAACAAAATATGTATAAAATCTTAACGGGTTATAATTACTCCATAGGCTGCAGAAAGCAGAAGCTGCCATGACCCGAGCCACAGCCTTTCTAATTCTGATAAAAGTAAGCAGCATTTATATCATCCTTAAAATTGACAAAACAGATAATAGAGGGAACAAAATGGAAATGGTTTACTGTTGGCTACCAGGAACCCTAAGGAAAGATATGTTCTTTCCCTCACCCTATTTCATTAAGCATATCATACTATCAATATTTTCAGTTGACAGTAAGGGTGCAGCCTGAAACTTCAGCTCTGTGAAGTTTTTCAATACTACATACTCTTCATTCTGTCAGTCGCATGAGAAAATGTATTTATAGAAACCTATTTTTGTGTGCCTCTTATGGACCCTTCACTGGTGTTGGGGCTTGACTTAAAACAATAAGTCAGGTACAGTGCAAGCCTTATGCTATTTTACAGTCTAGGAACAGAGGCATACAAACAAGCACTTCTAAATGCAGAGTGGAATGTGACAAGTGAACCTTCCTTATAGAATATCTAATTGTAAGCAATCAAATGGATGGGGAATAAAATTCCAGGCACCTGGCTGGGCTTAAGTATTCCTATATTGTAATTTGATTTTATGGCACGGAATCTATTCTGAAACCCAAAATACGGGGTCACCCTTACTTGGCAATTGTGCGCAGGGAGTGTAATATTGTGTTGGCAAGGAGAAAAATAAGAGATCTCATTCCACCTTTAACAATGTTGTAGTTCTGGCCAACAATTTAAAGAGGTTATGACGCCACTGACCTAGAAATCATAATGCAAACATAGCTCCAGCAATCGCAAATGCATATACTTGCTTTTAGAACGTTTATAATTTGTATAAGTACATTTTTAATATTCTTTACATTTTCAGTGAGTTGTGAATTAGATTTGTTTGCAATGTGCAAGGGTTTAGAAAGCAGAATATCTTGTTGTTAAATAAGATTCGTATCATTATAAAAATGCACTTAAAGAAACATTTTAGTATATTAGCATAGATCATGGCACACTTCACCATTTTGTTAAGTCACAAAAGCAATTAGGAACTTTGATTTTCCACCTGTATGAGGAACTGACTGAATATCATTTCATGATATTGGTGAGGAGTTTGAAAATCTATGCCTGTATTTGCCTGGAATCATTTTTACGGCCAATTAAATCTATTTAAAAGTATGCTAAATAAATGACAAAGATCCTTTCTTGAGGATGAAATAAAGGTGTAAATAAATCATGTATTTTGAAAACTAAAACTGAAAAAGAAACCAACAGTAACAAAAATAAATGCCATAATTATAACTCCAACTATATAATTCAGTAAATTATATCTATATGTATATATCACATCAAAGCATTTGCCTATGTTATTTGTAAGTTTAAGAGCTGTCTAACGCATGTGCTGTATAGATTAGGAACCCTGTCTTATTTTGTAGGTACATAAACATTACTGGAGTCATAAAATAACAAGGTTAGAGAGGATCAATCATAATTTTTGCGAGGTATTATAGGCTTTTTGGCAATTGATAGATATTGCACAATTAAGCAGATGACATTTTTCTGCATTTGTTTGCATCAGAGTATATTTTGATAGTAAGAGAAGGAGTAATTTCTGGAGGGTGAATATGGTAGCGTGAATCTAGTGGTTTAATAATGGTACGATAGAACACAGCACAGACCACACTAGTAATTAAATTTCATCTGCTTCATAAGATAGTCATCAGTACATATGTTTGAAACACAGATCTGAATGTTCTTAGATTTTAGAGAGGTTGTAGCTTTACTTGAGGATACAAGGTGGTGCTGTTTCATTTTACAAACAAAGACTACTGTTACCAAGACCTGGCAAAGCTAGAATGAGGACATCATCTCTTACAAAGAGAGCAAGCATACAGAAGAAGCCAATTCCATACTGCTACATGCCAGTTATGATTTCGTTTAATGGAAAAATAGATAAGTTATATCTATATACACTGCACAATGTAAATACAGAGCCAATAACAATATTCACCCAAGGATGAAATGTTCATTTTTCAGTAGTTTACAGGGTTCTATGGCCTGCGATATTTGCAGTGGCTGCAGAGGCCCTGGCCTTAAGGGAATAAAAATATGTGCTTTATGAAACATGAGTGAAAAGTTAAAGTGTATTCCTAGTTCTTAGTGGCTCTTTGTACTGACAACCAACTATTTCACTGGTTTTGTAAATGAAAATCTAAGCTCATCTTTTAATTCCAAATCTACTGACCTGTACCATTAATGAAGACCAAGACTTCACTGCGGTCTATCTATTCAAATGCTAATCACCATTTGCCAACTTACTATATGTATTTAAATACTACAAAAAGTGAGGCTTTTTTTCATATCAGCCTTTCTCTGTATTTATCATTACTCCGCATAGAGAATCTAAATGATAATGTGGGCTCCTCTTCCAATGTCAGATTTCCTGTGTGACATCAGTAAAATTAAATAACCTTTCTGGGCCTGATTTTTAATTCAATTATGGATACTTTAATACTAACATTTTTACGGCAGTTCTTGAGATGTTTGTAATGTTTGTAAAACAAATTGAGAGGTTATTATTATTTTTAATCATTGACATGTTTGTTTACTGAAAATCAGTAGAGAAATTTGGCTGTTTTGTGTATGTTGATATCCTTGGCAGATTTTGGATTGGCACCTATAACAATTTTCTGAGATGCTTCTTTATACCTCAATCTATTTATCTTATTAGAGGTTTTGGCTACTAAAAAGAAAAAATAACCCAGAACCTCTGCTGAGGACTTGTGAAATGTAATTATACCCTTTACTGATTTTTTTTCCACTCAGTATTTTTACCCTGACATATCACTTATTTAAATGTCAGCAGTAATGTTAATTTACTTTTCTTTTTATATTTTTGCATTTTCTTTACTAGAAGCTGACTCGTATTTTCAAATAATAGGGAAGAAAGAATTGCACTTTTCACTTATTTTGGCATAAAATAGACTTATTTAAATAATGCTTTATCCTCAGTTTTATGGACAGAATAAATAGTAGACTCATTTATTGATGATAGATATATTACATAGCATTATTTATTCTATAGAGTACAGAAATATCATTTATATAACCTTGAGAAAAAGTTCATGTCAGCATAATTTAAGTCAATGAGGGCAAAGAAAGCCAGGTAGTTCATTTTGGGAAAAAACTCAAATAACAAAAATGTTTAATAGATAGTAACAAACTAGGCTTAATCTGATGAAAGGAGATCACATAACTTCTGGTATTTCCCTAAAACTTAATGTCTAGATAGTATGGCATGACTATTAGAGATTTCTTCTTTTGAACAGCATCTGACACTTTAGGGGGCAGTGTAGTAATATAAATTATGTTATATATATAATGTGTAGTAATATAAATTATGTTATTGAATCACATGCAAGCCTGGATTTGAAATATAGTTCTGCCACTTGCTATAGTATGGTCTTAAGCAAATAGCCACTTTTTGAGTCTATCCCTTATGTGTCTGTAAAATAGGGATAATACTTACTTCCCTCATGGTTAGATGAATGTTTGTATGAGATAATTCATATATAGTGCTTAGCGTTTAGTGTTGAGTAAACACTCAATAAGAATTAACTAGTTAGCTAATTAGTTAATAGTTTCTCTTTCTAACAAACATTTAATTTTTAAAAATCTCCCCAAATCTCCTCAAAATACTTAATTATTAACCTTGACACACTTTGTTTCCTGTCATATACATATGAAAGAAAGAAATGGTTAAAAACTACTTCACTGATTCTAAAGAGTACAGTATTAAAGAAGGAAGGGGGCAGCATAATGTTATTGTTTACAGAGAAACCTGACAAACACTACCTTACGTGATCAGGGTTTGTTCCAACAGTGGTGTCATTTTGAGGATATGGATCCTTGATGTGATCTGATGAAACATCACCTTACCTCTGTGGTCCTCACCACAGAAACCCATAACCTCAGTCTAACCAGCAGATAAACATCAGACAAATATCAACTGAAGAAGAGTCAACAAAATTTCTGATGATTACTCCTCAAAACTCTCAAGACCATCAAAAACAAGGCTGAGAAAATGTTACAGCGAAGGGGAGCCTTAAGGAGACATGGTGACTAATGGCATAGAAGTAAAAAGACATGAATCTGAGTCACACTCTAATAAATTTTCTAACTTGGGAGACAGTGCTTGGACATCATTGCTACAATGCTCACAGTCACCATTAACATCAGGTGATGCCATTTCGGATACCTCCACATTCTATGCAGCCATAGCGATTAAATAATGGATAGAGCGAACATTCAAGTCATTTGACTAAAATGGGATAATACATAAACTGTGTTAGCAAACACTCAATTTTATTTGAATTGAACAGCGGGAAAAGAAACAGGAAAAAACAAAGAATCTGATGATCATGAGAAAAATGTTTCTTTGTCATAGAAGAACTTATTTGCAAAAGATCAAGCTAAGGTCAAGGATTTATGAAACCCATTATGAGGTTGAATTAGTATGTTTTTAATCTACATTTTTCAGTTTTTTACAGTATTAATTTACTCTGTTTATAAATGATGAGTTAATTAGCTGCAAGATAGAACTTATCAATAGACCTATAAACATGACTACCTAAGACATCTGGGTAACTGATCTTTGTTCTTATTTTACAGCCCCAAGTCAAGTAATGTACTTATATCAGGCTGTGTAAGCCTGCAGGGGGCTGATAAATGGAATCTGGGTAGATGTTGTGTATATGAAACCTTACCTTGTTACAGTATTTTGTATTATGTAAATTCTAAAACTGATGAGAAGCACTTAGTCCAGAAGAGATAGTCCTGGCACATATCAACTAGCTTGAATGAAGACTATTCCAGGTTTAGGTATATAAGCCAATGTATACAAGACAGAGGGCTAAGAGGGGGACTGAAAACGTCTGAAGTGACTCACACACAATTAGAAAATTACTACTGGCAACACTTTGCGAAGATTTTCGGGTGCAGAATTTTGTCTTTCCATTGGCTGTAGAACATGTTGATTTCTCCTTTGTGTAACTCTGATTTCGCTTACCTTGACATTCTTTGGATAACCCTGGCTGTTGATCTCATTTGTGTGCGAGGTCTTTTCATCATTGTGTTCCTAGTTCTGATAGTCTAATAAAGTGGAAATACATCATAATATTCACACTTTCTTCCTTCGCATAAAGCTGTACCAATTACATTATATTTTATGGTTATGGTTTATGAGATTCATCTCCACTTTTTAAACATAACAATGCTTACTTTTGGTTCCCCTTGTTAGCATCTTCATTAATTTTATATTTTGGTTCATTTGTTGATTTACTGGGTCTGGTGTTCAGGAATTTATTTTTCACAAAGGGACTATAGGTATTCCATTACCTGAGTAATTTTATGTTTGATAAAATCTCTTGCTTTTGTAACTGAGTAATATCTGTTCAGTGTCCAAGGAATCTTGGGCGCCTTTTAATTTCTCTCAGAAATTTGTTCACATGGACTTTTTTCTAGTGTTGAATGTTATGAAAGGAAGTCTCAAGTCATTTTTTTCTTCCTGTAAGGGTCTTTATTTATCTTCCAGGATGACTAAAAATCCTTTCTTCATGCTGGGTATTCAATAATATAATTAGGATACAAGTCATTGTTAGCTGTACATATCAACCTTTTCCTGGAAAGTGGTGTATCACTTGGCCTGTAGATAATTTCTTCCTTCATTTCAGACATTTTTTTCCTGAACTGCATTATTGAATAATTTCTGATTCTATGTGTTGAGTTCTTTGTTTCAGGAACATAAACTATCTTGATAAAGGAATATCTGAATTGTACAACTATTATCTTTTCGCATTGTGATTATTTCAGGATCTATCTCTGCATCAGAATTTCCCTTTCATTTTTTTTCTGTACGGTTCCTCAGTTTCTGAATCTTTCCACATCTTTTTCCTTTTCTTCCCACCCCCCCTTTTTTTTGTTGTTTTTTGTTTTTGTCATTCTACCTATTTGTTTAGCTTTGTAGTCTTTAAAATCACATTTTCTTCATCTCCTTCTCCTTCTTGTAGATAGAGTGTGCGGGTATGAGTAGGGAAGGGGCAGAGGAAGAGAGAGAGAAATAGAGAGAGAGAAAGAGTCTCAAGCAGGCTCCATTCTCATTGCAGAACCCGATGTGGGGCTCAGTCTCATGAAGGGTGAGATCCAGACCTGCGCCGAAACCAAGAGTCTCATGCTTAACTGAGCCACCCTGAGACCCCTTATTTTCTTTTTTAAACTCTAATGTTGTGTGTCTTTTTGTTTTTTAACTGATTGCATGCTCTTACTTAGCTGTTCTATACACCACGCTCTCCTTCACACCAAGATCAAAATTTTCATGTGACTCATTTAGGGTTCTACTAGATTTAATAATAAAGAAACCCCCAAAATACAAGTGCTCAAACCAGAGAGACTTTTTATTTCCCATTTAGCTAACAGCTCTGGGTGGATGTTCCAGGTTAGTGGGTGGCTCTCCCTATGGGTATTCATGGACTGGGGCTAATGGAGACTCTGGGTCTTCAACACACAGCTTTCAAGCTCACTGTAGTCACTGTCATCTTATCAGACAAAAGTGGAAAACATAAATACCCAGGGCCGGAGAGTTTCCCTTAAGCAAGAAAGACACATATTCTAAATTTTCTTTTAATGTTTGTTCATTTTTGAGAGAGAGAGAGAGAGAGAGAGAGAGACAGAGAGAGAGAGAGAGAATGCAAGCAGGGGAGAGGCAGAGAGAGAGCAAGACACAGAATCCGAAGCAGGCTCCAGGCACTGAGCTGTCAGTACAGAGCCCAACACAGGGCTCGAACTCACAAACCGCGAGATCATGACATGAGTGGAAATAGGATGCTTAACCAACTGAGCCACCCAGACACCCCACGTATTCTAACAGTAGCAGTCAATCATACCTTTTATTCCTTGGCTTTCCTTTTTTTCTAGATTGAATAGTTATAATTTTTTTATTCTACGGTGTATTTGTATATTTCATACATCATTTTATTTGAATGATACTTGGAGAACTTTGCCCTGATTTTCCCCTTGTGCTGACACATTTTGTTCAGTTTCCCCTTGACTTTCTTCTGAGACCTGTTCAGTATCCTCTCTGAACTAACTTTTGGGGACACATTTTATATTCCAACCACATTTCTTAGACACTATGTCTTTAAGCAAGGGGGCCTGGAAGGAAGTTAGAAACAATACCATGAAGCTCTAATCTTTTTTTTTTTTTTCCTTTGTCATCATCTTTTGAGGTTTGTAGTATCAGATTGTTCCCTTTACTTTTTTTGATAACTGCAAATATTTTAACTTTTTTATTATATGTATATTTCACTGAGGAAAAGTAGTATTTATTAGGCTTTGATAAATTACCATGATCATTACCAGAAGTATTACTATAACTAATTTTTACTGTGTTTTCCTATTTTTGTATAGGATATGAGATTCACACTGTTAACTTCTTTGCAATTGTAGTGCAAACAATGTGTATAACAGTGTCTGAATAGTAAACTGTCATTGCTGTATACCTCAACCAATGGGTGATACATGAATAGTCATCAACTTGCAGATATAAGTTCCAGTTTGGTGTCTTAAGGGAACGAAATGCCCATGCATTAAGTGAAGTATGCCTGAGGCCTGTCTTCCAAATGATAGTTTAAGGAAATTCTCTACCCATCATCCGGCCTTCCAGTGGAAATCAACACCCTCTAGATGAATTTTATTTCCCACACTGGAAAAACAGCTGGAAATAATTTCTACCTTTTGTGGCATTTATTATTTGTTCTACGAATGTAGGTAAAGTCCCTTAAAGGGAAATATAATTTATTTTATGACTTTGAATTCTCAAACTTCTAAAAGCAAAGAATTATTTTAGTGAATGAATGCACTGTTCCGAACTCTACATACAAAGATTCATTAAACAGAAAAAAAAAAACTTACCTAGTTTTCTCCAAAATTTTGATACTATCTGCTTCTAGGCCTAAGCTTACCTTTAAATATCAAAGTACAAATACGATATAAAAATATTACTGTTAGACACACTCATAAACATCAAAATAAAAGGAGGAAACTTATAAAAATAGTTTCCTGCGGACTACAACAAACAGGAAATCTTTAATTGAGAAAGTGAAGTCTCTAAGAAAGGACCCATAATGAAACTGAAGCTTTAGTTACACATAGAGCAACAATGCTGTGTCTAGAATACAAGTTCCAAACTTGGATTTATGATTGCCGTGTGCAATGTATTCCTTATATACTATTTTTTTTCTTTTGCTCTGGTTTCATTTTTATAGACTGTCATGTACTATATATGAACTCATTTTTACACTAAACCCTTTGGCAAACTTACCTCAGTATTTAAGGAATTGCCTGTCTATTTGAGAACTTGGCTTGAAACAACAAAGGGGCAAATGGTAGAAAGATGGCAAAAATCTGCTTTCTAGATCAACAGCCAATGAGCAGAAAATAGACATGTACACACAAGTTAGGCTGAGTATCTAAAATAAGTTATGCTTAATTATAAACTCTGTAAATCTCTCATTTGCATTGAACCATAGGTTTTGTCAAGCTTTTGAGTCTGCAAGGCAAGAGGGGGGTGGGGCTGTCCCCCACTCAGGAAGGCCCAAACCTCAGGACTGACTCTTCCTTTAGGAACTTTACCCATGACTTGTGCATCCTTGATCATTTGCTCCTTTTTTGAAAGTGACTTTTTCAAAATGTTGTTATTTTGGTCTCAGTGGTTTACAAAATTGGGTTAACTTCTCTCTGAATTCCTTAGATTACAATCATACATGTGGGTGCTTACATGATAGACATATTTCTATCACTGGAAAGCTAGTTTTCATAATAACATAATGCACTTGTTACAAATATAACTTCACATATGTAAAACTACCTATGGCACTCCTGTAGATATGTTCCTCCCATACATATCTTCATCTCAAATGATGGCAATAGTTCGTTCTAAGATCACTTTTAATCCATCCAAAAATAGTGATGGCTCTATTTTCAAAGTATATCCAGAATCTGAACACTTATTACTACCCAATATTGCCACCCTGGGCCAGACCAACAAGAGCTCCCGCCTGGATTATCACACAGCGTCTGCTCTGGTCTCACTGCTCCCATGTACAGTACAGCATCCTGTTACGTTTGAAAACATGGTTACCCTGTGTCACTCAGAAGGCCCTTTCACAAAGTAAATGAATATAAGCTCCTTTTAGCTGTGTATTATGATCATTAAAGACTTTGATCCAGTAAGGAAAAGTTTAGATATTTGTCTAGTAGATATACAGAGCACCAAACAAAACATATGTTCCGTGTTTAAAGGCACCGGCTAAAGAGACAGGCCAATCTGAATCCAAATTCAATTTCCACTACCAACTATCATCAATTATGACTTAAGAAATCTGATTAATGTCTCAAAATATCAATATTCTGATACATAAAATGGGATTAAACAATGTCATAACATTTTATATGACTATAACAATGTATAGGATTGGTATATCAAAGTCTAACCAGGAAGAAAGAAACCACCTAAAATGTTTATAACAGGGTATTTAAAATTTTTTTTACATTTATTTATTTTTTAGAGATAGAGTGAGACAGAGTGCGAGCGGGAAAGGGTCAGAGAGAGACTGAGAGAAGGAGAATCTGAAGCAGGCTCCAGGCTCTGAGCAAGAGTTCAGCACAGAGACAGATGTGGGGCTCGAACCCACAAACCGTGAGATTGTGACCTGAGCCAAAGTCAGATGCTCAACCAACTGAGCCATACAGGTGCCCCTGTAACAGGTTATTTAATTCTGGGAATTAGTTACAAAGGTGTTGTGGATTTGGGGAAGCCATAAAAGTGATTATGACCTAACCCAGAGATTAGCAAAAGTGGGAGGTTACTGTCACCCTTAACCTGGAGGACTAAATGTTGGTACTAGTCAGAATCATTCTTTCAAAGCTCGAACCACAGTGGGCCAGATATAAGCTTAAACAGAAAATACTGCCCAACAAAGATGAAGGTGAAAATAACCTGGCATTTCCGTTCTCACTACACTCTAAAAATCCCACCAGTGTCTCCACTGTCCAATGCAGCTAGAAGCCAACTGACAGTGGTCCTGGGAAATGTACCTGGGAAATGGATGAAGAGGTGAGCCCCTCTCATAAAGAATGGAAAATGGGAAGAGGGATGAGTTTGGGAACAATTGGTCCCAAGGCTAGCATGGTCTATCACCAAAGATCTTAAAATTGGCTATGTAGTCTAGAGGATACTTAAATGTTCATGCAAAGCAGCAACTTTAAGTTGCCGTGGCACGGAGGGTACATTACCTAGGAGGATAGAGGAAGTTTGTTTTTATGGGCTGGGGTTCATAGATGCCGAAATTAACACTGACTTGAATGTCAAGGTAAATACTTCTACTGGATTTTGCTGATATTGCTCTTCTTAATGAGAATAAAGAGTACATATAACTAATTGTCATCCAAGAAAGGATATTAGTAGTCAGATTTTGGGAAAAAATAATTGCACATTATTTGACGTGATTTATTGACTTAAAAATGGGAAGAAGCCATTGAGACATCTGAGTTATAGACATGAGAAAAATCTAAAGAAGACAACCTAAATCCTTATCCAGAAATGAAGAACAAAGCTACTCACTGATGTAGATACACTTCACCCTTTAATGGCTTTCGTTCATGATCAATGGGGGAAATAAATCCTGTAGGATTTTGAATTCATATTTATTCTGTTGATGAATATATATTTTTATACGTTAATGAACATAAACTTGAAATGTTAAGCATATCTTGGAAACATTTTTGCTAATTACACATTGCCTTGCATCAGAGTATTGTTGACTTTCCATTAAATAATTTGAAAATTCAGGTACTACATTTGAAATGCTTAACATATTTAGTTAGGAAGTAAGTTCAGCCTTGTAATATTATAATGACTTAGCTTTGCAGGTATCTCAGTTAAGAAAGATCAGTGAACCAGAATTCTTTCTTACTGTGTTGACACAAAGTCCGAGTCACGTACATATATCCAAGACAATTCTGAGAAAAATACATCCATTCCCCAGAAACTCAGTGTCAGTGAAATTAAGAACCAAATGTTTGTATGCCTACAAAGAAATTTTTGCTTTGACCCATTTTCTACCTATAATGAGACAAAATCAGGTGGACCTCAAATGTTTTAGGTTGGTTTGGATAACTCAGCATATATATCCTGCTATTGTAATTAGCAGCAGTGGTTTAAAGTTTACAGAAGCAAAAACATGAAACTAAAGCTCTGGGTTAGAAATTAGGTTAAGAATAAAAGAGGAAATAAATATTTAATTAATGCAGAATCAAAGCTCTGGCAGTGAGATGGGGTCTTTATTATTACAGATGAAGCTTTCTAAAAGTAAGGCTACATAAAATGTATGAATCCTATTTAATTTTGTTAACATGAGGTTAAATATCTTTGAGATTATAATAGGGTATCTTGTCTTCTGTGCTTGCATTCTAAAGTATCAGCAAAAATATGGCTGTATTTCTTCCTAGAATAGTTGATTTGAAGCCCTCTGTTTTTGTGAAAGAACTTGCAAATGAACTCTACAAAATTGTAAAGTGGAAGATAATATTAAGAGGAAATACTTATCGTTGCTCATTTATTTTCAGTGAATATGCCCACATATGTCTCCTTCAGGATGACATACAAACAACATTGACAAGTATGTAACATTTTCTTTTAACCTAAATTCTAAGCCACGATTGTTGCTGACCTTTCTTTCATTTTTCTTTCTTGAAAATTATAAAACCGAATTTGAATATTTTAGTACATTTAGTGTTGCCTGAATGAGAACATCATTCAGTAAAGTCTGAGGAAAGTTCCAAAACATCAATCAGTTTATAGTCTTCAGGCAAATTCTGTCACATTTTCTGTTAATGTCTTTCTAAACCTGTTCCCATTCAGAGTATGTAATGTGAAGTGAAATAGCTTATTACAAAGTGCCACTAATTATATGCCACCATAACTGTATTATTTTAAGTTATTGTATTCCTTAGATTTAAATGATCTCTAATGTGTTTAAAGTTAATATTTGATGAAAACTTGTTAATATTTAAATAGTTTGCCTACTGCAATAGATTCTATGGAAAATGGGAGTATATCATATGATCATCTTTGAATGAATAAAGAGAAAATCTCAAATGATCTTTCCTGTGTTCAGTCATACTTCACTATTTTTAAGACTTGAGATTTTTCAGTTCACAAATTTACTAGATGTGAATTTGAATACATTTATAATGTTCATGTTTCCATTTTGAATGTGATTTGTTATTGTATTTTGGTTATCTTTTAGAAATTTCAAAATTTACTGTCAGTGTGCATTTTTTATAGTAGGAAACTACTTCTTAAGAGCTTGCCAATAAAATATTGATGAAAAATTGATGTTTTTTTTTTCTTTTCATTTATCTGGAATCCATTTATTCATCAAGGTGGTAACTTCACCAATAACTCATTGGAATAGTCTACGATTTTTAGGGAAGAATTATGATTTTAACAGGAAACCACAGGGGAAATTTAAATTATTTGTCTTTTAAAAAGTAGAACATTGTGATTTAGGGCAGTTAAAGAGTTCTGGGAGTGAGAACATCAAATATAGTGCTAGAAGTGTAGTTACATGGTTCAAGAGAATGACTTGAGCATCATAAAGCCTGAATCTCCTTGGATTCTGATTTGTTTACACAGATATTCTTTCAACTCATGCTTAATAATGTGTTGTTAAAAATAAGTTGGCTATTAAAAAAGTAAGTTGACTATATTTTTATCATCAAATGGCAAAATTTCTTAGCTTCATCTCTTACCCCATGCACAGGCTGGGGAGGAAATAGGTAACAATTGCCTTCTAAGTCCTTTTTCTTTTGGAGAACTTAAGTTTTTGGAAGGAAAAATAATAAATAATCTAAGGGGCATCCTTGTCTCTTTGTAACTAACTGGGGCCTGAAACAGGACAGCAAATACCTTTCTGACTTTCAAGTCTCAATTCTCTGATGTCTCCTTAGAATTGGGATGCTCTTGTAATGAACAGTGATGCATCAGCAATACATTTAGATTTTCTATTTCTCAAGAGCTTTCACTCAAAAACCTATATCAATATCTTAAATACACATGAAGAGCTTGACAAAAAAAAGCCTGCGATTTTGAATAGTAATTTTCAAAGTGCTTTTTTGTACATTATTCCATTTGTTACTCAAACTTATAGAGCTTCTCATGAATATAGATTAGAAAAGCTGTACTTTACAGAGAAAGAAATTGAAAACTCAGAAAAATGGTTTTCCAAAATAAATGAAGTGCTCTTAGAAATGTGTTGTTTTGATTTTGGATTGAAGACACTGCACCAGATACCTCACTAGGCCATGGTTAGCAGAAATCCCAGTGAAACGGATACTGCTTGCCAATAATGGGAATTCCCTCTCCATAGAATATTTCTGTCACCTGTGGAAACACTAGCTTTCCTCTAAAATTCCACAACTGGGAATAATCTCTCCTTTTCCCATTGTATTCTTTCATCGTGGAAATTTTTGTTTTCTCTTTCAGGACATAAGAATTACTTATATACCTACTTCCCCCGGACTGTGAAGTCTGGGACCAGGATTGATGTATCTTTTTGTCTCTCATAACATCTAACAAAGTGTTTTTCATATGGTAATGCTTAAAATGTGTTTGTTTATTGAATAAAACATGTCAGTACGATTTTGAACATCTATAAGAAGAGAAAGTAATGTGAGACAAAGTAATGTGGATAAAACAAACGTAGCAAAATATTAGGAAACTATCAGAAATGCAGCAATAATGTTTTACCAATTCCTCCAACAAGCTATGCAAATAAGTCAGTCATTTAAACTGAATGACATTTGTGGAAGTATAAAACCAATGAAAGGGTCTTTATTTAAGGACTTACTTAAGTTCTCATTAAAGGCTAGATGGAAACTTTATTTATTTAGTTATTTTTTAATTTTTTTAACGTTTATTTTTGAAGGAGAGAGAGAGAGAGAGAGAGAGCGAGCATGAGTGGGAGAGGGGCAGAGAGAGGAAGACACAGAATCCAAAGCAGGCTCCAGGCTCTTAGCTGTCAGCACAGAGCCTGACATGGAGCTCAAACTCACAAGCCATGTGAAATCATGACCTGAGCCAAAGTCAGACACTTAACCTACTGAGCCACTCAGGCGCCCCTGGAAAATTTATTTTAACTGTGCAATGGATGATATGAGGTGAGATATTTTGTGGAAGTTGGGCAACTTTATTTGAACTGTGCACACTACAGAGAATAGAAATACTCCTGTAATGTGTTCAGTTCATTAAGAACTTGGAGCAAAAAAATGGCTGTACATTACATACTGAGATCTTCTTAGGGCAAAACTGCATGCTAGAATTAGTCTGAAATCCTCCTAATGTAGGTACTTTTGGTGACGAGAGTTTGGAGTAAAGTAGCATATTGTTAACATTTACTTATGGCTTGTAAGAGGTTTTAGAAAATTCCATACCTGTAAAGCAGAAATACTTTCTTGGTTCATAAAATAACAGGCAGGCAACCTTCTAACCTTGAGGATATTCCTGTCTATAGCAAGAAGATAAAAAGGCTGGTACTACTGCTTTTGCCACAGTAATACATATTCCTAAGATTTCTTAATCATAACCTTATGGTTTATACAAATTACATATGTGAAAATGTTTCTGAACGTTTCACTTTCGCTCTGGATTACTGCATAATGATTGAGTTACAGCATTACGTAGTAATCTCGTCTTATTTAAATCAAGTAAGTCAAAGAAATTATCCACGTCTTATGCAAAGTCAAACACACCTCCAAAAGTCTAAAATGATTTCAAGTTTAGCACTATAGATACTCACACAGTGATAATTCAAATTTTTTTCTATCTAGTCCTTCAAATAGATTCCTTTGTTCCAGTGATGCTAAGTGGTTAGTATATTTTTGAATTTTCAATAAAATCTAGGGATTTAAAAATACTTAGAGTAGTTAGAAAAAAACACTATCTTTTTATAGAAACTTTATAATATGCTATAGTTGGGAAATGTTAAACTTTACTGTTTATTTGATGCCACAAACATCAGTACATTCAAGAGTACATATATTTATTAAAATCAGAGAGATTAGAACCCTTTAAGTTCCTTTTTGCAGATATGTATCCCTCTCCTTCCTTCCCCTTCTCTCTCTCTATTTCAGGAGTTTTTAATCCATTTCAGTTTTCATATGATATTATTATAATAGTTCTTAAATATTTCACAAAAGAATATTGATAACATTGAGAGGCATCTGGTCATAGGCATATGTATTTTAAGTAACTTGATTCACGTGCTGAGAAACTTCCGAGAAGGCCAACATGTGATTCATATCTAAAGGCTCTCTTTCCTAAATATCTAGTAGAAATTGACATGAATATTACAATTTATATTAAACAAGTGTTTACTATTTTAAGCATTATAGTTGACATGCTATTTAGAAAGCATCGTAGGGGCACCCTGGTGGCTCAGTCAGTTAAGCATCCAACTTCAGCTCAGATCATGATCTCACAATTTGTGAGTTCAAGCCCTGTTTTGGGCCTCTGTGCTGACAGCTCAGAGTCTGGAACTTGCTTTGGATGCTGTGCCTCCCTCTCTCTCTGCCCCTCTCCTGCTCACATTCCATCTCTCTCTCTAATAAACAAACACTAAAAAAAAAAAAAAAAAAAAAAAAAAAACTGAAAAATCATGGTAGAACAAAAGCATTTAAAAACCTGTTAGCATTTTATAACTAATTGGCATTAACTCAAGATAGTATTTTTAGTGGTTTGGTATTCATTCATGTCAGTTATTTCAAAAGATGTTTAATTCATAGTTTATACATAATTTAATTCACTTGAATTAATTTCCAATCACTGGCATTGAGTAAAAATAGTATACATTGACTTAAATATATATATTAGTAATACAGTTATTTACATACATATACAATTATGATTTTAAGTATTTGATATGGGTTCCTCATCTGTTAGATTACTTAATTTATTAATATTCAAAGTTATGTGTATGAACAACAAAGTTTTAAATAAGGTATTGAAAAGTCATAGACTTTTGAGTTTTCTGTGGGGGGGGATTGTTAGTACAAAAAAGTAGGGCAGATATCTTTATAACACAGAAGACTGCTAAACACATACCAGTGTTTGCTGGAACACCAACAAATGACACAGAAATCTCACTATCTCATAATGCACTCCACTCCATTATTGAATGGTCCAATATCAGAAAGAGAATCTTCATGTTAAAATGAAATTACAAAATATTTATATGCAGAAGTTACTTGGCCATAAAAATTTTACTTGCATTACTTCTTCTTGATTTTCTTATTCTTAAGTGCCAGGCACCAGGTCAAACAATTACCAAATAGAGACAAGAGTATGGGCCTTTTTACAATGCCCTGATTCCTGTACAAAAGGACCCAAAGCAATGCATGGGAAATCTCCCCAAAAGGAAAATGGCATGCAGCCTTTATTAGAATTTGTCTGACCCAAAACCACTGCCAAAAGATCTTCTTCCACAAAATTAGCAATTGGGGCAATACCAGGGAAGAAGGCCACTCAGTTCCTTGAATCCCTTGTTAATGTCCACTTGCCTCCCCCCCCCCACTAAAATTGGAGATGCATTAGGGACAGTATTGGTATGTGTGGGGTAGATGGCTGTGTAGGCTAACAGCCAACATCAGTCCCAACTGATCAGTTGTTTTAGTAAGGCCTTGTCATGCCTTACTCATTCTTAAATATTTTCCATACTTTGTATAAACATCCTTAATGTCTTAACCCAAGACATCACTTAATTCAAGACAGAAGTAAGGAAGGAGTGTAAAAGAGATGTTTGGGGGATGAAAAAAATAACTCCTAAATGGCTCTCTTCTCTTGCTGCCACATTCAGAAACAAATTAGCCATCTCTTTGTTTTAATAAGGAAAGAACCTATTCTACTTAGAAAAGATTTTATTGGAGGGAGGAGCTATTGTTGAACTAGGACACAAATGTAATAATTTATAATATTAAAATGTTATGAATTTTTTACTGTAAATGTTATGTGTAATTTCTAGAAAGAAAATATGAAGTGAACTAATTAAGTTTACTCAATATTCTATGACCCTTATAATTAGTTTTTATTGACTTACTAAGAATTACGCTTTAACAGATTTTATGATAAAATGCTTATTTCATTTTAAAACAGAAACTGAATGCTGTCACAATTATTATTTATCAAAGTAGATAAAAATGAACTGACCCTGTAAAGGTTTATTTTGTGAATGTGCATTTGTAATTATTTGGTTTAAAAAGTTCATTCCAGCAAGCAAAGTAGAGAGTTAATGGCTCCCATTTGTAAATAGGTGACATAACTTATTGTAATGCTCAATTATCTCTGGTCCATGAATTGTTCAATTATGCAAGCACTCATCTGCCAAAATAAATACTCATTAAGGTGAGCATCTATGCCAAAAATACAAATTTTCTGCATTTTGACTATGTATGTATACTGTAAACTCTAGAGAAATAGATTTACAGCACCAATTAAAAACCATGGAGTCTAGATATAATTTGAAAAAAATTAGATGTCCATTAAAGAGCAATGAAATGGGTTTGTTTAAAAATGCCTAAAATTATCTTGTTAGATACGTTCCCTGATTGGAGAAAAATAAATGAAACCTCACATTGACATTCAAATCCTATTTTCTTTAAAAAGGAAAAATGGTCAAGGGTGAACGAAATAAGAATATCACTCAAGTCCTACGTTAGAATAATAAATAGCACACACACTCGCCCTGTAAGTTCTTCAAACTGCAGAAAAAAGAAGAGTTCATGCATCTCATTCAAACTTCAAAGCTACTTTCTCCTTTTTATGTTTAAACCAAAGCTTTCAAGAATGGAGGCCAGGTTTCCCTTACAATTTAAAATTCAAAGAGCACCACTTTGAAATTTAATAGAGCAGTGTTTGCTAAAGTAAACATTTTAGTCACAGTGCCGGCAGATGCCTCCATGTATCCGCATCCTTTTCTGTAGGTATTAAAGCCCTGCTTCGAACTATTGGAATGTCTCTTCCCCAACAGTCATTGAAAAGATAGAGATTTCACGGAGTGCAGCATCCCACTTCGCCAAACAAAATGCACCTTTGGCGTTAAAGCAATTTTGAGACTTAGAAACTTCTGATGGCACTTTAAAAGTTGTGCTGCCGAAAAATCAAACAGGAACATTGAAAACGAGGATCCCAGATTCCTGTGAAAGGTTTTCACTACCCACCACCCCCGCCCCCCATCCACAACCATGGGCCTGGAGAAAAAGGCCCCTGAAGGAAGAGAGAGAAGTGAGTTAGACAAGCATTTATGGTGATCAACACGTGGTGTGAGAAGCCTTTTGTATTATTATAAAATGGGTTACTAACACTGCTCAGTGAAAGGCGCTGTTTCTTTTACAATGCATACCAAATCCAATTACGGAGAAAGAACGGTGGAAATTCTTTTCTTATTGAGAGCTAAACCAGCCTACTAAACCATGTAATTTTTTCCAGTAAGCCTAGAACATAAACATGTATATGTATTAAAAGGACTTTTCTCTATGCATTGGCTACTGTGTTATCAAACATCTTTTTTATTCTTGCAGAATATTTTCCTCTTGTTTTAAACTTCAATTATATTTCATTTAGAATCGATTTACACGGATCAAGAAATTGCAAAATTAATGATAGAACAACGTGTAAATCCAGTGGTCTTACAAATGCATTAGAAAAATATTATTATCCTAACTTAAATTAGTTTGTCTTTGTCCATATAAACATACATTTCCAAATCAATATATTAATTTACAAAACTGTTCATAGTCAGATTTTTCCAAACAATAATTAGAATTCATTTCTCTACTTTTTAAGCCAAAATATATTTTGATAATGACCAATAAAAATACTATGTTTAGAAATATATATCAGTATAAAATCCATGTATTTATTGAGAGTTAATAAATAGGAATAGGTAAACCTCTTTCAAATTTAAATTCAATTTTAATAAGGGAAATAAAAATAAGGTACATCACCCTTACTTCTCAGTTACAAACATACATTGATCTCTAGAACTGTTAACTCCTTACAATCTATGGTATGTTTACATACATTGTATGTAATGACTCATATGAACTTTTTTCCAAATGAAATTCAATTAAAATAGAAAAAAAAAAGGAGACCTATTTCTAAACATGCAAGAGGCAAATTCAAATGCATTCTTCTGTTTGTTGTGTTATGAGTTGACTATGTTTTCCCCCCCTGGCACAAAAATCCTAGCATTGCAATTTTCTGGCAACAAATGGCTGCTGGGGTCACCAAATGTCTCTGATTTGCTACAGCGTTTAATCTTCCACAAAAGCTGTTTACTGCTTCATGTACACCGAACGCCAGGAACGTTATCCTTTAAATCATGCTTAGCTGCTAATTAATGGATGTATAAATGTCTAACAGCCAAGTCTTTAAAGCAGAGCCATGAGTGAGTACAGCAGACATTTTGCACATAACTAAAATAGAATTCTGATAAGCCCACAAACTCTGATTTTTCGACATAGCTATTGTTATGCTTTGTATCTAAACAAATTTAAGTGCATTTGAGAAATTTGCTTTAAAGCCATCTGAATCTGAAAATGTGTTAGGAGTGGTACAGGGTTCAGCAGTGCATTATTAGGTTACAGGGCTATATTTCTTTCTTGTGTTTCTCTTGGATGCATGCATTTTGGAAGCAAAACAAAGGCTGAGAATTCTGAATTTAATGCCCAGATTTGACATTATGTCACTGTGAGATTGTTGTCACCAAAATCCCTTAAACTTCCTTTTCTGAAACCAATAAAAATTACTTTCAAAATATGTCTTTAATGTCTTTTTTCTTGATGTGGTCGGGCATCATTTGATAGAACACAAAATTTAACACAATCATCTGGGAAATTATACTGTATTTTACATGGATTGAGCACGTCTGGCATTATATGATAATATATGAGATGTATAGTACATGTCTGGTCCCAGAGTAAGCTCTTTTATACTCATAATTTCTCATAGTCCTACTAACCATGCTCCCTACTATAAGAGAGGCATTAATATCTTTATACCCAGATGAGAATAAGTGGGTTAGAAACTAAGAAACTTGCTCTGGGTTTCACAGCTTGCAAAGAGCTAAGCAATCAGAACTAGACTCAAACTGAACACTGGCTGACACCAAGTCCTTAGGCCATTAACTACTATAATATGTTACTCTCCCATTAGTCTTGACTTTACATAAATGTTAATATTTTAGCAAGTTTTTGTATCACAAGAAAACTTCTAGGGAATAAAGAAAAACTAATCCCAGGATAGCAAAGGAAGAGACAAAATATGATTAAGCAGACAATAAAGAATGACAGAAAAAAACAGTTGAAGGGGATGACTCCCAACTTTCCAAAGTAATGCCAGAAATCTTGATTACCCCCCTATTTTAAGAATGCTCTTCAAATCCAGGGAAAGCAACAGACAAAATACAGAGGGTCAGTCTCTATTCACGTGTGAAGGGAGAACAGACTCTGATCGTGAACATCGACTGACATTCCACCTGTAACATTTCTTAATTCTTTGTCTGTAGGAATGCTCATTTCCTTCTCAGAGCTTTCATCTCCTTAATCTTCAAACAAGGCTTATAAGATTATTGTGGAAATTCCCTAGCATACATCTGCTAAATAAATGAAAACTAATGGTTTAGAATCAAAAATTCTGATTTCAAGTCTAGCTATGCCATGGATTAGTGATGTGATCTTAAGCAAGTTATTTAAGTGCTCTTTCTGAACTACAGAAAGGCTTAATAATACTCATTTTATAGGTTGCTGTTAGGATTCAGTGACATAAGGTTTACAAAATATTCCATAACACAGAAAGGTCTTTAACCATTATTGTTCCTTGTTCTTTGATCTTCTCCCCCTCACCATCCCACATGTCTTCCTGGTCTTCTAAGTTACCAGGCATCCCACAGCTGGCCTTCGCAAAGTGCCCTGTTTTCCAAAATTATATATATGATAATTCTCAGGTCCTTAATGTAATGAGTGTAACCTAATCATGCAAAGAACTTTTGTTTTTTACCTCGAATTTATTAAGGAAAACTTCAGCCAGGGGTGCAAATAAAATGAAAACAAAATGAAGGAGCTGAGAGAAGGGGGCTGTAGTGAAAGCAAGCGTGTTCTGCAAGAACATGAAATGCACCAGCTTGTTAGGTCAGTGAGAGACAAAGAGCCTCCATCCCCCATGCAGTCCTCACTCATTCTCTGCATCTCACTGTGTCTCAAACCAAGAAAGAAGTCTGATAAATGACAGTGAGAAAGGACCCACATCTGAAGATAGCACTTAGCAGAGGCACTTCTAGCTGTAACAATGTGTGAACTGGTGTGTGTGTGTGTGTGTGTGTGTGTGTGTGTGTGTGTGTGTTGTGAGTTTGTGTGTATGTATATGTGTGTGGTGAGTCTGTGCTATGTTGGAACAAGATTAGCTTTATCTGTGTGAGTTCATTTGGCCATAACAGCAGTCTTTTTACATATATGCAGTTTATAAGGGGGTGTTTCATTTGAAATCAACACATTAAATTTGAATAGGAACTTTGAAAGTTTTTTGAAAAATATGCAGCAAACAACCACAAACAAATTTACATGATTAAAATAGGAACTTTAGAACAGATAGTGGCTTAGAAATCATCTAGTACAAGGCACGTCCAGGTAAGGACAGGTAATCTTCCATGAGTTGTGCTTAAAATCTCCAGGAATGGGGAATTTGTGATTTCATCACAAGATTAGTTCCAATGTACAAATCAACTGACAATTATTTATCCTGAGATAAATTTTGCCTCCCCAGAATATGAGTTTGATTTCAGTTATCTCTGAAACAACTCAGGGATGAATCCCTTTCTTGTTCCTGATAATGTTTCATCCATTTTAGGACAGATGCCACTCTCCATTTAACCTTTTCTTTCTAAGCATTTCTTTCAACAATTTATTAAGTGGGCATTCCTAAAATTATTTACATATACTGTTACTGATACTCTAGACACAGTTCTAGCTTATAAATATATACATGTATGGGGGAATAGAATCAACATAACATTTACTATTTGGACTCATCAGTGCAGCTGCCAGAGGTACCATTCTAGCCCGTAATGGGGCACCAGACTTCTATGAATCCAGGGTAAAATTTCTTAAGCTTCATCACCAGACAAATAACACTCTTGAGTTGTATGGATTTTGTCATCAGATAAACACCTCAGTTGTTTTTCACATGAACTGGGGCTTGCTAGGACTCCCATATCTAGTTTTTGTGCAACCGAAATTTGTATGGAATCCCAAACTTATCTTGAAAAAGAAGAAACAACAAAAAGAACAAAGCTGGAGGTATCACAATTCCTGATTTCAAGATGTACTAAAAGTCTATAATAATTAACACAGTATGGTACTGGCACAAAAACAGACACAGAGATCAATAAAACAGAAGAGAACGCAAATGTAAAACCACACTCATATGGTCAATTAATCTATGACAAAGGAGACAAGAATATACAATTGGGAAAAGAAAGTCTCTTCAACAAATGGTGCTGGGAAAGCTGGACAGCTACATGTAAAAGAATGAAACTGAACCACTTTCTTACATCATACACAAAAATAAACTCAAAATGGATTAAAGATTTAAATGTCAGACCTGAAGCCATAAAATTCTTAGAGGACAACATAGGCAGTAATCTCTTAGACATCAGCCTTAGCAACATATTTATGAATACGTCTTCTCAGGCAAGAGAAACAAAAGCAAAAATAAAGTAGCAAGACTATGGCAAAATAAAAAAGTTTTGCACAGGGAAAAAAATCAACAAAATGAAAAGCAATCTACTGAATGGGAGAAGATACTTTCAAATGATATATTCAGTAAGGAGTCAATATCCAAGATGTATAAAGAACTTACACAACTCAACACCCAAAAAAAAAAAAAAAAAAACCTACACATAATCTGATTTTAAAATGGGCAGAAGATCCTGGAGCACCTAGGTGGTTTACTCGGTTAAGTGTCTGACTCTTGATTTTGGCTCAGGTCATGATATCACAGTTTGTGAGTTCAAGCCCCGCACTGGGCTCTGAGCTAACAGTGTAGTACTTGCTTGGAATTCTCTCTCTCCCTCTTTCTGCCCCTCCACTAGTTGTGCTCTAGCTGTCTCTTTTCTCTTCTCTTCTCTCTCTCTCAAAATACATAAACATTTTTAAAAAGTGAAATAAAAATGGGCAGAAGATCTGAATAGACATTTTTCTCAAGAAGACATATAGATGGCCAAGAGACACATGAAAAAAAATGTCGACATCACTAATCAGAGAAATGCGAAACAAGACGAAATAATACTTACATAAAAATGTCACTTGTTCTTTTAAAAAATAGTTCTCTAACATTCAGCTAGTCATTTAAGCTACAATCATAGTTTTCAAAAGATTATCCTTAAGGGATTTTAAATTTTATTCCTGCAATGAATCAATAGCATCATAACTTTTAAACATATCTATCATCAATAATAGGATAGTTTACGTTCTCCACTTTAGATGAGGTCTTATGGTCTTTGCTCAATAACATGGCACATGGAAAACGACTGAGTCTCTTAACATTTAAATAACATGTCAGTTGCTTTTTAGTTCCCCAAAATAGAAAATTGAAGAAACATTACTTACAATGATAAACTGTGATAACTTTACAAAAATTTATAGGTCCCCCATTCTGTCTCTGTACCTGGTAGGATGGCACCTTCCCCTTCCCTTGAAGTTCGGTATAGTCACATACTGGGCTCTGGCTGATAAATGATAATGGAAGTGATTTCATTTCTAGGCAGAAGTCTTTAATTAAGAGCCAAGGTGCATTCCCCCACCTATCCAGTAATGCTCTAAATGTTGGATACATCATCAACCTGGATAATTGAGAAACATCCCCAGGCAAGCCATGATGGACCTGTGTACAAATAAACCTTATCATTTTGTACCATATTGTTTTTAATATTATTCATTACCTTAGCATGACCTAGCCTATTCTAAAACATAAATAATTACATCCTGAGTATTTGGGGGGAAAAAAGTTTCTTCTTGCCTCCCTTCAGCAGCCTCCACTCTCAGTGGTTGTCCCTGGTTCTCACCACACTGTTACAGAGATTAGATGTGGTATGACAACAGAGTTTTGTAAAGATATTAAGTTTGCCCTTAAGAATATCTGCTTGTTGGGGTTCCTGGGTGGCTCAGTTAATCATCCCACTTTGGTTCAGGTCATGATCTCATGGTTTGTGAGTTCGAGCCCTGCATCGGGCTCTGTGCTGACAGCCTGGCGCCTGGAGCCTGCTTCGGATTCTGTGTCTCCCTTTCTTTTTGGCCCTCCCCCACTCATGCTCTGTCTCTCTCTCTCAAGAATAAATAAACATAAAAAAAACTTTTTTAAATATCTTCTTGTTCATTTTAGATAAGTGGAGCATACTTTTTATTGGAAAGGCTCTTCCAGATCAGTTGCAAACTGAGGTGAGTGTTCAGAGAAGGGACTACATTTCTACATATTAGATAATATACATTAAATTAATCCAAAAAGCCTCGTTTCAAACACCAGAGAAGTTCAACTTCTCTTTCATCTCATAATTTCTCTGGTATCAGAACTTAGGCCTGAAGACAAGGCTGGAGAGGTAGTTGGCCACATATTCTACATTAAAAACTCTCTGGTATGCTTTTCATTGTGGATTCTGATGTCTTCCCTATTCATGCCAGATGGTGCCTTATTTCATGATTACACATCGAAGCAAAAGTCATGTGTCAGTCACTGTATAAGTACTGTGCTTTGAGTTGTTTTTGCTATTTTGATGACATGTATGCACTGACCAACCCATGTTGGACTGTCTCATTTCTCCTAATCAGGCATAAAATTGCACAAATAATAAATCTTCCAAGTTGAAAAGTTACTGGACCGAAGAGACCTATGTTTTCTGCCCTCTTAAGATGTAGCCTGTGGATGCATTTTTTAGCAGAAAGAGTATTAAAATGTTCTTTTTTATGCTTGTTTCTTGTTTATTATTACATCCGCTTCCACTGTAATTTTGATGCACTTTCTTCACCTCTATCTTCTGTATGTTCGTTTACTTCTGAGACTTTGCCCTGTTTGAAATAAATGTGTGTGTGTATATCTGGTGTCTATGTATTCCCTGGATCTGGGCAATTTTTTATGCACATGTCTTTAGTTCTGATCTCAACCTCTTCCTTGACATACTCAGTTCTGGAGCAAAGTTGGGATGTTATTTTAAAATATATGAGAACCTACTTTGTGCCAACCACTGAGCTAGACTCTGGCATCCAGATACGAGTAACACAATAACCTTAGTAAGAGAGGAACAATTCAACATATAGTTACATTGAGATTTTGTTATGATCAGCATGTGGCATTAAAATAATTATGTTCACTGTTCTGAGAGAGCACAGAACTGTCAAAGGGGCAGGATAGCAATTGAATATGTGTCCTATAGGATAGAAAGTACTTGGCCTGGTTACCTAAAGTGCTGAGTTAAAAAAAATGTATATAGACATATACACATATGCTATATATATATTATACACATATACTGCATATATGTATATACAATACACACACACACACACACACACACACATTGTTAATGGAGCCATAGGCCTGGCAAATGTCTAAGTGCAATTTATTTCATAATTACCACTAAGCACTTACCAATATACAGAAGATAATGCAAAATTTATGATTATGAGTAGCAAAAATTAGTTTGGACAGATTAATTATCTGTGCATCTATATTCTCTTTCTCATCTATCCATCCTTCCAGAAACATATTAGTCACCATTCACACAATAGGACATCAATTATTCCTTTTGTGGGGCTTTTCTTAATGCTTTACAAATAAAATTTGGAAAAAAGAAAATAATATACCTGGTAAACATATCAAGCTTTCACCTTTCGCATTTTTTTCCTAAAAATTTTTAGGCGACTTAGTAATTTTGTTCTAATTCAAATATGTATTATTTTCCTAAAATATGCATATAGATAAGTTGTCTTTAAAGTAGAGAACATTTAACTGTAGGATATTTATGGAAATGTCAGAACAATTTCCTGATGAGTAGCTGGGCTTTGACAAAAAAGGACTTTCCTCACATTGCAGAATCCAAAAGTGTGAATGATTTGGAGCCTTGATATGGAGGCTATCTTTTATCTAATAAATTTATTCCATGAAAATACACAAAACAAATACCTACCAAAATAATACTTTCAATAATAGCATCATTTGATATAAAATTTCCGACTCTGATCTCAAAACTCTAATATACTGAGAAAAAAATGTGTATGCTCTAAAAAAATAAATCATTTAAATTATTCTGTTAATATTATGTCATGATAATTATTAGAATTTATAGTAAAAACATAATATATAAACTAGTGTATTCATACTTAGGTGGCATATAGAATATTTGTTAATATCTTTTGCTTAAAATAATTTCATTATTTTAACTTAGCAGACTGATCAATTTCTCTATTCTCAAACACATGTATTTAATATCTGAAAACAGGTGAAAGAATATTCATGGATATTCAGTTTCCATACCAGGAATGAAATCTAACTATTTTTTCATTATACTCAAAGGACTGCATGCTAATAAACTTATTGAAGAAATAAATCTTCAGATGCAAATGACTTTAATTTGCTGAACATACTGAATTTGCTAATATTTTACAGTATAGAATCTTGATGAAATTTAGCCAAAGTTTTCCATTTTCACTGGTCTTCTTTCTCATAGTAAAAAAAAAAGATCATTAAAGTTATGTTTCAGATTCTGTAAATCTTAACTGCTTCCTCAAATAGAGCTCCAATAAACCTACTCAGATTAATCTCCTGTTGTTATTTGACGAATAACAATGTGTATTTTTTATTTCTCTATGATTAATAGAATATTAGCAAACATCATCAATCTTACACTTTCTAGTATTTATAAGATAAAGCCACAGCGAAATATTATGGCCTTTAAAAATCAATTTGCCTCTTTGTTCTGGGTGTAGTTACTTTATGCAATTAAATCATAGAAAATTTATTATTAAAGGACAGTCGATTTGTCAGTTATTTTCGGTCTGGTCTGTACACTGTTGTTTTGTATTTTTATGTAATGGTGGTAACTCATTTCTGTTTTCTCTTTCTTATTATAAAAATCTTATTGTGGTTAAGAATCCTACTGTATATAACCTTCATGTATTTGATATGTCTGTTATTTCTTCCCAGCAGAAGACATTTTCACTAAAATTTAAATGCTGACTGACCCTCCTTCCCTCCTTCCCTCTTTCCTTTAAGTAGACTTCACATCCAACATGGGGTTTGAACTGATGACCCAGATATCAAAAGTCAGATGCTCTACTGACTGAACCAGCCAGGTGCCCCAAGGCTGATTTTTCTTAAAGTTAGGCTCTGTTAAGAAGAAACACATATTTAGGCATTGGATACTGCTATTTCTTTCTTTCTTTCACAATATAATATGCTTTTAAATAAGATCAAGCTTCAGAATACTTCATGTTTCCCAGAATAGATATGTTGTTCCCAGTTGTTAAGGATGCAACGTTATTATATAAGTATTTGTTGTTATTGTGTACATTAAGTGGATATTCATATTTAACTTCAATATTGCCCTTCCTAAAGTAGGAGGAAAATGGGTCTACTGTGATTGATAGGATTATGATTTGGAAATGCACAGAAGAAATGAAAGCAAGTGTTTAGCTTGTGAGAGACGTGTAATAGATTAATTGAAGAAAGGTATCAAGATATGGACAAAAACAAATTTGTATTTTTTAAGTGGTTTAGTTCTTTGCTGGAGCACAATATAGGCAGAAAGTTTAGTGTTTTGTATTAGCTTGAGATTGTTTGAACTTTTGGGAGTCTTAGGAAAGAGTAAGCTCAGTAGATATAAAGCGCTGGGTAAAAAAATGTATGCTGAAAAAGAGAAGTAACACATAAAGTACTATAATAACATTCACCATTTACTGAGTATCTTCTCTGTGCCAGGCACTGCGGGGCATTCTGCATGCTATCTCTAATCTTCTTAACACCTTGAAATGACAATTAGCTCCATTTTACAGATGAGGAGAATAAATTTAAAGACGCTAAATAACTGACTATGTGATCGAGTTGATGAGCTTTAGTAGTTAGGTCTAACTGACTCTAAAAATTTGTTCCTTTAGTAACAGTAAGCTGGAGAATTACAAACACCTGCCGAGGCTGAAGACAACGGCGGCAGCACATGTGTCTATTCACTCAGTATCCTGCCTGCACCTCCTGGGATCACTGAAACAATATTAACTTATAACATTCCTCCATTAGTTTCATATTTATTTGTTAAATCATGAGTCTCAATTTTAGGTTTACAATATAATGGAAATCGAATGCTACCAATTCACTTTCTTTATTACCTGCTGAATTACATTGTATGGAAATAGATAATAATGCCTCCGGATCCCGTAAGTCGTAAGAACATTCCTTTGATTACCAACTGTAGCAGACTAAAAATGCCCCCACAAAAAACTTTCTTCCCTCAATAAGAGAATCCTGACATTTTAGCTGGAGAGACAGTCACACAGAACTTACTCCCCTACAACTGTTAGAGCCATTTCCAGCCAATGGCAAGTGGCAAAACATAATGAGTTCAATTTCGATATTTTGCTCATTCAAGAAGGGGACTGGCCCTATTCAATTTCTGTTTCTCACTACATGGAATGAAATTACAGTGAGCCATCTCAGATCACGTAGACCTAGGCAACATTTTAGCAATGTTAGTACATCAGTATCTTGCCCTGTGGAAAATGGAGTTGGTATTAAACAAAAGACAGGTATTGGGTATTTTGAATAAACTCAAAAGTATGCAGAGCTAGTGGTTGACCACGAACATGAATTTGTGAAAGGATGGAAATATCCAGAACAAAGTGTGTAAAGAAATTATGAGGTGAAAGTGTTGGGTAGACACAATTATCATACAGAATATTTGGTAGATTTAGAAGGAAATAGGAACCAAATGTAAATACCAATGGAAGTGATATAAAATTATTAATACCAGCAATGTGGAGGAACAAAAAATTATTTGGCTAAGAATATAAGCATTTCTTAGAAGTAGGGGCTTTTACTAAAGACTGGATGTGCAACAATTTCAAAATATCAAGGAAGAACTGAAAACATAACCATTCCATCTACTAATATCCTCAAATATATACTGTTGAAAATAAACTACCTCCTCCCCCGCCCCCATGAGGAAGAAAGTAAAATTGCAATATCAAGCCAGGAGAATTTGAGGATATGATTTAAGAGCAAAAGATGAGAAGGAGGGGAAGGATATGAGTGAAGAGTGGAATGTTAGAATAATGGAAATTTGCTCTGACGGGCTAAAAGAAAATGGTAATTGCTCTTAGAAAAAGATAATGTTAAAGATCAGGATGAGAATTTATGAAACCAAGGATTGTTATTTGAAGATGTGCACCAGAATCTGAAGATTAAGAACATCAACAATTTTCCCCTTACTCCTGTGGACTGAATTGTGCCTCCCAAATTCATATATTGAAGCCCTAACCTCTAATGTAATGGTGTTTGGAAATGGAGTCTTTGAGAGATAATTCAGTTTAGATGAGGTCTTGAAGACGGGGTCTTCATGATGGCATTATTCCCCTCGTAAGAAGAGACTCCAGAGAGTTTACTTTTTTCCCCACCATGTGAGGACGCAGCAAGAAGGTGGCCATCTGCAAGCCTGGAAGAGAGCTCTGTGAGACTAGCCAGGGCCTTGTGATCCAGAACTTGGAGAAATAAATTTCTCTCATTTGAACTAGTCAGCCTATGACATTTTATTTCAGAAGCCCCAGCTGACCAAGGCATTTATTGTATAACTTTTCTATGCTATGTAACAAACGGCCACAAATTCAGCAGTGTAAAAACAATATGAATTTTTAATTTTCATATTTAATATGAAGTTTCAATTGATCTAACATTTGTGTGGATTAATTGAGTCCTCTGCTCAGGGTCCTACCTAGCTGAAATTAAAATGTTGATCAAGCCTGTAATCTTATCTGAGCCTTGGGGTACTTTTCCAAGGTCATCTAGGTTGTTGGCGCAATTCAATTCTGTACTTTCAGGTGTAAGACTGAGGTTCCCATTTTGTTGCTGGATCTTAACCAGGGACCACTTTCAGCAGCTACAGACTACCCTCAGGAGTTAGCCATGTGGCCTCTCCCAGCAAACAGATTACTTCTTCAAAGTCAACAGGAATCTCTCTCCAGCCAGATACAACAAAATTGTATATAACACAATATAACCACAGGAATAACTATCATCTTAACTTGGCCTTATAATGTAACCTAATCAGGGAAATGACTGTGCCGTCTAGTTCACAAGTCCCACCCATACTCAGACAGAGGGATTATAGGGAGCATGTACACTGGGAAGTTGGGATTTTTAGAGTGGTTTTAGAATTCTGCCTACCATACTGATTAAGTAGGTCTCAGTAAATTTTGTTCCCCAAGATTAACACAACAATATCCGATACCATGTGCTCTTTCTCCGTATGATCTTCCCTTGATAGAAGTGAAGTGTATTTTTCCTGTTTTTGACTCTGAGGAGAATGGAGGGCCCAGGCAACAGCCTTGGCTGGGCTCTCACCCAGCAGCCAGTACCAAATGCCATCCATGTTACTAAAGCCATTTTGGGCCCTCTACTTATCTCACTACCTGTGTGAAGCAAAAGAATAGACGGTCAACCCATAGAATATTTTTAAAAATAACAAGAAGTTGATATTTTGGGCCAGTTGTTGATGTTGTTTTGAGTGTTTGTGGCAGGAGTAACCAAACATAGATAAAAGTAGGTAAGAAGAGGTTGGGTAGGGGGGTAAGATAATCTGATAGGGCAAGAAAGTGAATGCGTGTGTGTGCGTGTGTGTGTGTGTGTGTGTGTGTGTGTATACATATATATATGTATATATGTATATATATATTCAGATATATTTATGAATAACCAGGGTGACCGTATCATTTTAATATGCAAAATGGGGTATTTTTTAAAGAAGCAGAATAAATATTTTTTCAAGATAACCTGTAATAAGATGGTATAGGCTAAATGAAGGGGAAAAGACATATTCAGTGAGGGTGGTTTAATTATATTTTGTTTAAAAGAGAAAGTTAACAAACAAGTCCATTAGAGCAAGCGACAGTTTGTACATACCAAAAAAAAAAAAAAAAAAGAAGTATACTGCTAAACAGCATATGATTATTCCACAGGGATTTGAAGGCTATTTAAGTGCTGGTTAAAGTTTACCAGAATATTCCAATACAAGAGCTATCACTAAAACACTAGCTGTTAAAGAGTTTGGTAAATCTTTTGAGGCTAAGAGAGGTTTTAACTAGAAACACAGAAAAATCTATCTCTTTTTCCCTGAACAACAGAGCACCTCGGAGTGGACCCCAGAGGACCACTTGTAGCAAAGCTTCAGCATATTCCTTTTCACTAATAGATAAGCACAGAGCTGAGCTTACTTTATGAAACTTTTTTTTTAACTATGGCTATTTTTAACTTGAGTAAAATAAAATTATAAATGAAAGTTAAGAGTAATGTCCTTGATTTGACCATAGTGGAAGTAAATGATATGTATGAATTGATATGTGTGCTAAAGATTTCAGAGTTCACAGGTAGAGATGGAGACTAAGTGGTTTTTAGAGATTTTAAAGAAGTTGGTAATGTTTATTAGAGACGTTCTTGAATAAAGCTTTACACTGTTCTGAATCATTTCCCTCTCACTGGCTTCATAAATATCTGAAACTTCATTATTTTTAGAATTTCAGACTAAATATTAGAAGAATTATTAATTCAGTTGCTCCACTGGTAGCTATCCAGCTTGATTATATTTGTCTGGTCAAAGGATGTAAGTGAAAGATGACAGAGAGTTGAAGTCTAAAGGATGGGGTTCCAGAATCAGATCTTTTACTACTAGTGTTACCTTCAATTAGCATTTAAAATGCAGACATGCAGGTTCTATTGTTAGCAAACTTGTGTTAAAATTGACAAAAAACAAAAACAAAATCAAAACAGAAGGTTTAGTAAAGTACAGGAATTTTCTCAATTCCTGAGAACTTGACAATCACTGCATTTCAGAAATGCCTGCCAAGGCCACTATGAACCTTGACATCAATGGTAAATATTCCACCTTGAAATCTTAAATTTCACTGCTAACACTATCACCTCTTGTCCTTCCAGGATTTTCTTTTTTAGTTTTTGTTAAGTTTATTTATTGGGGGAGAGAAAGAGCTCACACAAGCACATATGTGGAAGTAGCAGAGAGAGAGGGAGAAAAAAAGAATCCCAAGCAGGCCTGCACTATCACTGCAGAGCCCAACATGGGTCTCAAACTCACAAACCTGGAGATAATGACCTGAATTGAAATCAAGAGTTGGATGGTTAATGGACTGAGCCTCCAGGTACCTCAGCTTTCAGGCTTTTCAATCCCATACACCCCAGCAATTGCACTTGGATCATTAAAACCTCCAGTCCCTTGATTTGTCTTTCTTCACACGTTACATAACCAGAGACTTATTTATTTTTTCCTACTGAATCAAGTTTCTTTGTTGCACTACCTTAACTCTTTTTTCTCTACACTCATTTGCTTTTGCCAAATCTTTAACCAAATCTCAACTTTATTATCTTCACTGAAATTCTTTATTTCTACAGACTTTCTGACAAAAAGAGTAAAACATGCTGGGGCACCTGGGTGGCTCAGTCAGTTGAGCGTCCAACTTCGGCTCAGGTCATGATCTCAGTTTGTGAGTTTGAGCCCCATGTTGGGCTCTGTGCTGACAGCTCAAAGCCTGGAGCCTGCTTCTGATTCTGTGTCTCCCTCTCTCTCTGACCCTCCCCCACTCATGCTCTGTCTCTGTCTCAGAAATAAATAAACATTAAAAAAAGTTTTTTTTAAAAAGAGTAAAGTGTGGTATTTTTACCATGTAAATCCTGTTCTCAATGTCCCTTCAATTTGGAACATAAATGTCAGTGATAAAACTTCTCTTATATTTTTTTTCAAATTTCTTGATGGCTAATGAAAAATTTTACTTTCCTCCTTAAGCTTACTGACTTATTATAGGCACTGGTTTAGGAAGAATTTTTTAAGCATTTTTGAGATGGATCCAAAATCATAATGATACCTACTTCATTGGGATGGCCCCTTCCATTTCCAGAGGTTAAACATAAAGGCACTGAGAGTTTATGAGGACCAGCAGCAGATATCTGACCTGAAGAAGATCAAACCAATTCTCTAATTCTGTCATACAGGGATTTGGAATTGGGATAGCAATTTAATATATAGGTGTTTAAAATTACAACAAGTGAATTCAGAAACTATATTCCTTTATCTGGATTAAGGAAGAGAAAGAGCTGATTTTACACTCAGCATATATGGAAAAACAGGGACATAGAAATTAAAAACTTTGTGTTCAGTATCTTTCCAGTTCTTGGTCCTATGCTTGATGCAGCCAGGTTGCCCTTCTACCTGTTGAATTCTGGCTTGTTTTCTTGGAAATATTCCTTTTTATTTATCTAAGTTAATTGCAATTAGTTTCTCCCAAGCATAAATAAAAGTTTTTAATATTTATTTTACTTCTTCAGCCTTATTGAGATATTAAGATATAATTGACAAATAAATTAATAAGATATTTAAATTGCACATTATGACTTGACACATATATGTATTATAAAAGAATTTCTCCCATCAAATAAGTAAACATTCTTAAATTAAAACACATGTACTTCTTGAAAAAGCCAACATTTGGGGCACCTGGGTGGCTCAGTCAGTTAAGCATCTGACTCTGGCTCAGGTCATGATCTTGCGGTCCGTGAGTTCCAGCCCCGCGTCAGGCTCTGTGCTGACAGCTCAGAGCCTGGAGCCTGTTTCAGGTTCTGTGTCTCCCTCTCTCTCTGACCCTCCCCCATTCATGCTGTCTCTCCCTGTCTCAAAAATAAATAAACGTTAAATAAAATTTTTAAAAAGCCAACATTTGAATATGTGCCATTCAGAAAGCATTGACAAGTTCTGTTATAGATAGTTATCTTTTCAGATTAGTGTTTTTGTTTATTTGAGTAAATATCTAATATTGGAATTACTGGATTGTATGGAGGAAGGTCTGTGCTATTTTCCCCAGTGGTTACATGAATTGACATTCCCACAGTAGTGTACGAGGGTTCTCTTTTCTCCACATCCTTGCCAACACTTGTTATTTCTTGCCTTTTAAAAAAAATTCTTCTCTTTTTGACATTAGTCATTCTGACTGGTATGAGATGAATCTCACTGGGGTTTTGATTTGCCCTTCCCTGACGATTAGTGATGTTGAGCATCTATCTTTTCATGTGTGTTGGCCATTTGTATGTTTTCTTTGCAAAATGTTTTTTCAGCTCCTTTCCCCATTTTTTAATCAGATTGTTTTGTTGCTGTTGAGTTGTATAAATCATCTATATATTTTGGATATTAACCCATTATTGGATATATCACTTGCAAATATCTTCTCATATTCAGTAGGTTGCCTGTTCATTTGTTGGTGGTTCCTTTCGCTGTGCAAAAGCTTTTCATTTTGGTGTATTCCCAATAGTTTATATTTGCTTTTGTTTCCTTTGCCTAAGGAGACATAGCCATAAATGTTGCTAAGGTTGGTATTAGAGATTACTGCCTAGGTTTTCTTCCAGAACTTTTATGGTTTCAGGTTTCTTTATAGGCCTTCAATATATGTTTAGTTTATTTATGTGTATGGTGTAAGAAAGTGATCCAGTTTCACTCTTTTACGTGTACCTGCCCAGTTTTCCTAGCACCATTTATTAAAGAGACTATCTTCCCCATTGTATGTTCTTGCCTCCTTTGTTGTAGATTAATTGACCATGTAAGTGTGGGTTTATTTCTGGGCTCTCTACTGATTTATGTAACTATTTTTGTGCCAGTAACGTACTGTTTTGATTACTACAACTTTGTGGTGTATCTTAAAATCTAGGATTGTGATACCTCCCACTTAGTATTTCTTTCTCAGGTTTCTCTATTGGAGGTCTTTTGTGGTTCAATAGAAATTCTAGGATTATTTGTTCTAGTTCTGTGAACAATGCTATTGGTATTTCAATAGGAATTGTACTGAATCTGTAGATTACTTTGGGTAGTATGGACATTTTAACAATATTAATTCTTCCAATCCATGAGCATGGGATATTTTTCCATTTGTGTTGTCTTCAATTTCTTTCACCAATATCCTATGCTTTTCAGAGTACAGGTCTTTCACCTCCTGAGTAAAATTTATTTAAATTTTAAATAACTTTAAATTAAATTTATTTGTAGGCATTTTGATCTTTTTGGTATAATTGTGAATGGGACTGTTTTCTTAATATCTCTTCCTGGTACTTCATTATTGGTGTATAGAAATGTAACAAACAGATTTCTGTGTATTAATTTTGTTTCCTGCAACTTTAGTGAATTTATTAGTTCTAATAGTGTTTTGGTGAAATCTTTAGGGTTTTCTATATATAGGATCATATAATCAGCAAATAATGACAATTTTACTTTTTCTCTATCAATTTGGATGCCTTTTATTTATTTTTCTTGTCTGACTACTGTGGCTAGGACTTCCAGTAGTATGTTGAATAAAAGTGGTGAGATGGCATTTTTGTATTATTCCTAATCCTAGAGAAAAGCTTTCAGGTTTTACCATTGAGCATGATGTTAGCTATAGGTTTGTGTATATAGCCTTTATTATGTTGAAGTATGGTCCACCTAAAACCACTTTGTTGAGAGTTTTTATAATGAATTGGTGTTGTATTTTGTCAAATGCTTTTTCTGCATCTATTTAGATGACTATACAGTTTTTATTCTTCCTCTTCTTGATGTGATGTATCACGTTGGTTGATTTGTCAATACTGAACCACTTTTGCATCGTTGGAATAAATCCCAGTTGACTATACTAAATGATCTTTTCATTGTATTGTTGAACTTGGTTTGCTAATATTTTTGTTGAGGCTTTTTGTATCTATGTTCATCAAGTGTATTGGCCCATAGTTTTATTTTTATTGTAGTGTCTTTGCCTGGCTTTTGTATCTGTGTAATGCTAGCCTGGTTGAATTTGGAAGTTTTCCTTCATCTTCTAATTTTTTTGGAATAGTTTGAGAATGGGTACTAACTCTTCTCTAAATGTTTGGTGGAATTTACTTATGAAGCCATGTGATACTAGACTTTTGTTTGTTGACAGGTTTTTTATTACCAATTCAATTTTTTACTCATAATAGTTTGGTTCAAATTTTCTATTTCTTCTTGATTCAATTTTGGAACCATTTGTTCTAGTTGTCCAATTTGTTGGCACATATTATTTAATAGTTTTCTATTTATATTTATATGATGTTTGTTGTCTCTGCTCCATCTCTGAGTTTCTTTTTCTTTTTTGATAAATCTGGCTATGATTTATCAATTTTGCTTATCTTTCAAAGAACTAGTTCTTGCTTTCATGATCTTTTCTATTTTGTTTTTTAGTCTCTATTTCATTTATTTCTTCTCTAATATTTGTTATTTCCTTCCTTCTAATCTGGACTTTGTTCTTTTTCTAGTTCCTTTAGATATAAGGTTAGAAGAGTTGAGATTTTTCTTATTTCTTGGGGCGGACTTGTATCACTATAAATGTCCCTCTTAGAATTGCTTTTTCTCCATCTCAAGATTTTGGGCTGTTGTGTTTTCATTTCCATTTGTCTCAAAGTATTTTTTTTATCTCCACCTTTAGTCCATATGTGTCTTTGGATCGTGAGTCTTTTGCAGGCAGCATATAAATAGGCATTACATTGGTAATGAACTCCAACTTTTGTCTGGGAAACTCTTTCTTTCTTTCAATTCTGAATGATAACCTCGCGAGGTAGAGTGTTCTTGCTTGTAGATTTTTTTTTTCCTTTAAGCACTCTGAAGGCCTCTACCTTCTGCCTGCAAAGTTTCTGTTGAAAAATAAGCTGGTAAACTTATGGGGTTTCCTTTGTATGTAACTATTCTGTTTTGTCTTGCTGCTTTTTAGATTATTCCTTTATCTTTATTGTTTATCATTTTAATAATATTTCTTGGTGTGGACCCCCTTGGATTCATCTTCTTATTGGCTCTCTGTATTTCCTATACCTGGATGCCTATTTCTTTCCTTAGATTAGGGAGGTTTTTGGCTTTTATCTTTCAAGTATGTTTGTTTTCTCTTCCCCCACCCCCACCCCAAGCTTTCCGGTAATCTCTATAATGTGGAATTTACTAAGCTTGATGATACTGCAGAGTTCCCTTAGCCTATTCTCATTTTTTTTCTTGTTTGCTGTTCAGCTTCATTGTTTTCCATTTCCTGTCTTCTAGATCACTGAAATACTCTTCATCTTCTTATCTGCTGTCAATTCCCTCTAGTATGTTTCAGTCATTGTATTTGTCATTTTTGACTGGATCTTTGTTGAAGTTCCCGGTGAGTTCATCCACTCTTTCCTCAAGTGCAGTGAATATCTTTACGACCATTACTATGAACTCTTTATCAAGCATATTGCTTATTTCATTTAGCTCTTTTTCTGTGGTTTTGTCTTATTCTTTCATTTGGGATATATCCCTCTACTTATTTTGTCCAACTCTGTTTTTTTCTATGTATTAGGTAGGCCAGCTATATCTCGTGGTCTTAAAAGTAGTGGCCTTGGGTAGAAAAGGCCCTGTGGTGCCTTAGAGTACAATCACCCCTGGTTAATAGAATCAGGTGTTCCAGGTGTGTCTCCTGTGTCAGCTGTATGCACACAGCTAGCCACAATTGCTGTGGTCACACTGATGGATGGGGCTGGCCTTCAGCCCAGCTAGCTGCAATGACCTGCTGTGCCTACTGTGGACACACTGGGCATGGTTTGCTCCCCATGCTATTGAGAGGCCAGGCTGCAGCTGCTGTGGCCTATTTGGTGGGTGGGACTGGCACTCAGCCTAGCTGCCTGTAATTAGCCTCTGCTACAGCTGCAGATGTACCTAATGGCAGTGTTTGCTGCCTGTGCAGCCAACAAAGAGGCCTGGCTGCAGGAACCATGGGTGTACAGGTGTGTGGGATTATCTTCCCCACTCTCCAGTGCAGGTGTCACTTTGTAGTGGCACCAATCCTGCCCAGGGCTACCTGTCAGATGTGGTGGAGCAGGAGCTGCTTGTGACGGATGCCTAATAAGGCAGGAAGGCTGGGTATGGTGAGTTTGCCCAACAACACCAGGTTGGGACATGTGGTGCTTGCAAGGTAGATGGAGAGTGTTAGAACTGGCTTTTGCAAGCATCCAGCTATCTACACTGGAGAGAAGCAAGAAAATGGTGACTATCAGCACTGTTTTTATTCCTAGAGATATCTCCCTTTTCCTCCAGTACATGTTCTAAGATCAGTCAATAAGCCTCCTTCAATGCACCCCAAGTGCTTTCAAACTAGTGCTTTTGTGTTGTGTCTTAGACTACTTTATTTATCAGGTTGGCTCTTTAAGGAGACAGACTAAGTTATCTACTACCCTCCAGCTCTGATGGAGTCAAGCCTACTGATTTTCTAAACTCCTGGAATTAAGCTCTCCTGATTTTCTAAGCCAGATATTATAGGGACTCATGTTCTCAGTGATGGTCCCCAGGGCCAGGGTACCCCATGTGGGATTAATCCACTTGCTTCTCCACGCTTGTGTTGTCTTTTAGTTTGTGGTTAGTCACACTGGAAAACTGGCTCCCAATCACATCTCTGCCCCTCCTACCCTTTTCAATGCAGCCTTTCCACTAGGAATAACTGTGGAAGACTTGTTCTGCCGGTCTTCAGGTCATTTTCAGAGTTAGTTTCAATTGATGTAGTTGCTGCCTCAGTGTGTCCCTGGGAAGATGCTGAGCTTACATCTTCTCACTCCACCATCTTCCCCCTCTCTCAATTTTTTTTCTTTTTTCAGCTTATTGTGCGTGTGTGTGTGTGTGTGTGTGTGTGTGTGTGAGAGAGAGAGAGAGAGAGAGAGAGAGAGAGAGAAGGAGAAGGAGTGTAAGCAGGGGAGGGGCAGAGAGAAAGAGAGAATCCCAAGCAGGCTCCAGGCTCAGTGTGGAGCCCTCATGACGTCAGTCTCATGACCATGAAATCATGAGGTCATGACCTGAGTTGAAATCAAGAGTCAACACTTAACCAACTGAGCCACCCAGGAGCCCCTGGTTCATTTTTCCTTTTATTATTGTAGAGGAACCATTTTAATTCCTAATAATATATTCTCACTTAAAGTTTATTTTGTATGCTAAATTATAAGATACTAGCTCTTTATATATATGTGTGTGTATATATATATATATATATATATATATATATATATATATACATACATATGTATATATATACACACACACACATTTATATTCATATTTATTCATTTATATCCCATTATAACCTAACTGTATCTGTACTTCTTTACGACTTAGAGTATTTACAGATTTTGTCTTGCTATCCATCTCATAATCATTGCCTTTTATTTGGCAAGTTGTTTTCCCATTTACATTTATTATTGCTATGTTTAATCGCATCCATGATATTTTGAATGAATGTGTTTCCAGTGTAGTTTCATATTTGTTTTGTTTTTTTTCCAAGAATTCCAGTGATATTAATGGTCTTAAGATTTGTTTTTTGGAGGGGGGATAACTTTTACTTTAGGAATTTCCCTAAATTTAGTTATCACAAATCTCCTGACGTTATGAGATAAAATGAATTCCCAAGAAAATCTCTCTCCCTCCTTCTCTCCCTGGTAATTCAACAGAGACATACATAAATACTTATTATTGTTTGGTGCTTAAAGACAGACTTTGTCTTTTCTTCATTTCTACTGAAATAGTAATCCTTTCAGGGTGTAGCTTTACATATGAAGTCTCAATTCCAGCTGCCACATCATTGTGTATAAAGGCATCACTCTTTGGGTCCCTGTGGGAATTTCTTCTCTCCAATCCCCAAATTGCTGAGACAAGCAGCCTCTCACACCCCAAGCAACTATGAATTCTCACTGTTTTTTTGACACATGAAGATTTCTCTTTCTTTTCAGTAAGCTCAGCTCCATGTTTTATGTTATTGTATCAAGAGGGATTTAAATTATCATGCTCTGTCATTTCTAGAATTCAAAGCTTTTTTTTTTAACTTAAGAAGTTAAAAACTTAAAGGCATAAAAAAAAAAAATCATAGTAAATCATACTTAACCTATCTCCTGAATGAGTGGAGCTATCTAAACCTTTTTTCCCCAAACTGCAACCTAAATATCTCATTGTTTCCATTCAATTATAAACTCCCTGATTCTATGGTACAATATTATTTATAACTGATCCAAAACTATATTTGCTGGTAATGGAATATTTGAAGTGACTGAATTTCTCTGCTTTTAATTAGATCACACTTTTTCCAGCAATGACACAAATTTAATAAATGACTTAGCAAAATCACCATTTACTTCTCAGTTTAGAGGTGCACCAAACAAAAACACAAATATTTCATTGTCCTGCTGGACAAGCCACTTACCAGAGACTAGACATTTTCTCAGATACCTTTAAAAATCTAGAGACAGCCTCTGTTAAAAAAATCCCAAATGATGTGCTTTCTTCTCCAACATTTCTACTCAGTTAGTAGGAATTTGTCACTCTTTACACTGTCAAATTTAAATACAAAAGAATAGAAACTTTAATCCAATTCTTAATCCTTCAAAACCACCCAAGGAGGAAAAAGAATCCTTTTAAACCAGGTTATAATAATTTTCACTCACTTCTGCAATAGGAATAGAGCACAAATTAGACATAAAAAATCCCTTTCAACTTTTGAGCACAATTTTAAAGTAAAGTTTTATTCTGAATTTGAAATTTGCCAAGGTCTGTGGCTGAGTTTCAGATACCCACTTCCCTTCTTGGCAGTAGATAATTTGGAAATCAGAAGTCTGCACATTTGAGATATTTCCAGGCTTGGAGTGTCAAAAAGACAAGATGGCATATGGTGAAGTAAAAGGGATTTCTCACATTCAGGAACACATTTCAACTTCCAAAACATAAAAATAAATAAGTGCTTTTTCAAATTCATAAAAGAAATAATGAGAATTTTGCCCAAATATTATAGACATACCAAAGTTAAGCAGCAAGATGTTTAAGTCTGTCACTTCCTGCAAGCTTTCCACTAAATGGATAAGTTCAAGTTTCAGGACTGTCATATTAACTTTGGCATAAAAATGCTTCCTTCTTTGGCAAAGATGACAGTATTCCCCCTCAAAGAAAAATTATAGTCTAATTAAAGTATACAATTTGATGTTTTTATACCAACGTTTTCCTGGGAAGTTTCTTCAATACTCCACTTGCTAATTTTAAGTTCAATGGATCAGAATATGGAGGGAATTGATGTGGTGAACACAAGGTCTATGAAGATGGTTTGCTGTGCTGTCCATTTACCTGCTCAGTTCTTTATCCTGCCTGGTTGTTATAAAACAGAAGCTGGTATATTTTTGAGTCTTACTATAATAGTTCTTTTATTTATTGGTCTTGTGAGCATGTTGATACATGTTATCACTTCAAGTGTTACAGAAGAAATAAGGACTCACGAATTAAATCAATCAACTTTGTTATTTTTCTGATAAACTCTTAGCAGAAAAAATAAAAATACTCACTAGAGAGTGAACCATTGCTCAAGCTTATAGATTTCCATGATTTACAACAATACTGTATGTTATCAATTGTTTCATTAATGCGAATACTTAAAAAAATACTTTCTTCTTAATTGCAGAGTAACTTATTTGACAACAGTCCCATAATCGTTTGGGCCAATTTAAGGGGATTATGTGGAGAAATCTTGCAACTTTAACAAGAAAGTTTTATGAAGTTGCCCATATGACTCTTTGTTCATTATTTAGATTTATACGAGGGATATCTTTGTGCGACAGCTTCTTTAGAATGTGAGTGCAAGGCTAAACACATTTGGAAAATGACAAAGTTATCAAAGAAAGTAGCATATTGTAAAAAAAAAATTTATAAAGCATTTTTCCAAACTGTCAGATTATAGAAAGCATTTGAACATGGGTAGAATGGGATTTTTTTCAACATTTTAAAGTAATGAGAAATTAACTGTTAACTTTTTAAATGTCTCACTTTCCTAAGATATCAAGTATGGAATTTGAGTAAAAGTGGCTCCTGGTCTTAATCCTCCAAATTTGTGTATGAGGGAGAAAAAAAGAGGTATAGAATAAATGTGTAGGTCTGGATAATAAAGCATTAGTTACTTAATCCATCTGGACTTCACTTTTTTATCCACAAAAACCATTTATTTTTGCTATCATAAGTTAATTTATACATAAAAGCACCCTGAGCTTTCTAAGGAAAATTCAGCATCAAAAAATAAGGGGCTTGCTGACACGATAACTTCTTTTAGAATTAATATGTCATGTGTGTTAGATCATTTCATTTGTAGAAATCATCCAAAGTCACCATTTCCCTCAGTTTCATCACAGAAAAAATATGTTTCACTTACATCTGAGGTCATAATTTGGCCCGTCAACCAGAAATAGAGAAAATCAAATCTACATCAATATGTATAACATTAAGAGTTACCAAATATCCAATACTATTCTCCAAGCTTCCTGTGCCCCTTCTATGATGATTTTTATGCTTAGCTTTTTTTTAAGTTTTCACAAGTAACAGATCAGATACATAATATGCTTCACTTTTATATTCAGATTACATGTTACCAATAGATTCTTCCTCACATGAGCCCACTCTTCCCTGATGGTATCTAAAAAATAGACTGAGGTGTTTGAAAAGTTGTCCACTCCTGTGAATACTTAAGGTATCTCAGTTTCAAGATAACTTAGCATTATTTAAAATTCAGAGGTTTATACAATGAAAACATCTGAGTTCTCTCCCATGGAGTGAAGGATTAGTATTGCAGCAAAGAGAGATATATATGAGATAAAATTTTAAGTACTTCTGAGAACAGCTCTGGGGATATCTGTATCAAGAATCAGCTTAATATTAATGTGAAATTGGGAGTAATTATCCAATGTAAAAGAACACAAACTATTTAATACGTAATATTTAAAACTCACTAATTCTGTGTAATATTTTACCAATTTCCTTTTAGAAATGTAAGGATAGGGGCACCTGGGTGGCTCAGTCAATTAAGCATCTGACTCTTGATCTCGGCTCAGGTCATGATCTCATGGTTTGTGAGACTGGGTTCCATGTTAGGCTCCATGTTAACAGTGTGGAGTCTGTTTGTGACTCTCTCTCTCTCTCTCTCTCTCTCTGCCCCTCCCTCCCACCTTCACTCCCTCTCTCCCTCAAAATGAATAAACTTAAAAACAAAGAAATGTAAGAATAGTAATGCATCATAATACATCTACATGTGTGCATGTCATTAAGTACTGTTTGTAAACAAGATTTTTAATTTAATTTTATAGCTTTTCCAAAATCAATAAATAAAAATTGTTTAAAATTTTCCTTACTCTTGTAGTAAAATAGACAGCTTGTGATGACATTCTCGTAGAGGAAGCAGAGTTTGCTTGTGTGATTATAACGTTAGGACACCTCCTCAAAAGTGGAATTTCTGATGCAAAGAACATGGACAGAGTTTTCAGACTCTCTCTAGATTTATTCCCTAGGTAATTTCACACTCTCCTTATGGTTGTAAATACTATGCACAGAAGACTGTTGACTGTGGAGCTCTAACCAGCCACCTCTCCTAAACTCCGAAGTTATAGGTCCAACTAAACAATGTCTGCAAACATAATAAGTACCTAAAACTTTAAAGATGCAGAAAAGGAAAAAAATATCCTCCCAAGAAAAGTTGTCCTCCGAGTTTTATCTTCATTTCAACCAGTGGCACCTCTGTTCTTCCAGTTGCTGAGCAAACTTAAAAATTTGAATCGTTTTAGGGTTTTCATTTTCCCTGAAAATGTACATTCATTGCAGTAGCATATCCTATTTCTGTGAAATGTGTCCAAAACACACCTAATTCTTAATACTTGTGCTACTGCAACCATATTTAGACCAGCCTCATCTTACATAGATTATTCTACCCTTCCCCTCTTGCATCATGCACATGGCAACCAGAAGGATACAGTTAAACTTCAGGTTATGTCATGCCTGTCCAGTTCAAAGTGTGCTAACCACTGTTCGTTTCACTGAATGAAAGTCCTTACCACGTCTCATAATGCCCTACCTGATCTGGCTATTCCCCATCTCTGATCTTCCTCTCTCCCCCAACACACTGTCACCTGCATTGGCCTCCTTGTTTTACTTCAAACATGTCAAACATGCCCTTTCCCTAGGTTCTTTTTAAACACTGTTCCATCTACCTGGATTGCTCTCCCTCCCACATCACAAGGTGTCCCATTCCCTTCCTTCTTTCAGGTTTCTGCTCATCTGATACTTATCTGAGATGCCCTCAATAACCACCATTTGTAACACGGCACTCTCTATCCTAATATTCGATCTTGCTTTGTCCTGTTTGATTTTTCTTTATAGCTCTTATTACTATCCAATTAGTTTTTTAATCATTATTTTTTTTCACTCCCAATGCAATGTCACTTGGAATAGGCCAGGGTTTTGTCACTTTTGTTTTTACCTATTTCATCACATCTAGGACATTTCTTGGTTGATGTGTCCTTTATATATTAATTGAACTAATTAAGATTTTTGATGCATATTAGCAAATAGCTTTCTACAAGTTTGAATCGGTTAATTCTATCAGCAACAATATTTGAAGGTACCTTTTCAATCGTGCCTTAACCAACATTTGGAAATGTAGCTCTGTGCTCCTACACACACACACACACACACACACACACACACTTATTCATTCTTGTTCTCTCTCTTTCTACAGGGCTAATAGAGAGAGAGTAGAGGAATGACTTAAGATTAGGGCATTTCATTGTAAGTAGAATACTCTGGATAAGTGGAGCCTTGGATTGTAGAGAATTGCTGATGACTGAAAGAGGAGAGAAATAAGAAGAGTGCAAAGACAAATGCAAAAGAGAAAGGTAGAGGGCAATGCTGTACAACAATAGGAAACAGATTTGGGGAAGCTATTTTAGCCAAGAACTGAGATGGACATTGGGTTTTCACATATACCCAAATCACTAATTACAGTTTTGCACGTTTTCTGAGAATGTGCTCGGAGAACTAGAACACCAGAAGGAAACTTAGTTTTCACTATATATGTTTGGGAGCAGAGAAAACAGAAGACCACAAATACTACACCATGATTAGTCTGGGTGGTGAGATAATGGATTATGGTTTTAAGTAAATTATCTCATTCAATTCTCACAAGAACTCCTTGAATTAGCTTCTATTATTAGTTTGTAAGTATCTTGCCCTAAGTCCCAAAGCTAGAGCTAAACTTTTGAGTTCTAAATTATTATAAATTCACAAAATATTTTTTTTAATTCTAAGACTAAAAATATTCTCTGTCTCCTCTTCCCTTTTCCTTCTCTCCATCTCTTTCTATTTCTCTATCTCTGTTTATCTATCCATCCGTATATGCATCATAACTGGGTAATTCATGGACTAATAATGAGAGTGTGCCATAAATCAAGATTTATGATTACTCTAATTCTGAGAACTTGCATTTCATTTAAATAAAATGTTCTTTGTTTATAATGGATATTGTGACTGATACTCACTATTCATTCCCCCCCTTATATGCTTAGCCTAAATTAATTATGGTAGACTAAATTCACCATCTTTACCAGTGATTCATTCCCAGTTTGATAGGCTTTAAACTCTTTGGGCCAGTAAGAGACCAGAGAAAAAAAAATTCTCCAGGATTTTGGTAAAAATAAGCAAGTAGTTCTCATTCCTATCCCACCTGATGAAAACAAAAAAGAATCATTTCATCTCTAATGTTAAAAACTAACATTGGGTGAAGCCAACATTTGTCTGGCAAAGGAAACATATAAGAGATAAAGATAGAAAGATAGAGAAGTGAGAGAGAGAGTGTATGTGTGCTTAGAATTGACATTTAAAAATCACTAAAAAAAAAGATACTGTTTATTACCAAAGGTTAAACATAGTAAATGATAATTAGGATGTTCTATTGGGTTAGAGAGTAGTCTCTACTCCCACACAGAATACTTAGTAAATAGGACATGGATCCTTGTGGAAGCAACTTGCAAATGAGGAAAACAAAAACACACACACACATTACAAATTTCTCACTTTCACACTAGGTTTTAAACTAGAAGCGTTTCAATGATTACTGGGCTAAACTGGGATATTATTATTGGCAAGTTAACTACTGCCGAATGCTTATGAGACTTGATAAAACAATGTTGTTAGCAATTACTACAATAAAATAAAATGAAATAAATATTCCATACTATACAAACTGAGTTGTGACTATTCACCACATCATGTAGCATTTAAAATATAAATCACTATTCATCTTTCTAGTGATATATACCCTCAATTAGCTATCAGTTTATTTTCATATGTCCAAAATTAACAAATTTATATTAAAGGATAACAATCTTAGTGGAATTTTAGGGGAAAGATTATTTAGTGCTGCATTTAAAATATGTAAATTACTGCTAATTATTTATTGTTGAATATTTTTTTAGTCAAAGGAAGAGTTATTATAAGTCATTTACCTGGTACCACAATAGGAAAAAAAAATAGATGTAGATGGCTTTTTATTAACTCAATCATAGTTTAACTCTTCAAAAGGATATCAGGAAAAAACTTTAGCATGACATACAAGGATCAATGAATTCTGGCTATTGCCTGATCTTTTGCATTTCCCTCATAAAACCTTTGTTCTAAAAGAGCAAAATCTGAGAAATTTTGTTCTCTTTCTTTGGGTTAATTTTCCTTTCTTTTTTTCTTATTCTTTTATCACATCTTCTCCTATAAGCGTTTTCTTTATTCTTAGGCTTACAAGATGCCACTAGTCTATGTCTCTATACCATCCTATATCTAGTATTTTACTAGATTTTATTATGTTGCATAATACTTCTGTAGTTGTCCATCCCTCCCACTAAAATGGAATTTCCTTGATAACAGAGTTCTTTTTAACTCTTCATTCTTAATACATATCACAGGCCCTAGCATATGTGAAAAACTCAGTAAGTATTTGTTGAATAAATGTATTTAGAAATAAATATAGTGGGACACCAGTAAATTCTGTGTCCCAGAATTTAAATTTGGGTTCTAAAAGGCACCTAGCTCATTAGGTCATTAAAACTCAGTCGTTAAAGTATGTGACTCTTAATCTTGGAGTTGTATGTTTGAGGCCCATGTTGTGTGTAGAGATTCCTTAAAAAGAGAATCTTTTAAAAAATAAATTTTGGTTCTATATAATGTATTTTGTTATTATGATATAAATAAGTTTCAAAAATATTATCCAGGCCAACTTCCTAAATAGAATTACACTACACTTAAGCAATTATAGAGTGCCAATTATATTCCCAAGGTTTATATTAAAATATTTTATAAAAATATTATGTAAATTCATAAAGATATTACAGCAGATATAACTATCTAATTGCATGTTTTAAATAAATTGAGAAAATAAATCTTTGTCGAGTTAAAGAAGGTAACTGAGAGATGTACATGGAAAAGCAGACATTTATAAAGCAATATCTAAGCAGAACTGTTGTATATATTAAGAAATCAATCATTATTTACTATAAAAAAAAAACAAAAAAAATTGGTAGCTCCCAGGAGAGAAGCAAGAAGCAAAGAATCAGGCGTATGAATAATAACCATGGATATTAAATGCTGAAATGCATGCATGATGTCTTACACATTGCCATTGGAAGATTCCATTCAAATTATTTCTGTGTCTGCCCTCATGATTAACCTTTCAGAAAAGGGAATCTGACTAGTCTACTTCTGAAATTAGGGGAAATGTGGTTCTTTGACTAGCAAACCAGAATCATGTAGCTTTTTGTGTAATTGGGAGTGAGGAGAGATAATTTTCCCAAAGGTCACAGATTAAATCAAAAACAAAAACAATGTCAGAACCTACCATAGTCATTTAAATTCTCAGACTTTATGTAGATCTCAAGTTTTTCTTTTTATAAAATCTTGTAACACAAGAAGTAAGTAGTTGGTCTGAGTAGACAATAGAGTTAACTATTGATTGATATTTTAGAGGTATACTATGAATTAAAAACTTCCATTCATTTTTTCAATTGAAATTAGCTAATATCCAGGAAAATTAACTCACTCTGTGGGTCTACCAGAAGGATCAGAAAAACAGAAACTCATTATTATATCTTTTAAGAGACAGAATTTGTTATGATAGAAGATTGAGTGAACGGATGTTTGGAGGATTAAATTTTTTTTAAAAAAAATACTAAAATAACAAAGTAGCAATAACTACAGGAAGGAGGTGTTACCCATCCAGACGGAGAAACAAAGGTGATGCTAGGATCTAGACTCTTAGAGGAGGAGGTCCTCTTAGATCCAGATCAGTGTCTATTCCTCTGGGAAGCAGGTTCTACCTGGCAAAGAGAGTAGACTGCAATTGGTTTTGGAACACCCAGGGAAGCAGGGGATTGGAAGGAAGAGCTGCAGGGGCAAAGGGACATTATTGTGCTAGGAGAGCCAACAAGCAAAAGGACAAGAGAAAGTTCTTTCTCCTCTTTTCCTACCATACCTTATTCCTCGTATATCTCTCTTAATAAAGGAGGATTGAAGTTCCAGCTACAAAAAAAGAGTGTAGAAGAGGGAGAGACAAAAGAGTGTTGAAGCTGAGAGACAATAGCTTCATAACCACTACAAACAATGTTACATTTTACCAAACTGTTATGTGTTTGCATTAGCCCTTATTTTATTGGCATTTTAACTTGGTGTCATTAATTGCAAGTTATTTACTGTAATACTGATAGTATGTAGAATGAGAGTAAAGTTTATGTGAATTTAATTTTTGTTTGGTTAAAGTTACCCAATTTTTGACTAGCTAATTCTAGAATTCTAACTTTTTACTAGGTAATAGTTTTATAATACATTGATGATTCTTTGGCCTAGTAAATAAACCCAACATTATAATTCGTTGCCATTTTTGTCTTCCTTTAAGGCAGAGGATATCTATAAGCCTGCCATGCCACATATAGCCCATTAGTCACAGGAGAAAACAGACAGCGGTGTGTGGAATGGATCAGCCCAAATTCATCATGACCACTAAAAAACAACACAAAACAAATATCCTATTAGTGATGTGCCAAGAGCTTGATCATTTCGAGTGAAGGATGGCATGTTAATGAATATATATAAAGTCAGTTCTCAAATTCACATATTTCAAATTAACAGCAATCAGTCAATTACACGCATGATATCGACTTGCTTCACATATTGCCCTTGAGTAGGCTGGAAACATATAAATGAAACTAAGTCAAATACGTGATGGATTTGGAGGAGATTCCTAATTAAAATCATAGCAAATACTTTATCTTTCTGATACATAGAACCATGCAGCTTTAATCAAAATAACCAACTCTAAAATAGGCACAAATAGTGGCTAAGCAGATGTTGAGAGGAAGCAAACAAAAACATCAACAACAAAAACACTAAACTGAATAAAATGGGAAGGCATTGAACAGGAAATCTTGGCCTTTGACCCATTATTATATAATGGATTTTCTAAAGTAAAGTAATACATTTTCTGAAATCCATTATAAAAAAAGGGTTCCAAAAATAAATGGAACACGTATTCTAGCATTGCTAGAATAAATACAGATATGGGGACTCACATAACTCAGCTTCAAAAAGAAAAAAAAAAAAAAAAAACAAAGGCAACCCAATTAAAAAATGGCAAAGGTCCTAAGCAGGTAATTTTCCAAAAACATACCAACTTCCAACAGGTACTTGAAAAGGTGCTCCACATCACTAATCATTAGGGAAATGCAAATCAAAAACCACAATGAGATATCAATTCACAGCTGTTAAGAAGTCTATTATCATAAAGATAAGAGATGAATGCTGGTAAGGATGTTGGGAAAAGCAAACCCCCATATACTGTTTGTGGGAATGTAAACTGATATAACCATTGTGAAAAACAGTGTGGAGGCTCCTCAAGAAATTACAAATAGAACTACCATATGACCAAGAAATCCCACTTCTGGGTATATATCCAAGGGAAACAAAATCATTATCTCAAAGAGATAGTTTTACTCCCATGTTAATTGCAGCATTATTCACAATAACCAAGCTGTAGAAATAATCTAAGCATCCATTGACAGATTAATAAAGAATATATGATTATATATATATATATGATTATACATATATATTCATCTTTAATACATATTTAAGCTGAATATTATTTCATTTTTGTGTGAATTTTTAATATAAATGCAGAACATGAAGCATTAATGCAAGTCAAAATGTTCAGTGAACATGTTTCAGCAGTTCAACTCTATAACAATTATAAATAAATCTGCTAAGTTTTTCTGGACAATGCCAGCATTTGGCTTTTTTCAAAACAAGTAAATTTCTTACTGATGACAATAGTGTTTGTGGCATTTTTATCATACAGTAGATTCTATCCATTCAGTATACATTTCTAATGTTGTCCTACTTGCAAATATAGGTTTTTAATGTCTGTCTTCTGTGCTGTTCCTGTCAATTTGTTATTAAAATACATTAAACTATAAAAGAGAGAGAGAAAGAGAAAAAAAAGTCCTGCCATCCATGACAACATGGATGAATTTGGAGAGTGTTATACTAAGTGAAATTTATATGTAGAATCTAAATACACATATTTTGGAAGGGTATACTTTTTTGATACAACATAATAAGGTCAGGTTCCCCCAAACCCTCTCCTTCTTTAGGGGCTCTGGGATGGAAACTATGTAGAGGTTAGGAGACTTTCAGTGTGTTCAGGAGATGAGTTGGGGCAAGGACTCCCCAGCAGCTGGGGGCCTCTCTCTTCCTCCTGTTCTCACAGGGGCTGGTAATTCAAGGGGCTCTTACTCCTTGGAGGCCATGTGGACAATAAGCTCCACCACCTGGTTGCTGTAGCCAATTTCATTGCCATACCAGGGAATAAGCTTTAAAAATTGATCACTGAGGGCAATGCTAGCCTCAGCATTGAAGATGGAGGAATGGTACTACTGTTAAAGTCACAGGAGACGACCTGGTCCTCGTGAAGCCTAGGATGCCCTTGAGTGGGCCCTCTGATGCCTGCTTCTCCACCTTGCTGACATCATCATATTTGGCAGCCTTCTCTAGGTGGCAGAGCAAATTCACAACTGAAATTTTGTGGGTTGGATTAAAGATGGCCATGCCAGTGAGCTTCCCATTTAGCTCAGGGATGACTTCACCTATCGTCTAGGCAGTGCCAGCAGAAGCAGGGATGATATTCTGAGCATATCCCTACGCCATAGCTTCCCAGAGGGCCTGGTCCATGGTCTTCTGGACGGCAATGGTAGCACGGACTGTGGTCATGAGTTCTTCCATGATGCCAAAGTTGTCATGGATGACTTTGACTAGAGGGGCCAAGCATTTGGTGGTGCAGGAGGCATTGCTGACAATCTTGAAGGAGTTGTCGTATTTCTCATGGTTCACACTCATCACAAACATGGAGACATCAACAGAAGGGGCAGAGATAATGACCTTCTTGGTGTCACCCTTCATGTGAGCCCCAGCCTTCTCCATGGTGGTGAAGACCCCAGTGGATTCCACAACATAGCACAAGCATTACCCTATTCAATATTGGAGAGACCCCACTCTTGGAAAATGGAAATGGGCTTTCCATTGATGACAAGTTTCTGATTCTCAGCCTTGACTGTGTCATTGAATATGCCAGGGAGGCGGGGGGGGGGGGGGGGGGCACTGCACCAGAATATGTGGCTGTCTGTCCAATGGAGGAAGAGCAGAGAATCTGAATACAGATATTCTTAATGTGATCATTTCAATAGAAATGATCAGTTTCAAAGTATGTTTTATTTGGTGACAAACTATAGTATTTTAAATACAGTCATGGGCTAATTGTAAAAATCCTTTTAAGTTCTTTAAAGTTTTTGATAAAAGATAAAAACAGTACTCTAGAGATCATTATGTTTACTGCATATCTGCTTTGGGAATGAGGTCAGGCATAATTAATTAAATTAATCATGCCTTTAACTGTTATTATAAAGTAAATTTTAGCCGTTGTAGTTTCTCAGGGATGCATTTTGTAAATTTTGTTTTGTACCTCTATTCAGCAAAGTAGATATTTAAATTTGGCCACCATTATGCAAAATCTTTGAGATGTTTTGATTAGGAAAAGCAAAATGGGGAATATTCAAAAGATAAAATATCCAACTGAATAAGCAAGTTGTGTTTCCTCAAGTGGTATATAATTTTTTATTGGGGACTTTTTTTCCAACTGGGTTTATATAATGTCTGTCAGTGGAGAGAGTGATATTCCTTGAGTCTTAGGTTGTTTGCTTCTAATAGGACCACAGTGATATCTTTTTAATCGTATTATTTAACCATAATTAGTATTTTAATATTAAATAAACATGAATTATAATTTTTGATTGGGTTCCTACATCTTGTGAGGAGTGTGAATTTGGACTTGACCTCAGCTCATGATATAGTTATGCGAATTTTAATCCTTATCACATTCCTCCACTGTTAGTATCAGCTAGACAGGAAGCTTCCTGGTAGCTTCTGTAGGCTGAAAATTGGAGATTTTCTCATCATCTTTTCATTTATTGGGTAGCTTTTCAATAAGCTATATTTTGTATAGAAGCTCAAGTACAGTATGCTACCTCTTGGATACAAAGCTCTGAGTTTGTCCCCATATACATTAAAGACCTGGTCCCAACCGCTAGATTTGCATTTAACACCGTTAGCTCATAGTTCCTCATAGATGGTAATTGTTCTACCTTGATGTTCCCTCTGTTTTGTTACTTGGCAATTTAATTTTTTTTTTGTTTTTTAAACCTTTGTTAAGTATTAATATTATGTGAAATCTATACTTGGCATTATGAGTGGTAGGAATTGGAAATGTGTATTCTTATCAGTTTGGTCCACTGTACTGAGGAAAGACACTGTATTTTGAAGGCACATATAAAGCGGAGGTTGCTGCTGCTGATGAAGTGAAAACTCCTCAAAACATGAGAAAGCTCTATTTATTCCAAAGAGAAATCAATACTTTGTTTGCTGATATTTGCATGTGCTACGGGATATTTTTCTACTCTAAAAGAAGGAAAAACAAAACTAACCTAAACAAACCTGTATCAACTTGCTACTAAAAACTATAGAACTCCCCTGCCCCCAGCTTTTTATTTAAAAACCATTAAATTCAGTGCACAAAGTATTTTGAATGTCAGAAAAAAATCTATCAAGAGTTGTACTACAGTTTGGGATATGCAAAATTTTAACATATGTATATTGTTCTGATGAAGTTTAAGGCCATACCAATGAAACAGATCCAACCACACTAGCTACACTCTACTACTAGCCATAATATCAAGGAAACTGAGGTATAAGCTGAAACTATCAGTCTGACTGGGTAGTGGTCAAACCTTGTTTGGGAAGAAGCAATATCTGTCAACCTGCCTATGTAATGAATGTGTAAGCCTTTTAATGACCCTGTGCTTTTTATGTCTACTTAGCTCTCTCTTTTACAGTGATCACAGGAAATGAGGAAAATGGAAGTGAAGTTTATCTAGTGTAATTCCTTAGAAATTAATGTGTTTGGAAAGTTGACTGGTTGGGAATCCTGACACATAAAGAGAGTAGTTAACAATTTGCTGAGTGTTCACTATATGACAGGCAGTTCCCTAAAAATCATAGTTTTGAATTATCAGTGCATTTTAAATAAGCAATCTATTTCCTATGTCATGCTATTGAGTACATATAATTGTGTTTCCACTATTCATAAATATAGATATATCTTTCCATTCATTTTATCATAAATATGATTGTCAGATTATTTAACCAAAGAAAGTGTAATTTAGTTTTAATAAAGGACCCTAAAAATACCATGAGGATACATATTAATTTTGTTATTATTGTTGTTGTTTTTAAGTTTTTATTTTAATTCCAGTTAGTAACACACAGTGTTATATTAGTTTCTGGTGTACAATATAGTGATTCAACAATAATACATACACGTTAACTTTCTCTTAACATGTGGGAATGCTGAAAGCAATTGCAAATTTCAAATATGAAATGGAAAGACTATCTACTTAATATTGATAGAAATAAAAATATGAAAATTTGTAATCCAAATAAAATTTCAACCTTATTTGAACCCAACCTTTTAAATATAAAGCAGGCCATGTATATATTAAGTTGCACAGAGTTTGGCTAATAGCCATGAAATTGTCTAGTGCTACCCTAACATAATTGGCAGGTATTTAGAACTCTGATACAATGAATAAAACATTCTGCTTGGGTTCAAAGAAAGTACATGCTTATTTAACTTACTGCCATACAAGGTTTTTGTTTTATCTTGCTTTTAAACTAAATATTTTCATTAAATGAGCAGTTACCAGTGAAGGAAAAGGAAAAATTAATGGTCCTTGGTTGTCATCTTCTTTTTTATATCCCTTTAGTTGTAAGTCAATGGAGTAAGCTGTGTGGATTTCTTAATTAGTTCAAAGGGGATGTAATATTTGTAATATTGATAAGCTTTCCCACGAAGGGATATATTATAATTCCCTAACAAATAAAATATTGTGAATACTAAATTTTCCCTTCATTTGTTGAAAAAAATCCCAATAATAATCTAAAAGCAAATTCATCTGGGACTCAGAAAATCCTGGATTCCAGAGCTGATATTTAACTTCACTGACCAATGACGTTTTCTTTTATGTAAAACATGATGAGTTCAAACCATCTGATCTTTGAAATATGATCTTTAAATATTGATGTTTATTGCTTTTACAAATGCACCATAATACTGTTTGGGGAGTAGAGACAATGGATTCATTCTGACCTTGATGTTTTTATTGTTTTTTCTTTTTACTCCCCTTTTAGCTAGGGATGATCACTTAAGGCAGTCTATTGGAAGATAGGGTTCCTGGTGGCTCAGTCAGTTAAGTGTCTGACTTCAGCTCAAGTCATGATCTCCTGTTTGGTGAGTTTGAACCTCGCATCTGGCTCTCTGCTGTCAGTGCGGAGCCTGCTTTGGATCCTCTGTCCCCCTCTCGCTCTGCCCCACCCGACTCTCTCTCAAAAATAAATAAAACATTTTTTAAAAAAGCAGTCTATTGGAGGAAAAAATCAGTGAAACATGAAAATTATGAAACAAACAAGGGTAATAAGTAGTCTACTGTTGACTGAATATCCTACTATAAACAACTGGGTTTTTATTCAGAAATCATTTAATGTAATTTGTATTCTCCTTTAGAAAGGCTCTATCCTTTAGCTCTAATATCTCCAGGAAAAAAAAAAGCAAAATTAATAAAAGCTTTTGATCTGTTTGTCAGTAGATGCAAAGGAATTAATTAAATGATGTGTGTAACAAATACAGAACTCCAATCAACTCTCAGTGGAAACTACTACTTGGGTCAATGGGTTATATAAACATGTGAAAGTCCTTCCATTTTTGACACCATTAATATTTAGCCATCTTTTCACACCATGCAGTCCTTCATCTCTCCATGATTAGAATTAGAGAACCATGACTTATTAGCACAGAGAGACTTGAGAAATCATCTAGTCCAACTTTCTAATTTTATGGCAGAATAGAAAGCCTTGGGTTGTAAGTTCTGTGCCTTGGCTTTACAAATAGAAAGACTCGATATCAATTCTGTGTCATGGCTTTACTTATTGCCAGCTTAGCAACTTTGGGTCATCTACTCTTTCCAAATATATTTCCTCTTCTGTAGAATGGGACGAGTAACTCTTATCCTGCCTTATTGGGGATTTTCCCCAAAGTAGATAAGAAATATAAAGCCACTCTTATCAGCCCACTTTTAAGCTTTTCTTCCACAAAATCCTACAGTCCTAGTTCTCAACCATCATGTGGTCACAGAGGGCCAGAGTTCTGGAAGAAATTGAAGGGGTGAGGTGACAGAAAGTGAAAATGTGTAAACATGCGGACTAGTTTTCCTTCATACCAGCTTGATGTGAACCAACACTGCTGGTAGGATTTTTTATACTTGTGACTGACAACCAATGACTGTGTCAGCTGGAAAGAAGCTGGAACTTCTTAAAACATTGATTTTCATATCTTCAGGCCCTTTCAGATGTGTTACAGACCAATTTCAAACACAATTCCTTATTTAGTTCTTACACTACAATGATATAATTCCAAAGATTTTCATTTTGTGAAAGATTAAGGCTACTTCCTAGTAAACAGTGAGCATAAATTTTAGTACTCAAAAACTAAAATTAGTGCATTGTTAGAATTTCTGAAGTTTCCAATTCTGTAGAAATTCTACTTGCCAAATAGCATTCTGCAATATCGTGAGCTATGCTTTGAAATCCCAAGTTTTCAAGAAAAAAACTTATGTCATTAGTGTAGTCTTGAATAAGATAGGATTTTCAGCTGCTGCTCATTTCATTCTGTATCTCTGTGTATAAGCAGCCTGAATTCACCATTAATTTTTAAAATATTTTGTCAAAAAAGTAAATATACTTATGGTAATAGTAAAAACATAGAGATTACAGTTAAAATCAAATGACACCATTTTTGTGTATGAATCATACACATGAACATCACTATAAAATGTGCAGGGGTGCCTGAGTGGCTCAGTTGGTTGAGCATCTGACTCTCAATTATGGCTCAGGTAATCATCTCAAGGTTGTGGGATTGAGCCCCACATTAGGATCTGCACCGAGCATGGAGCCTGCTTAAGATACTCTCCCCCTGCCTCTCTCCCCTACTCACATGCATGTGCTCTCTGTGCCTCTAAAATTAAAAAAAAATTATAAGTGAAAAATTAGCATAATATATAACTGCATACTGGAATCATGCACTGTTACTAAAGGGTATTCCCTCCCACATTAGGAAATGTAATGATATGATTAATCATGTTTGATGCCCAAACTTCCCCAATACTCTTCATAACACTGTGATGTGGAAATTTATCCCTAAGTGGATTAGCAGAAATATCAGTCCAGCAAGGGCTCTCATATGATAGTCTTATTCACTGGGTCAATTGAATCTATATTCAGATAAGCTCACTTTCAGGTGAAAGGAAGAGCCCTGGCTGGCCAGGATGCCTGTCTAGAGAACAGGCTGATTGGTGAAAATGGCTATCACTGCTCAGTAACCAAAACAGATTTCACTGCTTTCAAGGAGCATACATTCTAATAGGAGATGTAGAAAATAGATACCAAAAATAAGAAGTAAAATGTGCTGTATGTTAGAAGATGAATAAAAAGAAAAACAGAGAAGAGAACAGTGTCCTGCAGGTGGAAATGGAAAGAGAATGCAATGTTGCATGGTGAGGTCATGGCAGGCTTCATGGAAAAGATGATAAAGAAGGATTTAAAGAACAGGACAGGGGCGGGGAGAGAGCCGAGAGAATATTGAGGAGATTAGTGTTACAGATAAAAGAAACAGCAAGATGGGAACATTCCTTCTGGGTTTAAGAAAAAGTAAGAATTCAGTGTGACTGATGTGGAGCATGTGAGAATGTGAGAAAAAGCAGGATGGTCACAGAAGAAAGTCAATTAAATTGGACTTTAATGACTTATTCGGAGTAAAATGTCGAGCTATCACAGGGCATTAAGTAGAGAAGTGACATTATCTGGCTTACATTTCAAATGGATCATTCTGGCCTCTGTACTGAGTATAGATTGTAGTAGAAAGGCCATGGGCTGAAAGAAATAAATCAATTATTAAATAATTGCAGTATTCCAGGTGAAATATGAGGGTGACCCAAACCAGAGTGGTATTAATGGCTATGGTGAAAAATGGTTGGATTGTATATATTTTTTCAATAGAGCTGGCATGACTTACTCACAGACTGTGTGGTTTAAGAGAAAGAAACAAAATGACATTAACATTTTTATTTAAACATATCATTATTATCTTTGCCATTAACTGGGATGTGAAAATCAGCACATAGCACAGATGTGTCAGGAAAAATCAGTTCATTTTTAGAGATTGTAAGTTTTTAAAGGTTTATTAGACATTCAAGTAGAGATGTTAAGTAGCCTGCAGAGTATGTAACTAGACTGGCATTTGGATAGAGCTCTGGACTGTACGTATACAATTTGATTGTCAGCACATCGATGGTATTTTAAAGACATGGGATTCAGTGAGATCACTAAGAGAACAAGGCGAGGGCCTAAGACTGAGCCCTGTAGCACTCCAGCATTGAGAAATTACTAGGTTGAGAGAGTTTCCAGGGTAGGTGATGTGAGATCAGAGAGAGAAAAAGGCAACGGCTGACTTCTAGAAGGTGGCAGATGTTTTGCTAAAATAGCATCAGTTTATTGTCATAAATCTATTTAACCACTGTCCCTTAGCCTCCTTGAAGGATATTTACAGATTCTTCCCATGTTTGTTTCTTTTCTTGTGTTTTCAGCAGTGAATATGGTAGAAAAAGGGAGCCAGGCAAATCAGTATGCTGAGAAACAAAACGCCTATACTCTTTATCATGGGGCAAGTCTGTTGGAAGCAAGGGAAGTGGTGAAAAGGGCAAGGACACAGATCCCTAGAAGAGTTTACATAAAAAGCTAAAGAACTACTGGTTTAGGTCTGTTGGCAAAAATAAAAAGCCATTAATTTGTATTCTCTAATAATTTTAGGCATGATGTAAGTAATAATAGCACAGTGAGGTAATACAGATTAACTTGTTGCTTTTGAAAGAAAAGTAATTGTATTTACCACACATTTGTTGTTAACATGAAAAGTAAAAACACCTTTCCCTGATTTAGCATGAACACTCTTCATGAGGCATTCATGGAGTCCTTGAAACATTGAAATACCATTTAATAAAAATCTAATCCATCTTGTCTAATGCCATTCAATAAAATTGTCATTTGGTAAGACCATCATTAATTACTCAACTGGCAGAAATAATTCTTTTTAGATATTCTCCTTTTGGCAGCTCAGCAAAAAGAAGGCAAAAATTGCCTCTGCAGAATAAGCAACTGAAGGTTTCTTTGCAGTCAGCATTTAAAGGTGACTTCTGATCTGTTGTTAAGACACATTCCGCTGGAAAAAGAACATATGGCACTTTCCCCTCATCCCTTGCTTACTTTACAATTCATTCATAGGAAAATTAGAGGCTCAACAAGGGCATAATTTCATCCTTGATGCTTTCCTTCCTTCCTTCTTCCTGTCTTTCCTTTTTCCCCCCTTATTTTAAGAACTATATCAAAAATGACACTAGTGCAACGGGATTTCGCTTTCCCCTTACAGAGCAAAGATGTTGCTGATCATACAGATCTGAAAAATGAAAACACTGGGACAACAAATTTAAAGGATCCAGGACTTTAAAAAGAAAATATACACATAAGTTGAAATGCTTTAGAATATGCCTTAGGATACGAAAGTCTTAAACTTGTGTGTGGGCTGAGTGTCAATGTATAGCTACTTTTTTTTTCTTTTCATCATCAGCACTTGACTTATATAGCACATATTTCCAAATGGAAGTTATGAAGACACCGGAGCATCCCAACTCGGATGAACTGCCTATTGACCAACCTGCCTTGATACCTTACCTTACATAGCTCTAGAGGTAAAAGAACTAAAGAAAGTTATTGGTACCCATCTTCTCTGTTGTATGTGAGGAGCCTGTATAATTTTTGGAGTGTCATGTTTCCATTTCAACAAAATTAAAAAAAAATAATTCCCTTAATTCTTACCTGAGACCACATTACAATAAAGAGTGCCAACTGAGTTCAGTGTTCATTGTCTCTGGGACGTCAAACTTATAAAATAATGAATGAATAAGGGCACAAATAAGGGAGGGGGCCTAACACATATGTTCACATCAAAGAAAAGCCATAGTTTAAACAGAAAAAAGGAGTGGGAGCATCAAGCCATCCCCTGAACCTAGACAGTATCAGCTCATCAAAATCAAAGAACTTATGATGAAGCAGTCAGTGTAACATTCACATTTTTGAGCAGCAATGTCATTTCAGAAGAAAAAAATCATCCATAGCATTACACTGTTTTTCTAAATTTTAATTTTGCTGTAGTTGTATGAAAAAGTTAATTTATGGATTTTGAAGACTCAGAAATTAATGTAATAATTTCATACTATTCAGGAAATCTTAAAATAATAATTTGTTTAAAGATGGCAGAATGAGTGACACTGTATTCTTGAAGTCCTCAAACAAAATCCAGTGAAATACACACACATATACACATACGCACGTAATTAGGATATGCACAAAAAAATTCACCAACAGCAAGTATGGAGTTCAAACTTATGCCGTAAACTCTAGAAACATGAAAGTCAAAGACAGTATCATACCATTCTGGAAAGCCTTAATGGACTGTCTTACCTGGCTATCCAAAATAGTAGAGGGAACATGATGCATCAAAATAATCCAATAAATTATTACTAATCTGCCACAGTTTAGGAAGAATGGATGTGTAGATAGGAAGTAGGAGGATTGAGGGAGAGAATGAAGGAGAGAAAGAGACAGAGGGAATGAATACAGAAGTCTTTTAACATAAAATAGAATCTGAAGATCTTAGCAGAAATGGGAAAACCCAACAGGTTTTGCATTTTTAATAGATCCACAGTAAAATTAGAAGTGATGTGAAGCTTGAGTGATTCGCTCAACCTTGGGAATTGGGCACAGTCACCTATGAAGTGAAACTTAATGCAGTTTAAAATTGTAACTAGCCAGCAAATATTTCAAGTTCTCTAACATAAATTATTCCCAGCCCTAGGTGTGTTCATAATTGCATGACCACTATGAACACATATTATGAAAGAGAAGGAAGGAAGGGAGAGAGAGAGAGAGAGAGGGAGGGAGGGATGGAGGAAGGAATGAGGTAAAGGAGGAGGGAAGGAGGGAGGGAAGGAGGGAGGGAAGGAGGGAGGGAAGGAGGGAGGGAAGGAGGGAGGGAAGGAGGGAGGGAAGGAAGGTAGGGAGGGAAAATCTGGCAGGCAAAGACAAAGAAATAATCATATATGTTTATAAACTCAAGTAAGGAAAAAAATACTAAAAACAAAACAAAACAAAACAAACAAAAAACCTCCCTGGGAGTTTTTCCCATCTTAGAAGAATTTAAGAAAGACTTAATTCAGTAGAATAAGAATTGAGATGTGCATTAATAAAGAATGAGACTTTTGAGCCATGGAAGCAAATTGAACAAATCAACACCGATAAGTGAACAAATAATTGGGGGAATAAACAGGATCAGAAAACTTGAGGATGAAACTCAATTGCCACAGAAGAAAGTCATGAGATTATTATTTTGATTGCAGAAGGTAAAAAAAACAAGACAAAGTTATTGAAAAAGGAAGAAGGACAGAAAGAATGTTTCATATCATAAGTCTAAGTGCTATTTTTGCAGTCAAATACTCAACAAATGGAACAGTAAAAACATGTCCACAGATACAGTAGGAAAAATCTTGCTATGGAATAAACTGATCTTGGAAATGTAAAAGATCACATCATGTTCTATGAAAAATTGATACAAAGTAGTGCACTTTGAGACATGCTCTAGTTTAGTCATTGAATTTCAAAATGACTAAAGAAATTTTCATGCACACAGACAAGTAAACCAGAGAATGAAAAAGGAAAAATCAAGTTTGCCTCAGACTTTCCACAGTGAGATTTAAGATCAGAAAAAAATGAAGCAATATCAACAAAATTCCAAGGAGAAAATATTCAAGAAAAGACCAATTGGTAATCCAAGTTCAAAGGTCATATACATATACATAAAGGCAGAGGACAGTTATTACCAGACCCAAGGCAAACCCTCAAGTTCCTCTTGAAAACCTACTGTCTGTCTCAATCTAGCAAACTAAGAGATGAGTAAAATGTAAACATCAGGAATAGAGCACAGAGTTGGAAAAATTAACTGATATTATTGAATGTTCATTCAGATGTAAAACTGAGCCAAACAACTGAGAGCCTTTTGCCTACAAAAAAGAATGCAAGTGTTATGGACTTTGATAAATAAAAACAATAAAAATATACCGTTTTAAAGCAGAAAGGTAGAAGGAAAGAAAAAATCTGACAGTGCGGATTTCTCATCCTTTCTGGTAGGAAGGCATTTTGATGACATAAGATTGAAATTTAGAGAGAAAAAATAGAATGACTCCAGCTTTATATTGTCCATTATAGTCTTTTCTTCTTAACTTAAAAGGAATATTTTAGGTATTAGAGTCTTTTTTGTTTTTCAAACAAGGAAACATTTATCTGAAACTTCAGTTTCTTTCCGATTCCTTTTTATCCTAAAAAATGCCAGAAACACTGAAAGCAATACTTTTTAATAAAGTACATGGATCTGACCTCATTTTAAGTAAATAAATTTTATTGATCTATAAATTATTTTTCAGTATACATGCATAACAATAAACGAATACTGCTATCTCATTTTCTCTCTTGAGGACAAGATCTAGTGGATTTTTAAAATACTATTCTTATGCACTTCGTATTGCTTGACTTAAAAAAAAGTCCTATAAAATCATTACCCAAAATGAAAAGAGATCTATGTAACACTTATCTTTGTGTAACATGGATTTAGTTCTGTGCCTCCAGATGGTGAAACGAGTAGGCATTGGCCTAGGTAATAGGAGATAGAGTCCTTTGTTTCCCACAGAATTTTTAGGCTCTGAAATCACCGGATTTGCTATTCTACTTTATTTAGTCATACCTGTAGAAATGCCTACTAAGGAGCTTTTTTCAAATTTTTAATGTAGGGCAAAAGCAGTCAACTTCTATGTTTGGAAGCCATAGCCAGAAACCTTTTGACACTGCAAGATGTACAGTCCTCGCATCTTATTTCCTAACAGTATTCTATATGTATGAAAAATACACATGGTGGATCAGTAGCAAGAGATATCTCCTCCTGGCTATATCTAACTGGTACCAGTACTGAAGGGAGTGCTAATAACCTGATAGAAATCAAGAGGAAAAGGAAGGAAAGCAATATTCATCTTTAAAAATATGTGTATATGGTAAAATAATGATTTTGAGATTGAAAACCCACAAAGCAGGAAAAATATTCAAATCCCCTTCATCCTAATGGAAAAATTCACTGACTGACAGTGAGACGTTGTATCTTGTCAGCGACAGCAGTGACCTTTAGACTTGAGGCTGACATCAATACACCACAACAAGCTATCTCTTAGAAGGCAAACACAGATCCATGTGAATTTCAAGAATCTTCAATGAAAATTGCACAGTCATTTACCCTATGGTGCTTATATTTTGAAATGCCTAGAAATTGTGCTTCTAAATACTTCATAATAACTAGTCTCTAATCTCTAAACACATTTATTTAATTTTTACTTTTTGTTTATGGTGGAAGAGCGATTTCTGAGGAGTTATTTGCAGAGAATTGCCTCCCTGGAAACTTATTATTTTTGAAATGCCTGCATTATTGTTTCTATTTAAAGTTACATTCTCCAAAACGAAAGAATGAAAAAGGGTAGAATTCCTGCTTGTGTAACGTTGGCATCTTTGCAATTCAATTCCCACCTTTCCTTCCTTAAAAATATAAATAAATGTATCAGTTAAAATAATAGTTTAATTTTAGAACTCATATTATCAGCCTGCCTTGAAGAATTATTTCTTCTTCCCTTATACCCTCCCTCTCTTTCTCCTCTGTTTTCTCATTTGTTCTACACGTATTGAACACTGTGCCCAGGCATTGTCCTCAGTGCTAGGAATACATAGAGAATACTCTTGATTACCTCAAATCCAGTTCTAGGTAAGTATTGCTAAGTCAAGGATGACAAGGCTTGGAGGACTGTGACTATGTTTTTGAGGTACAGCAACACCTTTTACAAATGAATGGAAAGAGTATTGACATTGCATACATATATACATACATGTATATTTTTTTCAGATTTTAATTTAAGCCGCTTTGAATATTAATTCCATTTTGAGCAACTGCAATGCTACTCTCTCCTCTAGGCTTTCAACTTTGTTCCTCTTCTCTGAAATGTACCTTCATTTCCTTCAAAGAGCTAGCTTCTCAATCGTGAACACTTCTTTAAGTTCAGTAAATCCCATTAATTTGTTCACCTGCAAACAGATCACTTATAGATAGTTGACATAATTTAGCAGTTAACCTACACTCGATTCTTGACGTTTGTCTTATGTTCCCCTGACTGGAATGTAGTCACCTGGAGAGATCCTTGAGTTCCTGTAGCCCTGAAGGCAGTGGGACCACGTAGTAGGAGCTTGGGAACTACCTACTCATTGAAGTATGTTCTTTCCTGCCTATATTCATTAAGCGGTGTTGGGAGTAGAATTTTCACATTTAGAAAGAAAGATGGGACCTTTAGTTAAATTTGAATTTCAGATAAAGAATGAATTTTTTTTGTATATAAGCATGCCCCAAATATTGCATGAGACATACTTACATGTAAAGAAATTATTTTCTGTTTATCTGAAATTCAAATTTAGTTGTGCATCCTGCATTTTATCTGGCAACCCTTGTTGAAAGGAAACATTTTTAGAAATTGTGTTAGCTGCTCTGTCAGCAGACTAGAAGCATACTGCGTGTGTGTGTGTGTGTGTATATATATATATATATGCAATCATAATATTCAAAAGGACAAATACAGAGAGTCATTTTTATTTATCAGAGAGAAGTACTATTTTCATTTTTAGGCATGTATATACACTTGTGTCTATATGTGTGCACGAATGTATATGTTCATGCACACTTACACATGTATGCACATAGGAAGAAAAAGTGCACCTAGCACCACTTTAAGGTTCAACAGCCCAATCATAGAATGATGATAGGAAGAAATACTTGATTCACAAAGGCATATGAAAGTCATTCAGATATGGTCAGATGCCAGTAGATTATTCCTGAAAGGTTAAGATGCACTATTATAGAAAAAAGACACATAAGCCTATCCAATAAGCTACATTTCATTTGAAAAGATACCTATTTCAAATTTATTTCAGTGCATTTTCTTTTAATTATTATTTTCCTATTTTGCCAATTCAGGACCAAAGATGTGCACATTTTTTTTTATTGCGTTTGGACTTAGTCAAAAGTGTTGGGCTCAGGGAAATATTTTCTGCCAAGTTCCTCTACGTTCATGCCAAGTAATTTTCAATTGGTTTATAAGCCCATGTGTATTTTAAATGAAATGAATACGTACATTTTAGATTCTTTTACCCTTAACTCACCCAGATGGTTCAGAAGACATTGAATAAACCTTTGATTCATGTTATAAGAAATAGATTGCTTAAAGATTTTGGAAGTCAAGAAGCAAAGCACCTCATTTGCAAAGAATAAGTGGACCCAAATGTTTTCACTCCATGTGTATGATAATAGTGAGAGATGCACTCTCAAGATTTAGTGTTGGTTAAATGTTCAAACCTAATAATATTATACTTTACATTTAATACCTACAGGTCTTAGATCATTCTAACTTCATTAACCTGTTATATATTGCCTACTGCTAGCTTCCAGTCCTTACCTCCAGTACTTGAAGAATATTGAAAATGGTATTATATTCCTGTTTAATACTATTTTCATATGTGAATTAGCTTCTATAGTATGTTGGAAGTCAGTGATACAGCTGTAACTAGAAAGCAGAAATAACTACTTAACTCTACTGTGCATATCTGAATTGGATTTTTTTTGGTGGGGGGGAACAGAGATTTTCACATCTAGAATATGATTAACCATACATAATAATAAATATTTTTACTTTATTAATCATATTCTAGATATGAAACTTTGTAACAACTCAGATGTACATAAACTCATTCTTAGCCAAGGCAACCTGTTTCTTCCTAGGTTTGGACTAAATATTTTGGGAGGGAGCTTCCATAGTACCAAGACTTTTGTGGGAGGGGCTAGTTCCTCTTCTGCATCTGGGGAGATGTCCACTATCTGCTGCTTGGTCTTCAATCGACACGGGTAGCTACCAAGATATTTCTTATTCCTGTCCCCATGACTCCGTAGTTCTAGTGGAATTCTATGACACATCTACCACACTGCAGAATACAGAAATCCTAATACTCTCACGCTATTCAGGCCTGGAAATCTTTCATCCCTCCTCTGCATTCTGAATTGTCAATAAATCAGAACACTGGACCTACCAATATTTACGTGCTAATTTGTCCCCTCCTATTTTCCTTCCTGTTTCTGCCTAGATTGGGGAAGGTGTGTTTATGTGTGAGCATGTGTGTTTTCCATTCATGATAATCTTTGCCAGAAGGTACAATCTAGCTCTCTCTTGATGTGTTATGAAATGCTTTGCCTATGCCAGCAGATTTCTATTTCTCTAAAGACCAAGATTTTTATAAATCAACGCCAGGAAAAGCACAAACTCATTGGCCTAAACATTTGAATTAGTCTGAGGACTGCAGATAGAGAAAAGAAGTGTTATTCTAAGAGGCAAAACATCTCAATAGCTTTGACCATCACTTTTAGGAGGAATTTATTCCCATTATTTAGTAATCTATAAAAACTATGTAGAGGATGCTTTAGCAGTAAAATAGTACTACAACCACGGATTTAAAATCTATAAACCCGAGGTCACAGAAAAAAAGATTTGAATCACTGTTATTCCAAAATGTAAAAACAACAACAACAAAACAAACAAACAAAAAACCAAAAACCAAGGTATAACCCTAAAATAGAGGTACTTTTAAATTAGGCTAAGATCTGAAGGATCCTAGGGTGTGAGAGGCCATGCCAGTGGGTGGGTGTGTGGGTGGGTGGGTGGGTGGGTAGAGCTCGGTTAGCCATGTTCAAATTTATACTCCCTAGAAGGACTAATTTGCAAAGGATGATAAATTACCCCAATGCCTGTTACATCGACTGGAAATAATAAACTGGAGAATAAAATAGAAGTTGTGACACATTCAAGATTAAGAAATTGGGCAAGGATCTGTTCCAAACATATTATGTGGATTTAATGGGCTTTATAACTTGGGGTCCTTTCAGTTAATACTGATTTAGGACTGTTTTGGTTTCAGGCTCCAGTTATACCCATAGGTTCAAACTCAAGTACATTGAGAATCCAGGCAGGCAATTTAAATGTGGACAGGGCCTAATTCTAATCCCACAGGATTCATGGGAACCAGAAATGTACTTTTTGTCTTATGAAAAGATTCACCATCCAGGCCAAACAAAATACATCTGCAGGCAACATCGGTGACTTTCAGATCACTCTCAAAGCAACCATACATCCTGAAAATGATTTGGAAGAATTTACAAATAAATCAGGAAGTAAATGGATTACTTTGTAAATTATAATATCTAGGCATGAAAGTTTGAGAAAGAAATTCAAGAAGTATTAATTTCATTATTATTTAAAAATCTTTTGTGCTTTGACTCCCTTTGAGAGTCTGCAGCTCTTTCCTTGCAGTTCTCCTTTTATCTTTTCAAAATAGGACAGTAGCAATGGTCTTGTTTGAAACAGAAAGAAATTAGTAATTTAAAACACTTGATTCTCCCTTATGAAACTGGTGGCATTATTAAAGTGGAAAGCTGACTAGAATAAGGTAGAAAATTGTGTTTAAAAATATTTCAATAGTGGGATGCCCTGGGTGCTCAGTCAGTTAATTGTCTTACTCTTGATTTCGCCTCAGGTCATGATCTCACAGTTTGTGAGTCTGAGCCCTGCATCAGTCTCTGCACTGACAGTGTGGAGCCTGCTTGGGATTCTCTCTCCCTTTCTCTGCCCTTCTCTCTCTGTCTTTCAAAATAAACAAATAAACATTTAAAATATATATATTTTCATAGATGGTGAGATACTGAGACACCGACCATGGTGGACATTAGTTTTCTGACAAATTTGGAAATACAGGTTTCCGCATCCCCCCCTTTTCCCATAGATTTGTCATTTTTCCACCATGCCTTGTTACTCCATTAAAAATGTAGTTGTACTATATTGCCTCTCTACCAAATATGTTTTCAACTATTTTATTTTGTGGGTCTTTTCCACATATCTGTGAAGGATATAGGATTTGTCTCATCCAACATGTGCAGGGAAATGAAATTTAGGAAGTTTAAGTTCTTACTAGAAATCAAATGAATCAGGCCAGACTTGACAGAGAATGGTTTCCTGGCTCCTGTTGGGAAGTTTCCTTATCTGCTGTAGTCTGAGTTTTGCAAGAAAGCAAGAGCTCTTCTTTTAGCTTGAGATAATTATTCTGAGTTCTTTCACCCATAGACTAAATGGATCTGTAGTTTACATGCTCTTTTACTTACAGTTTATGGTTTTAATTACAGCTTTCATCACTTCCTTTGACTTTTAACCACTTGTCATTCCTTTGCAAGATTGTTCCTCTCCCATTGGTCATTGATGGCAATGTCTAGGTATTTAACTTCAGGCCTGTGCTTTTGCTCCATTTATGCTAATAATAAATCCTACACTTCTAACATGATACTTAGGGTAGAATTCAGTAGAGTTAATTACATTCCCTTGCATAATGTAATTCTGAACTCCCTGCAATGAAAATAGCATTAGAATTTTCTATAATTTTATGTTTGCTCCCTCATTACTTCTGAGATTTAAACAGATTTAGTTTAGGTGACCTGAAGTTCAAGGTTTTCCTAAGTGAACTGAATGAATTATCTCTGCTTTCCACTTAGCAATGATGTTTATAAACTGACAATGAAATGGGATGACAGTCTCCTAAGGGTAGGGAGCCAGGCAAGATGCTTGTCAGCACCATTACACATTCATCGGTTTGTTTTGTATTTTTTCACTGGCTCTTTGTTCATGAAAGTCAAATCACAAAATAATCCTAAAGGATCTTAGGGTCAACCAAGATTGTATTAACTGTTCTCACATTTCAAGTTTTTGATGAGAAAACATGAAGAGGAGGGAATACAATTATTTCTTAAGCAAAAATAGCCTTTCCCTTTATGTACTACCTGTGCATTTATGTGGAATTATAAATATTGATTTTTGCAAACAGTGATAAGACTTTCTTCTGGCCTTCTCTATGATTCCATGGTGTAATGAAACAAAGACATCGAAATCAGCTATAGATTTGTGCAGTGGATATTCTCTATACAAACTATCTAAACCCTCTTAGATTCATCTGAGAAACTAGGACATTAATATCCATTTTACAAGAGTTGTTATGAAGATCAAATGTAACAATGTGCAACAAAGTCCTTAGTGGTTATTCTTGATAAGTTTTGCACTTATACAGTGGTGGAAACTATTTTGACTAATTTATCCAAAATTCATAAAGCCCCAGAGTATTCAAGAAGGGAGGTACTCTTCAAGAGTCTAAACTATCTTACATTATTCTCACTCCTGGCCACACTAGGCTGATATTGAATGACCCCCTCCTCTGAGTCTCTGAAACCTGTGCCATGTAAGTCCTTCCATTCAGGTTCAGGTAGGTCAGCAGAGTTTTGCATGGCCTCCCCAAAGGTCACAATTTACATTTTCTTCTATCACAGCCATGTCTTACCTGCCACTTCTGGGTGACCTTTCATCACCACTGTGATATCCTCTGTCACTCCTGAGGTTGATCTCCAGACTCTGAAACAATCTAGCCATTCAGGTGAATTTCTCTCATGTTTTTAATGTTGTAGATAGTGCTTTTATATAGATAGATTCTGAGCTGATGTGGAACATGTTCTCCCCATAAATCCAACCCCACAGAATTATGTTGTTGTAGGTTGCAAAATAGAACTGAATTTTTCTCTTATTTTCTTAAACTGACAGGTGGTGATAGAGTTCCTTCATTTCACCTATTTTTATTACAGCTCTTTTTTTCTATAGGAACCCGGGGATAGGCCAAAAAAAAAAAAAAAAACCAATCTGATATGCATCATTACTCAAATAAACATCCCCCTTTGTGCCAGCCCTAATGGTCTGTCCATACTTGTGAACCCTAACTGCATTTGTCCTCTGGCGAACTTCCTTCTTTATGGATTAATAATCTCTTAAAAACAAGCAGCCATTAGCCTCCAATTAAAATGCAGTCAATGATCTCAGGAACAGAAGAATGTTGAGTGGCCTCTTCATAATCCACCCCACCCCCACCCCCAAACACATTTTCAGATTTGAATGGATTCTCCAAGGCACAAGTTCCCTTTAGGCTGCCGTGGCTACTTAAGATATATGAAGATAGTAGTCTTTCTCATATAATTATGGTCAAAGTTTATCAAAAGTACCAGAGTCCAATTTAGATTTACATTGTTGACTAAAATCATAAAGTATTCATAATGAGAGAACCATTATTAGTTCCAGTCAGGTTTTGACATTCTTTTCTTGATGTTAGTTCTATGTTATACTCATCTGGTCTTGAATTACAAGTGAATCACATTTCCCAGACTACTAGATTCTTATTCAAAATATTTATCAGCTATCATCCGAAGAGATGGCAGATTAAGCTAATTTTAAATGTACCCTTTTATGTAGGCTGAAAGTGTTTTCCACCTTCTCAGGCTCTAATTGGGGAGGTTATTATATTTGGGGGTTCATACTCCATCCTGGTAAAGATAGCTGTGGAATTTTAACAGTGGGGTCAGACCTACCTGCAGTCTAAAGGATTTTGTATGGACCCAGCATTTGTTCCAGAACACCTAAGGGTTTCTGGGGAAGCAAAAGCATTTTCTTCCTAAATAGAATAGAATTGCTAGTCTATTCAGGGAAATCTCTTTGCATTAAAGTAGTTATGTTACTTCCTAATCACCCATGAATTACTGAAAACATCTTTGAAAGATTTGAAATGTGGGGTTCTTTACTATCATCTGGTGCGCTAATACTGAAATTAAAGATGAGCTTAGATAAGAGATCTTATTTTCTTTTTAAATAAATGTGCCTTTTCCATTAGATTATTGTCTCTATGGTTGTCCCACTGAGCTGTAAATTATTCCCATTATTTTATCATGTGCTTCATTTCTGTCGTCCTGGTAACAAAGCATAATTGCCTTTTTAATATTTATGTATTTTATTCAAATGATTCTTTTTAACTAAAGGAAAAATGAACTCTAACAGTTGAAGGGCATGCCAATTCTAATCTCTATAAAACTTCTTTTTTTTTTCTTTTGCCTTTTTCTTGTATTAGCTCTATAATATGAACTTCAGTGCAGATATGAACATAATTCTTAAATATTTGTACGAAAATTTTATGTTCAACAGTAAAACTATCCATATTTATTTACTAAATGTAAATGTGATAATCAAATGTACCAAATTATATTAAATGTCATTGCTAGTAAGTTGGCCATTCTCATGAAGGCATACAAATTATGATGAAGCAAGCTAATTCTGGTCCCTTATTATTATCTATTATCCTGCTGCAGTGCTCAAATAATGATCACATTTTTTATAATGGATAGCTCATTTAAGGTCAGCTCTTTTAAAGAGGTTTGTCAGTCATTTAACCTGGGTAAAAAAGATTATATGAGTTTGTACAAATTTAAAACCAATTACATCAAAGCATCACTTTTTCTTCAATAACATTTATTTCAATATCTAAATATAATTTGGGGAATTATATGTAAATACCCTGGGAATATTATAGTAAGTGGTGATATGGCACATTTTCATCTCATTCTACTGCCGTCATAATTAAAAAAAATTGCAAGAAATCTTGTACTTAAATTAGAGATAAACAGATTGTGAAAACAGATTTTAGTTTTCAAGAAGAAGGAAACTATTACATGAGCTAGCGACATAAAAAACTTCCCAAAATTTTAGAACATAGCATAATCCTAACTTTTGATTACAAACTCAGTACATATCAATCACTTCACAAATGTCTTTTGAGTCAAAAAATATTTGTTTAGAAATACTTGTAAAGTAAACCACATACAAAGAAAAAATAATTTTTTTTTAAAAATCCTGCCAAGGAAAAATTAAATAATTTGATATTTACAGATTCTTCTACTTTTGGAAATGGTCACTGTTTATGGTTTTCAAATCAATTTTAGGGGTAATAGTCACAGAGTTATTCCTGTCTTTGATTTAGCTTACTACATTTTTAAAAAGCTTGTAAACATTATCCACTACACAACAAAATTTATATAATAAAATTTAAGTATTTTAAGGTGAGTTTTGCAAGATTAATTATTTCTTTAAATTATGTATTCAATCTTTTAATCTAATCTTAGGTTATTTATAAGTGACTAGAATTTTTAATAGCTTTAAACTAATCTAAATTACAAATGCCTCTGGATCAACCCACAAGTTAAGCACTGTCACTTTAAACATAAGACTGAAAAAACTTTTCTCTAATAGATTAATTTTTAGAGCAGTTTTAGGTTCACAGAAAAATTGAGACAAAGGTATAGAGATTTCCCATATACCCCTGTCCCTACACACTCATGGCTTCCCTCATTATCACCATTTTCCACCAGAGTGGTACATTTGTTACAGTTGATGAAATTATATTGACACATCATTATCACCCAGAGTCCCTAGTTCACATTAGGGTTCACTCTGGGTGCTGTACATTCTACGGATTTGGACAAATATATAATGACATGTAGCCACCATTATAGTATCATACAGAGTACTCTCACTGTCCTAAAAACCCTCTGTGCTCTGCCTATCTATCTTGTCTTCCTCATCCTGGAAACCATTAATCTTTTCACTGTCTCCATGGTGTTATCTCTTCCAGAATATCATATAGTTGGAATCAAACAATATGAAGTCTTTTCAGATTGCTTTCTTTCATTTAGAAATATGCATTTCAATTTCATCCATGTCTTTCAAGGATTGATATCTCATTTCTTTTTAGTGCTGAAAAATGTTGTATTCTTTAGATGTAGTTTAATATCCATTCACTACTAACGGAATTCTTGGTTGCTTCCAAGTTTTGGCAACCATTAATAAAGTTGCTACAAATATTTGGGTGCAGGTTTTATGTGTAGATACAAACTTTCAACTCATCTGAGAAAACACCAAGGAGTGCAGTTTCTGGTTTGTATTATGAGAGTATGTGTAATTTTATAAGAAACCACCAACCTGTCTTCCAAAGTGGCTGTACCATTTTGCGTTCCCACCAGCAATGGATGAGGACTCTTGGTGCTTCACATCTTTGCCAGCATTTGGTGTTGTCAATGTCCCAGATTTGGGCCATTTTAATAGTTACATTGTGGTATCTCATTGTTTTAATTTGCATTTCTTTGAAGACACATGACTAGCTGCATCTTTACAAATGCTTATTTGCCATATCTGTGTCTTCTTGAGTGAAGTGTCTATTGAGGTCTTTGGCCAATTTTTTAAATTGGATTGTTTGTGATTTTATTGAGTTTTCAGAGGCTTTTAATATGTTTTGAATAACTCCTTTACCAGACATATGTTTTACAAATATTTTCTCTCAGTCTGTAACTTGCCATTTTATTCTCCTGACATTGTCTTTGGAAGAACAGAGATTTTCAATTTTAGTGAAGTCCAGGTTATCAGTTCTTTCTTTCATGGATAGTGCCTTTGGTGTTGCATCTAAAAAGTCATCACAGGGACTTCTAGAGAAGATGGCCAAGTAGGAGGATCCTAAACTCACCTTGTTTCATAGATATAACTAGATAACACCCATGTCAGTGAAAATAATCCAGAAAATCACACACAGACTGGCAGAACACTCTCCATCGCTAAACTTAGAGAAGAGGCCATATCAAAAATGGTAGGAAGGGTGGAGGCACAGTGGGAAATCAAGCCGACATGTCACACTGTCCCTGGAAGGGAGAGCCAATGTGATCATGGAGAAGTGAGAAAATCAGACCCCACACAGGGCACCACAGCCATGGAGGACCCGCACTGGGAAGAAAAATCCCCACAACACTGGCTTTGAAAACTAGAGGGGCTTATCATCTTGACTTAACATCTGGAACTTCAACAACCAGCAGGCTTGACTCTGGGGGAGCCGGGAGGGTGGAAGGAAACTGAATCTGTGCTTGAAGAGACAGCACAACAAAGAGAGACAGCATAGAAGTCTCAGTATGAAAAATACCTGGGGTATAGAAGAGAGAGTTATTTACTAATCTCAGAGCCTCTATTGCATGGGGCAGGGATCTTAGGGAGACTTCTCCAAGAACAAAAGAGCTGGCAGATGCCATTTCCCTCCCCCACCCCCAGCCTAAATACAGGGACACTTGCAGGAACAAGTGCAGCGCAAACACTATCCATCTAGCTTCCCAACAGTGCACCCCACCCTCATAGTCTTCTGCAGGCCTGCCCACTCCAGCCTCAGGATGTGGCAGGAGTTTTCCAGGGTTGCTGCAGCTCCCCTCCCAAAGCAGACACGTGAAAACCTTGCTAACATGGCACGTGCCATCCTCTGCAACCTGGCCTCAGCAGGAGTGCATCCAAAGCAGCACCCCAAGTGTGGCAGTGTGCAAGCGGCCTTAACAAAGGACAGCACCACTCCAGGATGACTCTTGCCCCAGGGAGAGGGGAAGACAACCACACACATTAGTCTAACTGCAGCTCCAGTAGTGGTCTAAGGGAAGGCATCTGGTCTGACTTCAAGTCCCAACCACCAATTAAACCTCCCAGGGGACAACACAGAGAGAGCACCCTGCTATTTGGGACAACTACAGTTCTGGCAAATGCCTGATCTGACACAAGTCAAGTCCAAGGGGGCCCCAGACTGCCTCACTAACAACACAGGGACCAAACCCTGCCTGCCACAGGCAAAGAGAACGATTGAAGATGGCTGGATTGAAGGCAAATGCAACTCAGCCACAACAGTAGGGTGCACGCAACACACGTAGGAGACACCCCTGAAGCACCCCATTCTGGTAAACAGGGGGCACTGCACTACAGGGCAGGATAGTGCATCTTCTTCATAAGGCCACTATTTCAAGAGGAAAAGATGTGGCTGACTTTCCTAACACATAGAAATAGACACAGAGACCTAGGCAAAATGAAGAGAGAAATATGCCCCAAATGAAAGAACAGAACAAAATCACAGTAAGAAGGCTATATGAAATGGAGATAAGCAGTATGCCTGACAGAATATAAAGTAATGATCATACAGATACTCACTGGACTTGAGAAAAGAGTGGAGGATCTCAGTGAGACACTCAACAAACAGGAAAAAAGAACAAAACAAAAACGTAAAACAGAACTAGTCAGAGATGAAGAACTCAACAGCTAAAATTTTAAAATATGCTAGAGGGAATAAGTAGTAGACTAGAAGTAGCAGAAAAATGGATCAGTGATCTGGAGGACAGAGTAATGGAAAGCAATCAACCTGAACAAGAGAGAAACAAAGACTAATAAAGAATGAAAATATATTTGGGGAACTCAGCGATACTATCAAGCATAACAATAGAGATTGCATTTGCGTTACAGGGATTAAAGAGGAAAAGAGAACATTTATTTGAAGAAATAGTAGCTAAAAACATCCCCAATCTGGAGAAGGAAACAGAAATCCAGATCGAGGATTCACAGAGAGCCCCCAACAAAATCAACCTAGATATGCACACCAAGACACATAGTAATTAAAATGGCAAATGCAAGGTTAGAGTGGGAGAGAGCCAAAGCATAAGAGACTGTTAAAAACTGAGAACAAACTGAGGGTTGATGGGGGGTGGGAGGGAGGGGAGGGTGGGTGATGGGTATTGAGGAGGGCACCTTTTGGGATGAGCACTGGGTGTTGTATGGAAACCAATTTGACAGTAAATTTCATATAATTAATAAATAAATAAATAAATAAATAAATAGAAAAAAAATAAATAAAATGGCAAATGCAGTGATAAAGAGAATTTTAAAGCAGCAAGAGGGGGCACCTGGGTTGCTCAGTTGGTTAAGTGTCCCACTTTGTCTCAGATCATGATCTCTCAGTTCATGAGTTCCAGACCTGTGCCGAGCTCTGTGCTGACAGCTCAGAGCCTGGAGCTTGCTTCAGATTCTGTGTCTCCCTCTTTCTCTGCCCCTCCCCCATTCATGTTCATTCTCTCCCTCTCTCTCTCTCTCATAAATAAATATTAAAAATTTTTCAATAAAAAATAAAAGCAGCAAGAAAAAAGAAAACATTTAAAAATAAGGGAAAACCCGTAAGACTATCAGCTGATTTCTGAACAGAAACTTTGCAGGCCAGAAGGAAGTGACATGATATATTCAAAAATGCTGAAAGAAAAAACCTGCAACCAAGAATATGCTATTCAGCATAGCTATCATTTAGAATAGAAGGAGAGATAAGGAGTTTCCCAGATAAACAAAAACTAAAGGAGTTTATGACCACTAACCCAGCCCTACAAGAAACATTAAATGGGATTCTTTCAGTGGAAAGCAAAGTTCCTAAGCAGGGTAAGAAAAGTAAGAAGCACAGGGTCCCTGGGTGGCTCAGTCAGTGAAGCGTCTGCCTTGAGTTTGGCTCAGGTCACTATCTCATAGTTCATGGCATCAAGCCCCACATTGGGCTCTGTACCTACAGAGCTTGGATTCACTCTGTGCTTGGAATTCTCTCTCTGCCCTTACCCCATTCGTGCTGTCACTCTCAAAGTAAATATTTAATAAATAAATAAACAAATAAAATGATAAGAATGGAACCTGTGTTTCTGTTGTGTTAAATCACAAAATCACCAAATGTGGCAGCCAGTATTACTTGCCTTAATACTACGGTGCAATATAATACAATAATTTTTCTAAGTAGGCTCCACATGGGTCTTGATCAGATCAAGAGTCAGATACTTAGCCAACTTAGCTACCCAGGTGCCCAGAATCTCTAAAAACCAGAAATTGTTTTAGAAAAAAGTTGTTTCATTGAATTAAAAATGGCTAAAATTTCTAGTGTTTCAAAATTACAAGAATTTATTTTCTTATACAAATTTAAATAGTGGTATTTTCAATAGTATTAAGTTTATGTCTATAAAACCTAAATGTCACTGAGACTATCTAGAAGTGATTACTTCTAGATTTTTAACAATAATCCACCTTATCTTTGACATAGAACCTTCAGCCTTATCATTAAGACAGCTTCCACAGACTCTTACCCCCTTTAAAAACTATTGTCTTGGTAATCAAAGCAAGAATAAAATAGCTCTTTTGCAAGGTTAAAATATCTTTCACTCTACTTAAACTTTTCTATTAAATTCATGTAGTTACAGGACAAATGCTGGTGGAAGTACGTGTACAAGTAATTAAATATAGAGAATATATTTTTCAGGTTAAGTGCATCTGTATTGATTTTCTGCCTCATTGAGCTATCAAATACTAGAAGAGTGGTGTTGAAGTATCTAATCATAGTGAGGGATCTGTCTATTTCTCTTCCTGGTGCTATCTGTATTTGCCACACATCTTTTGACACTTTGTTTTGATGCAAACATGTTAGGATTGTGAGATCCTGGAGAACTGAGTCCTTTATCATTATATAATACTCTTTTTTTATGCCTGTTTTTTCTTATTCTGAAGTCTGTTTTCTCTGCAATTAATATACCTACTCCAGCTTTCTTCTGATAAGTGTTAGTATGACATACTTTTTCCACCCCTTTACTTTTAACCTATCTCAGTCCTTATACTTAAAATGACTTCCTTGTAGACAACATAGTTGGCTCTTGTTCTGTTTTCCACTCTGACAATCTGTCATTTAATTGGTATATTTAGACCATTCATATTTTAAGTGATTTTTTATATAGTGGGATTAATATCTACCATTTTATAACAGTTTCTCTTCGTTATATTTATTCTATATTTCCCTTCTTTCTTCACCTCCTTTAGTTTTAATTGAGCATTTCATAATATTTCAGATATTTCTTTTCTGAGAAAATCAGTTATATTTTAAAGAAAAATTTAGTGGTTGCCCAAGAGTTTCTAGCATATCTTTTTTAACTAGTTCAAGTCAGTGTTCAAATAACACTATACCATTTTACACATAGGCTGCATTTATAATACGTCTTCCATACTGCCTCCCTCTTGTCCCTTGGGATATGGCTATTACATCAATTGTCCAGATATTATGGTCACTAAATATATACACTGTTACTATAATTACTTTAAGTAGTGATATTTAATACATTAAAAAATATGAAAAGTAAAAGACTTTATTTTTCCTTCACATATTCCTCTCCCATGCTCTTCTTTATGTAAATCGTAGTTACAGACCTATATCATTTTCTTCTCTTTGGATGCTGTATTGTAACATTTCTCGTAGGCATGTCTCATGGTGATGAGTTCCCTCAGTTTTTGTTTGTCTGAGAAGGTCTTTACTTCTGTTTTACTTTTGAAGGACAATTTCACCAAATATAGAATTCTAGGTTGGTGTTTTTTTCTTTTAGCTCTTTAAATATTTCACTTCACTATGTTCTTACTTATATTCTATCAATGCCTGATATAATTCTTATCCTTGTTCCTCCATAGGTATTGTAATGTCCCCCCCCCCCCCAGTCTTCTTTCAAGATTTTCTCTGGCTTCTATATTTTGAATTTTGAATAAGTTATGCCTCGTTGTCATTTTTGTTTGTAAAGTATTTGACCTATTTGGTACTCTCAAAACCTCCTGGATCTGTCTTTTGCTGTCTATTGTTAATTTGGAAAATTATCTGCCATTTTAATTTTAAATGTAATTCAGCTTCATTTGCTTTTCTCATATCGGTACTACAATTATGTGTCTGATGTACATTTGGAAATTCTGCAAAAGTTCTTGGATTTTCTTTTTAGCTTTTTATTATTTTTCTCTGTATTTCAATTTGGGAAGTTTATGTTGCCATATCTTCAAATTCATTATTTCCTAAACCACGGCTAGTCAACTGATGAGTCCATTGACTCTTCATTTTTATTAGTGTTTCTGATTAAGCATTTCTTTTTGATACTTTCTTAGAATTTACATCTATTTGCTTATAATAACCATCTGTTCTTGCATGTTGACTACTTCTTTCCATGACAGCATTTAACATAGTATAGTTATTTTAATTTCCCTGTTAATTCCAATATTAGTATCATATATGAGTCTGGCTATGATGTTTTCCTTTTCAGAGTGTTTCCTCTTGCTTTTTGGTATGCTTTGTAAATTTTATTGAAAGGCATATCATACTGGGTGATAGGTTTCATCTTAATCATTTTATGAATTTGGCTATGTCTACTGTTTTCTGTAATTGTAAGTTCCAGAGATTTCAATCCTCTAGTGACCTTGTTTTTGTCTCCTCCTTAAATAGGATCTGAGTCTTGCTACTCTTTCTGTTTTAACCAATTTTTATTATGCTACAGCCCTGTTGGTATGGTGGTAAAATTTGGGGGAGGATAATCTTTCTATGATCTTATGATTTAGTCTCAGTCTTTTAGTGGTCCTATGTCCCAGGTCTGTTAACTTCACAATGTTGATCCAGTGATATAGCTTCTTATCCCCTTAAGTAAAACAGACAGGTTAGAAGAGGGTGGACTGGGAAGACCAACCTTCAAGTTGAGATAAGGCTCTAGTAAGGTTCTTTGCACTTGGAGAGTAGGCTTTTATAGAAAATGTTCTGGGCATATTTCACAATGATTACTCTCCCTCTTCAATGGCTAGATTTAGAACTTTCCTGTGTGAAGCTGGTGGGCTTCCTGCAAGTAAAACACATGAAAGTGTAAACTCCCATAAGACTATGGCCCCAGGAGTTTCTTACTCTCATGGTAACCCCATACTCAGGTTCTAGTTATTCACCAACATTATCATCTGAGTACTGCTACCATTTCATGGCTCCAGCAGCTTCCGATCCAGAAAGGCAGATCTTGACTGAGACTATGTATTCATCTATCTTTTGAGATTCACAGGTGACAGTTTTCCCCAAGACCTCAGATGCCTTCAGAAAAAGTAGTTGATTTTCAGTCTACTCAGTCTTTTCTGGCTATTAAGGACAGGTTTGATGACTTCTAGGCTCTTGACATGTTTGCATGTATATCCTGCTATATGTTAGAGCTAAAACTGGAAGTCCTGGAATACGTTTTTAAAACATAATCTCTCAGTTTTTCAAGTGCTAGGTATTGTGAATCAATCAAGTGAATATACTTTATTTCTCTTTTTTTAAATAAAATGTTTTAAGTTTATTTATTTTGAGAGAGAGCGCATGAGTGGGGTAGAGCCAGAGAGAGAGAGGGAGAAAGAATTGTAAGCAGGCTCTACACCATCAGCACAGAGCCCCACGTGGGGCTCAAACTCATGAACTGTAAGTTCACAACCTGAACTGAGATCAAGAGTCTGACACATAACTGGCTGAGCCACCCAGGTGCCCCTCTTTCACGTTTTTTTTTTTTAATTATTATTATTCCTTCCTTGGTTACTTGCTTCCTTTCCTCTAACCCTTCTCATCTGATTCCAAACTTCATATTCTGTAAAACTTTTAGACTGAGGATACACTTTATTGTACAAGACTTATATAGCCAGATTTTATTTCTTTGGCCCAACACTTATATTTTTAATTACTTGACATTTTAATAGCCATGAGATTTCACACAAAAGTAAAGCATTGCTCTTCCTCTTCAAAAGTCGAAATGCTGGCAGTACTGAGTTCACAATTATAATGGAAACTACAGAGTCAGTTGCAGATGCTTCCTTTAGACCAGGTATGTGCTATTGTATTTATCACATTGCATAAAAACACTTATTTTATTTATGTAAACTCCTACCCACACATTTTGGTTTGCCACTGAAATGCAATTCTGACCCTAACTTCTCAGAATTAGGTTAGATTTCATAAGTTAATAGCATAGCTTTCCACAAGACTACTCTCACATCAGACACCAGCCACAAGCTCTGGATTCCAAGGTCACCTGTGCTCTGACCAACATGTTACAAATGTGCAATTTCCCACTAATGTCTTAGGTTCAAAATTTGCTAGAATGACTCACAGAACTCATGTAAGTGCTATACTTATGATTTTATTATAAAGGAGGCAAATACCAATCAGCCAAAAGAGACCCAAAGAGAAAGCTCTGGGAGCAAATAAGAAGCTTCCATGTCCTCAGAACCTGTCACTTTCACATCATTTGTTTATCACTAACCAAGAACCCCATCTGACCTTTGGTCACCAGAGTTTTATTGGAATTTTATTATGTAGGCATGAGTTAGTAAATCTCAGTGACTGTATTCCATCTCCAGCATCCCTCCACTGCCAAGAAGACAGGCTGATATCACATAGCTCAAAGCTCCAATAGACTAGTCACATGACTGGTATTTCTGGTGTGGTCTGTCCCCCATCATGAGTCATCTCATTAACATTAAAGGTCTTGGAGCCAACCATAAGTCAGCTAATTAGCATAAACTCAGGTGTGACCCCTGGGTCCCACCATGAATATCAAAGACACTCCAACCATTGAGGAAATTCCAAGGGGTCAAAGGGGTTTTTTTTTTCCCAGGAACCAGGGACAAAAGACAAGCCAATTCCCTTACTATAAAAGTCATGCATAGTTTTAGACAAAGTTACAAACACACATAAAACTATAAACAAAAAATGCAGTAATTGAGAAAAGATAGAGCTTAGTCAATAAGGAAGACTAGAGGCTACTATACAAGTAATGATAATTATCAGAGGCTAAATCATTTTAACTGAGTTGCAAATTTAGCAGCTTTATTAAATATTGTACTCAAGTACATAATTTCATTCATAGTAGTAAAAATCATAATAGGTAACATTTACAGATTTTTCCATTGTGTAAACTACTATGCATTTTAAATATTTCATCTCAAAATCACAGAATAGTCCTGCAAGATGGGCTTTGTTTTCCAATTCTATAGATAATGCATTTTTTTCCATGAGGTGAAATAATATTCAAAGACACATACAGATAAGTGGCAGAACAAGGATTTGACCCACCTATATGAAAATTTTAAATATCTGAACATATTTTGCAAATATAAATTAATTAATATACCAGTCTAACTTACTCTACAGTTAAAGAATTAATTTTGGCTGAATCTCATTAAAAAAAAAATTTGTTCCAATAATTACTACATAGTAATATAAATAATAATTTTAACGGAACATTTTTTCTTTAATTCTAGGGAAGAGAATTTTTAAATTTCTCATTAGTTTTTGTAGAGGAAGAACAAAATAGATAATTTCCCCTATGCCCTACTAAATTCTCAACTGGGAACCCTCTAACAAAAGACAGATTAAGGGGGAAAAAAACCCAGAAGTTTATTAACACGTGTAATTAAGGTACACATGGGAGCTACGAAGGGAAAATAAGTAACTCTCCAAGATAGCTTAGGACTCAGGCTTGAATACCATCTTCAACAAAAGCAAAAGAAAGGCCTGAGTGAGAGAGGCCAATTGTGGGGAGGTGACCAGGAAAAGGATGGTAAACAAGGTAAGTTATGTTACAGGGACTAAGTCACTGCCTTCTTCACTGATTCTTTTGTGATTTAGAGTCATCCTGTTTCTGGTGTAGATAGAGATATACCCTTAAAAATATTTTCTTTATATATGTAGATTTTATTTACAAAAAGGTAATTTCCACTATTTTCAGGCCTTCTGTTTCCTGCTCTTTCTCAAAATAATTCTTATTTCTTGGAGACATATTTTGGGGTGGCCTCTTCTGCCACCCTTTATTTTGTACTTTTGTTTATAACTACATACAAGCAAACTTAGACTAATTACACTGTAATATACAGTTGAATAATTTTGTGAACCTATATTTATATTTTAGTTGCGGGTGTTGACAGATCCAGCTATAGTTCAGAATACATGCTTATCAGAATGCTCTATGCCTGTGTGGGCAATCATTTGGGTACATTTCATAGGACATTTTGTTTTAGTTCGTGTTACTCAATGTAACACTACACTTCAGACTGTAGATAAAAATCTTAATTTACTCGTAGATAATTCAGTTTCTGAAAATCTTAAATTGATACCTACACCAATTTCTTAACTCTACTGTTTTTCTAATTTTAAAATAGATCATAATGTAGTATATAAAAATCTTGCAAAATATTACATTCCTTTATCTTTAATGGATACTCCTTAATATATGAAGATTTCTCCCTCCATTGCCCAGCTCCTATGCAATTCCTATTATTGCTAAAGAAAACAGTTACTGGGCTAGGAGCTACAAAAACGTATACAGAGAATGACATAGAAATGCAATGGAGAAAATGTTTACCTCTTGTAGTCGAAGTGGACTACATTGGAGAAATATCTGAGTTTTTAAACATAAAAGTGAAAAATAAATCTTTAATAAAGAAAGATTGATAAAAATAAAATAAGAAAACTGGTTTGACGTGGCCAAGACATGGGAAGAGTTGAGGCTAGATCTTGGCAGAAGCTAGACTAGGAGGGTCTTTTATTCCATGCTCTGATATTTTGGTTTTCAATCTAAAGTCAATAGAAAAACATTGAAGGACTTTATGTAGGATAACATTATAATTAGATATATTTTTCAAGTTATTTTTCGGGTGTCTGGGTGGCTCAGTCGGCTAAGCATCTGACTTCAGCACAGGTCATGATCTCACAGTTCATGAGTTCGAGTCCTGCATCAGGTTCCATGCTGACAGCTTAGAGCCTGGAGCCTGCTTCGAATTCTGTCTCCCTCTCTCTCTCTGCCCTTCCCCTGCTCATGCTCTGTCTCTCTCAAAACTAAATAAATACTTAAAAACAAAAATAATAAAATAAAATAAAGTTATTCTTGTGGTACTATGGAATTTATCATCATTTATAAAGTGATGGTATTAAATAATTTATGGAGCATAACTGATGGTCAGAAGAAGGCACAGTCCATAAATGTATAGGTTGATCAATTTACCAAGTGGCCATACATGTAACCAGCACCCAGATCAAGACAGAACATTGAATGTGGTCACCCCCACCAAAAGCCATTTGTAACTTCTCCCAGCAATCCATATTCCTCAAATAGAATATCTTGTCTTCTAACAAAGATTTTTTTTAATTTTTGAAGTGTCTATAAATAAAAATATACACATTTTTATCCTGGCATTTGTCACTCAGGATTATGTTTGCAAGATTATCTGATATTATTATGCCTAGCAGTGGTTCCTTTTTTTGCAATTCTGTACAGGATTCCATTTTATAATTTACTCCAACTGATGTATCTACTCTACTATTGTTTGTTTGTTTTGGTTGGAGCAATTATAAACAATGATACTTTTAACATTCCTATGTATCTTTTGATGCCCATTTGCATACATTTTTGTGGATTGTAGACCAAATTGTAGAATTCTGGATCAGAGAGTATGTCTTTGTTCAGGTTCAACATATACCGCCAAACATTTCTAAAACAGTTTGAGATGTTTGTTCTGATCAGGTGGAGAGATTAAACAGCAAGTAAATATCTGACTCAGGCTCCTAGAAGAACAATATAGGAGGACACATGTGTGAGTTAGCAGCATCGGGGTGATGGTTAAAGTCACAAGATGGAGTGAGACTGCTAGGGGGATAAAATAATTGTCAAGAAGAGAAAGCTATAAGGAAGAAACCTAGGAAATCCTTAACTTACCATGTGGGCAGAGAAAGTGGAACCCACAGAATCTGAGATGGAAAAGTCACAATTAGAAGAGGATGATCAAGGGGCACCTGGGTGGCTCAGAGACTCAATCTCTGTTCAGGTCATGATCTCACCTGTTTGTGAAATTTAGTCCCAAGTCAGAGCTCAGCCTCAGAGCTGAGCCTGCTTGAGATTCTCTCTCCCCCTCTCTGCTACTCCCTCTCTTTCTCTTTCTCACTCTCAAAATAAATAAATGAACATTAAAAAATGATCAAAAAGTAATAATAGGCAAAGTATACATATATTTCAGGCAAAACATAGTAAAAAATGCACATTTTGGAAACAGTTAAAGGAAAGGTGATTGGAATGTCTTCATTTGAATTTTGTATCTAGAAGATCATTTGTTAACTCATAAAGACTATGCAGTGGAGGTAAGGGTCATAGATCAGATGATTACAGGATACTAAAGAGGGAGTTCCAGGTGAAGTGGAGATTGCATTTAGATTGTCTTTCTGTAGTAGAATACATGGGCACATGAAACAGAGGCCTCTAAGGGAAGGTTATGGAAATAGCCTGGGAAACTACATTTGTTGTCTCTTACACAAGCTTAGTGGTGCATGATCTCTGTCAGCTTATTTTTTCTATTTGTGGAATAAAATTCCACCTGTATTTTTTTTTTAAATACTACCTGCTGGCCATTGATAATATTTGTAGCAATGAACTGTACCACTGTGAAATAGCTTATCAAACCCAACCAAAAAAAGGACGGAGAGGGGAAGAGAAAAGAAAAAAAAAAAAAAACTAGCATTTTTCCTTTAATTAGCAATATCCACAAGTTTCCTTAAGATTATCCCCAAGTTGTGCCAGGGTGGCTATTAAACGTGGCACACTGGTCCTGCCACAGCAGCACTGTTCAATAGAGCTTGAAATTAGTGCAAGAGACAGGGATCTTTGACAGCCAATCTGATCGCGGCTGCCAATTCTGAGCAAATAGCAGCAGTTATTTTGCTCACAGGAGAAATAAGGTTAGTGGAAATATTAAAGAAACGGGAAAGCCACTGCCTTGTAGTAATTGGGTCTTTGTGATTCATGCTGGCCTGATTCAAAAACCTACAAATTGAAAGCTTAAAAGCCATATTTCAGAAAATGTCTCTTTTCTTAAATAATGAAAAGAAACTAAATGTCTATTAAAGTAACCAACTAGTTTTTAGTTTTAATTATTGTGTGGTTGCATGAAGGCATTCAGTTTGTTTCTCTTGTAAAATAGTACACTAAAGCCATCGCTTTCTATAGATATTTGTTTTATAAGTTAACTCATATTTATGCATATATGTATACAATGCTATATGTAGGCGCTAGAAGTATTTTTTCATGTGTATATGTGTTTTAGAACATAGTCTTTTGTCGATGTGTTTTTCTGAGCTAATTGCATTTGAGTTATGGGATAAACTCACTTCTTTGAATTTATTTTTGTATATTTAAGAGTGTATTATTTATTTGTAAGGAAATTATTATCATGTCCTTAAGATTGCCCAAATGTATATACACAGGATTAGCTCTGTGAATCAAAGGAAAGTCCTTTGCTAAGAGTCACAGAATTAGCCTCTATGTAGTTAAGGAGCAACTGAAAATTAAGCATATGCATGTTAAATTAAAAATCAAAGCGATCTTGAAGCACCATCATATTTATCTCATTATCATATTAAAACAGAGTTACAACAAAGCTTCTGAATTTAATGTGCAACAGATATGCTCTATTACTACCGATATATGTGGTATAATGATATAATCATTTGGGAAAACAATATAGCAAAATATTTCTAAAAGCTACAAATACATTTAGCCCTTCAATTTACTAAATCTATTCCAAGGAATTTATCATAACAAAGTAATTCAGGGTCACCTGGGTAGCTCAGTCAGTTGAGTGTCTGCCTCTTGATTTCCTTTTAGGTCATGATCTCATGTTCCTGAGATAGAGCCCTGCATGGGGCTCCACACTGAGCATGGGGGGCTCCTTGAGATTCTCTCCCTACCCTCTCCCTCTATGACTACCGCACTTGCACATGCAGACCCTCTCTCTCTCTCAAACAGAAAGAAAAGAAAAGAAAAGAAAAGAAAAGAAAAGAAAAGAAAAGAAAAGAGAAGAGAAGAAAAGAAAAGAGAAGAAAAGAAAAGAAAAAAGAAAGAAAGAAAAAAAATTTAAGGAACTCAGAGATCTTTTTTTTTCTAATTTTTTTTAACGCTTATTTATATTTGAGACAGAGACAGAGCATGAATGGGGGGGGGGGGGGGAGTCAGAGAGGGTTGGAGACACAGAATCTGAAACAGGCTCCAGGCTCTGAGCTGTCAGCACAGAGCCCGACATGGGGCTAGAACTCACAGACCATGAGATCATTACCTGAGCCAAAGTCGGATGCTTAACCAACAGCCACTCAGGCGCCCAAGGAACTCAGAGATCTTAATGCTACATTGACAATGTCAGCATAATGATATATTATCTACGTTTAAAATAATCCTAGGGGCGCCTGGGTGGCGCAGTCGGTTAAGCGTCCGACTTCAGCCAGGTCACGATCTCGCGGTCCGTGAGTTCGAGCCCCGCGTCAGGCTCCGGGCTGATGGCTCGGAGCCTGGAGCCTGTTTCCGATTCTGTGTCTCCCTCTCTCTCTGCCCCTCCCCCGTTCATGCTCTGTCTCTCTCTGTCCCAAAAATAAATAATAAAAAAAAAAACGTTGGAAAAAAATAAAATAAAATAAAATAAAATAATCCTAAAACAGTGTGGATTAGTCTGATCAGACTGTTACAACAAATACTATAGACTTGGAGGCTTAAACAATAAAAAATTAATTTCCCACAATTCTAGAGGGTAGGAAGTCCAAGACTAAGATGCCAGCCAATTCAGGTCCTGATGAGAGCTTGCTCTTCCTTGTATTTGGTTGTCTTGTCACTGTGTCCTCACATGGCAGAGAGCTAATAACCTCTCATGACTTATAAATAAATACATAATCCTATCATATTAGAACTCTCCCTTACAACCTCATTTAATGGTATTTACTTTCTTAGAAACCCCATCTCTAAACACAGCCACAATGGGGTTTAGGAATTCAATATATGAATTTGGAGAATGTAGGAAGCACAAACATTCACTCCATTGAAAAATCTTGTGACTTCACTAAGATAATGAAAGATTTCTAGATAGTCTTTAGAAAGATTAGGTAGAAATGTGGGAAAATGTTCAAAATATATGTAAATGAAAAAGACAAAAATTATATATGGTATTATGTGAGAATTATTCCAGTAGTTTCATTTGAAAAAAGTTTGAGAGGTTTTATTTATAATAAAAAATAAATATAAACTTGGGGCACCTAGATGGCTCAGTCAGTTGAGCACTAGACTCTTGATTTTGGCTCAGATCATGATCTCGTGGTTCATGGGTTCAAGCCCCATGTAGGGTTGTGCCCCATGTAGTGCAGAGCCTGCTTGGGATTGTCTTTGTCTCTGTCTCTCTCTTTCTCTCCCTGCCCCTCCCTCCCTCCCTCCCTCCCTCCCTCTCTCTCTCTCACACACACACACACATTAAATGAACTTAAAAAATGAATACAAACACTTCAAGTGCTTTATTTAGATATTATTTTTGAGTAAAAGCATAGGTATCCTGATATATTATGAACTATCATTTTAGATTAAAGAGTAATGGATATTTTTCCATGAGGAAATATATACATATATATTTAATTTCCCTACCTTATACCATATACAACAATCAATTCCAGTGTAAAAGACAAACTGACCAGGTGCTAAAAGAAAATAGTGTAAATTATCTTTATGGCCTTGGGAAATATTTAATTTTTTTGAAAGAAAACCAAAATTATTTGGGTCCATTTTAAGCAAATGATTTTAAGAAATCTTTTCTGATAACAGTTAGCAAGCAGAACCAATTTCCCTTGAGAACCCTGTTAGTTTTGTGACATATTCATGTCATAAGTATATACAAGAAACATTCTATTCTAAATACTGGACATATTTGTGCTGATCAAATAAATCGATGAAGTATGTAAAAGCAAATGGGTGAAATTAGAACACAGAAAGCTTTTATGTTCTTTAAAAGTATTTGGTTAGTAGGCATAGGAAAGGATATAAGTAACAAACACAAAGTAGAAAGTATAAAAGGAAAAGAAGAATAAATTTTATTACACTGAACATGATAACATAACTAATTAACCATTCTTCTCTAAAGGGAATGAAAAGAAGAGTCATACTTGGAACACACATTGGAAAAACATTTGCCATCGTCATTGACAATGGCATTGACAATGGATTGTTATTCAGAATGTATAAAGAACTACTGTAAAGTGTGAAGAAAACAAGCAATTAAATGGAACAAGGAGTGGCCAGTAAGTATACATATGTGTTCAGCCTCATTAGTGATGATGAAAAATACAAATTAAAGACATATTAGCAATAATAAAAGTATCTGCTAATATTACTTTTCAGTTAGATATGAAACAACCAAACTCTCATGAACAATTGATCTACTATTTTGAAAATGGCTTGACATTATATAATAGAGTTAAAAATGTTCAGATCCTCGATCCAGTGCTTAGTATATACATACCCTAGAGACACTGCTGCACACATGCTTTTGGAGACTCCTTACAAGATTGTGAATAGAAGGGGCATCTTGGTGGCTTAGTCAATTAAGCATCTGACTCCTTATTTTGGCTCAAGTCAGGATCTTAAGGTTTGTGGGACTGAGCCCTGCATCAGGCTCTGTGCTGAGACTGCAGAGCCTGCTTGGGATTCTCTCTCCCTCTCTCTCTGCCCCTACCCCACTCATGCTTAATCTCTCTCTCTCTCTCTCTCTGTCTCTCTTTCAAAATAAATAAATAAACTTAAAAAAATTTTTTAAAGACTGGGAATAGCATTGCTATCCATAATGGGGGGGGGCATAGAAATGATATAAATATTCATCACCAGTAGAAAACATGAATAATCAGTAGATTGTCATATAAAAATTAAAGCTATGCCACAGTGAAAACAAGCTACTTCAATCAAGATGAATGAATCTCAAAAGGCATAATGTTTGGTGGTAAAAGCAAGTGATGATAAAATACATAAATTATAATTCTATTTATATAAAGTTCAAAAAAATACAAACCTAAACAATATGCTAACATATATCGGATATAGTAAAACGATAATAAAAAGCAATACATGTTTAACCAAAAATGTGAATGAAGTAGGGAAAAGATTTATGTAGTCAGTCAGGGATATACAAGCCTTAAAGACAGTATTCTTTCTTTCTTTCTTTCTTTCTTTCTTTCTTTCTTTCTTTCTTTCTTTCTTTCTTATAATACTCAATTTCTTACACTCTGTGACATATTGATGTTTGTATTATTACTTTTCTGTTTCAAAAAGTACATACATATCATATATTTTCTACATAGGCTCTTTTAAATAAAAATTAAAAAAATATTAGTTTTATGTGCAAAGTAGTAATATGTATTTAGGAGATTTCTTTCATAGATGGTTTTCTGAAAGACATGGTCTTCCCAAAGCATGCACATTATTTCAGTTGAGCCATTTTGATCACACTCTTTTTCCCTCACTGAATTTTGATTATATGTATCTAAAAGTCACATTATGCAAATATTGTTTTACTTGTTTTCAAAAATAATTGTCTGTAATATCCTCAAGCCAATGTAATATTTGGATAAATACAATGAAGATAAATAACTACATATTTTTCTGTTTTTATTCTTTTCTGTTTTATTTTTCATCAGAATAAGTTATTTTTTATTTAAATTTTCTGATGAAATTTCAAATTCTGAGCCAGCTTTTGTATAAAATTGTACCAATTGCTGGTTCTGAGACTATGCCAGTGATGTGTTTCTTTTTGCTTTTTTCCTATTTACTCCCTTTTCTCCAAGTCCAATTTACCTAGCCTAATTTGGCATTAATTTAATGTCATTTTTCCCAATTATTTTACTCAATAGTAAATTTCACCAAATTTATTTTTTCTATATTCATAATATCTATTATTAATTACACAAGACTAGTTTATATACTGCTTATCTGATAAGAAAATTGTGGACAGCTTTGCATACAAAGAGACAGAGAAAGAAATATTCAGAAATTAACTCAAAACTGAGAATCAGGTAAAGAGAAACAACAACAGAAAGGAAGAGTTTACTGCTGTTCAGAAACATTGACAGCTAACTCTTGAGAACAGGATAATGTCAAAATGTCCCAATGGTCACCCTGGATTAGATTTAACATCTAAACACCATCTCTTAGGTAATTGTCAATTTACTATAATGTTCTTTCTTTTGGAAAAAAATGATATATTTTAAGTTTTATACTTGTTTTATATCTGTTTTTCCTGTACAAGTTTTGTATAATTCTGTAAGGTATTCAGGGGTTGGGAGGAACCACAAGAATGAATTGCCTATTATCATTTCAACTCAAAAACTTAGGGTTCACTGGACTTTCAGAGAATTTTTAACTTGGTAATAGTTTACCAAAAGAATTGTCCATATTATTAGTTCTGTAATAATGTATGTCTAAATGAAGCCCCAAATTTCAAACAGAACTACTGACAGCTTCCCAGGGTCACATTTCTAGGTGACCACTGGACTTCCTTAAACAGACCTAGTCAAAATTGCTCTCCTACTGTTTTGATGGTTTTAGTACTTGCCTAAACTGTTGATTTCTTGACAAAGTAATATACTTAAGAGTTGGATAGGGGCACCTGGGTGGCTCAGTGGGTTAAGCGTCTGACTTTGGCTCAGGTCATGATCTCATGGTTTGTGAGTTTGAGCCCTGCGTGGGGCTCTGTGCTGACAGCTTGGAGCCTGGAGCCTGCTTCGGATTCTGTGTCTCCCTCTCTCTCTGCCCCTCCCCTGCTCATGCTCTCTGTCTCTGTCTCAAAAATAAATAAAACATTAAAAAAAATGTTAAGAGTTGGATAGGAGTTGCTTTGAAGTTCCACATGGTCTCAGTTAGCAGGTGTGAGACACAGGTCTATGGGGCAGCTAGCCTATGGGGCTCCTGGGTGACTCAGTCGGTTAAGCGTCGGACTCTTGGTTTCAGCTCAGGTCACGATCTTGTGGTTTCGTGAGTTCAAGCTCCACATCAGGCTCTGCACTGATGGTGCAGAGCCTGCTTGGATTCTGTCTCTCTCTCTCTCCCTCTCTCTCTGCCCCTTCCCTACTCACGCTGTCTCTGTCTCTCTCAAAATAAATAAACTTGAAAAAAAAAAAGACAGACAGTCTAAAACCTGGGTTTCTTTTGCCCCACTCCTTCCAGTGACAACAAAACTGTCCCTTTTCAAGAACTTTTAAGAATGTCATGCTGGTTACATGGTGATCAAACAAACTGTACTAGGACCCAAATTACTAGGGACGACAGACTCCTCTTGGTCTTGTTTAGTACTACTGCTGCCCCACCTTGGCTCCTTGTATAGGCCAGTCTGAACAGTATACTGCAAAAGACAATGCCACAGACCGAGATGAGAAGACTAGACTGATTAAAGGAAGCGAATATGTGCCCAAAATTGTTATTTCACTTGTTCTAATTTTTTTAATGTATGTTTGTTTGTTTGTTTGTTTGTTTATTTATTTATTTTGAGAGAGAGAGAGAGGCAGAGAGAGAGGGAGATACAGAATCCCAAGCAGGGACACCATATAGCCTGACACGGGGCTCCATGTCCCGGAAACGTGAGATCAAATCAGGCCGAAATCAAGAGTCAGACGCTTAACCTACTGAGCCACCCAGGTGTCCTTACTTGTTATTTCTAAATCAATATAAATTATAGAGTCTATTTTAGTGTATCTATTATAGATTAATAATTTATTTTGAAAATAATTTTTAATAGAAGTATTTTACAGATCTACCGAAATAATATAACCAGTTGTTTGTCAGTATGTAATTTTTAATTACATGTTTTAATTATTATAGCACTCCTTTTATACTCCCCAAAGTAACTGCAGTTGGACAATACTTAATTGGTTATCCCAGTTACTTTCATCTTTACGATCCCTTTTGCCCAATTTGTATAATTACGAAACAACATTTCCACACCAACTATGTACCATATTTATTTATTTATTTCGTCAATCTTCACTTCAATCCTCTTAAGTAGAACTATTTTATTCCTTTTTTATAGATCAGGAAACTGAGGCATAGAGAGATTTAATAAAAATTCTGCGTATTTTTTAATAGCAAAGAAATGAGAGTGTTAGAATTTGAGTTCAAGACGTTTACATCTCATGCTCTCAACCACTCTGTTCTCACTCATGTATTCTTCTATTCAGTCATGAGATCTTTAAGTGCCAGGAAATCTTAAGTGCCAGAAAATGTAAAAATAACAGCATATTGCAGAAGGCACGAATTGAACTTAAGTAAAATGCAATGTAAAATGCATAAGTTGCTTTAATGTTGATCACACCATGGTAGCCAGGGAGGAGTGTATACCTGTAATACAATGTATTCCTGGTTCTCTTATGTTTTAAAGAAGTGTCTGTGTGTGTGTGGCGGGGGGGGGGGGGGGGGGGTGTATGTGCATGGTGGTTGGAAGGTGGTAATAAATGCAAAATCAACAAAACATACATTTGGGTAGACAGTGCTTCAAATAACCATGTAAATGGTGAGACAGATATTATAGTTCCGTATCTTCTCTAAAAATGTAAAAAGTGGATTTTTTGCGTTAGGGGAGAACACAAAGGAACAACTATAGCCACCATCTTACATATAGAGCTATGGTCCCATTTCAGATTGTGACTCCAATCACAGACTTTTAGTGGGGCAATACTACTGTTCAAAGAAATCCAGAATTGGTCTTAAAGTACTCTGTCTACTTGCCAAAAGTAGCAAAGAAATGAGTTACTCAAGAAGAATAAAAGATGTTTGACATAGCATGAAGGAAACAAAACTGATTCTCAGTAATAATGGTTTAAAAAAAAAAGGAGCATGAATTTAAGCTCTGATCCATCTTCTGGAGCTTAGATGTGATAAAAGAACAGCAGTACACGACAGGCAGGCCCTACTATTGGGACATGATAACAAGAGCAGCCCTACCAAGCTGCTTCCAAAATTGTCACTGTGATCTTTAAGGTGCCACTTTGTACTTTGAGCACATTTTAAATTGGAGACTAATCCTTTCCCTTGTCCTAGTCAACAACTCCACTGGTTCCAGAAGCATTACTCCATTTTCTACCAAAGTAAAGCAAGGCAAAGTCTTTTCCCTGGGGCTAGTGGGTCACTATTTGGTCCACCAGGTTGTTCTGGATGTTAGAAGGCTAACTGATTACAGACTGGGTCACATGAAGGCTAGTGTTTTGCTGTTTTTTTTTTTTTTCCAGAAGATATATATGTCTTTTTAAATAGTTTCTGGAATTAAAATAGTTTCAAGAAATAACAATATTTGATCTCTTAACTTGAAAAAAATTATACTTTTACTAAAAATAAATCACAAGCTTAAAAAAATTCATGAGTAAAAGCGCTTTTTATGTTATTATTTTATTTATCTGATTTTTATTTCCATGGAAACAGAATAGAAATTGCAGCTAGAAGCCAGAAGCAGATTGGAAACCCTGCTTTTAACTTTGTTAGCTCCCTGCCAGAGGTAATGGACATTGCTGGGGTGTTACGGGTAAAAACAAAACAAAGCAAGAACAAAAACAAGCGAACAAAAACCAAAGGGAAGACTTTCATAATTCAGTGAGCCAGATTTTTTGGCTGTCAAAAACCTAATGAACGCTCTTTAATAAATGACCATGCACAAACATATAGTTCTTTCCAGTAAAAGTCACTGAATATTTTTGAATAGGTTTTCACCAGAAACAAAAGCATAACGTATAAAACAGACTTGTAATTTCTGTAACTGTCAGTAAGCAGAAAAATTATTTATTTGTAATTAAAGCCAAATATATATGAATTCAGGAAAACATATGAAATAACAAAGAAGATAGAAAAGTTAATCCTAGAGCTCTCTTTGAAGCTTCCTAATGCCTAACCCCAGAACAAATACACATAAACTGAATCTTACCTCACTGGGGACATACGTTCGAAGGTTAATCTACTGTTCAGTGTGAGATGTTTTTGATAGTACTGGAAATCTTTTAGCCTAGATTCCATGTAGCCATCTGACAAAACAAAGAGTATCTCATTCAAAACCAGAAAAGATAATAGGTTTCTGAAAATATCTGCTAATACTGGGTTGTTTTTTGTTATTGTTGTTGTTGTTGTTAACAATCATCCATTACACCACTGAAAAGACACCCAAACTCATTGCTACTAATAAATAATAAGCACAGAGCCTATTGGTGAAACAAAATGTTTTGATAACTAAGAGAAATATACAAAGATCTTAAGGGTCATGTGTATTTTGTAAAATTTCATTTAAAAAACTACTGTCTCCCAATTAGTTAAGATTTAAATAGATCATAAGTCTGCCTGTCAGAAACCTCAGTGATGAGGCCAGGATAAAACACAGAAATTTATTTTAAATAAGAATTTGGCAAACTGTGTTGTAATATCTAATAAAGAATACATTTCAGGGCGCCTGGGTGGCTCATTCAGTTAAGCATCTGACTCTTGATTTTGGTTCAGGTCATGATCTCATGGTTCATTAGATTGAGCCCCATGTTGGGCTCCATGCTAGAGCCTGTTTGGGATTCTCCCTCTTCTGCTCTCTCTGCCCCTCTCCCATTTGTTCTCTCTCTCAAAAGTAAACATTAAAAAAAGGAATACATTTCAATTAAAGTTATGGTTTGTAAGCATTTTTATATTTCCTTTTGTCATTGAGTTAGATTTTTAAGGTGTTAAGTTGGTCAGTTATGCCAGAACATATACATATTTATGCAATTTTGTTAAATAAAATAAAGCATGATCTTTTTTTTTTTTCCTCAGGGGTATGATTTTTTTTATTCATCCCCCCATCATTTTTGGGTTATTCAGCTAAACAAGTCTAATCACTAGTGGAATAATTATTTTTAAAAGTCAAATAATGATGAAATTTTATTAATTTTCTAATTTTCTACTCTTCCTTAATTCTTTTCTTTTCTCTTCTGAACTGAGGGTATCACGTGTCTGTTTATTTATGTAATTATTTAAGTTTTATTCTGCAGCTGGTATGTCTTTTCCATATTTAATTTCATTTCTGTGTTTATCTTAAGGTGTGAAGTTCTAAAGACAGATTGTGCCAAAAGAATTCTTTCTCATAACCCTTAGCAGGGGGTCATGTGAATTTATATCCTGAAAATACAGTATTTATTTTTACACTTTAAGGTATGAGGATATCAGATTTTCTAGTCCTTTTTAGTCTTATGCCTTCATTTTTCTCTCCCTGAAACAGAAAATCTCTCATTTATTGTTTAACCAGATTTTTTAAATCTTAGAATCCCAGAGTGAAAAGAAAGAGTTACAATAACTAAATTCAGGAAATTGAGACCCAATCAGATATACTGACATACCAAGGGCACTACTAATCCTAGGATATTTTTAAATTGTTAATTAATTGAATGCAGAAGATTCTTTCCTTTGTACTTCAGTCTGTACATATAATGGACTACAATCACCTGCACAATTAGAGTGATTGAGTATAGAAGTTAGCTTGTGATTACTTCTTCACTAGTGAATCTTGAAATGAGACTAAACTGTGGATTATTTGAGTTTCAGCTCATAGACGCTGCCTGAAAAACACAATCAGAATTTAGCCTTAGAAATGACCTCACCAGTTACCTATATTATGTTCTTGTCATTTTTATTAGAAGTATTAGGAAAATATAGTCAAGGATAAGCTTTTAAATATTCCAGCATTTTTTTTTTACTCTAAGTAGAATTAGACAATGCACATATTGCAGCTACCAAGATTAATTATTTGTATTCTATGATTTAGAGGTTCTAAAAATAAGTGTTTTAGACCACAATAAATTTATGTTGTGTGTTTGGGTGTGTGTGTGTCACATTCACTTGAATGTATTTTACTTCTAAACATCTGATTATCCAACAGTGTATTTCTCTTGCTTAAAATTGCTGATATAAATTGGTATTAACCATCTTATTCCTTTCAGGGGGTATTCTAGGAATATTGCTAGAGACACATAAATGGTGTTCTGGGTTCTGGCATGGAATTAGAATTTGCATGAATCAATTTAACTTTACTTTTTTTAACTGCAAAAAACACTCTGATGGGGATATATAGTTCTTTTATAAAGCAGAATCTTCTGAAGTTTTCGGCACCAAATTTTCTTCTCTGACATGGTAAACTGGGAAATGTTATGAATATAATAAACCATAGAAACCTATTTCGAATAGTCCACTAGGCCTGGATATCTAACATTTATCTCAATTCCCAGGTGCTCTGTTCCCACATGCCCATCCTTTAAAACACATAAACACCAAAGCCTGGTCTTACCACGATGAATCACTGGAATGGTGCATCTACCCTGTACTTTGCCTTAATAAATGGCTCATATTCGCAAAGGAGATGACTGAGAAGGAGAATAAGAGAGAGGGACATTATTTTCATAGCTCTTATGGTTGTTAGATATTATAAGCAAATTTAACTTCTTGCTTTCTCCCTGGTTCCCAGTGCCATAGTGGCTTTGTGCCTATACAGTCAAATTAAATTGGGGGAGAATTTACTAAAATTTTTCATGTATTCAGTTTTGAAATCAGGATTGGGATTCATGTACAAATTCTAATGTAAAATGACTATTCTGGATGTCAGGAAAAACTAGATTAACCTTAGGTGAAAACATATAGGAATTGTCATATCCTTCATTCTTTCATTCATCCACAAATATTTATTGATAAGCTATGTGTCACCAACTGTTCTAGTTAGTGAACCAGACAGACCAGATAGCTACCTTCAGAGTGTTTAGATACTAGTGGAGAAGACCAACAATAAACAAACACATACCATAAAATTTCAAGTTATTATAATAAGCGACAACAAAGCAATTACAAAGGATAATGAGAAGAGAGACAGGGTAAGGGGAATGGCAAGGGGAAGCAAGTTGGTAAAGGCACCATTTGACAGAGACCTGAAAGAAGTGAAAGCAGAAACCATCTGAATATCTGAAGGAAGAATATTCCACCCAAATGAGAGAGTACATTGGAAAACTTTGAATGAAAAACAAGTTTCTGTCTGAGGAACCCAGGATATGATATGCTGGATCATATAGTATTTCTATTATTAATTTTTTGAGGAAACTCCGTTTCCAATAGAGGAAACTCTATTTTCCATAGAGGCTATACCATTTTATATTTCCACCGACAGTGCACAATGTTATAATTTATATCCTCACCAACACGTGTTCTCTTCTGTGGGTATTTTTTTAATAATAGCCATTCTAACAGGTTTGAGGTGATCTTTCAGGAAGGTTTTGATTTGTATTTATCTGATAATTAGCAATATGAAACACCTTTCCTATACCTGTTCTCTGAATACCTTCTTTGGAGAAATGCCTGTTCAGGTCCTTCATTCCATTTTTTAAATTTTTTTTAATGTTTATTTATTTTTGAGAGAGACAGAGAGAGCACAAGCAGGAGAGAGGCAGATAGAGAGGGAGACACAGAATCTGAAGCAGGCTCCAGGCCCCAAGTTGTCGGCACCAATCCCACCTCAGGGCTGGAACCCACAAACCACGAGATCGTGACCTGAGCCAAAGTCGGACGACTTAAGTAACTGAACCACCCAAACGCCCGTCCTTCCTTCCAGTTTTAATTGGTTTCTTTGCTATTCGGTTGTAGGAGTTCCTTCTATACTTTCCAAATTAACCCTTTATGAGATATGTGGTTTGCAAACATCTCTCCCATTCTGTACATTTCCTTTTCACTCCATTGACTGTTTCCTTTGCTGTGCAGAAGATTTTTAGTTTAATGTAGTCCCATTTGTCTATTTTCACCTTTGTTGTCTGTGCTTTTAGTGCTACTACTGGAGTCAAAACAAACAAGGGCAGAAATCTTTTGGAGGTGATGGATATGTTTATTACTTTGACTATGCTGATGACATTACAGGTGTATGCATATGTCAAAACTCATCAAAATATATACATTAAATATGTAGAATTTTGTATATTAAGTATACTTCAATAGAGCAGAAGAATTTTGGAATCTCTTATGGGCAAGTCTCTATAAATATTATGAATATAAAAATAATGTTTATAATATAATTATAATAATATTTGGACATAGTTCATAAATTTCTTTGTGGATAAAATGGTAGATATAACTAGAAGTCAATATCAGGGTATATGCGACAAACGTCATAATAGTAATAGAAAAAACCAGCAAGGGATAGGAGTTTGGAAAGACATCTTTGAGATTTTCATGAGCAAGTTTTACAGAGTTTGCAATTTGAGTCATATACAATGGATAGGATTTTAATTGATTCAGCTATTCAGAGAAGGCGTTAGAAGGAAATAATTGCTTCAGAAAAATTAGAACTGTAAGAAAAGCAAAAACAGCAGTAAGTCTGTTTTTACCTGTTTTAAGGATGGGGCAGAGGGACTGAATGTATTGACCAGTAGCTGAAGTTAAAACAAGAGAGATGGGCTGAGGTCATAATGTAAATAACCTAAAATTCTCATGGAAATTATTAAATAGATATAAAAGAATGGTTTTGAAAAGTAAGTAGTAGCAGGAAAGTGTTTATTGTATAATGTTGTATGAGAAAAATAGCATTCAAAATTGTATCTATATCATGAACTCAAGTATTTAAACAAAAAAAGTAAATGGAGCACTGTTCTCAGAAATAAAAAGTTTTCGAGGGATTAAAAGGTCTTTTTTTTTCATTTCTCTATTTTATATACTTTCCATGTCACTAGATCAACTAAAATAACAATATATTATTTACATGATTCTAAGAATGCGATTGAAAAAGAAATGGAATTAAGGAAGAGTAACTAAGAAGACTAAAAATACCCACTAAAAACCAAGGATTGTTCTGGATACGGGCAATACAAAAAACACTTACATATACCCTCTATTGTCAAATGACTTACCTTCCAGGGAGAGGGACAAACAGATAAGCCAAAGTTACTTTTCCTTGTGATAAGAGCTGGGTTTGGAGGAAACCCGTTTGGTCCGGAAGCACACAGGAGTGGTCAAAAAGCTACACTAGGGAGCAAACAGTACATGGCAAATGTTGATGAGCATAAGAATCCCCTGGGTATCTTGTTAAATACTCATTCTGGTTTAGTATATAGAGCTGTGTTCTCTGATTCCTCACTTCTACTAAGCTCTCAGATGATGCCAGTGCTGCCATCTATGAGTAGCACTAGGGTAAAGGAAGCAGTCTAAAAAATATAACACTTTTGATCAGTTTTGCAAAGCTAAATAGATTTAGCCAAATAACAAAGAGGATCAATTTGGGGGCATCTGGGTGGCTCAGTCGGTTAAGCATCTGACTCTTGATTTCGGCTCAGGTCATAATCTCACAGTTTGTGAGTTCCAACTCCGCATCGGGCTCTGCATTCACAGTGCAGAGTCTGCTTGGGATTCTCTCTCTTTCCCTCTGTCTCTGCTCCTGCTGCGTTCTCTCTCTCTCTCTCTCTCTCTCTCTCTCTCTCTCAAAGTAAATAAATAAACTTAAAGAAAAAAAAAGAGGGTCAATTTGGTCTTCTACTCTTCCCATTTTAGATATTAAAGTTGTTTTTGAGATATAAATTAGCAAAATCTGGGCATAATGAATGGCATCTGTTTCCACAATAGAACCGTCTAGAGGTTGTCAATAAGTATATATTGAAGAATTTAAGAAGCTCCAAATCTACAATCAAGGTAAATTACCTATAGCCCAGGAATGGCAGGAATGGTAGACAATTCTAATTTGAAAATGAGACTTCATCATTTTGTTTACATGTTTGAAGAAGTACTGTGTGGTAGAAAAATTTTTATCCTCTGGAAATGTACTTCTCAGTCTTGTCAATTATTATAACCTGAGGCCATTTTAAACAATAGCAATAACCCAGCCCCACCTTGGATCAATTAAATTTTAGTCTATGGTTGGGCCCAGTCATCAATAGTCTTAAGTATTCCTCAGATGATTCAAATAACCAGAGCTGAGACGTGCTGATGGAGAGGCGAGAAACAAAAAAAAAAAAAAAACACCAAAAAAAAAAAAAAAAAAAAGAATCAGAGGTTGGAAGTAGTGAATAAAAACATTAACCAAGGAAAGGAGGGCCCCAAAATGTGAAGCTGCATAGATCAAGCTCTCAGCCCTATAAAAGACAAATTTTACTGGATGGGTTAAGTAAACAAGGAAGACTCTTAAATTAAAGATCAAGACTGCTGCAAGAGAGGAGAGATTGAATTCAACTCTGTTGAAACAAAATGGGGACGTGTTTTTAAGCACTGAGCGAGCTAGTGGGAAAGTACTGGAGGACCCTGTGGAGAGGTTAGTAAATGTGATTAGGCCATCTGATTTGCTACTTGGCATTTACCAAAGTTAGGCTTCTATTCTCCCACATAGGCTGAGAGATAGGGGCACTATCTTTCTAGATGATTATATTTCAAAGGAATGGCTTCCAGATTCTTGGGAAAGACATTCCTGGGTTGTAGAAGATTTACAAATCAATGGAGCAGAGAAAGATTTTACTTTTCAAAAAGTTGCAATTTTTCAAAAGTAAGTGCTCCAAGAAAAAGAAAGGACCTCTAGTCAGAAAAAAAGGTCTGTTAAAAGTTTAGTCAAGCTGAGGAGAATGTTAAGTGCATCCTGGTTAACTCTCATGCACTGGAACCAGACAGTGCCTTTCCAGTTCTATGGTCACTAAACTTTTGATTTAAATGTGGCTTCTCGTGGACACCTGCTTAGAGGAAAAGCACTGTCAGGTCAACTGGAACATTCTAGAATTCCATGAAGCAGGTCAGTGTTATTTTCTCAAAGTGAATTGTAAATTCTTGAAAAAAATGGTCTAATCTGATTCTCTAATATCATGAAATTCATAGGTTGATCTATGTCCATTCTATTTATAGATGTCTCAGCCTTTCAATTTGAGAAATTTACATTAATAACCTTTCTAAGATGCAAGAACAACAAAATACTGTTTTTTTCACATTTATTCATTTTTGATAGAGAGAGGCAGAGCATGAGCAGGGAAGAGGCAGAAAGAGAGAGGGAGACAGGATCTGAAGCAGCCTCCAGGCTCTGAGCTATCAGCACAGAGCATGACCACAAGGCTTGAACTCACAAACCAGGAGATCATGACCTAAGCTGAAGTCGGACCTTTAACCCACTGAGCCACCCAGGCACCCTGAACAACAAAATACCATTAAAGCAGTGTTTACCAATGAACACACTCTGAACTAGCATGAGTTAGATTAAATTATCTATAACATAGATAAGCAACCAGTTTAATTTTCCTCTTCAGATTCTTATTTTCACACTTTCTATTCAAAATCAGATTTTTGATTGGGCTAGGGAAAGATTTTCATTGCAAGAGGTAAAGGGGGCTTTTCAGTGCATTTTCTTCCTTGCTTCCTAAAATTCTGGGCTGTGGACTTGGGAAGAGAAGTGGTTCAGCTATTGGAACTGAACACATGTAAACAAACAGGCAGTAATGTTTTGACCTTCTGGATCCTGGTTTGAAGTGGGTATTACAAACAAGGGACTATATTTACCATTTCTCTAAGAGTAAGTTCTTGTTCCTGTTGACATTAGGATAGAATGCAGTGGTTACACTTCAATAGAATTATGTTCCCAATTGCAAAGATTTGAGGAATCTTAACTAAACATTGAGAGATTTTTTCGTTGTTGCTAGTGGAATGGATTTATAGGGAAACTGCTCAAATGGAAATGTGAAAGAACTTAACACTTTGTAAAAGGAAAAAGAACTTAACACTTTGTAAAGGAACTTTAGAATTAAAGCAAATGAATTAAGCCCTCTAGAAATCCCTATGACAATCTGTATTTACAAGTTTAATATATGCTATCATTTTTATATCAGTTTTATGACTGACCTGCTTTCAACAAACAATGACATTTGAGTTTTCTAGCAATGAGGATGAGTTGCTTAAACCATCCATATTTTTACCCATACCCTCTTTTAACCCCACATGAAACTAAGTAGACAGGGACGGCTCAGGTTATTGTCACTGGGGTGATGTTTGTGGTAAATGTGTGTGTGTGTGTGTGTGTGTGTGTGTGTGTATATATATATATAAAGTTAAAGGAGAAAGGAAACTGAATTAATGAGAGGTAGACCTTTAGAAGGAATTAAAATGAGAAGCTGTTCTTTACTTACTGGTTGAAATCAATAATTAGTCCAATGGAGAGCAATAAGAAGTAAAATTATTTTCCCAGAGTATCCAGTGCAACCACTTTGTAAGTTAACTGTTATTAAAGCTCTATTTAGGCATCCACTGAGAGGAAGGCAGGATTACCATCAGTGGATGACACACAGTGATTTTGTTTGATTTCTTCACAAAACATGGGAGGTTTGTTTGCTCAGCACTGCTATATAAACTGCAAATTTACAGTGTTAAATATATATGCCCTTTTTCTTCAGTATTCAGTAGAATAGTAGGCTGGCCTTTGAAATCAGATATAACCAGGGTTTCAGTGACAGTTTCCTTTAATCATTATTAGGCATCATGTTTATTATGTGTACTGAAAGCATTAGAGCATGCTGGATGATGAGCCACTCCAGTGACAGGTGGAAGACACTCCCAGAAGTTGTGAGGAAAGAGTGTATCATCAAGAGCAGTATTACTGAGCTAGTGACTAGAGGCATCATGAGAAGGAAGTATCTGGTTTGAGAGTGATGGTTGGGACGACACTACCTGTGTGATAAATGGAAACTACTGGAACCGAATCAGCGTGAACACTGAATCTTGTTCTCATGAGTAACATGCTGCACCTGAGTTTAAACATGAACCAGTTGATCTTACTCCTAGATTGTCCACAGGCTCTAAACAGATACCTAACATTCAAAAGATGTACCCCTGTGGGTGTCACTGTGTTTGTACAACATCAATGTGACTAGGCAGTTAGGAAAATGTTTGTCGGCATAAATGAAATTATCTGTAACTTATTTCAATCGTTTACTTCACAGCCAACACTCTAGATGGAGGAGCAGGGGAGATGAATCTGAATTCCAACCCGAAAATAGCTGGAAGAAGCAAAAGTCCCCAGGACCCTGGACCAACAGGGATTAAGATCAGAGACAGGCAAAAGGATCCAAGTGGCCATGTGCACTGCTCCAGGGAACAGCAAAAGCCTGAGATTGCCAGAGGCCCAGGGAGCTGATGAGTGGGAGACATGGCAGAAAGCCACATGGGTAATCAAAGGGCCCCTTCCCTGAGGCCTTGACTTCAACAGCAAATCCAGATGCAACTAAAGGCTCAGAGAAATAGATCTACATGTGGCTAGGCCCATGTTTGTATGTGAGAGTGTGTATGTACCATCAGCCAGAAAATAGGTTGCTTATTGGGTCATTTTGATTTGCTTTTCTGTCACAGTTCAAGTTAACAAATAAGCAGTTACGGGCTTATTTGAGTGGCTCAGTTGGTTAAGCCTCAGACTTCAGCTCAGGTCATGATCTTGCATTTTGTGAATTTGAGCCCCCAGTGGGGCTTGTGCTGACAGTTCAGAGCCTGGAGCTTGCTTCAGATTCTGTCTCCCTGTCTCTCTGCCCCTCCCCTGTCACATTCTGTCTCTCTCTCTCTCTCCGAAATAAACAAAGACACACACACACACACACACACACACACACAGAAACCCCACAGGCTTTTTATAGATAGAAGGTGCTTCAAAATGATTTATCAACAGGGGGCCTGGGTGGCTATGTCGGTTAAGTGTAGGACTTTAGCTCAGGTCATGATCTCAGGGTTCAGTTCGTGAATTTGAGTGCTGCATCAGGCTCTCTGCTGTCAGCACAGAGCCTGTTTTGGATCCTCTGCCCCGCCCCCCCCCCCCCCACCAACCATCCCCCACTCATGTGAACACTCTCATAAATAAACATTAAAAACAATTATTTTGGTCACCTGGGTGGCTCAGTCAGTTAAAGCATGTGACTCTTGGTTTCAGCTCAGGTCATTATGTCACAGTTTCTGGAGTTTGAGCCCCATGTTGGACTCTGTATTCGCAGCATGGGGCCTGCTTGGGACTCTCTCTCTCTCCCTCTCTCTCTGTCCCTCTTCTGTCTCTGTTTCAAAGTAAATAAATAAATAAGCTTTAAAAAATAAATAAAAATTCAAAAAATGATTTATCAGCAAACAAGTATTTCTTAGTGGAGGCTGGAACAAAAGTAAGCTTCAAGGTAGCATGATCTTTAATCTGCTAGGATGAGTTAGAGAGATTGTGCTAGTTGCGAATGGTAGTCTGAGACTGTTTAGGCTGCATTACACTGAAGTCATCTCTCTAACCCTAGATCTCATCAAAAGGGAGAGTCTACAGAAGCATGGTTGTCAGTTGTAGAAAGAAGTACGTGGTCTGGGGGTGGGATAGGAAGCACGACTATACCTATCTTTGTTTGAATTGGGTTTGTGCTTCATGTAGAATATGGAGTGAAGAAACAGAAAATGAAAACACCTTCACTTTTACCTAAAGTTTCTCACCATAGCTCAGTATTACATGCAGAGAAAGGTAAAATTGGGAGTAACTATGAAATATTGGAAAGGTGAGATATGTCCAAAAAGGAAAGGAAAAAAAAATGTGGCATGTGACCCATGAACGAGCGAAAAGCAAACATTGACTTTGAGTCCATCTCAATATTAGTTTTAGCAAACAAAGTCTTTAAAAAAATATTGAAGGGAAAATAGGTTGAAAATTTCTAAAGAAACTGTGGATTTAAAGAGTAAACTGAGCAATTCAGCAAAGAAATGGAATCTATACAAAGAGCCAAGTGGAAATTTTATAACTGAAAAACATAATAGCTGAAATGAAAACTTCAGTGGATAGGTTAACAATAGCATAGTGATGGAAGATGGAAAGAAAGGTCAGTAAATTTAAAGATAACCTAGTAGGAAAAATATCTAATTTGAAAAACAAAGAGAAACAATTTAAAGTGAAAGAGTCTGAGGGACTTGTAGAACAATATTAAAAATTTGAACATATGGATAATTAGGTCTCAGAAGAGGAAGCATAAAAGTGTGGCAGAAAAGTGGGCCAAAAAGAAACAGAGGCCAAAGTTTTGCAGTTGCGATGGAGATCATCAATTTACAGACTCAAAATGCTCAATGAACAAAACCTATCAAAACAGAATTATATGTCCGGTGAAAATAAGGACTTTTTCAGATAAATGAATACCGAAAGGAGTCACTGTTCTTAGGTCTCCATTACTTCATATGATAAAGGATTTTCTTAAGACTGAAAGAAAATACTATTAACTGGAAACCCAGATCTATAGGACTGGAAATAGCAAATAAGTTTGTAAATACAAGTCTATAGTTGTACTATGAAAAAGAAGAAATAACAAGTGTTGGCAGGAATGTGGAGAAAAGGCAACACGTATGCACTGTTAGGAATGTAAATCGGTGCAACCAGTATGAAACATGCTATAGAGGTTCCTCAAAACCTAGAAATAAAACTATCAATTCTACTTCTGGGTATTTATTCAAAGAAAACAAAAATGCTAACTTGAAAAGATGTATGCACCCCCTTGTTCACTGCAGCCTTCTTTACAATAGCTAAGACATGGAAATAACCTAAGCATCCACTGACTGATGAATGAATAAACAAGATTTGGTGTGTGTGTGTGTGTGTGTGTGTGTGTGTGTGTGTGTGTATTATTCAGCCCTAAAAAAGAAAGAAATCTTGTCACTTGTGACAATATGCGTAGACCTGGAGGACATTATACTAAGGGAAACAAGTCAGACAGAGAAAGGTAAATACTTTATAATCTCACTTGTATCTGGAATCTAAAATAAAAACAAACAAAAAAGCTTACAGATCCAGAGAACAGATTGGTGGTTGCAAAAGGAGAGCAAAAAATGGGTAAAATGGGTCAAAATTTACAAACTCCAGTTATAAAACAGGTAAGTCATGGGGTTTTATTGTACAGCATGGTGGCAATCGTTAATAATACTGTATTGCATATTTGAAAGTTGCCAGATGAGTAAATCTTAAAAATTCTCAGCGTAAGAAAAAAATTGTAACTATGTGTGATGACGATGACAGATATTAACTAGACTTATTGTGGTGATCATTTTATAATATGTGCAAATATCAAACCACCATGATGTACACTTGAAACTAATGTCATGTACCAATTATTCAATAATAATAAAAAGTCTGTGCTTTTTTTCCTTCTTCTCCTGGACCCTTAAAAGAACACTCAGTTTTTACAGGAAAAAAAATATATAAATGTTATTATGTACATAACTACATAATTTGATGATGGCCAAACTCTACAATTTTTTCATAAACAGCCAATTTTCTTTGACAGGTAAATACATAATAACAATAGCACAAGGGATAAAGCACAGAGTAAACAGAATAACACTTTTGTTAACTTGTTGCATTTGTAGAACACTATCCATCAGCTTGATCTCAGAGACCATACCATGGCAAGCTAGCCAACAAGTGAAGAGCACACATGCTTTTCAAGTCTACGTGGAAGATTGACATTATATGCCAGACAATACAAATCCTCACAAGCAATAAATCTTACAGAGTATGTTCTCAGAAAACAATGAAACTAAATGAAACATCAAAGAAATTCCCTAATATTGGTAAGTTAACTAATATATTTTGTAAATATCTGATGGGTCAAAAAAAAAAAAAAGAAAGAAAAATATCATGAAGGAAATTTTAAAAAATATTTTGAACTGAAAGAAAATGAAAACACAAGATACCAAAATTGTAAGATATAGCTAAAGTAGTGCTAACAGTGAAATTGATAGCTTTATATACTCATTAGAAAACAATTTTAAGAAGATTAAATGATAATGACCTAAGTTTATGAACATAGAACTAGAAAAGAAGAGATAATTACAACCAAAAGTAATTAAAATAAAAGAGCAGAAATAATTGAAATAGAAAATACAAATTGAGAGCAATTAATAAACCCCACATCATTTGAAATGATGAATATAATTGATAAATCCTAAGAAAAACTGGTCAGTATAAAAAAAGAGAAAATACAAATTTCCAATATCAGGAATTAAAGAGGGGCTATAACTGCAGGTATTACAGACAGTTGAAGAATAATAAAATAATACAATGAATAATGTATAAATTTAATAATTTCTATGATTTAGACAAAATCCTTGAAAAATTCAGTTTCTTAAGACTTATTGAATTAGAAATAAAAATTCCAAATGACTTGGTATGAATTAAAATAATTTATAATCAAATCATTCCCAGGTAGTTTGATGAAATTTATCATTAATTTAAGAGAGAAATAATAGCAATCTCTTACAAACTCTTTCAGAAAACAGATGAGCAGGGATTGCATCTTGACTCATTTTATCAGGTGACCGTAATATCTGATAAAAATACTTCTCTATAGCTTTTTATCTAGATATATTTATTTATAACAACCTACAGTTTACTACACATAATTAATATGTATGTAAAAAACTAACAAAATGTAAGCAAATCATATCCAGCAATAAATCAAAAGGATGATAAATAATGACCAAGTGAATAAGAACTAAATTCAGCATTTTAAATTAATCAAAATTAAATGAAAAATAGGCATCAACCATAATAAAGAAGAAAAATCATAAGATAATTTTAATAACTGCAAAAAACTATTTAACATAATTAAACCTATATTCATGTTGAAAACTCCTCTCAGAAAACTAGGAATACAAAAAATATCCTTAATTTATAAGCAACACACATAAAATCTTCATAGTTAACATATTAATTTATGGGAAAATATTGACTGTTTCTCTTTAAAATCAGGATAAAGATAAAGACGTCTTTACTTGACAATTTTAATACATATCATACTGAAGTCTATAGCTGGAGCCATAAGGCAAGCAAAGAAATGAGTCATAAATACTAGAAAGAGGGAATGCTCTACTGGTAGAGGAAATGACTGTATAGAAAAACCTAAGGAAAAAACAAAAGAGTTATTGGAACTAATAATTTAGCAAAGACTCAAGATACTATACTGATATAAAAATAAATTATATATGTTATACAATTTAGCAAAAGAACACTGGAAAATTAGTTTAAATGTCATTAAAAACATGAACTACGTAAAAACAGACTCTTAACTGTGGAAAACTAGTAGAGGGTTACTAGGGGGAAGTGAATGTGGAGATAGGTGAATTAGGTAAGGAGAATTAAAGATATAGAAGTTTTGAATCACTATACTGTATACCTGAAACTAATATAACACTGTATGTTAATTACATTAGAATTAAAATTAAAAAATAAAAAATAACTACTTCGTAGTAAATCTAACCGGATTAAATTTAACCAGATTTACAGATGTATATCTTAAAAATAGAAAATATGCTTAGACAAATTCAAGAATATCAAAATAAATGGGCATATTCCATGTATATGTATTGGAAATACAATATTGATAAGATGCCATTATTCCCCAACTCACATGTAGATTCAGCAAAATTGCAAACAAAATCCTAGAAAGCCATTTTCTAGAACTTGGTAAGTTGAGATAAAAATTCATGTGGAAATGAAAAGAACTAAAACAATAAAGATATTTTTTAAAAGAAAAAAACAAGCTGAAGCGTTTACAATAGGATGTAAAAGTTTACTATAAACTTACCAAAATCAAGAGGGCATTGTCATAAATATAGGTTTATTTATATATTGATAGAAAGAAGAGAGTAATGTCTGTACATATGTCATCAATTGATTTTCTACAAATATTCCAAGGTAATTTGGAAATAATTCCAAGAGAAAAGGGCAGTCTCTTAAACAAATCAGTACTGGGTCCATTGGATATTGGTATGAAAAATGCACTTCAGATTCTGACCTCATGTGTTATACAAAATTTAATTCAAAATAGATCATATGTGGGGCACCGGGATGGCTCTGTCAGTTAAGCCTCCGACTTCAGCTCAGGTCGTGATCTCTCAGTTTGTGGGTTTGAGCCCCATGTCGGGCTCTGTGCTGACAGGCTGACAGCTCAGAGCCTGGAGCCTGCTTCAGATTCTGTGTCTCCCTCTCTCTCTGCCCCTCCCCACTCATGCTCTGTCTCTCTGTCTCTCAAAAATAAACATTAAAAAAATTAAAAACTAATACTAAAACAAAATAGATAATATATCTAAATGTAAAATCTAAAACATAGGGGAAAAAAATAAAACTTTACAACCTGCAGGTAGGCCCACATTTTTAGATAACACTCAAAATGCAAGAATTATATAGGAAAAAATGATAAATTGGATTTTTTTTGTTCTTAAAACCATTCAAAATTAAAAGATAAAAGACAGACTACAAAAAATATTCCCAATACATTTATCTGACAAGGACTTTGTGTTTAAAATATTGAAAGAAATCTTACATTCCCTCAATTGGAGGAAAAACCACCCAAATAGGAGAAACAGACAAAATATTTGAATCATAACGTCCAAAAGCACATATGTGACGGCAAATAATCATATGAAAAGATTAGCCATTAGGGATATACCCACTTAAACCACAATATGACACAAACAGCACTTTACACACATATTAGAGGGGCCAAAGTTAAAAAGATTGACAACACCAAGTGTTTCTGGGGATCTGAAGAAACTGAAATTCTCATATTTGGCTGGCAGAAGTATAAAGATGTTTAAATCACTTTGGAAAAGAGTTTGGCAGTTTCTTATAAAATTTAGCACCCACTTACATTGCGCAATTCCAAACAAGAGAAATAAAAAAATATGTCTACACAAAGTCTCATGTTCCTAGCAGCTTTATTCATAATAATCAAAAGGTGAGAACAATCCAAATGTTTATAATCAAGAAATAATATACAGTTGACCTTGAACAACACAGGTTTGAACTGCATGGGTCCAAGTATACACAGACTTTTCTTTCAATAAATACAGTACTGTCAATGTATTTTCTCTTCCTTATGATTGTCTTAATAACATTTCTTTTTCTCTGGTTTACTTTATTGTAAGAATACAGCATATACACATATAACATACAAAATATGTGTTAATTGTCTGTTATTGGTAAGGCTTCTGGCTGACAGTAGGCTACAAGTAGTTAAGTTCTTGGGAAGTCAAAAGTTCTATATGGATTTTTAACTGCATGGGGAGTCAATGCCTTAATATTCTGTTCAAGGGTCAACTGTATTGCGGTATATTCCATACAATGGAATACTATTCCTCAATAAAAAGGAACAAAAGTCTGCCACAGGTAACACCATGCATTAATCACGACTAAAAAAATCCTTTTTCTGAGTGATAATGGTCAGCTTTCAGAGAGTACTATTATATTTATACAAAATTTTATATCAAAACAATCTAAAATGATAGAATTGGATCAGTGTTCACTAGGTCAGGAAATGGGGAATGTTAACTGCAAAAGGTGTGTAATGAAACTTTTTAGGCTGATAAAAGCCTTGTGTCTTAGATGGGGTGATAAATTTATGGTTGTAAAAACTTGTCAAAAACTTACTAAATTTTGCACATGAGTACATTTTCTGAGATATAAATAAACCATGTTTGTAAATCAAGGAACAAACACGCTTGCATTTGTGTGACACACCTTGTACACATCCACACGCACTTTGGCTTTGCTTCTAACATATGCGTATTTTAGTTTTACAATTTTATTCTCATTCCAAAAAGTCAACATTCATTTAACAATTTTTAAGGACCGCTATGCACTTGGCCGTCTTCTAACTCTTCTACTCTTGGCAGTGGGTCAAGCAGGAACATACCTATTGCCCACATTTTACCAGTGATCTTTACTGGAAACAAACAAAATAAGACATGATATAATGTCAGGCAATGATGAATTATGAGCAAAAAAGAAACTCAAGTTACAGGGATAGAGTGATGGGTGTGCAATTTTAGTGTAGTCAGGAAAGCAGTCTCAGAGGAGATGACATCGGCTCAAAGACCCGATTGTCAGACAAAGCAAGGTGATATCTGGGGCAAGAGTGTTCCAGGTAAAGGGTATGGTTTGTATAAAAGTTCTCACACTACTGACGCTTTTAGAGTATATAATGTTACAAATATGTTCAAACAAACAATACTCATATCAGTTTTCAGGGTCAGTTAATGATGTTGAAGTAATTTCAGTTCATTTCAATATGAAGACCTTAAAGTGTGAGGATGCATCAATACGGGCATCAATTTCTCCTGATTCATATGGTTTCTGACCTTGAAGACCTCATTGATTTCTCATGTCGTTACATTTGGATTTGGTCAATGTCGTATCCATGAGAAATGGAGCATTCCGGCAAAGATATAAAATGTTCTTGGTTTTTTGGCTTTTAGGAAAATGACTTCATAGAGAATGCAAAATCTTTCTTCTGTGCTTTGTGTAAAGGCCTATCAGCCTTGGGTATCTTGTTGTTCAAAGAATTACACAGTATTGTTATTTCTGGTTGCTTCTTAATTCAATTAAAAACATTGGTTAAGTGTCTAATATTTACCAGTTTGTATACTGGACACCTTACTTATAGCAAGCATTATGTATGTGTGTATTTGCACACATAGCCACAAATACACACACATATATATATATATATATATATACACACACACACATACACACATACATACACACATATATTTTCTATACATATATGTATTTATATTTAAATATGTATACATGTATATATTTTATATATATATGCATATATTTCATATCTATATAAATCTATTTGATATAAATCAAATAGGTCTATACATGTACATCAAATTTGATAAATATTTGTCAAATATATATGTATATTTGTATATGTGTATATATGTTTCACAGCTTTATCTATGCATGTACATGTGCCATATATATTTTATAGATAAGGAAACTGAAACTCAGAGATATTAAAAAATTTGCCTAAGGTCCAAGAAGAGTTGTTTCCATGGTCTACCTCCAAAATTTAGATTCATTGTATATCAAGAACAGAGAATTCAGTTGGGTACTGAAGACTTAGATGAAGGTAGGTAAGACGTGAGTTAGTGTCTGATCGGTGAGATCACCTGACCACTTATTATATTTCTATCCTTTAAATGTGAAGTTATAGGTATAATGACATGTCTGGAGAGGATTTTGAAGAGATTATGTTTTATATAACATTATTTGGTTTATACACATACAACAATATATGTGGTCTTTGTCACGTAGGAATATGTTTATGAAAATGAGAATATTATATGAGGACTTTAGGTATCATTTTAGAAAAGCTCAAGCTAGAAAGTCTCTGTGAATCGTGCTTGGCCGAAACTCAAATTCAGTAAGGCTCAAATTGATAAATCTTCCAAACATAGCCTGACATATAAACAATTTGCTTTTTCAGTGCTTCTATAAAAAACAGAGAAATATATACATTGGTCTTACATAATTGAACTCCTAAAAATAAGCCAGAGTGTGTATGCATTTTAGCAAGCCATTATATAAAAGGAAAATATTTTAGGGTAAGAAATTTAATGTTTTGAAAACTTGACAAAGAAAATATCTCTTGATTTCTTTTAAGTTAGAATTAATATATTATGCAAAGCTAGGAAATTTCCAGTAGAAATTGAGGAGATTTCAAAGGACTGGAAAGTTCAATTAGATAGATAAAACCAATAATAAAAGTAGCAATATATATTGTGTGATAATTGTGGGCCAAACAATGTTCTAAATTCTTTACATCAGTTAATGGATTTGACTCTCCTGATTAATGAATTTCTACCTATGTAGAACTTGGACTCAGAAAGGTCGGGTCACTTGCCTAAGCTCATACTTATGGTAGAACTGACTTCAGAGCCTGGCCTTTAAATCAATGTGCACATGACTTCAAACTTTATATGTCTGATAAAATTAGGTTTGTCTTCCTAGTAACACTGTACTTAATGTCCAAACTCCCATATTGTTCACAATAAATGAAGTAGAATTGCAATTCATTATAATAGGTTTGCTGAATAGTGATGATGATACTGATACGTTTGGTAATAATTAACTACATAATAATTTTTAAAACTTACAAAAGGCAAACCCTGAATTCTTTCTAGACACACAGAGGGGAATTAGAAATGGGGACATAAGAGATCATATAGCTCCCAAGTGACAGAAAAAAATGGGGTGCAAGGAAATCACTGATGGACAAAGAGAGTAATTGTGCATTCTAAATTTCCAAAGTCCTCCTGTGACCCAGGCTATTATTTCTGACCATGAATGTCTGTGAGATTGCCTGTTATGCACGTAGGTTTGTATTTACTTACAATAGATTTTCTCTTTACTTGAAAAACAAAACAGGGGCACCTGGGTGGCTCAGTCTGTTAAATGTTCCACTCTTGATTTCAGCTCAGGTCATGATCCATGGCTCATGAGTTCAAGCCCCAAGTCAGGCTCCATGCATGGAGCCTGTTTGGGATTCTCTCTCTCCCTCTCTCTCTGCCCCTCTCCCATGTTCTCTCTCTCTCTCTCTCTCTTAAAATAAAGAAATAAATTTTAAAAATTAAAAAAGAAAAGAAAAACAAACAAAATATGTGTTTAGTCCTGCCTCTACCAATAGCTGGTTGAAGACCTGGGATGTTACTTAATCAATATGGGCTTCAGTTTCATTATCTATATCAATACCTGCTTTATTGGTGTCATAGAATTGTTTGACCAATAGATCATACGTTGTCACTAATGTTTTGAAGATTTTATGTTCCTTAGAGGGTGATGAGCATAGAAGTGAGTTTGCTGCTATGTGTCTTCAACCTTGAATGCAGACAGGAACAAAAAGCTTGTACCACTAGCCTTGTGACTGATGCTTATTTGTTTTTCATAAAATCTGAAAACAAAACAAAAATGTGTGCAAGCAACGGATCTAAAAGGAAGAAAATGAAGGCTTACACACAAGGTGTCTTGGAGAGACCAGGGACATTTAGGGTGCATTTAGTTTGGGAACATCCTTTGACAAGCAATGCAGTAAACATGTTCCTTTTCACAGGATTTTCTTGGAAACTTCAAAAGGCTTCTCTAAGCTATAAATTATTAAATGTATTAATTAAAAACAAAGTGCCATTTACATTTTTAAAAGTACTTAAGAGTTTGTAACATTGATTTCTTCCTAGTTTTCATTTAAAAGATCTATTCATGTGTAGTATTAATGCTAACATGATTTATACTATACTATCTCCATCTAATTGTGTATGATTTTCTGAACCAATATTTTGGATATTCAAAAAGATTTTATAAGGAACAATGCTGAGATATTAGAGGAAAATGTTATCAATTATATGAATTCAGATTATATCCTTCTTCTCCATGTATGAACAGAGACCCTTCTATCTTTTGACACTCTCTCTCCTGGGTTCCCTTGTCACAGTTTCATGCTGTTACTGATCCTGTAGCTTATCCTCATACTCTGTATGTATTTACCATTTAAAGTGCTGCATTAGAAATGTTACCAAGTTAGTCCAGGTGATCGAGACTATTCACATTTTTAACACAATTTTTTAATGTTGGTTCTGTCAGCTTCTAAGTGGGCAAGTTCTCAGAATTCTTTATAATATAAACTTACAATTTCACAGGCATGGCAGCATTCCACATCACAGGAACAAAGTGATATCTGCTAAGTCAAATAAATTTTTGGAGCAGAATTATTCCCTTGAGAAAAAAAAAAGGATTTATTGTATTCATTGTATCTACTACATATGGAAGTTAGTTATCCTGTTAAATTATTGCAGCCTCGTGCTCAACCATCATCTCAAGTGGTACATCTGCTCAACCACCCTAAATAGTCCGTGATTGTGAAAGCTGGACGTGCCTAACACACTATTCTGTATTCAACTGGGACCCAAGACTTTGCAGGTGGTGAAAAGGAAATACTTTAATGATGGAGCCACTACTTTCCTCTACCTGTGGGTGGAAGTAAACTGTTTGTTTTGAATCACCAATTGTCTATTTCACATATGGGCATTGATTTCTGTTTCTTTTTTTTTTCCAATTTACTTCTACAAGTTTTGACTGAAATGACATATCCCATTACATTATGTTGCTTCCCCCGATTTCTTGATTGATTCCACCTAAGTGTGAAATATTTAAACACACACACACACACACACACACACACACACACACACATACATCAGTTGCTTTGCAATCTTTTGTTTGCTTATCTGTTTACTGTAATAGATAGTTATGGGTCTTTTGGGGACCATGAAACCCCATGTCTGAGTCTGGCTCTCTTCTCCTTTCCTTAATCATGTTCTGCTGTAAAGATTCTGGTTTTGTTAAATGACACACACTTCTTAAAATTAGACTTTATTATCATATTAAAGGATACAGGAAAAACTATTTTTTTAATAAGAGGGTGATTCAAATGATTACAAACATTCTTCAAGGTTATAATACTATATATTTCCTGTTATACTGAACAGGAATTGCTAAAAACTACAAACTTCCCAGGGCAGTGTTTCCTTTCAAAGGAAACACTTTAAATCCTTGAGCCTAGGGAGAAAGTATGATAGAAGGAGGCGCAAAAAAAAAAAAAAAAAAAAAAAAAAAAAAAAAAAAGTGTGGCTATATAAATTTGGAAAAAGACTTCCAGGCACCACTGATACTAAAGTGGAAACATTGCATGCCATATAGTAGTCACTCAATAAATATTTAATGAACAGGGAAGGCTATAAAAATTTCAAGTACATGGAACAAAGTGTATGTAGTCAAAAACATCTTGTAAAAGTTGTTTTGAGGGAGGCCTTAGGAGAGCTTACTTGCAATAAAAGATAAGCAAGCTTCTGAATTTCCAGCATTTTCACAGCTTTGTGCAGTATCAATGAGGCAGAGACTAGAGCAGTGGTAATAGAGTTAGGGATACTACATGTTTGAAGCAGTAAATTTCTGTAATTTAAAGACTAACTCTGAATGAGTTCAAACAGATTCTAAAAATGCTGATTTGTAAATGAATCTGGGGCACGAACGTGCTTTATGAGAGGTAGCCAATTTTGGGGCAGCATGGGAACTGGATTTGTAGAATCCACTGGTGTCATATATGTGTCATATGTGTGTCATATGTGATAATTATAGATGTTAATGACACCACATGGCCAACATGGATAAGAATACTCTTTACCTATAATTTTCCTCTACACAAAGCTTCTTGCAGAAACTACTGGCAATCAGCATGGGCCTATGAGTTGAAACCAGTTAGTCATCTCTGGCCTACTTATTCAATAATGAGAATGGAATTGAAGTTAACAGCTAAACACATTTGTAGTTATTCCTATGATCAATGTGGTCAAATTTACGATTACTTTTTTTTAGAGGGGTTCACTTTAATTAGAGGTTTAGCTCACCACATATCATTCATTCCATATCTTAAGTTCTGTGCTTTTTAAAAAAAAATTTAACATTTATTTATTTATGAAAGACAAAGAGATAGAGCATAAAGAGGGGAGGGGAAGAGAGAGAGGGAGACACAGAATCTGAAACAGGCTCCAGGCTCTGAGCTCTCAGCACAGAGCCCAATGTGGTACTCGAATCCACGAACCATGAAATCATGACCTGAGCTGAAGTCAGATGCTTATAAGTTCTGTGCTTTTAATTGAAAGATTTTGCAGGCTATCAAAAACTACTTCAGGAGCTGTAAGCAGAAGTTATTGAATGGGAGTGAATCCGATCAACAATTTAAAGCATTACCTTTCTGTACTGATTGTATTGAAGATAACAAATACGATATTCTGTAAATATTAAAGTATTCTTTGATTTCCTTCCTTACCCTCTTACATATGTTTCATCGACAACTTCCATCACCTTATTTGGGAGGGTCCCTCAGGGCCCCAGGCTGGAGAGGGCAGATAACTGAGCTTAGAGCAGGGCATTAGCTTGAAAACCAAGCTTTGTGATGAAAGAGGATTTACTCAATTCCTTAGTTCCCAGATAACGTGTCATGGGCCAAGCCTGGAAGAACAGATGGTATCTTGCAAAGTGAGGGAAGGTATACCTTTCTGCCAAATAAGCTGAATCTGAGGCTAGACTAAGAGAAGTAAGACGTAAAAGGATAAAAGAGCAACTCATGCTTTCTGTTCCTAGGCATGGTGAAGAAAGCATTGTAAATAAATAGGGCAGACTGTAGGGTTCTTGTTCATTTTTTCCCCTCGAATGGGGATTGATCTTGAAGAAAGAAAGGGGTTTTCTCTAGATTTACACTGTTAATATGACAACGCCTGGATGAAAACAGAGGGTATTTTGCTGATGAAAATAGAGGGTATTTTGCTGATTCCCTTCTCATTTATGACTCTGGAAGGAGTTGCCCAACATCTTTTTTTTTTTTTTTTTTTTAAGTTTATTTATTTATCGTTGAGAGAGAGACAGCGCATGCTGTACAAGCTGGGAAGGGGCAGAGACAGGATCTCAGGAAGGCTCCGTGCTGTCAGGGTGGAGCAGGATATGGAGCTAGAATTCAGAAACCTTGAGATCATGACCTGAGCTGAAATCAAGAGTTGAACGCTTAACCGACTGAGCCACCCACGTGCCCCAGAGGTGCTCAGCATCTTGCGGCACTGTCCTCCTGGCACATCCTTATTGGAACAGTGTGCTGAGCTGAATGGCTGCTATGAATACTCCCTTGGCTTCATGTTATATACAGCATCCAAAAGTCCTCACTTTTGATGAGGGATAGAAAAGGTGGTCTAAGGGACTGATGAGGTGCTCCTCCAAGTGATAAGGTAAGATCTGGAGAACTGATACCAAAAGGAAGGATCATACTGAGCCCAAGATTCAGTAGACCTGGTCTCAGGATTACTCAGACAGTAAGACAAAAACTGGCCAGTATCCCCTAAGAGTGTTTTCTGAGATTTAAGAAAGTAATTTTAGTTATTCAATTCTTTTGTTAGTTCAGTCACGTACTATATGTATCATATCACCCAGATATCTTTTTTTTTTTGAATTGCTAATACCAAAAGAGCATATTTTACAGCTGAGATAGAACGTTAGTGTACAAACAGAAACAAGAAAGGTTTATGTAAAAAATGGAGAATCATTTGTGCAGTAAAGTGTGACAGAGTATGGATCATATCAATTAAAAAGCAGATACTGTGTTAATAATGTATTATTAATAGCATTATCAATTAAGATATCGATATAAGGATTTAGTTCTTCTTTGATGAGATTCTACATATTTGAAGAAAGTAATTTCTTAAAGAGTCTATAAATAAAGGGAGATATTGTCAATTATAAGATATTTCAGAAAATGAACTATGTATTAATGAATAACTTTAAAATCAGGTCTAGGAGAGCACTTTGCCCTTCAGATGTCAACAATGAAATAGTTATAGGCTATAACATGTGAGAAATTAACTCACTTTTATTCTGAGTAAATATAACACAAATAAATTGATTTTAAATTAAAAAAAATTATTGGCATACATTGGGTGTGACAACCTAAAATGTCCTTCGTGATGGTCTTTAGTATACAATTTAGTCTTTAGCACAGCTAAAGATATCAGGGAAAGTTACAGATGGTGCAAGATAAATTCTGCCATGATTTTGGAAAATTATAAATATAATTCTTTTAGATATTTATTGGTTTCCTTGTTTCATAGTCATTCATTCTAACAGTCACACATGTACACAAATTTAATGAACATGGCTAATGATTATAGGAAAGTCCTCATGCTTAATTTTTGAGTACAGACTTTTTAAATTTTGTCTCACACATGTTCAGTCTAGATGTTAAGTCATTGTTTAGTTGTTCTTGATATAGAAGGCAATTCTTGATACAAATTCATGAATATACTGTCTTTTTTCTTACAACTGAGGGCATTGTACAAAATGTGATATTAGTCCTTGATGTATGCTTCTAGTAAGACATTACATCACTATTTTCTACTCCTATTTGAGCAGGAAAATAACTCATGCACTTTATAATGCACTAGCCTTGGTTGTACCAAATAGTAGTGATTTCTGGGTAAGATTTTTAAATAATTAATATAACCTCTTAGCTGAACAATTTATGCTTTCAACTGCTGTTATTTTTTTTCCAAGAACCACAAAGCAATATACAGTCCTGTGTAAGCAAACATTCTAAACAACGTATCTCCTTTGTGAAATGGAAAGGTAATAAAACAAGTCCTTATTTCATAAAGGGAGGGAACAAGGCAAACTCAACATGGAATAAATCAGAAGCAATAGACTCCAGTTTAAAACTTGTGATTTGGAAGACAAAATGCCCTACAGTAAAGCATAATTAAATCTTCAAACTCTTTAATGTAGTTCAGTTTTAGAATTTAAGATGAGTTTAACTTTTTAGTTAAAAAAAATATACATCTGAATTCACTTCATTATCACTTTGATGTGCAAAAATTACAGAGGAACTTTCTTTCAGGAAGACTTCAAGACTATACTGTTTTCAAAACAATAATTCTCACTCCTACTCTTCCTTGAAATGAGGCTGTCCTGACAGCCTCTGTGGGTGGAGTGAGAAAATAATGTTTCATGTAGCCATGTAATACTTCAGGTAAAGATAGGACTTACAGAAAACATCATGTTCAAGAGAAAAGTAGATCTTCCCAAAGGAACCGACAGTGTTCAGATATCCTATTTTGCAAATCACCTTTGTTCTTCTCCCTACCCTCCTTTCCTGAAGCAATGCAAGAGCTTTCCTCGGCCAAAGGCTAAATTGGAGTGAGAGAAAATGGAGACGAAGATCAGCTTCTTGACCTTGGGCCAGTTTTGCCTGCGTGTCCGTACATGAGAGATGGCAGTACCACTGTCAAATGAGGCATGTTCCGTGTCATGATCTCAGCCTGGTTGCATTCTTTGTCCTTTGGTGTGGGTTAGAGTAACTGAAAATGATATGAAAGGCAAGGGTGGGGACAAACCTTTAAATGCATACGCCTAGCTTTTTAAAAAATGTTGTGACTAGTTTAATTCCTTTAAGAACAATAGTCTGGACTAACTCTTATATAAAACCATTTTGAGGCCCTTGGGATGTAGTCCCAATACATGAGAGAAAGGATTAAGAAGGATAAAATTTACATTTATAAGGTGAATTTTTATCTTTATGAAAAAGTGGTATTTTCATAATTATACTCATAATACCACCATAATCATTTATTTTCCTGCTCCACTGAAACACTCATAAAGGATCAGCCACCTTTTCCTTTGTAAAAGATCAAACAAATCTAAAACATTTATTTTCTTTAAAAAAAAAAAAAAAAAGTATGCTCTTACAATCCCGGCTTTACAGATGAGGAAATCAAGGGTCAGAGAGGTGAAGAGTCTTCGCAGGGTCACACAGATAATAAATGTTGGAGTCAGGTTTCAAACCCAAGCAGTCTGTCTCCAGAGTCTGCACAATTAACCATTGCACTGTTCAAGTTAAAAAATTAAGAATTCTGGGAGTGACACGAAGCCAAAAGGAAACTGATACACAGACAAATAAAGGTCTTTATGTGATTAAAGATTATGGGTGTGGGAAGGAAAGGGTCACCTTGGGAAGTTATGGCAAAAAAGGGGCTATTAGTTACAGTTTACAGTTTTCAATCCCAGGAAGCCTCAGCTTGTGGCCTGGTCCATGCTGTGCCCATGGACAGGGTTGCCTAGAGGAGAAGAGGTGCTGGGCATTGACTGGGGGTGTTTGATGAATCTTGCACATGAATTCTGAATTCACAGAGAAATGAACACTGGATAAGAATGTGCCCCAAAAGGAGGAGAGTAGGACAGGGTAAGCCATATAGTATGGCCCCAAGACAGAGGCGTTATTCTAGGAAAGTGAACTCATAATAATTCAAAAGTGACGAAGATTTGATTTATTTTATGGCAAGTGGATTGGAACCATCAGAAGTAGCCTTCAATTTACATGGAAAGACAGGACACGCATATGAAGATACAAATGCTGTTAATCTGTAAATGGCCCAGGACTCTGACATAAACCTGAACAGATTTCTCTTTGGGGAGAAAATGAATGAAAACTGATATGTAAAGTGAACAACAACAACAACAAAAATAAAAACGAAAGTTCCTCTCCTTTTAACCTCACCCCCTAACATAAGTTCTCAGTGGTATAACCATACAGAGATGATGGAATGATACTAACTATGCTAACTACAAGCTCACAGGCTTGTCCTTAAATTAATGCTATTCTCCACAGCTCTCCACCTTTGTAATCAAGATACACTGATGGAATTGATTGAAATAAACAGTCATGCTCTGAAATGTGTCCCCGAATTATCGTAAATAGTAAATGCAACAACAAAGTAGCAAGGAAATCGCCTTGTTCAAGAACTGAATGGTGTTTATAGATAAATCTCTGAAATGCAAAAGATACCCTGAGTTCCGATGAGCTTATCTTCTTTTCAATATTATATTTTTAAAAAAGGAGAAAATGCACATGTATTTTTTTATATGCTTCAGGGAACTCTCATAGTTTTTACTGTCTATATTTTAGTGGCGCTTCCTGACTGCTCACACTGCTGGAGAGCCTGGCATTGGGGACAGAAAAGCAATGTACCGTGGTCAAGAGGAAGTATCATTGCAGTTTCACTTTGAGCAGGCTCTTTGCCCAAAGTCCTAATTCAAGTGATGCTAAAGAGCCCTCCAGAGGTTGTAAAGAAAGGCAATTGCAAATGTGTAGCCCACAAAAATCACTTTTATTTGCTTTGAAGTATACTTACTGAAGGTTTTTCATTCTACTGTTCTTTATTGTTAGGTACCCAGTCTCTACAAAGTGGGTAAAACACGCTACAGTATTCGGCCAAGAGGCCAATTGCAAAAATGATAGGTAATTTTATTACTTTCTTGAGAAACATTCTCCACAGCAAGAAACCATACTATACTGTAAAAAAAAAAAAAAAAAAAAAAAGAAATCTTGTATTCTCATCTCTAAGAGATGAATTATAATTTATATGTGGTCCACGATAAATGAATGTCATTGTGCTCGTGTTCCTAGATGGAAGTGCTTAGCACAGTGGAGGTGATGTCAGTTTTGTTCATACTTTCGTTTGCATCTAATTTAACATTTGCTTCTTTAGAGGAACGTGCTTGCCTTTAGCCATTTTTTTGTTTTGCTTCATAATATAATTTTATTGGGAAAATTATATTAAAGCAATTAAAGAGATTCAAGGCAAATTTTCCCATATTTTCATTGTAATTCTCCATAATATGTTCTACTCCTTGATGACTATGCGTGTGCTCATTTTTTTCACATAAGTGTAGTAGTATTGTATATAAGATTTTGCATTTTACCAGGATTTTTCACCTCTCACCTATCACCCCACATTATAGATATCCACTTAATGCCAATATCATTGATTAAGGAAGCCATCCTTTCTCCACTACTTTAAAATATCACTTTCTTGTACATTACATTTCTATAAATATCTGGATTTATTTCTGGACTTTCAATTCTGTTTTACATACTGGTTTGTCTTTTTAATTTCTTTTTCTTTTTTTTTTAATATTTATTTTTTTGAGAGAGAGAGAGTGTGTGAGCATTTTGGGTGCAGAGAGAGGGAGGAACACAGGATCCCAATCAGGCTCCGTGCTGACAACAGAGAGCCCCATGTGGGGCTCGTACTCACTAACTGTGAGATCATGATCTAATGCAAATTCAGATGCTCAACTGACTAAGCCACCCAGGCACCCCTTTTTAATTTTTTTTAAAATATAATAGCATGGGCCTTTAATGCTTGTGACACCATAGTAACTCTTAATATCTTCTTTATGTACTTTATATTTATTGTAAAGACACAAAACACATATCATTCACGACCTAGATATATTTTGCCATCTTTGTTTTATAGCTTCCTTTGCCTCTTCTTTGCAGATTTTTCTCTCATCCTACTATCTAATCAATTAATCATATTTTCTTAATTGCATTTTCTGATTCATTTTCAAGTTATTAATTATACTTACATTATTTTGAGAGATTATACAATTGACTTGAAATCTGAGGTTCATCAAAATCACCATCCCCTTCTGAACAGTTAGGACATTAGAAGACTTCAACTCTAATCGTAGTCTTCTATATTTCATGGGATTTTATTATAGTATTTTTGTTCCATTTGGTTAATTCTGTATCCTACATTAGTCTTTAATTAATATTGATTAAAACTAAAGAGCTCACTTAGAGTTTATCCATATGTTTTCCAAGTTCATGTTTTCCTCCTTTCTGGACTGCATTTTCTTCTTGTTGAGATATACTTCAGTTCTGAGAGTGATGCCCCCCAATGGTAAAACCTCTAACCTTGGTCTGAAAGCAGATATGCTCTGCCATTACCCTTGAATGCTAGCCTGTGAAGTATGGAGTTTTTGATTCACCATTATTTGCCCTCAGTCAGACACGCTCTGGATGCAAGGCATCGTACTTCCTCCTCCTTGCTGCCTTTGTCTTCTTCCTGGTGGTTGCCTCTGGGGTGTTCCCTCAGTCATTCCTGTCTTGATCCGATCTCTCCTTTTTCAGAGAGGATTTCTCTGGGCCCACCTGCCTTCCCCTTCTCTCATTTTACATGATGTATTAGTATTTATCATTATCTAATATTACATGAATAGTGTCTGTCTCTCCCATTTGAAGGTCCAAGTCCTGAGAACAACAAGCATTTTACTGTATCATCCATGATAGCACAGTGCCTGGCATGTGGAAGGTGCTCAAAGTATGATTGTTCAAAGAATTTATAAAATTTATAGTGGATTTTGTACTATACCTTTAATTTCTTCTAAAAGAGTAGTTATCAATTCTGGTTGCTCATTAAGATCATCAGTGGATCTTTAAAAACATACTTATGCCCAAATCCCACTCACCCTAGGAATCAGGTTCATTTGGTCTGGTGTTGTGGCAAAGCATCAGGGTTTTTAAGAAGCTACTCAGTAAATTCTAATATAAAGTTAGAGCAGAGGACCCCTGAGGTCTCCTCTTCATTTCTCTTCCAGTTTGCTTCTCTCAACAGGGTACGAGACAATTAATTAGGTTCCAATTTATCAAATTTAAAACAAATTTCATTACTGCTTTTCCAGTTTGCATCAGGTCATACTGACCATACCTTCAGAATAAAATAATTATACCCAACATCAGAACACTGTGCATTTGCCCTTTCCTTTCCCTCACACTAATACACAAAAACCTAAATTTAGAGTTCTTATTTTCCTCTCCCACACACAAATAGACACACAGAAGAGTTTCACAATGCTGTCACTTTTCACTCTTCACATCCTTTCAAATACTTTGTTTATTCTGGCGCTATTTGAAACCTTTTAATTCTATATTATGTATAATGATGTATATGACAAACAATTCTGGGGGTTTAGTTCACTTACCCACTTGTTAGCAACTCCTTGCTCATGAAACTTCATGATTCTTTGAGGAGTGAAGCATCCAGTGGGCAAGTCCTTGTTAGCCTAAGACAGTCGTATCATATTGTAATATGATTATATAATCATAGTCCCCTTTGACATGAATTGTTGTATGGATGGCCATAGCATCCAGTTTTGATCAATGAGTAATTAGGGGAAGGCTGTTACTGTGCTTATAAGAAATATTTCTTCCTGAATAAAAGATAAAGATATATCAGGAAAATGACCATTTAAATCCCCTTTTTTCTGCTTCCTCTTTGTTCTGTAATAATGATATGATACCTGGTTCTACAGTAGCCATTCTATGACCGTAAGATAATAATATGCTAGAAACAACAAAATGGTATGGTAGACAGGACCAGCTAAAACAAAAAACAGCAAGAGCAATAATAACAACCACAACAAAAGAACCATGGGACCCTAGCGTCTTCCCGTAAAGTAAAAATCAAATGCCCCATGTTTATTCTCCTGTGATTAAAAATTTCTGTCATTTGCACTTTGATACAATCAAACTGAACACAAGTTTCAGCTGTTTCAAACACTTATTTAACACATTTAATGTTTTCAAACTGCCAATCACATTTCTAGTCAATTTAGACTTAAGTGTATGCTGCAAGATGCATCACTCATCACCGATAATATTCCTTTTCCTCTTTCTTCCTGTTGAGATTAGAGCATTCTTCTCTGGGCACAATATTGAAATGACCTTTGAATCTTTGGATATATGTGTAAATAACTTCCCTTCACTTTCATAGTATAACATTCTTGAGCCCAGTCTTGTTGCTCAGAAATCTATAAGTAGATTGCACTGCTTTATGGTTCTCAGTGTTGCAGATTTAAAGTCCCAAGTTTGGTTCTCCTTTCCTGGCCCTGCCTTTATGGCAGGAAGTGCATGAAGTTCCTTTATCTTCCGGGAAATTGTAAAGGCACATTCAGAGACCTTTGAATCCTCGGTGAACACTTCCAGCCAATAGATCTAGATCTATCAACAGATCGGCATATATTTTCTCTCTAGAAGCTTGTCTCCAGGTTTTCATTTCTCTTCTTTAAATTTTTAAGTATTTTTATGAGCATAGTCCTTGGTCTATCCTCCAATACTTTCAATCTCTCTCTTATCATTGGATTTTGCTCAGTGTCATGAGATACAGTTTTGATCTTTTAGGCCACTATTTCAGTTCTCAACAGCATTGGTTTTCTTATTAACTTATTTGATAAAAGTGTCCTGAAAGTCATTTCTCTAGGTTAATATTTTAGTGATCTGTTTGAAAACTTTTAATTGCTATTGTTTTCTGTAAAGTTTTACCTTCTTCCTAAAACACTGATGTTTCAATAAAGTCACATATTCTGGGTTCAAGCTTGTTTTTCATTCTTCTGAGTTTCTTCTGGTTATTGATTTATTTTTCTCTAACTGCCTGGTTTGACCAGACCAAGCTACAGTATCATTGTGTATCTAGTGATGGCAATAAGAGTTATTAACATCTTGTGAGCCAATGATGAGTAATTTGACATATCATTTATTTTCCGCTGACCCATAGTGGGGGAGTTGTCTCTTCCCCCCAAGAGTTCAGCAAGGGCAAACAGCATCACTCTTAGCATCCAGGGCTAAGAGAGAATGGTTCCAGCCAACAAAGAACTCATGAACACAGTAGGGTCCAGCTTTTACTAAAGAAAGTTCGTGGATCTCCAGAGGCTGGGTAAGCTGCAGAGAGCTTTTAAGTAATGACTTAGCCCATGACTTATGATAGTTAGACTCCCCCATCTATGCCAAAGAAACATTTGCTTCTGCTTTATCAATCCCTTAGGAAACAAGACCTAAAATGCACTTTCCAGGATGTATTCCCTTTCATTCCAAAGAGGCATTCAAGAAGGTGTTTGAAGGAAAATGGGGTTAGAAAGTTTCCCAGAATCCCACAGTTTAATATTCTTTCTTCTAAAGCTCATTTTAAAGGACTTTCAACTCTCATGTTTACGTAAATCATATGTAATTTGCTTCATTACTGGGAAGGATAAGTGAAAACGGAATAAAAATTCTTAAAAACATGGACTACGATTTAGATTCAAACTTTAAGATCAGAATTGCTTTGGATATTATTCATATTATTGGCTATCAGGTCAAATATACTTTATGCTATAAGATCACATTGTGTAATAAGGAAGCATATTTTTTCCCAAATGTTGCTTTATATGAATCAAATTAAAATGTTCACCTATAAAATATATGAAAAATAAACTATATCTTTTAAGATTACTAGATCAATTTTATAGGATGCATATATTTAAGTGACTAAAATTTGTTTTCTTATCTGAAAAAGTCAAACCTTCACATGTCTATAAACTTTGCCATTTATAATCAAAATGTAATAATAAATTGGGAAAAACTTATAAGCAATATACAGTATACTGAATTTCCCTAAACTGGTGGTTCTCAAACATTAATGTGTATCAAAATCATCTGGCGAGTATATTAAAACAGATTGCTAGGTGCCACCCACAGAGCTTCAGATTCAGTAGTTTTGTGTAGAACCAGAGATATTACATTTTAAATCATTTTCCAGGTGAGGCTAATTCTGCTAGTCCAGGATCACATTTTGGGAACCATTGCTCTCAGAAGAGGTATCTCTGACTCACTTTGAGAAAGCAATGGAAGGTTCAATTGCTCCTATCATGTGCCACTCTTTTGTTTTTTATTTTTTCTTTTTAACCTTTTTCTTTGTTTTTACCTTTTTAAGGGAAGAAGAACAGCATGGTTTCTCTACTCTCATGCTTCCTACTCAGGGTTTCAAACAGGAAATGCACACTGGTGGGTCCTTTCATTAGTTATAGGGTGAATGATCAGCCTTGAAGAGGTGATGAGCCTCAGTGCCAAAGATGCACCATAAAGCAGTGTCGCCCTTACCCCATGACAGTCTGTGACGAGTGATCTGCAGAACAGATAAAAGCAGAGTAGCTGCTGTGTGGCATTCACTTGTATTACTGTAAATGGTATCATGTGTTTGCATTTACTTTAAAGTTGATCAAATGTAACAGGAGACAGTGTTGACAGATGCTGAAAAAGTGTTAACCTTTCCTTTTATCTTTCTTGCTTATGTGTAGCTTGTACCACAAGGCTTCTTAGATGGTTTTATTAGTTGATAGATGAAATGTTGTACAAAATATCCACATAAAGAATTCCATTGTTAGAAAGAGTTGTCTGTAATTCTATAAATGATTATAGTCAAACTGCTTGGTTCATGTATGGTAACATCAGAGACTTGAACTAAATAAAATGGTTTTGTATAAAAGTTCATTGTTAAAAGAAAATTAATTTGTTTTGGATGTAAACTGAATTTATGTTAACTAATTGACTCCAGCTATGTCGACAATTAGTTTATGTTACATGTGATTTTCGAGAAATTCAACTCAGCTGATGGATGTGACCTGTGACTGTAGTTTTTTCTTAAAACTATGCATTAAAATTATTACCAAAGATTATATTATTCTCTGTTTTCTACATATTTATTATAGTAAATAGGCATCATATAAAGCAAGTGTTTGTAGGCCTTCCTTCGAGCAGATGAGAGGATTCTGTTTTATCCTACAAAGTATAGGATCCCTTGGGAATGTATAAAGACACTCTCTCCATAAAACTGAACATATTTATCAGGGTGTAAACTTTATCTTGTCCTGAATGAAATGGGAGAGAATTTTGCTGTTGCATTTGAATTTTCACCACATCACTATTGGCTTGCAACTCCACTTCTGAAGCCAGAAATATGTAAGACAGGAGAAGTTGGTTACTCAGCCTTTTTTGGCAAGAAAATAGCAAAGAAAATTTCTAATTATCTTGAGAGGACTTTATTTTTCCTTTCCTTTTATCATCCTCAGTGTCAGGTAAGTCTTGTGGATCTGCCTTGGGATTCATTGTGAAAGAAGAGAAGCTACCTCTCACAGAAATTGAGGAGAACCATATGAAAACATGGAAAGACAGAAAGAATGGGGAAGGTACTAGAGGTATGATCAGCTTGTAAAAACTGGCATGGTCAAGCCAAAACAAACAAACAAGAAAGAAAACAAACAAAACCATATCAAGGGCTAAACTCACCACCAAATTTGTCATGGAAAGCCAAAAGAAATCCATACCAAAAACCCACAAGGTATTTGTGGACTCTACCGTCTCAAGGTCATATAAGACTCCCTCCTCTAATAATAATAACAGAAACATAAAGATCATCTTAGAGAAACAATGAACTTACTAAATTTAAAATACTCATAGAGGCACCTGGGTGGCTTAGCCGGTTAAGCAACCCATTCTTGATTTCGGCTCAGGTCATAATCTCCCAGTTATGTGGGATTGAGCCCCATGTCTGGCTGTGCGCTGACAGTGTGGAACCTGCTTGGGATTCTCTCCCTCTCCCTCTCTCTCTGCACCTCCACTGCTCGCTCTCTCTCTCTCTCTCTCTCAAAATAAATACTCCAACTTGAAAAAATATATTTATGGAACTTAGCTGCAAGTGTTCTTAGTTGTGATTCACATGTAAATCATAACTGCATGAAAGCAGATGCAATAATATACAAATTAAAATAAGGTAAAATTATTACAAATACAATTTCTTGTCAAATTCATACCAAACAGAAGAAGAAAACCTTTCAACTTGGCAATATGCACTTTTTTTTCCCCATTTCCTGTCACATGTTAAATTTTAGATTAAATTAATAGCTGCTAGACAAATAAGTTATTCTTTAAGTTTATTTATTTATTTTGAGAGAGAGCAGGGAAGGGAGAGAAGGAAAGAGACAGAATCCCTAGCAGTCTCCACACTGTCAGCATGGAGCCTGATATGGGGCTGAACTCACAAACCATGAGATCATGACCTGAGCTGAAATCAAGAGTCGGAAGCTTAACTGACTGAACCACCCAGGGCCCCTACAAATAAGTTATTTTGACAAGAAATTATTTTGCAACAGGATTCCTCTCTATGAATTAAAAGTTACCCCAAATAAACAAGATATCAGAAGGAAGCAAGAAGAGTGAGGGAAATTCTACGTAAGTCCTCTTTGGATTTCCGAAGTTTGAAATTCTTATTCTGGACATAGGTATAATATCTTGAAATACACTGTGAGAAATTGGGTTTTGGGTAAACCCAGCCAGAAAGAGAGCTTATAGCTAGTCATGGGGAAGCCAAAGCCAGCTTACTTCATTCCTGGAACTTAGGGCATAGAGCTATAGGTCTCCTGAATGTAAGTGACCCAAAGTACCACCACATCCATTTATATCCACATCATAATCATGTACTGAAAGAATATGTCTCTCATTCCCAGAGCTTAGTGTTCTAGTGTAAAGGCATAATGAGACAATTATAGCTAGCAAATAGCTTCCTTCTTATCTTACAGTTTGGGAAGAACAATGAACACACTGTACCACATAATTTCTGAAGCACATGATTCACAAAATAAGATGGAGAGCAGGATAGTATGACAGATGTTATAAATCAATTATTGGGGAGAAACAATTCGACAATGTACAGGAATAGGGATAGTTAACTTTTCTTTATGGGTGTTGTAAACATAGTTCTAAAGCTTTCTGTTTTCTCATTATGGGGGCTGATGAATAGGCTTTTGGTTTTCTTTGTCAACAGATTAGATGACTAATAAGCTGAATGTAGTTGCCTGTCAAGTTTTTATTACACATATATTATTAACCTTTCAGTTTGCTAACCACAGAGAATTTTGAATCAACATACAGGAGGATAAAAAGACACTGAAGAGCCTAGGAAGCCTATGTGTATGACTATATTGAGTAGATATGAAAACAGAGTACGGAGAGTTAAAAGTAATTTGAAATCCTTTTTAAAGTTTTTTTTTTTCTTTTTCCGGCACAGATTCCATCTATTTTTTCACCTAAAGTTCTTTATGTGAAACTACTTTATATGTAGAACTTCAGAATTTCAGATGTAAAATGACACCTTAGGTCAAATAATCACATCTCTACCATTATATGGAAAAAGAAAAGGCACAGGGGAATTATTTACTTTATATAAGATCACATATTTCCTAGTGAATGACAATTCTGGATCCAGAATCTGGCTCTTTTAAATCCCTATCCATCATTTTTTTAAACATCATTTAATGTATATTGCTCTAATTACTTTTAGTAGCTGTGTTGAGGGATAACAGATCAGATTGCTATGAAGGTCACCTATGAAAAAATGAAGTAAACAGTTATTATACACTACAATTCTTAACAAATGGCATCCAGACCACTTATTTTGTTAGTTTTTTTTCTGATGTTTAACTTCCAGATAAACATAGCTAGAAAGTACCTTCCTTTGTAGATAATGAACAAAGCATAACGAACAACTGCATCACAGAATTTTTTATTTGATGATTTACAAAAAATGAATGGATAGGAAGATGGTTTAACAGATTTCATAGATCATGTTTTGGGAAGAAACAATTAGCTAAAGTTTAAGTTGTACAATGATGGAGAAAAATATTAATGTCCTCTGCCTTTTTCTTTGAACCACTGCCCTTGGTTATTGTCCCCTAGTGACATGTTCCCATAATCTCATATTAATGACTTCACCAAACCATGTCCACATTATTTGATTTACATTTCACTCTATGGCCCCCATAATATATTTATTCAACAGTTAGCTTCCCATGCCTTGCTCCCTTTTCTAGTACAATCTACTCTTTTTTCCTTTCTCAATATATTCTCATTACTAGTTTCTCGTAGTCTTTGAAAGAACATTCTGGTTTATTATAGCCTGAAGTGACTAAGACATCCCCTAACATATGAACTGTAAGTGGTTACACATATGACTCAGGATTGACAAAAGTGATGGTTCAGTAACAAATATCCCCAGGATTTTAGTATTCAACACAACAAACATTTTACATGTATGCTGCATTTCTAATGTTGGTTTGAAGAAAGACATTACGCTAAATCACTGAAGACTGAGGTCGATAGAGACTTCATCTCAACACAAGTTTTCACAGTCATTGAGGCAGAGAGAAAGGAATGTGGTGAATTGTGTGTTGGTTTTTAAAGCTTCCTTGTAGAAGTGACACACGCATTCTACTCTCATTTCATTGTCAAGATTAAAACAATGACCGTCCTTAACTTCAAAGGGAGATCTGCTGGGAAGTGCAAACTCCTCTTTGCCTGGAGGGAAAATTAGAATGTTTATAATACAGGCTCATGTTCTTTGCATTCAAACCTTAAATTGCATTCTCACATTTTGTGGTAGGCAGGAGTCTGAGATGAGATGACTCCACGATTCCCACCTTGTGGAATATAATCGGTGCTATCTCCTTTCCTTGGATGTGGGCAAAATCTGTAAATATGATATCACTCCCAAGATTAGCCTACATTAGATGGCAAAGGTGAAGAGATTTTGCAGATATAATTAAAGTTCCAAAGAAGTTGATTGTGAGTGAGTCAAAAGGGAGATTACCTTAGATGGGCCTGACTTACTCAAGTGATTGTTCCTAAAATAGGGACTGGACTCTTTCTGAATAGAGAGACTCTTTCCATCTCTGAAGAAGCAAGCTGCCATCTTGTGAGGTGGCCTGTGAGAAGCTATTGGAGAGGGCCATGTGGCAAGGAACTGATGGGCCTTTAGAAATGGGAAGAGGTTTGTAGCTAAGAGCCAGCCTAAATTGCAGCTTAGAAAGATGCTGAGCTGAGAACCTACGTAGATGTCCCAACACTCTGGAACCATGTAACCTGTGAGATAGTAATTGCTGTTTTAAGCCAAACTTATTACATAGTAATAGAAAAATAAAACACATGTCCATGTTCATTAAAAACATGTATTTTACCCATTATAATTTAATAGCTTATATACTTATGAGTATTTTAAACATATATATATATTGGTTGCCTATTCCTTCATTTCTCACACATTAACATGTGGCCATCATAAGCCAGAAATAGTAATATTGGTAATATGCTGGTAAAAACATCATGAGTTTAAAGTTTCTCTAATAGAGATGAGAAATAAATACATGATTAGTAAAAACTTTGTTTTATGAATGCAGTCTTTCACCAGGTAGAAAGTGATTCATTCGTTCATTTATTCCATTAATACAGTCTGAGTGTCTACAATATTTGGATTATGGGGGGCTATAAAGCCATGTCTCATAGGTGACATATGAGATTGCCTTTAAAAGGGATTTGTGGGGGCACATGGGTGGCTCAGTCAGTTGAGCGTCCGAATTCAGCTCAGGTCATGATCTCAAAGTTCATGGGTTCAAGCCCTGCATTGGGCTCTGTGCTGACAGCTTGGAGCCTGGTCTGGATGTGGATTCTGTGCTTTGGATTCTGTGTCTCCCTCTCTCTCTGCCCATCCCCTGCTTGAACTCTGCCTCTCTCTCTTTCAAAAATGAATAAACATTAAAAAAATTTTAAGGGATTTGTGTTTAGCCATGTATTAAATAAAAAAAGATGAAAAAAAAACATATCCTGACATGTACACAAATAATGCAAGCCCTTTATGAGTAAAGAGCATAGTAAATTCCTTATGTTCTAAAGATGAAAACTGTCAAAATCTAAGTGGTAAATGGAATACTGGTCACAGGGCATGGGCCCCTGTAAATCTCAATCTATCAGTGAATGTGATGTTATTCTACCTGGAGCTGAGAGCAGCAAAGAAAGTTGAAGGAACTTCTTTTAAATCTCTTTGCAGGATTTGGTCATTATTCATTCTTCAGAGGGTTTTCAATGTGAGATCTCACGGAGGATGGCCCAAGTCTATAGGCAGCAATATGGTTTGAAATTCGCCTGTGAATTTCATTCTTGAACTTTTAAGGCTTAGAGCAAGGCAGATAAAGGGCAGCTGAACAGAAAATTTCAGAGAACAGTATAAATTTTACCTTAGTTTTCTTGGAGTTGTTTCAGGCTTTATCATAAGACATTACGACTGCTACATGGAAGTCAGTGATAGAAATAAGAACAAGAACTTTTTTTTACTTTTCCAGCTTTGGTCAATCAAGAGAAAACATGTTGTCAACAACCTTTACCTCTGATATCTAGTCAAGCAGGCTCAGCCAAAGATTGATTCACAATTGAACTATGTTTTCACATGATTAACCTACTCATTCACACCTGAGCCACATTATAAGCTGGAAGGGGGAAGCTTTCACCTCTGCAGCCCATGCTCTATCACTCCTCTGAACAAAGGCCTCATGATGACACAGCTCCAATCTTGTGCTATTTACTAAAGGGAAATTAACTTTAGAGGGGGAAAAGAGGTCAATTGCTAATTCTATTATTTAGCATTTAATATTATGAAATTAGTTTTATCTTTAAACATTAACTCCAAATTCTACTTTTAATTTTTAACACCTGAAAAAAAAAAGCTATGTCTCTCAGAACAGAACAAAATCTTTCTTATTGATATAAATATGCATTTTGCATTTTTGTACGGGAGATGCAAAATATGGTATTCCCTAGAAATAGGGGAAATCAGACAGAAGAATGCTTTCTCATCTGCTACGATATCAACCTCAGAAAAATCATCTATTATACAATAAAATTTAAACTTTTTGATTACATTTTTCTCATCTGTTACTCAAAATTGAAAGCTGAAATTTAGTTTTTCATTTAGAGTCTTTACACAGATTTTGAGCTAAGTGAAATTGGCTAAATTAAAGATATTATACTTAAATTAAAATTGCACCTATCTTGTAAGAGTCAGCTGAAGCATTAACTGTACCTCACAATCATTTCACTCAGTTTTATTATAGTTAAAAATGCAATAAATGCCATACTTTCTAAGAAGTAGTATGAATTGCAAGACATTTGTGGGCATAATATTATTCTTTTTTTTAATTTTTGAAAGAAATACTAATCTCTAAATCATAACTTGAAAAACGCAGTCATGAAGTATGCCAACATCGGCTTTACTCCTCCCCAAAAGAAAGGAAAGATAATCTTAAAAAGGAGTGCCATTCAATCCCTAGTGTCTCACAAAAAAATGTCTACTTCCGTACAAGATCTTGTACCCAGCAGCGTTTCTGCCAAAACCTCTACAAAAGTAGCCAATTCCATCCCCTTCATCAAGTGAATTTTCTATTCTATGAGGAAATCTTAGTATTTCAGAACTTTTGACCTTTCACCATTACCTCTAAAATGTTAAAAAATCAAAGAAGTGTCAGAGGGGACAGAATAGTGAGGCTGTGTAATGTTCAGTGATTTCCCAAGTACATTCTTTGGTATGTGGCTAGTGTTTTCTGTTTTATAAAAGATATGCCATGTGACAGGACAGTGACAGTGACAGGAGTTTGAGGTTAAAATTTGCAAAGCACAAAGTTTACTTACAGGGAGATTATACTGACATTCTTTAGTGGGTATGATTTTACATAATTTTACACTGAACCACTATCTTATGCTACAGAACATTTCGGCCAGCAATTAATATGAAACAATGCATGACTAGCCAGGTTATAATATGAGTTTACTCAAGTTGTATTCCATATTATTTTTATTTCTACTTTGTTCCAGGTAAATGCATTATTTTTTTTTTTCTCTAATAATGATTCTTCATGTTAGGGATCTCATTTCCCTATTTAGAGATGAGGAGACTAAGGCTTGGCAAGATTGAGCATATTTGAATGCATTCCTTTTATCCATTAATTTATTTATTATGTACACATCCATGCATAAGTCATTTATCTACTCATGATTTTTTTTTTGCTTTGATTATCTATGTTCACAGCACTGTTCCCAGGTGCTAAAGTATCCTAACAAAACTCTATGTCTAGGAAACAGCAGTCTTAGGACTGTGAACACAAAACCACTATCTCAGACCTGTGGTTCCAAAACACCTTTACATATTATGAAGAAGAGGCTAAGCTGAAGTTTCAGTTTGAGAAACCAACATGAAGCCTTTATGCTACTGACCAACAGAGTGCAGTGTTTTCCTTTTTTGCTCTTGGACTCTTTGATCTTGTTTAGCTTGTGGTATTTGGGGAGTAAGTGGAGTCCAATGTAGAGCTACTTCACTAAATGTCAAATGTAAAGGATCACTCGTCCTCTTCTGACACACTGCTGCTCCCAAATCACCTTTGTGGATCCTGGGATAACAATAGTTGATGTTAAGAATTCACTGAAAAGTGAAGATTCTCAGAAAAAAGACAGGGTCACCTCTGAATCCATGTCTCTGGCTCCATGAAATGGAGGGCTCCAATGTGGAATTACAGGCCTATCAGGATATTCACTGAGGATTTTAAATTAAAATCAAATAATCTTGCATTAGAAAAGGCAATTTCTGTGAATATGATAGCTAAATTAACTTATTTCCCAGGTTGAGGAGTTCTGACAAACAACTGCAATGCTGTGATAATGAGTTTGACAGATAAACAATACTGTGAAATGAAGCAAGTCATATTTTTTAAGTATCATAATAACTAATGCTTTAATATAGTACAGATTTTAATGCATCATAAAAGAAATTATGTGATAATATATTTCACTAAAGAGTTTAGCAGTGGGAGTAAAACTCAATTAAGGCCAGACTCATTAACACTTAATTTCATTTGGGCCTTTATTGCTTGTAATTGTACAGTTTCTTAACTTTATCCCTCACTCTCACTCATAATTCTAGCGAGCCTTATATCTATCATGGAAGACAGTACTTCCTATGAAACTCCCATGGATAAATTTTTATTTATGAAGAGACATGAGTTTTTTTAAAGCTGACATTCCCCGGATTTACGAGAGTCTGAGTTGGTAGGGAATCAGATCCTTGAAATTGTGAAAATTATTCCAAGTGATCTGAGACAATACAAGGAAAATGCAATTTTGACATGTATCAGTAGTTTCATGCACGTGGTATAAATAACACCTGCAATTTTGAAATAGATAAATACCACTGGGTTTCAGCCAAATCCAGACTTGTCAGATACGTATAAGTAGTCTGACATTCCTTTGGAACTAGTAATTTGAAAGTTGGGAATATAATACTATATTTGAAAAATAAAGCATTATAACAATAATTGTATTGATTTTCTCAGGAGAAAGCATGTATTACTCTATTACCCTAGTATTTTGCTGGAGAAAACTTAATGTTCCAATATTCCACATGTAAGTAAAGAAAAATTTATTATTTTAGAATGTCATTAAAATTTTGTAATTATTATATACCTAAGCACAAAGGAACGTTCAAAGTTTAACATTACAAATATTCATGTAAATGCTGCTAAACTGTAATAAATGTTAAACTTTTACCTTGATAACTTCAAAATTATTTTTAAATTAATTTTTGCTTAATGTTTATTTTTAAGAGAGAGAGAGAGAGAGAGAGAGACAAAATGCAAATGGGGGAGGGGCAGAGAGAGAGGGGGAGACCCAGAATCTGAAACAGACTCCAGGCTCTGAGCTATCAGCACAGAGCCCGATGGGGGGGCTTGAATCCACGAACCACAAGATCATGACCTGAGCCAGAGTCAGACACTTAACCCACTGAGCCACGCAGGCACCACTGTTTTTAAATAAATGCTTGAATAAATAGGTACTCCAGATAAAGTTGAGGAGATGATGCTCCCCTTGTGCCTGTCTTCAGTCTCATTCTACATCCTTCTTCACAAAAGTAACCATGATTTTGAGATTGAGGTTTCTCCATGTTGTAATATTTTTAGTAGTGTTATTTGTGTCCATAAGTAATATATTGGACTGCTGTATGTGTTATGAATGGCAGAGGCTCTATAGACGGAACTGGGTCTCTTCGAAGTCTCTTATAGGGTGGTATCATGATACACTTATTCTATAGCTTGTTTATTACCTTCGTGTTTTTGAGATCAGTTTTGATATATGAAGATATAAACAGTAATATATCATACTATACATATTCTATTACTTGTTTTTCCAAGTTTACTATTTTTGTTACCATTTTATGTACATTTAAATTAAATATATTATTAATTTCTAGATTTTTCTATTTGCTATGCTCTGCTCTGATTTTTTCACTCCCATTCTGTCTTCCATTGAAATGGATATTTTTGGTCTCACTTATGTTGATTTCTTAGTGTAGAATGACATTCCAACTAAATTATTTTAATGGTCATTTATAAACTTTTAATATAAACACTTAATAAATTTACTGGTTAAACTAACTGGTAACACTAAAGTGTGTTTATATGCACACTTACCAAACACAACAGATCAATCTTAATTTCTTATTCTAATTTTTCAAGTTATCATTGCCAATTTCATTATTCTTGTTTAAAAATTCCATAAAAATAAGTAATTTTTTAAAAAAATTATTGGCAGTGAATATGGATTGAGATTTTCTAAAATGTTTTAGCAATCTATTTGCTTATCATTGTTTCTTTCAACTACATCTTTCTTCTTTAGTTCTTTTATTTCCCTTTGGTAATGTGAAAGTATGTGAAATGTAAACTTTTGTCTTTTTGTGTCTGAAAATATGGATTAAGCCTTCACAAATAAGTAGTATTTATCTTAGTATAGATTTCTAGATTGACAACTATTTTTCTTAAACACTTTGAAGATATTATTACTTTGTAATCTAGCTTCAAATGTTTTACTCTGCAATAAAATCAACTATCAATTTTTGAAGATAATCTTTTTTCCTGAAATTTTTCCCTTGTTTCTTATATTCTGCATTTTCATTACAAAACAGATACAGTTTCATTATAAATGTTGTTTGGTTTTCTGAGTACTTCTTCATCCTAAGGACTCATGCATATTTTTCTTTTTCTTTTTAAATTGTGGAATTTTCAGTCATGGCTTTGAATATATACTTTCATCTCTTATCTCTACTTTCTTTGTTTTTTAAAAATTTTTAATGTTTTATTTATTTCTGGGATAGAGATACAGAGCACATGTGAGGGAGGGGCAGAGAGAGAGGGAGACACAGAATCCGAAGCAGGCTCCAGGCTCTGAGCTGTCAGCACAGAGTCCAACAAAGGGCTTGAACCCATGAACTGTGAGATCATGACCTGAGCCAAAGTCGGACACTTAACCGCCTGAGCCACCCAGGCTCCCCTCTTATCTCTATTTTCTACTTCTGAAACTCTTATTAGTTATATGTTGAAACTTCTTCATCTTTCTTTAATGTTCACAGTTTTTTTCCCAAGATCTTATTTATCTGTGGTGTATTTTTTGTATTCCATAAATCTAACATCTCATTATGTAATTCTTTCTTCAGTTGTGTCTACCCATGGGAGTTATCAACACTTGTCTTTTTTAATTTATATCGATGACTTATTTTTTAACCTATATTTCTACATTACATTTCTGCAACGCATTATTTTTTTCTGAAAGGATTATAATCTTTTCATTCTTTCACTGAACATTTTCAAAGTGCTAAAATTCCCCTGGGTTATTCTATTCTCTATTATTTTTAAATTATAAGTTTTCCTTTTGTTCTCTTTGATCATGTTCTTTCTCTATTCCTCATAGTTGTTTCTCTCTGTCCTGGGTACTTTTGTTTCTTGATATCTCATTCCCAACATGAGTCACATGTTTGCTTTGGGGATATTTTCTTGCTTTGAATTGTAGAGGTGCTCCAGTAGGGATTCTCCATGTTTATCATGACCTTTATGAATGTCATCCATTGTATATCATTTTTAGGTTAATATTTGGGCTGAGTTTCCTGTATATATAATTAGAAAACATGATTTTAGATTCCATATTAATAGATGGGACAGCTTGGAGTCCCAGATTCCACTGGATGTTTATTTTTTTATTCCCATAAGAATTTACAGTGGTATATTCAACTTCCTTAGAACATTCCCTAGACAAATGGAAAACAAATATTCTTAGAATGGTTTTACAACTAGGCAGCTCTGAGATTTCAAGTCACCTTCTAGCGATACTAGGTGATCATAGTTTCTGATAACTCACCTGCTCTATTTGGTTTAGTACTTGATAAAATCTCCAGCCTTGAGTTTTCCTCTTATTTCTAGGAATTTTTCTTTCCTTTTTTTAAGCTTACCTGTATATTTGAATTATTTGGGGGTTGGAAGAGAGCCTGCTTGCATTAGCTTGGCAGACCATAGAGGCCAGATGTCTCTTTGAAACTTATACCCTTATCAGGACTTTACCTGCTCAACAGTGTATTTTCATCACCTAGTTTTATTCTTAATTCAATATACATCCTCAAAAATTTGTTTTCTTTTGATCTTTTTAACATCTAATTTATATACTTCCTGAAGACAAATTAACAATATTTGACCAGAGAGCAATGATAATCTCAAATCTCAAAAATAACATGATGGAAGGCATTCAATTATTTGTCCAAGTTTACAATGTTAGCAGGTTCAGGGATGGTTTTAAATTCCTTTCAATACAGTGTTATGCTAAGTGAAATTAGTCATACAGAGAAAGACAGATACAATATGTTTTCACTCTTATGTGGATCCTGAGAAACTTAACAGAAGACCATGGGGGAGGGGAAGGAAAAAAAGAAGGTTAGAGAGGGAGGGAACCAAAACATAAGAGACTCTTAAAAACTGAGAACAAACTGAGGGCTGATGGGGGGTGAGAGGGAGGGGAGGTGGGTGGTGGGCATTGAGGAGGGCACCTGTTGGAATGAGTACTGGGTGTTGTATGGAAACCAATTTGACAATAAATTTCATATTAAAAAAAATTTAGTGGCTTGGGTAGCTTTAAAATATTAAATAAAATATATGATTTTAAAAATAGTCACAATTTGGGGCGCCTGGGTGGCGCAGTCGGTTAAGCGTCCGACTTCAGCCAGGTCACGATATCGCGGTCTGTGAGTTCGAGCCCCGCGTCAGGCTCTGGGCTGATGGCTCGGAGCCTGGAGCCTGTTTCCGATTCTGTGTCTCCCTCTCTCTCTGCCCCTCCCCCGTTCATGCTCTATCTCTCTCTGTCCCAAAAATAAATAAAAAATGTTGAAAAAAAAAAAAAAAGTCACAATTTGAATGTTATATTCAAGTATAATATTGATCACCTTCAGGAGACAAATTGAACATTTATTCACTGAAAGTAAAATTTTGATGTTACAGCCAAACATAATTTATATTCAGGTTCATTTTCCATTTGCTGACTGTATTGCATATTTATTGGTATCCTGATTAATTGCTTATTTAGCTGGTAATTCTTTCTGTTGGCTAGCATCCTTAGTTTCATCAATATTCAGATGTTAATTGCATACCTTTCTTTCTTTCTTTTATTTTTTCTTTCTTTCTTTCTCTCCTTCTTTCCTTTAAGTAGGCTCCATGCTCAATGTAGGGCTTGAATTCATGACCTGAGATCAAGAGTCGTATGTTCTACCAACTGATCCAGCCAGACACCTCAATTGTATGTTCTTTTCTGCTTGGAGTTTACTGGTCAAGGAGAAACAAGGGATTAACTTTCTGTTTTGTATCAGTTGGAAAATAAAGTTAATTCTAAGGAAGAAGATTAATACATAGTTCCATATTGAATGTTGGTAGTTTCTAATTTCATGTCGTGATATTTTGGTATTGTGGAAAGTGTCCAAGAATAAGTATAAATATAAGTAAACAACACATTTAAGTCTTTTTGTATTTTAAAATAAATAAATTCGCCTAATTTTCATTTTTGCCAGACGTCACAATAATTAATTTGAATATAACAGTCCAGTCTCACAAATCAGAATAAAAATTAAAATATCATACAACTCTCAATTGAAATAATTACCAAAATAGTAACAGCATTAATCATTTTGGTTTTGATATATTAATAATTTATTTTATAATATATTTACTGAATACTTAGTGCATAGTAGACACAGGGTCAGGCACTGAGTATGCAGACATGAACACTTGGCATTTGTTCTCAGACAGCTCAGATTCATGGAGTAGGTCTCAGAGTGGGACCTGAGAATAACTTGCTTCAGAATCTACTTGATGTATTCATTAAAAATAGAGATTCCTATATATCACCTTAAGCCTATGACTAAGAATTTGGGGAGATGAGGCTCTGGAATCTGTGTGGTTTGAGATTCTTTGTTCTACTGGGTCTAGAGTAAAAAAAGGTTGGGTTGAATCATTTAACTTGTGCTACTTGTCATCCATAATTCAATATTTGGATTTTTCTGACCCATCTGTGACATTTTACTTGTTTAAATTATGCAATTTGAAATAAAGTGAAAATTTTAAGTAACATCATTGCAATTTATTGCATACCACAGCTCCATTAATGTTAAGACTTCTCCAAGAGAGTAAGTCCACTTACAAAAGTGTTAGAGTAACACCAAGTATGCATTTTGGAATATAGTACACATCAGGATCTGTGCATATGTTGCCTCACTTAATTGTCAACAACTCTGCAAAGAAGAAAGTATTACCTCAATTTATAGATGATGCCACAAAGCCTTGAAATGAAGTGAATGATTGATCCTTGGTCTTTATAACTTCAAAGCTTTTCTCTTCACTAATGAGCTATATTATATATTATACATGTTCCTGTGCACTGGTTGGGAAGAACAGATGCTTAAGTACAGCTTGTGCACTAACAGATCCATTCACTCTCAACTTGCTATTCTAGATAAGGTGTATCAGTGCAAGATGAAGGACGAGCTATTCATATAAAAATAACCCCCCAAAAAGAATGAACTTGAACAAATAACTTGAAATGTTATTTCATCTAATCAATCATTATGTGTGGGCAGAGGTTTATTATTTGAAATACTTTTCTGACTGTTTTCTATTCATTCCTTAATTGTTTTATTAAAAAGAATGAAAAGTATTTTGATCATTTCATAAATTATTGTTCCTAAGAAAAATAGAAGTTCAAGTGGATAAAAATAATAATTAGGAAGTAATATGAATTATAATTCTAAACCCTAATGATTGTACATAAAGTTTTGTTAATTATAGAGGTTTTCTCCCCCCCTGTGTTTAGTGAAGTTGATTAGAATCACTTGTAGACATAAGAATGCTCACACAATCAAATGCAAGTAAGTGTGGTAGTTTTAATTATCCGCACCTGCAAACATTCGAAGAAAAACACCCTAGTGATTTGTTTTTTCAAGTGTCAGAAATAAACATAAAACTTGTGTTCAGTATGAAATTTAAAAGAAGTCTTCCAAACTTTATTCCTTTGTAAGGCATGAAAACAAGTATTTCCCAATACTTCCCTGTAAAATATTTGCCTATTTGATCTCTTTTTTCTCTTTGTCCCTTCCATTTGCCACTTTGCTGACAGGGTTATCTTTATGCAACTATGTTTAAAAAAACAAAAGAGAGGCATCAGGGTGGCTCAGTCAGTTAAGCATCTGACTTCAGCTCAGGTCATGATCTTGAGGTTTGTGAGTTCAAGCCCCACATCAGGCTTACTGCTGTCAGTGCAGAACTTACTTTGAATCTTCTGCCCCCCTCTCTCTCTGCCCCTCCCCTGCTGTCTCTCTCTCAAAAATAAATAAACATTAAAAATAAATGAATAAACAAAACAAAACACTAGCATCATACTATTTCCTATAGAATACTCTGAAGTCTTCTTGGCATTGTATATGCAGTCACTTAGAGATTGGGTCCAAACCCCATTTTAAACTTCATTGTTAGCCACTGTACTACAAATTCAAATCCAGCCCCTTTCAGAGTGAGGTCCATGGACCAGCATAATTAGCATCCATGGGAGTTTGATAGACATTCAGATCAGCAGCATTTTAACAGCTTCCCAGATGATTTAGTTGTGAAGTACTGGTAGACAACAGGCCTCAAAATGTTGTGAATTATGTCCTATCTACCTGGGGCCATCTTAAGGATCATTTTGTTTTAGACAAAAGAAACCAAATTAAACTAGCTAGGAAATTATTGAAAACAATAAAGGATTGTCTGAAGTAAGATTCAAGGCCAAAGATACGACTGGGTCTCACGAGGTCCTAACATTATCTCTCTGCTTTTATGAGCCCCAGAAGCTGAGGCTGGTTGCTTTTTCATCTCTACTACAGTTTGCATCTTTTCTTTCTTCTCTCTTTCTGCAGTTCAAATTTTCTACCTCAGTTTACAAAACATAGCTTTGCTAGTTATGGATATATGCTTCCCCCATACTCTATTCCTCAAATCTTACTGCTGAGACTCATGCTGTCCTACATCCTAATTCTCAGGAGAAAGAATCAAATGGATCAGTTTAAGGGCCTCTAATCACCCTGGTCTAACCAATTATGACTGGTTGCCAAGAGTGGGCATGGTCACTTCAAACTAACATGGTGTATAGACCCAGAATGTCATAAAGAACTGTAGGTAATAACCAAGTCTCACAGAATGAACTGGATATGGGCCCCATCCACCAGTGCCCAGCCCCAATCTATAGAAGAATTTTCAAAACACTGATTCTTCTCCAAATGTAGCCATGACATGTGTGAAGTGTCTCTGCCAGGGAAGCTTGTTTTAGTCCCTGAGTCAGGGGCTTTTATGTAGAACTCCTTACATAGCATGGCAACCAAAACTCAAGACTCCAACAATGAAGTCAGGCATATCATCAATCTGTATAATTGCACAAACAACCTAGATAAGTCCTCACAAGCTAGTGAAGCACATCCCATTGCTCTGAATGTATACATCACCATCATCAACTGGCAACAAAGAACATTCTATGGGGCATATTTCCAGAGGTTGACCAAGAATTAAACCTGTTCTCAGATTTCCCTGGAGCTGTTAAAGATTGCCCAATCAGATCTGCTGCGTTGTCTTTCCTCACAGTCACATTATCAATAAAGTCTTCCCATATAGTCATAGTACTCCTGCAAGATTCTTTTTTCTCCATGACACTTACCAACTTTGATATTGTCAGTTTCTTGATATTCTCTCCTCAAATAAAGACCTAAGAGGGCAGGGGTTTGTTTTCATTTCTGTCTCTGTGTATGTCTATCTCTCTGTCTCTCTCTCCTATTTATTTTTTGTGTCCCCTGGACCCTAGACATTACATAGATGCTCAATAAGTATTTGCTGAAAAACTTAATGAATATAGCATTTTCTTAATGTTTTTGAACTTTTTTTAACCTTTATTGAGGTATATTGACAAATAAGATTGTAAGATACTCCCAGTGTACAACATGATGATTCCATATATGTATACAATTGTGAAAGGATTCCCCCCATTGACTTAACACATCTACTACCTCTATATTTACCTTTTGTGGTGGGAGAGACACTGGGTGAGAACATTTAAGTTTTACTCTCTCACCAAATTTCATTCATACAATACAATGTCTTAACTGCAGTCACGATGTTATACATTAGATCCTCAAATGTTATTCATCTTATAATTGAAAGTTTCTACCCTTTTACCAACTTCCACCAACCTTTCCTTCTCTCCCCCCACCTCCAGGCCCCTGGCAACCACTTTTCTCCTCTTGTTTCTATGAGTTTGACTGTATGTATGTTGTATGTATGTATGTATGTGTGTATGTGTCTGTGTGTATGTAGATAGATAGATTTTGCATATAAGTTAATACCATGTGGTGTTTGTCTTTCTTTGTTTTAGTTTATTTTACTTAGCATAATACCCTTCAGATTTATCCATGTTGCTGCAAATGATAGCTTTTTTTTAAAGGCTGAATAATATGTCATTTTCTTTATTCATCCACTGATGGACCCTTAGATTTTTTCCATAACTTGGCTATTGTGACTAATGCAGCCATGAATAAAGAGGTATAGATATATCTTCTATATAATAATTTTGTTTCTTTTGGGTGTAAACCCATGTATGGTAAATTCTGGAAGGATGGTTTGTGCAAGGTGCACCATGAATACCACTCTTAATCACAATATTGAGAATTCAGAGATCCCATTCTCTATATATATTCCCATCAAACGAACATATAGAAGTATGTTGCTCATCATTCAAGGTCAGGGGCTTTGAGCATAACCAACCTAAAGAGTCTCCCTTGTAATAAAGAATGTCCAGATGGTAGGCCTTGATCTCCTTGGAACACTGGCTGTGCAAGAAGGGGAAGTGCTACAGATAGTTGCTGGGCTAGCTTGCTACACAATAAAAGTTTGCTGTATGTAGATCTCAGTAGCAGGTGCTTTGTCCAGTTCGCTGCTTCTGGACAACCTGCACCTAAGTTCTCCCAATAAACCTATTGGTTTATAAATATCACTGTCTCCAAGTCTTTTCTTTGGTCTTGTGGATGTTCACCCACTGTGGATTAGAGTCTGCTGGGGTGCAGCTACACAACCCAGAAGGAGGATTGCTGCCTCAAATGGTAGTTCTATTTGTAATTTCTTGATGAATCTCCATACTGTTTTCCATAGTGTCTGTACCAGTTTACATTTCCAGCTGTGTACAAGTCTTCCCTTTTCTGCATATACTCACCAGCATTTGTTATCCCTTGTCTTTTGGTAATAAACATTCTAAGGTGTGAGGCGATATCTCATTACAGTCTTGATTTTCATTTACTTAATGATAAGTGATTTTGAGCACCTTTTCATGTACCTGTTGGCTATCTGGATGTCTTCACTGAAAAAAAAAACCATGTCTGTTCACATACTTTTCCCATTTTTTAATTGGGCTGGCTTTTTTGTTTTGTTTTTTTTGTTTTTTGGATGGGGGTTGCTATTGAATATAGTTGTTTCTTTTATGTTTTGGAAATTAGTATCATCAGAGACATAGTTTGCAAATATTTTCTCCCATTCTGTAGGTTGTCTTTTCATTCTATTGGTTGTTTCTTTTGCTGTGCAGAAGGTTTTTATTTTGATCCAGTCCCACTTGTCTAGTTTTGATTTTGTTGCCTGTACTTTTGGTGTTATATCCGAGAAATAATTGCCAAGACCAGTGTCAAGAAATACTTCCCTTATGTTTTCTTCCAGGAGTTTTAAAGTTTCAGGGCTTATGCTTAAGTCTTTAATCCATTTTGAGTTGATTTTTTGTGTATGGTAGAAGATAAGGGTACAATTTAATTCTTTTGCATGTGGATATCCAGTTGTCCCAAAACCATTTGTTGAGGAGACTATCCTTTACTCATTCTGTATTCTTGTCACCCTTATCAGAGATCAGTTCACTGTATATGTATAGATTTAATTCTGGGCTCTCTATTCTATTCCACTGGTTTGTGTCTGTCTTTACACCAGTACCATACTTTTTAAACTACTGTAGCTTTGTAATATTTCCAAATTGTGATGCTTCTAGATTTGTTCTTCTCATGATCACTCTGACTATATGGTCTTTTGTGGTTACCTGTGAATTTTAGGATTTTTTTTTAATTTTCATAAAACATTTCATTGGGATTTTGATGGAGATTGCATTGAATCTTCAGATTGCTTTAGATAGTATAAACATTTTAATAATATTAATTCTTCCAATCCATGGACACAGAATGGCTTGTTATTAATTTTTAATACCATTAGAAACTTCCACTGAAATGCTTAACTGATCCTTAAAAGCATATCAAATTTCATACTGCTAATGTATTGGGAACTTATTTATGTCTACACCTTCAGTGATATAGAAATATATTCTTCTTTTCTTTTAGTACACTAAAATTGAAATTTGACCCTAAATCTTAGTGTATTGTCTGAAAATTCAGTACTTGTAGATATTAGTTCTTTCCTTCTTCCAGCTTCAAAGCAAGATCTCTAAATTTAGGTAGCTTTGGCAGTATAGAACACAAGCTTTCAGGTGAGAATCCTGTATGTTTGGGTTCAAATCATGTTTCTGCCTTTTAGTTACTTATATGGTTGATCTTCAGCAAAGAACTTAGCATTTCTTTGTCTTAGTTCCCTCAGTTATGAAATAGGATTAATAGAAATGTATTGATCCATGTACAGTGCATAGTAAATGCTAGTACCTTTTAGGTATATTTGATAGTCCACAGGTTATTGATAAGAAATCAATTTCTCAGCTTGTATAAATGTGTCCACTTATAATTTGGCAGTGTGGTCACTTCTGCTCTTGATGTATTGGTGACATTGGAAACCCCAGTGGTAGAAAGTTTTGTCTTTTTGATGAATCAAGTCTTTCCAGCTTTTATGGGCTGCTGCCATTAAGTGACACAGAGATCTTAGCTATTCTAGAACTCCTCAACTTTTGTTTTCTTCCTCCTTCAGAAAATGCCCTCCTTTCTCTCACCTTGCCCCCAAAAGCACCTCTCTTTCTCCTGCCCAGACATATGTATCATTTCTTCTGAGTCTCTAGTTTTTAAAGCCTTCTGACTCTGTCTGTAATTCCTCCTGAAAAACATCCTGAGGCATGGAATTTCAAAGGGTCTGCTTATTATATCCCTGCTTTGAACAGGGATGAAGGGGAAATACAGAAGAAAACACAAACTGATATCTCAAAAATAATCGTGCAATGTTGAGATGCTCACTGTATGTTTTCTCTATTTTTAACATAATTTTAGCAATTGGTAACTGAGCTATATTCATATTTTAATATTATGCTTTAACATACACCATACTATTACAAGATAAATCTCTACATTGATTACATTAATTTATGAAAATAAACTAGGCATAGTAAAAGAGGTTAAAATTATTAATTAACAGGAAAAGTTACACTATGAAGACATAGAAGCATAAAGTAGATAGCAGTAAGAGTTGTAGAGTCAGAGGGATGTGGAATAGAATGTGGGTTCTGCCACTTACTAGCCATTTACCATCTTTTGGCCTTTGGAGAATGAGTTTCCTCACTTTTAAAAAGGGGGAAGGCAAATCAATAAAAATAGACTTTCAAACTGGTATTTACAGGGCATTGTGGGTAGGAGGAGAAATTGACCACAAAGGAGAACTGGAGGATTTCTGGGGTGACAGAAATAGTCTAGATCTTGATTGTGGTGATTTCACAAAACTCATCAGACTGAATGCCTAACCAGAGTGACTGTTCCTACACGTAAATTATACCAAAATTAATCTCATGTAAAAGAAATGGGATGATGATATATTCGGGGGGAAGTATATGGCACTGTGTGAGCACCCGGTAAATATTAGCTTTTACCATTATTATTACTTAGGTTTCTCATAAGAAATAGTATTGGAGCACCTGGATGGCTCAGTCAGTTAGGTGTCCAACTTCAGCTCAGGTCATGATCTCCCGGTTGGTGAGCCCCGCCCTCATCCGGCCCTGTGCTGACAGCTCAGAGCCTGAAGCCTGCTTCAGATTCTGTGTCTCCCTCTCTCTTTGCCCCTCCCCTGCTCACTCTCTCTCTCGCTCTCTCTCTCTCCCCCTCTCTTTCACTCTCTCTTAAAATAAAGAAACATTTTAAAAATTAAAAAAAAAAAGAAATAGTATTTACCTTAGAGTGATATGTGTAAAGTTTTGTTATAAACATGTAAACATCATTATGGGAAATTGGGAGGGAAAAGCATTGGGAAAATTTCCCATAGTCTTTCAAATCTGTGGAAGTGAAGAACTGAAGAGAATGACATGGTGTTCAGAGTAGTTCTAAGAAGTAGAAGCAAAAGACAAAAGAGAAACAGAACAATTAAATCATTAAGCACTTTCTCTCTTTAGCCATGTGAACTATTTATGATTTCTCTATTTCTAGGCTTCTGTAAAGTGGACTTCTTTGCAACCTTTTCTTATACAATGGTTTTATTTGACCAAATTAAGCTTCCTTCTACCTCAGAGCCAGAAATCCAGAGCTTTCTTTTAAACTGATTATAAAAGAAAAAAAAAAAAAAAAGAATGAGATACTAATATTATACTAAGCTACTTATTCAGAACTTAACTGAAGTGTGTAATTGCAGTGTTATGGAATATACATTCAATGCTTGTGGAATTCTAGGGGTTTTGATAACTTTCTGTAAAAATTAGTGTGTTTATTTGAGGATTAGTTCAGTTTAATAGAGACCTGAAAAAAATTTATAACCCCCTTCAGTAAGAATCCACATCAATTTTTAGATAGGTTAAAACCTCTTAATGGCTAACAACCAAGTATACAGTTGGTTTATGAGTAGGAGAATGAGAAAGCCAGATACATTTCTTAGGCTCATCCAGCTCCCAAATTGCCATCACCTGAAACATGGGTGTTTGTTTATTCAACATTACTTGGAAACTGGAGATCTTTTGGGAGTCTCTGTACAGGAGCATAAATACTTAAACTGAGTGTGTTTAATTGCAGTCATCTTTGAATTTCAGCTCTGTTAACTTACTAGTTCTATGATCTCGGGCAAGTTACTTAACAACTACAGGTTTCAATTTCCTCTTCTGCAATATTAGAGGGATTACTCTACCTACGTCTAGTGGTCTAAGGATTGAATCTTATATATCAAGTATTAACTGCTCAACAAAAGGCTTAAACATAATAATCATTACTGAAGTTATTATTTTATTTAAATAAGTTGGTGAGATTAGGAAAAGGAGATCTAGATACAAAATTTGGAAGAACAGTAAATTTGAAACGTGAATGCTACTTTCCAAATCACATCTATTTGTTTTCCTTTCTCGTCTTGCACTCCCCTTTTCCTTTCCATCTTAGAGGAGCTACTTTGTGTTTTTAAATGAATGGTTTTGGGGGCACCTGGGTGACTCAGTCGGTTAAGTGTCTGACTCTTGGCTTCAGCTCAGGTCATGATCTCTCGGTTTCGTGGGTTCAAGCCCCACATCAGGCTCTGTGCTATTACAAAGAATATCAATAAGGAACATTTATGGAGCACTTAACTTAGCCAGCCTCTCTCTAAGCACTTTCCATGTGCTTAGTAAGTCATTCCTCCAGCTGTAAGAGCTAGGTACTATCATCAATATCCCTTTCAAAGATGAGGAGACTGAAATCTTGCATGAGTAGGTAGCTTGTTTAGATCACAAGCATAATATATGCCCCCAAAAGCCTTGACTTTTAGAAATGACTTCTGGGGGTGCCTGGGTGGCTCAGTCAGTTGGGCGTCTGACTTTGTTTGGGTCAGGTCATAATCTCGCTGCTAGTGGATTTAAGCCCCACATCAGGCTCTGTGCTGACAGTTCTCAGCTTGAGCCTGGAGCCTGCTTCAGATGTTGTCTCTGTCTCTTTCTGACTCTCCCCCGCATGTGCTCTGCCTCTCTCCCTCTCTTTCTCAAATATAAATAAACATTCATGTTTGTTTGTTTTTTTTATAGAAATGGCTTCTGGAAACAAAAGGTTAAAGTTATGTTATGTGTGTATAGTTATTTATTATCACTGACATCTTAGTCTTTTTTCCTTTACAATTCTTCTTTTTCTACTATTTATAGCATGCTTACTATATTTTATGGACAGTACTAGACAGGTCGGATATATTATCTCATTTGATAGATATGAAGAAGTGATGTCAAAATTATCCCATTTACAGATAAGGAAACTGAAATAGACATTGAAACCTGCCCATACTTATTAAGAGACAGTGTCAGGATTGATACAACATCCACCCGTTGCATAGTCTGATATTATTGTTGGTACATCAGTGAAGGACGTGATAGAAATGCCTTCTGATCGTTATTCTTACATGACATGATATTGGAAACACAGCTGTGAAATCCTATCGCCAATTTTATTCATTCATACGAACCCAAACCGCATGCTCAGAATGGTAGCTATTAATTACTATTACTTCTGCTATGTTTTATAATCTGTAGCCCCAAATATGGTTATTTTCCTATCAAAATGCACCATTAGAGAAATAAATATATGTCTTATTCCATGTCTTTGAATAGTATTACCTGTTTCTATCTCTGATGCTACTTTCCTTCTCTATTCGAGTAGAGTCAGTATATTATATTATACTGCTAACGGGGTATAAACTCTTGGAGGCTTATTATTTTCCTTTTTCCAATGCCCTGAAGGGTGCTGTAGGACAAGTCCTGTCACCTCACCGTCACCACTAGAGGCTCTCAGTGATTGAGCACTGCTACACATTCCTATGCCGCCCGCAGACACACACTCACATGCATATTTGTACGTGCATTGCCTATTCTTTCTTCAGCTGGACGAGATAATGTAAGGAAACTTGACTTCTAAAAATGACTTCAGAATTTACTTTTATCATATAAAATGAAAGAACTGTCTGATAAAATGACTTCCTTGTCCCTTGAATTTTCTCAGTCATTTCCACTTTGACCCGAATTCTATAATCCTCTACCATTTAACTTATCTCTGTTGATACACTGTCTGATAGATAATTCCCTCAGAAGTGTCAAAAATATCTAGTGCCTAGTCTTTTATTTCTTTTTCTTGTTGAGGGAAACAAAAGGCACTCTTACCTAATACCAGATCTTGTAGCACATATTTATAGTCTGAAGTTCTAGTCAAATTTAAATTTTATTTTACAGTTTTTAGTGCTCCTTTACTAACTTCATATAACATGTTTTAAAATGCATTCCACGTTAGGGCGCCTGGGTGGCTCAGTCGGTTGGGCGGCCGACTTCGGCTCAGGTCATGATCTCGCGGTCCGTGAGTTCAAGCCTTGAGTCGGGCTCTGGGCTGATGGCTCAGAGCCTGGAGCCTGCTCCCAATTCTGTATCTCCCTCTCTCTCTGCCCCCCTCCCCCATTCATGCTCTGTCTCTGTCTCAAAAATACATAAATGTTAAAAAAAATTTTTTTAAATGCATTCCTTGTTTACAAAATTTACATAATATCAATAATGGGTTTTCTGTCATGAAATGTTGAAAAAAATGAAATAATTTAATTTCTTCAAACTTCCTTATCTGATTCAGTCTTCTAAGTTTGCAATTATATATTTATTATTTTTTTCTTATTTTAATATTTTTATCCTTTAAGTAATTTAATTGTATTAAATATAATCAAATATACTTATAGTAGTTTATACTAATTTACAAAATGTAGATAAAATCTATTAACCGTACAGTAAAAAAGATATGCACCATTCTTAAAATATCATACTAATATCTCATCTCAGGTTCCACCCATTATTTTGGTTTGGTGACTATCTAATTGTGTCATTGTAGTTTTCTGGCTAAACAGATTTCATATTAAAGGAGAAATCTGTGATATTACTTTTCCCTGCCACCTTCGCCCAGTTGTCCACAGGTCATGTCCCAACTCCAAAACTTTTTACTCCCTTGTTCTATTCTCTATGCCTGGACGTGGCCTCAGAAACTATTTTGTACATACAGTTACTCTTCTTGGAATCTCCCAGGGCTTATATGATCTCAGTAAAAACTTTTAAGTATTTTTATTTTATTTTATTTTATTTTATGAGAGAACATAAGCAAGGGAGAGGGGCAGAAGAAAAGACAGAGAGAATATCTTGATCTCATGACCCTTGGATCATGACATGAGTTGATATAAAGAGTCAGATGCTCAACTGACTGAACCACCCAGGTGCCCCATAATTTTTTAATATTAAAAATATCAGTAAATTATTGTGAGTCCAGAATACTAAAGCAGGAAATCCTTCACTAGAGAGCACTAATTAGTGTTATATTTTACAATTATCTATACATTATTTTGAGCAAACCACAAAATAGCAATGCCTTTCTCTTGTTTGTTAATTTGAGGCAATTAAACCAAAGCAACTACAATGACAGGTTTTTGAAATATTTTATTGTTCTTATAGTCCAACTCGAGAACATAAAGAGGTGAATTAGTTTCTATTTTTGTAATAGAAAAGAAGAAATTGAAAATAGCGCATAAGTGCTCAATAGACTTCAGCTGTACTTTTTTTCGGTTTATTTATTTTGAAAGCAGGATAGAGAGAGAGAATCCCAAGCAGACACAGGGGTCAAACCCACAAACTGTGAGATCATGACGTGAGTGGAAATCAAGAGTCGGATGCTTCACCGACTGATCCACCCAGGCGCCCCTCAGCTGTAATTTTTATCTATGGCAACTGAATTACAGTTTAATATCTTTCTCTACCAATAGAAGGGCAATGCTTCTTCCACAAATTAAACAATGAAAAACAATTATGCACTTTACATAAGTGGAATTTTTGAATGGATTATCTGGATAATCATCTCTCTGGGCATCCTAGGTAAAAGACTGGTCTGAATAATGCATTAGGCCTATTTATCAAGTCCTTGTTTTCTAACCTTATTGCTCTGCGAGGTATGTTTTAGAACTTTCAAAAAAGTATCTGATGGGAAATCGAGTTGGTATAAATCAATAGAGACCAGAAGTGTGTCAGTGGGAATGTTATGAAGGTCTCGTTACCAGTGTTTTCATGAAGATTATATGAGACAGAAGTGCTACTTACACCAAGAGCTTTCTATGCTACTGCAACTCAAGAAAAACCCTTTGTACACTCCGTGCAACTTGTGAGATGCCTTTTCTCTTGGGACGCTAGAGATAATTGTGACTTTCTGAATTTGCCTATATTGTAAAATACAGAGTTAAGTTTATTTCTTTACTGTAGACTAGATACTGATGGAAATGATTTACTTGCCTAAGCTGGGTGTGAATTAATAGGGATTCTCTTTTTTAACGTGTATTACACATTTAATATAGGCTCTCATATATTTGTCTCATTTACAGATTTTCTATCTGGGCAAAGTGATAGGTCAGCAAAGATCTGTTTCTCCACTTACAAGAAAAAGTATAAAAGCACAATGCAAATGATTACTCTTGAGATGATGTACCTCTTAGCCTGAAGACAAAATTAACATATTTTTTCATCTACATTTTATTCATCAGGATATACATAATGTGATGTTTGGGAGCAGAATTTAGGAAAACTAAAATGTTTTATTTTTTAGAAAAACTAAAATGCTCTAATAATTCTCTTTATAAATTTCTCCTTAAAAAATAAAAAAAAAATGTTTCATTTAAAAAAGAACCTCAACATTGTCTTTATGTTAACTACACGGGTTTTGAATGTCATCTTAAAAAAATAGATAATATCAAGAAAATAATCGGATACTGAGTATTGCCAAGAGCTAAAAATTAGTCCTATAGAATAATAGTTTTTCTTTTTTTAAGTAAGAAAAGTAGGCCAGTGAGGAGATGTGGAAAACATGAACAAAAACAACAAAACTTAAATATTTGACATATTTAGGACAAGGTATTCTTGATGGATCATTGTCTTGGCTTGTTTGCTGACCCACATAGTACCTAATATCAATCAGAGAGAAAGCCTTCTGACTACAACCCCCATTTATGAGCACTGCTCCCCAGTGCTCTGTCAATGGAAAAGAAAGCTTTGATTTATTCACCTCCCATTATTGTCTATTCTATCATCCCTTTCTCTGTTCAAAACATTTATTTGGTGTTTCTACAAATACAAATTTAAATTTGCAAGTAGGGACTTGAATGGACTAGTCTGGATATGGGAATATGTTCTGTATAGATGTAATCTCCTGGCATGAATTTATGTTTTCACAGAAATTCAGCATAAAAATGGCATAAATATAGATCTCTGTTAAGGAATTCTGATACAAGACAGATATCTGATCACAGAACACCAAATTGTAACTGATCGTGTCAGATGATGAAATTGCTAATCTAATAGAATATTTCCATTCCAAATGTCCATTTGGACATTTAGTTTTGCCTAGATAATTTTTAAAATGTTCTTATTTATGTATTTTGATGTCATGAGAATATAATTTATGTTATAGTGTTAATTCTAAGCATTGTCAAATTCAAGGCTGTGTGATACAAAAGGGTTCAGATAAAAATTACAAACTATCAGTAAATTACTAGATATCTTGTCTAAATAAATCTAGATACGCATATATATATAAGCATTCAGTCAATAGTTCTATTTTTAAATTTTGATTTAGATATTTAACATTAATCCCTGCATCTTATATCCAAAACTTCTATACTAGATTTTTTGATAGCAAAAATAGAATAGTAGCTATTTAGAACTATTTTCATTAAGTACTTCATTTATTAATTACTTTAAGTTATTTTGTAGATGACGTGAAATGCCGTAAATGAAGAATAAACATTTTATCTTTAAAAATATAATTCCCACTGACAACTTCCTTTATGTATCAATATTACCAGCAAAGAGGAAGGCCTTTCAATATGAAAAGCCAAAACTCAACTATAGTACATGACCTGACAAGGACAGACAAATATGTGCACTGATTTTTATTTGTGGTTCTATTTCCTAAATTGTATTAGATGCAACATAAAACCTTTTATACAAAACATCAAAAATGCTTTATTTTGACAATTAAAATTTGAATGAAATAAAGCACTTCTAGAATGAAAACTTACCACATTTCCAACAAAGAGTCTGTGTTTATTTTATCTACCTAAAACATTTGCATCTCTAGATTAAGTAGTTTTGCTAATCGGTTTACATCTCCAAGTAGGCTGTAGTTCCTTAAATATTTATACGTCCTTAATGTACATCATGCTGGTTTTATTAATTTTAACCCCAAAGCCTCCTCTACCAATTACTACTTAATGACTATATTGCTTTCCCTCTTGATCGCCTTTGTTCTTTGCTACGATATTTAAAAAAAAAAAAAAAAAAAGTGGGGCAGGCATATGGCTTGAAATAAAACAGCTAAATAAAATGCCACTTTGAATGATTCACCATGCAGTGCTTTGCTTTTCTGACTCACCTGTCTATTACAAGCAAACTTTCCAGTTTGGGTTTTGTTTTTTCTTAATCCAAAGTCATATGCCTTCTTTTTTGTCCTAAGAAAACAAAATTTTTAAAAATCTCTTTGTTAGATGGAGCTGATTCTAGGCTTGATGTAGCTTGATAAAAGCACATCAAAGTCCTTGAATCATCCTATATCTTGACTGATCAGCAAAAGAAAACATGCCTTTTAGGAGCTTAGTAAGATCACTTAGCCAAAAGATTTAAAATATTATCCTGGTGAAACTTTTAAAAATATTTTGTTTTATAAAACATGTTTGTAAAAGAGGTTATTTTCAAGATTTAAGTAATTTTTCCACCATTTCTAATATCTGTCTAAAATGTGGACTATTTTAGAACATGAAATCAGGCTTGTGAAATATGACAGCTCACACATACACATACATATGTATGATTGGGAGTATGTTCCATTTCAAGACTTCTAACTTTATGTGGAACAGAGTCTTTAAATGTAACTAATATGTTTATTTGTCTAAATGTTTATTTGTCTAAATAGTCACCAAGAAGCATTTTTACTATATGAATGCATTTGTATATCTATTCATGAGGATAAAATTCTATACTATTATCTTTTAGAAATTAGAAACTAAAAAACTCAGTCTGAGTTCCAAAGATATGGCTTAAAAAGTATATATAAGGTGAATACCTTATATATATATATATATATATTTCAATGTATTTATATGCCTATATACATATCTATTTTTATCTATGTCTCTACACTTATGCACTTTGAAATGGTAGATACATAGGAGTATTTACATAAGATTTACATTTAAGTGATATTTAAAAATATTCTTATGTTATATTTCATATATATATATATGGTGGTGGAGGAACGGTCTGAAAGAGAAGGAAGTGCAAACAAATCAATTAAAAAAAAAACTTGATATATTCATCTCAGCTGCCTTACTAGAAGTCACTGGTTGATATTAGTTATTAAAGTTGTGAGATAATTTAATTGCTTTCAAAGTGATTTATACTCATTGTTCTTTTTATTATCTCAGTTCCTTATGACCACTCTAGCCTTATTTATTTTTGGTTGTGGTTCTATTTAACAGGTAACTAACTCAAAATTGAATAAAGAAAAATTTTTTATAAATTACATGTAAGAAATCTGCATTAGGTTTTGTATTCAGTCCTAAAACTTCTAGAATACTTATGTAAGTATTTACATTGTCTTTCAGAAATGGAAAAGAAAAATCACTGCATGTTGCCACTAATATGCATTATGTTTCTAGCATAAATCTTTTTAAATAGCACTTAACTGTAAACCTTAGGTAAATACTCATATCAGTGCTTGACACATAGTAGATGCTAAAAAATATTTGATGCATATATGAATAAATCAAAAAAGTGAATTCTATAATATAGTTTTCAATTAATCTTGATCAACTAACCACTGGCACAACTCTTGTGGTTTTCATGTGAGTAAACATGTTGCCAGTATTTTCTCTTTCTAGTCATCTTGCAAGGATTTGTAAATTGGATCTTTTTCATATTTAAGTTTTATACATCCAAGGAAAACATTTATCCAACCTCAGCCTATTCAGCTTTCTTGTGTGACAAGGCATTCAGGACCGTTCCTAGTCTGTTCCAAGAGACTTAGAATTCTAATGCTTTTCCCCACTGTTCCCGGGCATGGGGCATGAACTCTCTCCATTCTTAAGAGAATAATCTACTGCTCTTCCTTAAACATATCTAATTTACTTTAAACTTTGCATCTTTGTTGCTATTGAAGCCATTATGCTCTGGGATCTTACACAAATAATACTCATTCTTTAAGCTCCAGATCAAATCAGTCCACTCCCAGGAAGCTTTCTCGACCACTGTGGTTTCTTTTCTCCGAATTCCGTCACTGCGTTATGACTCAACCGTTCCTTTGTTTGGCGTAGTGATGCATGTTTTTCCTGTCTCTCTAAATAGAGATAGAAATCCTAGATTCTTGTAGAAAAACTAGTTCGGTATCTGTATAGAAATGCTCAATATGTTTTAGTGGGTAAAATAAGCCGATCTGCTCTGCAGAATAATTAGCTCATAATTGGTCACCTCTACTCAGCTGAAGCTCGGTGAGTGGCTATCATGTACAAATTGCATAGACACTAAAAGATTTGATCCTGTCAGTTGAAACACAGCAATCTTTCCTCACCGTGTCAATCCTTTCTAGTTCCACTTCCATGCCAGAGAAGATTCCTGAATTGTCTTTTGGCATCTTCAGAATTATAGGTAGCTGACCTCTACCTGGTTGCAATTAATACCAACATGTGTGAATATGCACAATTATACCAGCATCTGAGCCACATGCTGCTATGTTACTGTAAGATTTAAAAAAACAAAAACAAAAACAAAAAATAAACTTCCTTTTGCTAAAATACAAAATGCAATTTGCTTTTTCTTTTCACCTTTTTTTTTTTTTTTTTTTGGTGGGGGTGGGGTGAGGCAGCTATCACTAATACAACCAATGCTATTCTAGTCTACATTTTGGTACAAAAAAAATCAAGATTACATTATAAAAATTTTAAAGTGCTTATTTTGAAAATTGACAGTCTTAATTTTTTTACAAGGATTTCAAGAGATCAATCATCTATTTTTATATTCTGGAATTCTGCTGTACACAGAGGACCTCATTGCTTGAACTTTCCTTCTCTTTATACATAGACATTTTTATAAAATATTCATAAGAAATTGTTGACTATAGAACTATGGCAATTCTCTTGAGTGATCCTGGGAGTTTTCCAGTCAATGAGCTCCATGCGGCTCTGGCAGCATGAGCTACGCTCCATAAATCAGGCTAAAACCATTTTATGCTGTTTTTAAAATTACTGCTATCAACAAAACCCATGAGCCTGAATTACTTAATCTATGCAGATGTTGTTAACTGCATTAATTATTTAATTCTGACAATAAAACAGCAGTTCTATTTGCCTTAATACAGACCATTCACGCTGCTAATTTTTGAAAGGACATTTAACAATATGACCACTAGATGGGAGTAGACAACTTTTTAAACTACATGTAACACAGTATGAAATGGTGGTTGCTAAACTTAGAAGTAAGGTAATATTAGGTTACTGTATTGCATTTCTAACCAAAGCTTGTGAAATACCTTTTGTTAACTAGTGTAGGTTACATTAAAATTGAATTACTTTCCTAGAGAACTGAATTGATTCAAAGGAACTTTCTTCATTGCAGCCTTTTTATGATTTCATGATGAATAAATTATATAGAAGTGGTTTTTTTCTGTCCTTTTAATGACATGAAAACCAATTTTATATACTAGATAGCCACTAGTTTGATGAATCAAATGGTCCCATCTGGAATATGATTGTATTTTTAAATAATCATATTAACTAGAAATTAACAAAAGGAATTGCATAGATTATTGTCCTCTTTAGACTGCTAGTTAATTGATTACTTCATGCACATGTGTTGAATATTAAGCTTCCCCAATCAGACATGTGCATAAAGCAAAATGCTCTTTTTTTTTTTTTTTTTTTTTTCACCAGGACATAGTGAGCCATGGCAGGTCAATGAAATTATAATTGGTTCTAATTAGCACTCTTCAAGCTGTTAATTTTTTTTTTTTTTTTTGACCTGCATCTAAATCACACAAGAAGAAAGGTAAAAAATGTCTTAGGAACTAACAAAAAAGCCCCAAATATGTTTTGAATATTTGAGTGAACATCTCCAAAACTTAAATTTTGGTTTGTGTTTGTTTGCTTAGTTGTTTGTTTTGGTATGTCTTTTGCTTGATTTCTGAAATAAAAGTTCATTTTAAATTGCACTGTTTTTTTTCCCAGAAAAAGCATGTAAGCATGTCATTGTAACAGTCATGCTCCTTTTGTTATTGCTGTTATCATTTATAGCTACACAGGGAGTGAGGTCATTAACTTGAGGCAAATGTCACATTTGCTGCATAAGCTTTGAGCTTTCTTACTTTGCTTTGTTTCAAGAAATGCTGGAAATCTCTCTGTTGCTAGCTGCAGTTGTCTTTAGTGAGGCCTGCCACACATGTGAGATGAAACTATCTTCTTTGTGCAATGCAAGTTGACATAAAAAAAAAAATTAGATACCTATTTCTCATATGTATGTCAAATATAAAAAAAATCTTTTAAATGAATGGTCATAATGTGTAATAAAATAAAGTCTCTATGATTTTTTTTCCAATGCACTGAGGTTCACCTCTATTTTGAAAATGTGAATTTTTTCATGTCAAAACTTTGCAAAATGTCTGAATAGATATGACAATTGGAGCTGTTCTTCCACGTTTGTTTTCTCTATAATGCCAATAAGCTCTTTAGCAACCACATTTGAATCAGGATTTATATTTATAAGAATGTGTTTACTTTATTTCCGATTACTTCATACAGATTTCATTACCAGTTTAGTTACTAATAAGATCATCTTCATTTAAGAAATTATTCCTAAAGTTAATCTCTTATTCTAGGTTTCTTCCATTTTATCCAGTCACAATTTTCCTATTTTCACTTTGTATCACAGTTATTATTTTAATAAATTTACAGTAGATCTGTAAAATAACTATGTTTGCAGAAATGTTAAATTTTATTCTGGTGCTAGTATTTTTTCTTAGATCTAATATTATCCCTTTTAATGTATAGAAAAATGCCAAACTAAAATGCTAAAAACTGCTTTTTATGGCGACTGTGAAATTTTCAATAATACCTGAGGTAACTATTAAATACCTCTATTATCCCCTTAACTTGTAATAATGTCTGCCAAATGATGAGCCAGACAAAGTAGTCTTTGTAAGATAATAAATTAGATTTTAGAAGTTCTAATCAGATTTAAATATCTCCAGTATTCCACTTTAAGAAAGTTGAATTATGTGGCAACATTTTTAACAGTGAAATTAACACTATGAGTCAATAATATATTTTTTATATTTTATACTAGATATATTTTTTTTTATTTATTTTCTATCAGACAGATGATATAGAAACGCATGTTGAATCAGCCTTGACTAGCAAATACATTCCATTAAGAAGATGCTATTTTCTATGGCATAAGAGATTTAAAACGTTGACAAATTTAGTTCAGAAAAACAAATGTAATATAATAAGAAAAGCTATAAAGGAAATGTGAATTCAAAAGTAAATCTGATTTAATTTTCTTGTTTAATTGACCCTGATGACATTTCTACAGAAAATACTTGTATTTATACACCTCAATAGAAGGACTAGAAAGTGAAAGATTACTATTAAATGATGGTTGCTTCAGCCTTTTGTTAAAACTAAACTTTTCTAAAATTAAAACAGTTTTGTTTGATTATGGAGTTACATTTATGCAACTTCCCAGTTTTGACATTTTTAAACTAACAATTTAAAGTGAATTATTTAATTTAAATGAACTATTTTTAAATTGTTAAGAATGGATTTGTTTACATTTTCCAAATCAATTTGAAATATTTTGTGGAAAGAAATTTTGTCAAAGGTCTGCATAATTGGACAGGAGAAACTGTATTCTAGATTACCATTCATTATCATATGTAGGATCTTAAACGGTGTTAAAATCTTCATCTGTTTGTAGTAGCACGCTTTCGGCACATATACAACTTTCTCTATTTTCCAGTTAGCTGATTTATATTATTGTTTCGTAGGTGCAAATATCAATGAGGCAAACATATTTTAACATAACTGAATATTTACAGAATACATACTTTTATTTCTATAAAGGCTTTTATAGTTTGGCACTTATATAAAAATTAAGATGTCTTAATAGAAACCCTCTATCTCTACCCACGTGTTCTAATCCATAGCCTCATAGTCAATCATAAATACAGCAGAAAACACCAAATTGACCTTGCTGGAAACAACTGAGTCAGGCTACACAGAATTTGGCTCCAGTTTTTGTTGTTTTTCAAAAGTGTCCAGTTTAGAAAAAATGCACTAATCCTGGAGACAGCAAGTTATCTTCAGCTCCAATATGTAGATTGCAAACGCAGCCAAGGAATACGTGAATGTACAAAATACAGTAAAAGAGAAACGAGGCATGAGACATTGCTAAATTTTTCCTATAATATCCTTACATTTTATTTTCTTGAATTACGTTTCAATGTGTTATTCCCTGGGAACAGATCAAACACTTACACCACAGGCAGGAGATTGGGCTCCACCCTTTACCTGCTGTGAAACCATCTGCACGCCCCTTCATCTTCTGAGTACCTCAGTTTCTCTACCTATCAGATGAGGAGAGAGAACACCACCTGCCCTCTCTGCCACTTTTTTTTTTTTTTAAATCACAGAAATGTTAGCAGAATTAATGAAATCGGTTTCGCGAAAAACACTTTTAGCCCTGGGGAGAGCGTGAGGGTAACGCTCTGAGGAAATATAACATGATGATAGCAAAGAAAATGTCTTTACAAGTATTTGTAAGAGGTTAACAGAACAGCCAGTGTGTATTCAAAAAAAAACCCAGCATTTTAGGGTATCTGAGTTTTCTGCATGCAGACCTAAAGCTGTGGAGAACTCCCTCATCATTGCCAGTTAATGTTGTCTGAGGATTATACAACTTCAATAACTAAATAGCTTAATTGCTATAAATATTTTTGGCCAAAGCTTAAAAGGAATCTGTTTGTTTTCATTTAAGTTATTAGCAAAATTGTATGTCACGAAGAGGTAAAATAAACATTGTCTTCTGCTTTTGCTGTTAGTGGCGGTGGTGGCAGATGTTATATTCTATTTTGTCTTTTTTGTTTAGTGATAGTTATCCAAATTTAGGGATCTGCCTATAGCTAAAAGCTGACCTGCAAGTACCCCTGCTGTGCATTTTCCAAATTAGGAAATTGTATAAAATTTAATTTTTCAAAATGTAGTATATGAACGAAAAGTATAGTGCTGCTGTAATTATTGAAATTGACCTCAATGAATGTAAACATCAAAAGTAGAAAACCACAAAAAATTGCGCATAAGGAAAAGATATACACATTGGTCTCAGGAGCCATTTTAGTTTAATCAGTCAAAACCCAATCGCAAGCCTTATTCTGTTAAACAAACACTAAGTAGTGAAAGAGATTGTCCCTTGCCTTGGAAATGAAACAGTCAGGTAATTTTTCATAGCTTAAGAATTTAAATAAGTAAATACATATTATGTACTGTATTTTATTCTCTAGTTACAGTAAATATATCTCACAGAAAAAATGTGACTCAAAGTAGAGTTGAGTGGGAATGAGAACATGGAGAACATTACAAAAGTCAAGAGGACTACAGGTAAAAATAAAGCTGTGGCTTGAGCATTTGCAGAGAGAGTAGAACAAGCCTCTCTAAATAAGCTTATTTGATTTGGGAATTTTCCAAGCTTGCTTAACATAAACTACATTTTAATTCCAGAATAATCAGCCAGAGGGAATGGTTTTATAGTCGACACATAAGGTTTGAAATACTTGGACTTCCTGCAACCACAGGTTCAAATCCCAGCAGTGCTCCATTCTTTGGTGGTGACTGAATTAAGTACCACGCACGTGTATATACATGTGTGAGGGGATTTTTTACAGATGAAGCGTCCAAAATGAGAGCATTGGTTGCACTCTGTGAAGATCCCAATGCAATTTTCCTAAGAACAGAGTGTGTGGCTCATGAATGACTGCAGCTTCTGGGAATCTTGCCAAAAACCTAGGGCAACCGAGAGTGTGGCTTTGCTCTAAAGGAGATTAAACTCCCTATTTAAAAGCTCCCTATACTCCACCATTGTGAGGGTTACACTCATTATTTTTTCCATGTTAGATGGTGAGTTAATACACATGCCTAAAATGCAATATCTTAATTCTCCTCTCCCTCCCTGTCTGACAGTTGGTAGACTTAACCACCGCATGCAGCATTCAAGGTTATTGATTTTTGTGTGTGCTATTGCAAAGGAAATATTGTGTGCACTGGATGGATAACCACGTAAGAGACAAAAAAAGACCCATAGCAGTTCGCTCAATAAGAATACAAATATAAATATATATTTTAAACCTAAGGAAATTAGGTCAGTTTCCCTGAGAATCATTTAGTTGCATGGATTCTAATTCTGGTCTGTAGCCACGATGACTATTTGTCACAGGTATTAGGTGAGAGGACATGCATGAATTAATACTTGATACCTTTTCTGCACTCATTTCTATGTGCACGAGTAAATGTAGTTTCACTTATATATTTTTGAGGGATTAGATCAACAATAAATACCACTTTCTGGTTTATTTCCTATTGAGTATTGATCGGTATAGTCCTTCTTTATTTAAGAGGGAAATTTGTTTTAGAGAAACATCTAATATTTCTAGAATTCAATCATAAAAAAGTGAGATGGGGCTTAATGAGGAACAAACAATTTTTTTTTCTGTTATTGGTATCTTCCTACAAACACATTTACCCTTTAAAAAAGTCAGTTCTAATTTAATCATTACATGATACTGCATGTGTTTAACATAGAATAAATGCGATATAGTCTTCCAACATCCTTCTTCCCCTATTTTTAATTAAATTCAATAAATTATTCACCCATGAAATAATGCAATAACAGCTCAATTCATAGAATTTTTATGACCAATTGACATAATGGATTTAAATGTTCTCTGCAAAATATAAAACACTATGGAAGCATAAGATGTTATTCTTTTTTTCTAATCTTAAAACCATATTAAAATTAGCAGTTTTCAATGAAACTAAAGGAAAGAAGAAAATAAGGTATAAAATATTTGTTGTACAAACACTTCAAATGAATAATCAATTCTAAAGCAAAGCATGATACATATAGTTACCCTATATTTAGTGTTGGAGGTCTTACTAAGAATTAGAGATGCAATTTGATTTACCAGTGTGCCCAATTTTGTGATTTTTAAAAATCCATTCTTAGAGATAGAATTTTAGAAAAACGAGGGTGTTTTATACTATCGTTTAAAAAGTAACATTGATTTGGTGTAGTAGCAAGGTCAAGAGCTCTGAATGTGACAGACAAGGTATCAGTGTTTGTTTTGCCCTTTCATTTATATCCATAAGGTTGAAGGTTAATTATTCACAGACGGCATAATTATCTCCATAAAAAAAAACAAAAATATACAAATAAGCTATAATTTCTAACAATATTTTACTATTTGTTGTCTAAAAGTCAATATAGACCTCAGTTCCATTTCTATATGCCAGTAACAATAACCAAAACACTCTGTTAGACAACATAATTTTAAAAGGATGCCATTTATAGTTACATCAGAAATAAGGTTTCTAGACGAATACTAACATGCTGTTTCAAAGACAATTTAAATGCTTCATTGGGAGAAACTAAATAAGACAAATAAATTGAGACATGCACCAGATTCAAAGATGGGAAGATTCTATTACATGTGAATGTCAATACTCCCCAAACAGATTTATAGATTTGATACATTTTCCATCAAAACCCCTAGTTTATTTTGTGGACCTTGTCAACATGATTCTTAAGTTTATATGCAAGATAAAATGCCAAAATTTTCTAAGATAATCCTGTGAAGACCAAGGAAAGGGGAAATGCCTCAAGAGATAGCATAAATTATTAAACAATTATGGTAAACAAGACAGTGGCATTGGCATATAAACCAAGAAAACATCAAGAAATATAATAGAAAGCCCACAAACAATCCACAAATAATACGTGGAGTTTGATTTATCATGGAGCTGGTTTTGGTTCTGTGTGAATTTGCAAACTTAAAAAAATGATGCTGGTGTGACTGGTTCTGTTCACATCTAGGGATATAAGTAAATCGTTTCCAGGTGGCTTAGAAACTTTAATATGAAATAAAAAGCAATAAAAATTGTAGAAGACAATACAGATGAATACTTTGTGACCTCTAGAAATTAATTTCTTAGGAATCAATAGCAAAAGTAAAACAGGGATTAATTTGACAACACTAATATTTAAAATTTCCGTTATTAAAAATATTAAATAGAAAATAAAATGCCAAAGTAGAAGCAGAAAGAATATTTGCAACTTAGAGCTGACCAAAAAGAAAAAAAGTAATAAATAAAAAATGACTATTCAAAAGATAAATGGTCAAAAGTCCTAAATGAGCATATGAAAATTAGCCTATAGACATGCAGATATTCTAGAACTATTAGTAACCAAGGAAATATTATTTTAAACTAATGAAATACAATTTCACACTCAGGAGATTTGCAGAAATAAAAGAGGTTTGACAAAAGGTAGAAAGATGAAGCTATGAAAAACCTGGAATGTTGTACTGTTGGTGACTTTAGGTTAGTAGAGCAATTAGGGGGAAAAAATGCTATGATCTAGTAAAGTTGAAGATGGGCGTTATCAATGACCCACCAAATACTTTTCTTGGTATTCACCATAGAGAAAAGATGTGTACCTGGAGACATGTATCATAATGTTTGTGGAAGCACTCCTTATCTTAGCCAAAAATAGAAACGTATCAATTGTCCATGAACAGTTACATCTATAAACAAACAATGATATATAAAGGAATTCTACACATCAGTATAAATGAATAAATGATGGCTATAAAAAATAAATGGTTGAATTTCAGGAATGAAATGGAAGGCAGAAAAAGCAAATTGCAGATAAATGTATAGAGTTGATTCAATTTATATAAACTTTAAACTATGAAAAACTAAATAATATACTATTAAGGGTAAAAATAATTTTAGTACAATAATAAATAAAAATATTGAAAAAATAAACATGAAATTCAGGAAATAATTTACCTCACTAAAGAAAAGAGGATGGGACAGAAAGAGTCTTGAAAGGATTTCAAAATAATGGATATGTTTTATTCCTCATGTAGCATGTCTGGTAATAGGTATTCATAGTATTATTAGACTATGTGATTAAATATACATGATAGATATGTATACATGTGTGTTTATATAGGAATATAAATATTATTTTGCATATTTAATACTTAACAGATGTTTTTTATGTCTTAGAAAAAAATACCAAATAGTCATAAAATTATCTTTTACTAAAAACTTTGTAGTCAGGTTGTTGCAACTGTAGTCAGACCAGTTCATTTGTACTTGACAACATTTTAAGTACGTTCTGTACTTAGGCAACATTTTGAGTACATTCTAGGCTTCTTTTTGTGACACGTGAACTGAAACTGTGACCCTGGACTTCACTGATACCTGATAAGAGGAATCTTTCATGAAATATTCATAGTATTCCTACTTGAGATATTCTTGAATGCAACATTCACTACACATCACACAGGAGTCTCCAATCAGGACCAATGGAAGAGATTTTTCTTAGCACTTAGTTAAAAGAAGAAGAAGAAGAAGAAGAAGAAGAAGAAGAAGAAGAAGAAGAAGAAGAAGAAGAAGAAGGAGAATTTTTTCCTAAATAAACATCTCTTAAATTAATATTGTGGACCTGAGGACCTCTTCTAACAATGTGTAACTTAGGTGTGAATCTTTTCCTTATTTCTTCTGGCTTTGAGGACTCATAGAGCCTTTGCATGGTCCACTATTTTTTCACCAAATAAGGATTTTATAGTAGGGATTTTGTATATTTTCCCTTTATTTCACATTACTCTCCAACACTTATTTTCCTTTTATTTCCTGAAATGGGTATACTTTACTTTTATTTATATGTATATATAAGCTTTTACACATTCTTTTTTTAATGAATCAAGCTGTAAATAATTGTCTTAAAAAATTTAAACAGTATTTAAAATCTTGTGACTCTAACTTTTATCACTGAAAAATTAAAAACTGAATTTTTGAGAATGTTTCCTGACATAGATGATATTGACAAAATGACATTAGTTTTCAATATTGAATAATTAGGATATGAAAAAAATTTGTAAGTCATTTATCAATATCATGTTAAAAAAACTCCCCATAGAAATGCGTATATATTGCTTTTTCAACAGTTCTTAAAGAGACAAATATCAAGAAGCTGCATAGAAAATACATTGAATATTAACATGAAGCATAACGGCATCTTCATTATGGAAAATCAGAGAGAAAAATACAAATACTTCGAACGCTTAACATAAAAACAACACAAAACAAAACAAAACAAAAAAGCTATATTCCTTGATATCTAAGACACTTAATTGAGAGCTGTCTGCTCAAACAGGCCTAAACTTTTGACTACAGGTTCTAATCACATATTTGAAAATCAAACAAATATCTCACAAGTATTTTTTTAAGTTTGTATTTACATTCCAGTTAGTTCACATACAGTGTAATGTAATAATAGTTTCAGACGTACAATATTGTGATTTAACACTTCTATACAATACCCAGTGCTCATCGCAAGTCTCCCAGAAGCACAAAAAATGCCATGAAGAAATCTTAGTATCCAATATTCCATGCATTTCCATTTGTTTTTTTGTCTCTTTTTGTCTAAAGGTACCATAGAAGTTCAACCTACATTTCTCTCAATTTTTTTTTAAGATTTATTTATTTTTGAGAGAGCACAAGCAGGGAAGCGTTAGAGAGAGGTAGACAGAGGATCTGAAGCAGGCTATACACTGACAGCAGCGAGTCTGATGTGGGGCTTGAACTCACAAACCATGAAATCAGGACCTGAGCTGAAGTCGGATGCTCAACCAATTGAGCCACCCAAGTGCCCCTATTCTTTTGTGTTTGTTTGTTTGTTTATCTTAATGGCTTTTCTACTGGTGACACCCACCATTATGATTTACTGTGTTTTTAATTATGTTTTACTTTATATCAAAAGCTGTTTCAAGCATTTTTATGTGTACTAATGAGTGATATCAACCAAAGACTGGTATATCCTAGTTATCTTTTTCAAGCTTAGAGATTTTCATAATCTCTAAGTAATCTGTAAGTAATCTCTAGTCACCTCATTTTCATACCAGATATTTCACAAAGTCAATCTCAATTAAGCCATACAGAAATACAACAGATTCAAGAGTAACCCTCATCAAACGGCCCTAAAAGTTCTAGAAGTGTGTACAGTGCTTCCAAACGTAAATCTAGTGCAAACAGACTTCAGCTTCACCTACTAACCTTCATTTTCACATTCCTTCTGTAGTTACTATACCAATCAACACAGTTCAAAGAAAAAGGAATTTTATATACACACAAAATTTATTTAGTCATTCTCCTGGCCTAGTAATAAAGTTTAGATATTTTTTCTCTGACGTTAAGAGATGCTTGCCTTCTTTGGATTCCATTCTTTTTTTTTTCAATCTGCTTACTGTTTATTTATTGAAAATGTGTTATATCCTAGACACTCTTCTAAGTTTGAATATAAATATATTAGTGTGAAAAACTCTCAGTGCATTGAGCTTACACTTTATTGGAAGCAATTATATCATTCCCTCTAATTATATTATTATTATTGGAGGGAAAAATATTTGCTTTCCATATGCTGGACACTAAGTGTTTTATATGCCATAACTTATCAAATTCTCAAATCAATCCTGCAAGTTACACAATATCCCTCCACTTATTTAGCCCAAAACTATTGCTGGTTTTTATAAATGATTCACAGTTACAGCCCTTATTTCACTTACTTTGAAGTGGGAGAAATATACATTAAACAAAAATCACAAGAATAAATGTACAATGTTGGTGAGATTTATCTTAGTGAAGATTTTCTTGAAGAAGTTGATTGAGATGAAAACTGAATAAATAATAGATACCATGCTAAGCATTCCAGGCAGAGGACATAGTGTGCATGAAGGCACTGTTCCTCAAGTATTGTTTCCAGAACAAAGTATTGAATTTCATAGTCAGTAGGTATTTCATCTTTTTTTTTTTTTTCCCAAATGAAGCAGAAGTGTAGGATAATATCAAGTCTTGTTTAGTTAATAAATGATGCAGAGTATGGATGGCTTGGAAGCAAATTTATTGTTACAAGAAAATATTTGGTTTGGGCACATGTGAGCAACCCAAGCATTTGTTTCAGTTGAAAACATTTGTTTCAGCAGAAAATTTGGCTTTCATATTTGTATGTGAGTTTCCAAATTGGTTTCCAATTGTAGAGAAGTAAGCATTTGGTTGGTGGCAGTTAGGATAGCCAAATGCTTCTGCACATGTTTATAGAGGCCTGCGGGCTTTCCTGAGGTCCAAGGCCTCTTATTATGTTTTACTGGTTGTCTGATTAATGGTTTGTCACATAACTCTGCAATTAGAATCACCCAAACTTTCATTGAAAGGAAAATAAAAATTTATAGAAACTCGCTGAAAGTCAAAAAGGCCTTCACAGTCTTAGTAAGGACATTTATGCTTTCCTTGGATTCTGAAGCTTTTAAGATATAATGCAGAGAGTAACTATATTATAGTATTTGTATATTTATTTACCACCCATAAAAATACTTTTTAGAGATTCCCTAGACCTAGACCTTACAGATAAGAATCAAGTATAGCAGAACTGGAGTTTAGTATTTATTCAGCTTCATAGTAAAATAGTTGTGCCTAAAGTCTCCTTTTATCTTCTGTTTATTGAGATGAGATATCCAAATTTTCAGTTTATTAAAAGAAATCTAGACTAAAATATTGGAATTGTGGAAAGTTGCAGGTTGTACTCCAAATCTTTCTCCCAATTTTTACTTAGCATGTCAATACCTAGCTAGATATGATATTCTCCAGGCAGCCTTGTGGCTAGATATGTTCATGTCATTAAGTTATTACCAAAATAATATGAAAGGAAGTGATATAATTGTTAAAAAAATTACTTGTTCTGGACTTTCTGCCTTTCTTTTCCCCTACTCACAAGCTGGAACATGGATGTAACAGTAATCCAGCATTGGCCATGAAGCCAAGAACAATTTCATAGGTAAGTGATAAGGTCACAGTAGAGTGGATTGTTACATAAGAGAGAAGTTACCTCTCTAAGCAAAGATTTGGTATTCTGGGGTCTTTTTATTATAACAGTCTAACATTTATACAAAGTATTTGTAATATAGATCTATTCAACCAGGTTGCCAAGTTGGTAATTTGGGGATGATGGGAGTTGTCTCTTATATTGACAGTGAAGGTTATTAGTTAAGTGTAAAACATAACTAAAAGTATCTGAAAGCATAAAAATGTCACTCTGTCACTCCCTGCTATCTAGGTAACTAAATCTCAGGGATACATGTATACCTGTATCTATATGGATTTTTACTCAGGATTCCCAACTGAATGTAAAATTTTTAGTTTTTAATATAACTAAAATGAAAATAAAATTGTCAAAGATTATCATATCAGGACATATAAACCATTTTGGCCAGAATATTAAAATAAAATAAAATACCATATAGAAAATTTAATCGAGGAAACATATTAAAACAAAATCAATTGAGAAATCAAATTTTGTCTTAAATAGAACCTGGAATTTGACAGATCATATCTTCAAGGATAAATTACCTCCCCCAAGCAAGGGACATATAGTGAAAATAAAAAATGTACCAAAAAATGCAATCTATTGTGTAGGAAACAGCAGAAGTTATAGAGAATGTCAACAAACAAGCAAGCCAAGAAAACCTATTTAAAGAACCAGTATATTCTGAAAGCTAAATAATAAATACTTAAAAATATCTGATAAAAACACTTATTTGAAACCAGTCCTGTATCACAAGCTATATCAGAAAGTAGTTCCAATACATTTTAATTTTGCCACAGGTACATGGAGATATTAGTCATATAAATCAAGGTAAAAAAATCACAAAATCTAGATGATGTAATGTCCACATTAATTAGTTAATATACCTACAGTGAAGATTGATGGATATTAGAATTTACTGTTTTATTTTATAAAAAATGAATACCTTTGTTTAAGTAACGATAAAAATAACCACAGTCTACTTGTTTTTCATCTTAATACTTGCTATTACATTATCATATAATTTGATCCTAACAAGGACAGACACTGTCTTGTTCATAACTGTTCACCAAAAGAATGAGCATGCAACAATATTTTTTCAATGTCAAAAACAGTCTTGTGATATCTGTTACTGAGACAAGTTGGCTTAGATTTGCTTTTCTTTATCTCTTCTAAATATGAGTGAATATCCTGGAAATAATTCCACAAACATGAACAGACTCTATAAGATGGAAAGAAACCTAAAGAATGACTAAAGAACATCAGGACTTGAACACTATCCAGACAGTTCTCTAGCTTTTCTTTGTTATCTCCCATACATCCTAGATGAATGATAGAAAGACCACCCACCCAAACTTCCAACAGACATAGAAAACAAAACAAAACATAAATAAGAAAAAAGAAAAAGAACAAACACACACACACATACACAGAAGAGGGGGAGAGAGAGAGAGAGAGAGAGAGAGAGAGAGAGAGAGAGAGAGAGAGGAACCTCACCAAACAAAACATTTAAACAAGCCTTGTCTCTTTGGCCAAGAAACTGGAAAAGAGAAAGGCCAGCAGGGACCTAACAGGAAGACCCACACCTAGTGGCTATAGCAATCAGATCTGCCCATGTTTGCTGACCTCACATCTGTGCCTGTTGCTAGAAGCAACAGCAGCAACAACAGAATCTACATGGATCAGCTCACACCTGGTTATAGGGGACTAAGCAGCAGTGGTTCATTGTGCCTGTCAGATGATGCCCCACATTCATTGGCAGCCAGTGGGTCCCTCCACTTGCACAGGCAGTACCAACAGGCCCATTGTCTCTCCATATTTTGCTTAGTGGTGGACAGCCACAGTGGCCTTCTACTCCAACAGTGGAAATACAACTAGCCTACCTTCCAGTGGGAGAAGTCAATCCAGTAGGTACTTCCTTCCTCCTATGTGGCCACCAGAGATTTTAAAGGAAGCTGAATGACACTGGGTAAGATGCTCTCCATCCTCGGGGTTCAGTGTCCCCCATCTAAGAGACCTGAGAGCCCAGAGAAGAACTTTCCACTTCTGCTAGCAGCACCAACAGGGAAACATCCATCGGCTAGAGCTCAAGCAGAACCAGAACACATTAGACCAGAATAGTATTGTGAGGGCTCAGAAAAGGAAATTGTCGTTGGAATTTTAGCCCATAAAAATAGGCCAGAACCCACATGTTGCCTGCTATAGAAGAAGATTTAAATATAATCAGGAGTCTTATAACATAAGATCTAAACTTTCCAGGATACAGTCAAATATCATTCATTACACCAAAGACCAGGAAAATCACAACTTGAATGAAAAAGACAATCAACTAATGGCAACACAGAGGTTAACCAGACACTGGAATTATTTGACAAAGATTTCAAAGAAGCCATCATAAAAATGCTTCCATAGTTCATTGCAAATTCTCTTGAAACAAATGAAAAAAATAGAAACATTAGCAGAGAAAAAAATGTTATAAAAAAGAACTGAATGTAAAGTCTAGAACTGTATAATACAATAACCAAAATAAAAAATACACTAGATGGCTCCAATGGCAGAGTGAGATGGTTGAAGATAGAATCAGTAAATTTGAGGAGAGATCAATAGAATTTATTCAATCTGAACTACAGAATCTAGATTGACCAAAAAAAAAAAAAAAAAAAAAAAGAAGAAGAAGAAGAAGAAGAAGAAGAAGAAGCAAACAAACAAATAAAACCCTAAACATAGTCTCAGGAACATGTGAGACAAAACAGAAATCAAACATTTGTAATATTGGAAAGCCAAGGGAAAGGAGAAAAAATATGGACCTGAAAAAGTATTCACATAAGTAAGCAATGAAAATTTCTAGATTTGGTGAAAAGACTAAGTGTACAGATTCAAGAAGCTGAATGAAGCCATTTATGATAAAACTAAAGAAATCCATTCCAGAGTTGCTTGGGTGGTTCAGTCGGCTGAGTATCTGATTTTTGATTTTGGCTCAGTGCATGATCTCATGGTTCATGGGATCAAGCCCTGTGTCAGACTCTGCACTGAAGGCACAGAGCTTGCTTGGGATTCTCTTGCTCCTCTCTCTTTCTGCCCCTCCCCCTGCGCCACTTTCTTTTTCTCTCTCAAAATAAGTAAATAAACAAGAAAAAAAAAAAAGACATCTGCTCTAGAGTCATGATAATTACACTTCTCAAAATGAAAGACAAAGAAAAATCTCTTAAAAGCAGTCAGAGGAAAATGATGCATTATCTTTAGGGGCAACACCAACTCAAATGAAGGTGGGTTTCCCATTGAAATTGTGAAAGCCAGAAGCAAGGAACACAATATTTTTTAAGTGTTGAAAGAAAACATCTGTCAACCCCAAATTCTATATCTGGCAAGCTGTCTTTCAGGAATAAAGGGGAAATAAAGACATCCTCAGACAAAGGAACACTGAGAGAATATGTTGCTGGCAACCTACCCTTAAAGAATGGCTAAAAGGAGATGCTTCAAATAGAAAGATGATGATAAGAATAGTTTTGAAATTTCAGAAATGAAAAAAATATATATCATGGATAAACATGGGGTAAGTATATAGATTTTTTTTCTCCTCATTTGTTTTTAAAATCATATTAGAGAGTTGAAGAAAAAATTATGTGGTGTGGTGCTCAATGTTTGCAGAGAAAATAATTATGACAATTACATTTTGAAAATGGGGAGAAACAGAGGCAGAAGTAAAACTAAGTCTTCCATCCTTCATGTGAAGTGATAAAATGTTAATAACAGTTATTTATGATAAGTTGTGTGTGTGTATATATATATATATATATATACACATATATATGTGTATATATACATATATACACATATATATATGTGTATATATATATATATATACACATATATATATATCAGTGATGCTCACTGATCAAACACTAAGATATATACATAGCAGTATTTTCAAAAAACATTGTAAACAAAAAAAGATGGAATTCTACAAAATGTCCATGCAATCCAAAAGAAGGTTAAAAAAGGAAAAATTGAGGAATGAGAAATAGAGGAAATAGAAAACAAATAAATCACACTCCCATGCCAATAATTATTTTAAATGTAGATAATCTAAATACAATGATTAAAAGACAGAGATTGGCAGAGTAGCTTAAAAAAATCCTTAATCCAGCTATATGCTGTCTCCAAGATTAATTTCAAACACATCATAAGTAGGCCAAAACTAAGAGTGGAAAAAGATATGTAAGATAGTTTTTTGTTTTTTGTTGTTTTTTTTTTAATGTTTATTTATTTTTGAGACAGAGAGAGACAGAGCATGAATGGGGGAGGGGCAGAGAGAGAGGGAGACACAGAATCGGAAGCAGGCTCCAGGCTCTGAGCCATCAGCCCAGAGCCTGACCCGGGGCTCGAACTCACAAACTGTGAGATTGTGACCTGAGCTGAAGTCGGACGCTCTACCGACGGAGCCACCCAGGCGCCCCGATAGTTTTTTTTAAAAAAAGTGAGAGTAACTGTATTAATATCAGACAGAGTAGACTTCAGAGCAAAGAAAATTACAAGAGATAAAGACATTACCTAGTGTTAAAAGGATCAATACTTAAATACAAGAATTTTTGTAGACCATTACCTCAAAATTCTTATGTTGAAACCCTCTCCCCCAATTTAATTGCCTTTGGAGATTGGACCTTTAAAGAGGTAATTAAGGTTAAAAGAGATTATAAGGGTGGGGTCCTAATCCAGCATTATTGGTGTTTTTATAAGAAGAGGAAGAGACATCAAAAAGGCACATTCACAGAGAAAAGACCATGTGAAAACACAGCAAGCAGGTAGCCATCTGCAAGCCAAGGTGAGAGGCTTTAGGAAAAACCAAACCTGCCACCACCTTGATCTTGGACTTCTAGGTTCCAGAACTGTGAGAAAATAAACTTCTGCTGTTTAAGACCTTTGGTCTGTGCTATTTTGTTATGGCTGCCCTAGCAAACCAATACAGAAGTGAAGTGATCATTAACATGCATATACTGCATAAAAGCCCTTCAAACACATGAAACAAAAACTAATAGAGTCAAAGGTAAAACAGACAAGTCCACAAATATAGTTGGGGACTTCAACACCCTACTTACATAAATTGATAGAATCAATAGACAGAAAGTTAGCAAATATACAGAACTAACACTATCAACCAATAGGATCTAATTGTCACATATATAACTCTTCACTCAACAAAAGCAGAATACATGTCTATTTTACGTGCCTGTGAAATACTCATCAATATAGGTCATATCTAGGGTCATAAGACATCTCAAAAGATTTAAAGACATTGAAATCATATGGAGTATGTTTTCCAATCATTTGGAATAAAATTAGAAATTGATAATTAAAAAAATTTTAATAATTATTAAAACCTTTGGTAGTTAAACACTTTTCTAAAAAATCCATGAACTCAAAAGGAAGCCTCATAGAATTTAATACAGAATCATAGAATTTAATACAAATAATACAATGTATCAAACCATGTGAGATGCATCTAAAGCAATGCTGAGAGAGAAATGTATAGCCTTAAATGTTTCTATAAGAATAGTGTCAAATCAAAAATCTAAATCCTTAAGAGCTAGAAAAAAGAGAGAAAAATAAACCTAATATAAGCAGAGGAAAAAAATAATTAGGAAAGAAGAGTAGAAATCCAAGAAATGAACACAGGAAAACAATAAAGAAAGGTCAGTGAAAAAATAAAACAGAAGTCTGATTATTCAAAAATATCAATAAAATGGAAAAACCTCTAGCAAGACTGACAAAGATAAAAAGAGAACAGACACAAATTACCAATATCAGAAATAAAACTGGGGACATCACTACAGATCCTCATTACTCAAGGTATAATAAGGGGATCCTATAAGCAACTTCACAGTCACAAATTTGATGTATTAAAAATCAATCAATTCTTCAAAAAATTCAAATCACTAAAGCTCAACCTAAATGAAACTGATAATAATCTTATAATAATTTAAAAAACAAATTTTAATTAAGATATTCCCCAGAACGAAATCTCCAGCCCCAGATGGCTTCACTGTTAAATTTTACTAAATATTTAAAAAAGAATTAAGACCAACTTTACTCAATATTCCCCAGAAAATAGAAGACAAGAGAACATTTGGCAACTCATTTCATGAAACAAGTATTACCTTGATACCAAACCAGATACAAAGAAGGAGGGGGAGAAGGAGGAGGAGGAAGAAGAGGAGGAGGAGGAGGAAGAGAAGGAGGAGGAGGGAAAAAGTAAAACTACAAATGACAATCTCTCATTCTCTCACGAACTTAGACCCAAATTTCTTCATATATGAGCAAAGCAAGTCCAGCAAAGTACAAAATGATATCTACACCATGACCAAGAAACTCTACACTACTCTACAGTGGGACTTTTTTTATATATGCAAAATTGGTTCATTATTTGAAAATTAATCTTGCAATCTATCATATCAACAGGCTAAAGAAAATGTGTGTGATTATATTAAATAATGCAGAAAAACAATTTATGAAATCTAACATCCAATCTGAACAAAAACTCTCAGCAAACTAGGAATAGAAAGGGCCCTCCTTAACTTGATAAAGAGTATCCATAACACACCTACAACTAACATTTTACTTAATCATGAAAGCTGAATATTTTCCCTTAAGATCAGGAATAAAGTCATCCCTTACCATTCTTATTCAAAATAGTACTAGAAGTTCTGGACAGTGTATTAAATCAAGAAAAAAAAGAGATAAAAAGCATATAGATTAGAAAGGAAGAAATAAACTGTCCGTATTTATAGAAGACATGATTTATCTATGTAGAAAATCCCAGAAAATCTATCAAAAAAAAGAAAAGAAAGGAAAAAAAAAATCCAAAACTGATTTATTGACAAAGGTTCACAAGCAAATCAATGGAGGAAAGATAGCATTTTCATAAAATTGTGCTAGAGTAACTCGACATCCATAGACAAAAATACGAACCTTGAACCTATCCACATATTTTATTATGAAAATATGTTCATGGACCTAAATATAAAATGAAAAATTATAAAACTTTTAGAAAAAAAGAAAAGATAGGATAAAATATTTGGTTCTAGGGGTAGTAAGAGTTCTTAGATTAGACACCAAAATGATGATCCTTAGAAACAAAAATGTATAAATTGGACCTCATTAAAATGAAAAACTTTCGCTCTTCAAAAGATTCAGTTAAGAAGATGAAAATACACCCTACAGACTGGGAGAAAATATTTGCAAACTGCATCTTTGACAAAGGGCTTATGTATAAAATATACAATGAACTTTCAAAAATGCAACCGTAAAACCAAAACAAAACAAAATAGAAACAAAGCCCTACCCCCAAAATCAACCCAATTTAAAAATGGGCAGAAGACATAAACATATATTTCACTAAAGAGGATACACATTTGGCAAACTAGCACATAAAAAGATCATTTAAACATATAATCAACATCATTAGCCATCAGGTAAATGACAATTAAAACCACAGTCAGTATAACTTACTGCATCAGAACGGCTAAAGTAAAAAAATACTGACAACACCAAATGCTGATTATGATGTGATGACACTGGATTACTCATACATTGCTTATGGGCATGTTGAACAGTACAAACACTCTGGAAAACAGTTTGGTAGTTTCTTATAAACTACCACATGGCCTAGCAATTATATTCTTGGGCTTTATCTGAGAGAAACAAGAACTTTATGTTCACACAAAATCTGTACATAAATGCTCGCAACGCCTTTGCTCATGATAGCCAGAAACTAGAAATGACCCACATGTCCATCAAATGTGTAAATGGTTAAAAAAAAAAAAAAAAAAAAGAGTGATGCATCCATAATATGTAAAACCACTCTGCAACATGAAAGAATGGACTACAAATAAGCAGAACAGTTTGGATGAATCTCCAGGGAATTGTACTGAGTGAAAAAAGTTAACCCAAAAGGTCATCTACTGTATGATTTAATTTAGAAAATATTCTTGCAATGACAAAATATAAAAATGGACAAAAATACAGAAATGGTGTCAGGAAGTAAGGCAGGGTGACAGCATGGCTACAAAAAGGCTAAATGAGGTATCCCTTAGGATGGAAATATTCTGCATCTTGACTGTATTAATGTCAATGTCGTGGTTGTGACATTGTACTGAATTTATATTGTATCGCAAGATGTTACTACTGGAAGAAACTAGGCAAAGTGTACAAGAGGTATCTCTGTATTATTCCTTACAAGTGTATGTGAATCTACAACAATCTATCAAAATAAAAAGTTTAAAAATACAAAAATAACACCCTGTGAGAGACAGAAGACAAGTATTATTTTTCCTGTTATATTCTTGAGGAAAACAAACTCAGAAGTGAGATTACTTTTCTGAAATCATGTAGCTAATATATACAGCAGAGTCAGGACTAACACACAGGCTTTCTTAGAAGTAGCCTAGCTTTCTTTTTTCTCAACCAGTCCGTGCCAACGCCGATTTCCTATGGTGCAAGGTCTAAAATTAAGGTGCAATATATGTGCTATCTAGACAAACGGGGGAAATGAGAAGACCTCAAAAGGCCCAGCCACACACTGCCTCCCCATTAGGCTCCGATGGGTGAGGTCTCCTAGCCAACAATGCTCCTTATCAAAGTAACCAGGTGCAGTTTCTGCTTATCCTCCCTTGTGGGTTTTGGTTCTCTGCCAGCCTGCGAAACTGTTCAAACAAGCTAATGACAAACCCTATGGGAACCAGACAGCACCTCACCCTTTTGATAGCACAAAGCCTGCTTTTCTCACAGTCCCTGATAGATTCATCTGTCCTGGAATACAATGGCTGTGTGGCCCTGTGTGGCCCTGCATGTCCCTCCCCCAAGCATTAATTACGAAGTAAGCAGAGCAAATTCCTATGATGAGATTTAATCTCATTTATGGATCTCCTAAAGAGTTTTGTTGTAATGCAATCCTGTATATAGATAGAAAAGGTTTTAAGTATTAAATTCTATAAAGAACTTGTGGATAGCTTCCACAAGTCTGAGTCCTCTAGAAGACATACACTACTTTTTTTCAAATAAAAACATTACAGTATCATCATTTCATAAAACACAAAAAGGTAACTCTGAATAATTCCTATTGGGGGGGTGGGCAGTAATACTTAAATAAAAAATCTAGGGAAACATAATACATAGAATAATGAGGTTATATCCGGGACTGCAACTGTTTTTATGAAGATTGTAATATTACAATGATAAGCAATTCAGTAATAACACTTGATTTACAATTTATAATAGTGTCTCAATGAATATATTTTATAGTACATAGTTTTTCTCTATGTCATCTGTTTTATAACATAACACATGACCAAATATTAATGTCTTAAGGAAAATATTAATACTAGATGATTTATATGCGAACAGTGGATGTGCTACAGCAAATAAACATAAATGCACTAAACTAACTCAGAGTGATAGCTATGTTCAAGTCATATGGTATATAGATTTTCTAAATAATATTGATTTTAATTCAACAGATTAAAAAGAATTCTTTTTTTAAAGATTTATCAAAGGTTTTATTTAAATTATTAATTAATGAGGGAATCAGTAAGATATTACAACCATTTCAAAAGAGAATGCAAAGTATCACACATTTGTAGTCTGACAAGAAATGCAGAAATAAATTTACAAACGGACACAAAATCGGCAAAACTTATCATTTCCATTGGGTGGTGATCAATTACTTTCCCTTGGACATGAGGAATTATTTGTATTGCCATCGATATCTACAAGTTCACTTTTATGACTATAGCCTTGTAAAACAGCCTAGTCATAGACAAATAAAAGCAAAGGTTATCCAGATGGATGAGGTGGCCAAGACATCCACTAAATTTCAAAATCATTTACAATCAACAAATTAAAAATAATTATGATGTCGTAGGTGAGATAAACTTGGAGTAATTTCACCGTTTAATGCAAATATAGGATGTGATAAACAAATGATAAGCAGAACAACTTTCACTTGTGCAACAGTAAACACACACTAATTTCAAGGAAAATAAACCACACATAAATGTGGTGTTCAAAAGTGTTTCTTAAATAAAATTAGCATTTAACATTATAGACATTTTTCTCTGAGGAAATATTTAATGAAAACTGCACGGAAATTTACTCAAGAAAATCCCTCCAATTTTGTGTTTATGAGGTCTGAAATCTGAAATTGATAAATCTCATTTTTTCTCCTTACCTTCGGGCAGGGTTTTGTGTTATTACCCTTCTTCTGACTTGACTTCTTTTTCTCCTGTTAAAACCATTGTAGCGAAGAGCTGCCAAGAGATATTTATAGGTATTTAGAGGTCTTTTAGCTTAATGATAAATGTTTCTTGACATAAAATAATAAATAAATGAGCTTGGATAGCTATCCATTTTGATAACATTCTACCGTAAGAAATACCATTTGCCTCTCCCTATCATTATTCTTACATTTCTGGGTACAATTCTAACACCACACAGCTCTCTCCAGTCAGCTACTCAAGGCTAGTTTCTAGGAGCAACAAACGTGAAAAACACCAGCAGAAACTAACTTGGATGGTTTCACCAAACACTTAGAAGCTTCAATGATTCACATTCGAGAAAAACAAAACTTATCAATAGTTACAAAACATTATGGTGGTATGCAATCTGACAAATATACAAATCTTTAAACATGTTTTTAAGATTCAAACATTTCAGAGCAGGTGTGTTCTCATTATCTTAACTCTTGAAAACATCTGTTTTGAAATGTTTACGTTAGCTCTGCACTATTTTGTGTTTAGGTAGCCAATTCACCTAACTGATCAGGCATTTCTCAAATTTAGGTGGATTAGAGAATGAATTCTGTAGACCCCTGAAGTCTTCACCAAATGTATCAAGAACATTTACTTGTTATATTTGTGGCCAGGAAGTGAGTGTTACAGTTCAGTGACTACTTGGTTATTTGTACAGGAACAATGGAACTTGTGAGAGCCTTTTGTCTTTCCTTAATCCTGCCCTCCATCCTGCTGCTGAGAAAGTAGATGGTTTCTGAAACTTCATCTTGAACCCTGAAGATGGATGGCAAGTCCTAAGAATAGTTTAATGTAAGAGGAGGGGTAGCCTAGATTCCACACAATAAAACAGTTAAGGACTCTCTATATCCGAGTTACAAACAAAAGAAATCAATTTCTGTTTTGCTTAAATTGCTACTTTTGAGAACTCTTTGGGACATAACTCAATCTAGTCCTAATTATAACTAGGTCCTTGGTGATATTATTTGCTTATAAAAGGAATTCAGGTTTATTTATTTATTTTTTTAAAAAAACGTTTATTTATTTTTGAGACAGAGAGAGACAGAGCATGAACAGGGGAAGGTCAGAGAGAGGGAGACACAGAATCTGAAACAGGCTCCAGGCTCTGAGCTGTCAGCACAGAGCCCTACACGGGCTTGAATTTACGTACCGGGAGATCATGACCTGAGCCGAAGTCGGCCGCTTAACCGACTGAGCCACCCAGGCACCCCAGGAATTCAGGTTTAGGATGAAAGAAAATAAATCCTAAATATATAATTCTGCCTTTGTAGCTTGTTTTTGGTGGAATATATTCATTCTATCATTTACATAGCTTTTATAATTCTATATGTTAGTCATTAAGAAAGGAGATTGTTCCTGAGGTGATCAATGTGCTTGTAACTGTTAATATGTTTTCCTTATGGCTTTTTCTTAATTTATAAATATTCTACCTAAGCAATTCTTCACTCAGGGTTTTTGTGACTAGTGTTATTAGATAATAACTTTACTAGTCTAGTAATAGAATAAATTATGTTTTATCCCTACTCAGTCCTACCTTGACATTCCATTAGGTAATGCCCTATAATTAACCCATTTCTTATAAATTATTGTCCATTTCTTCAGAGTTATTATAAGAAGTCATAGCATAAATAACTAAACAGATGAGTAAGATTTACTTTATTGTATAATGTCCACATTACCCTGTAAATATGTTCAATAGTTTTCCAAAACTTGTATTTTAAAAGTAATAAAATGTAAGATTGAATGGTAGTTCAAGTACATTATCCTTGCATGCAAACACAGTACATTAAGAAAAATACCTACATGGCTTTAAGATTTAAATTGACCTAATGTTTCCAAACATGGATTCTAGGAGTTATGTATGAGAGCATTTTCCCCACAGCTTTTTAATTGTGTTTTTCATTACAGGCAAACTTATATATGCAATCAATGTTAAAAAGATTTATAGTTAATAGAGATTTGTAAGAAATTCTTCACACTCCCCTCACTTATTGCTGATTCCCAAAAATAACCACTTCCAAATGGTTTGGCTGTTTTTCTTTTTTTTGTTTTTGTTTTTGTTTTTTGTTATGTTTTTAATTTGCATCCATTCATCTAAATAACAAGTGTGTGCTTCTGTGTGTTGATTATTTAGTAGGAGGCACTATCTAGTCACCTTCCACAGTGAAAACTCACAGCCACCACTCAAAGTACCTGATTCACACAATCCTATACATTTGTACCAAGACTTAATTTTTTTATTGAATCAATACTCAGATCCATAGGTATACAGCATCTTCAATAATGCTCTGAAGTTTGTGATTATTTCTGCTTTCTTGCACAGTATCTTTGTTCGCTTTGGTGTTAACAATTGTCTCTTAATTTTTTTCCTTAGTTTTCTATACACTTATCACTAATTCAACGCGAAACTCATAGCTGACTTTATAAATCTCTCCTCAATATGTTCACAAATATCAAATATCCTATCAATTTCATTTTTTGATGTAGTGTCTCCTAGACCCACTCCAACCTGCACATTTTTTTTTTTTTTTTAACCTGGTATACAAATGTCATCCTAGAATCTCCTATCACTAACTTTACTGAGCGGGTACACCATTAACAGTTTGACAAGCACAGGGCCAGAGAGCAAACAGAGGCACTCTGGTCTATATCTCAACCCCATTCTCTTCCCAGACTGGCTCCAAGGAACAGACCCAAAGAAAGAACAGAGCCATCCACCCCCTGGGTGTGGTTGAAGCACCATTTTAGGAAGGCAATTTCCTCCAGTGTTCTACCTATAAGATAATGACTACACTATTTCCTTCCTTTGATCCAAGTGTAGAACGACGCTGAGTGTTTCACAGTCAGTAGATTAGAATTTACTTCACTGAAATATACGTTCAACTGTATCAGGTGTCCCAAGAAAAAGTTCTTTTTTTTTTCCTTTCCAGTTTTCTGCTGTGATTACAGAAAAGCAGGCATCTATGTCTCAGAATGCGAGAAAGGATCTATGGGTCTGCTTCTTAAATAGATATTTATCCAGTTCTGCTTTTAGATTGATCTTCAACCTTTTGTCAGAGATACTAAGTACCACCTATTCCATAACCTTTGAGGTGTTTATGGTATAATTTTCTCTGAGTCTTGCATTTCCATTACTGTCTCGGGGCAATCATGTAATAGTAATAATATTACCTTACACCACTTTCTCTGAGCTCCAACCAAGGCAATTTTCTCCTAGGTCCTTGAACAGTTTCTTAAGCTTTTCTTTCAGCTTCATACATTTATCTGTTTATATCATTGCCTCCTCCCCTTCTGCCTGTCTAGTCCCCCTCTACTGCACTTTTATACAGATACTAGTCACTGGATTGGGGCACACCAGGATAATCCAGGACAATCTCCTCATCTCAAGATCCATAGCTTAATTATATCTGCAAAGACTCTTTTTCTACATAAAATAATATTGGCAGATTTGAGGATTAGAACATGGACAAAGTTTTGAGGGACCAACATTCACCCCACTAGTGCTTAATTGTAAAGGTGTGGTACTAACATATTTTGGGGGGACATTTCACATTTCTTCCAAGTGTCAACAAATTTTTCGTTATGTTTTTATTTTGAAAATATTTAAAAAAAAGAAATCAGTAGTAATCTTCAGTTCTTTGCCACATGGGCTGCTTCATAGAGGAGCTCACATGACAGCAAGTTTCCTTCAGAGCAAGAAAGAGAAAGAGACAACATGGGCAGAATCAAGGAGACAATTTAGTGTATTGAATGAATCATCAAGACAGACCAGAGATGACATTAGCTTGTACTAGGGAATAGTGGTGGAGATGATGGGACATTGTTGAGCTCTAGAAAAACAATTTGAAAAGTGTGTCCACACAATTTTTTGACAAATTTTTTGTGGGTGTACAAGAACAGAATATTATGAAAGCAGTCATGCAATGTCTTTCTTCTAAAATTACCTGTACTCTGTGAGCCAGAACAATTACTCTTTTCTCCACCACTGTATTTCCAATACCTAAAGTGCTCAATAATCTGAATAAATGAGTGAATTACTGGATAATTTGATCAATTTAACAAAATTAAATAGATGTGAAATCACATCAAATGAAAGCCAACCTACATATTCTACAATAGTGGTACAAAGACAAAAATTGATCAGGTAAATTAGAGCATTTGGCGGCAACGACTTTAATATAATGTCAGAAAGTTTTCAGGAACAGTTTCACTGATGGGGTAGTGTAATGATGGGAACAGGTGATACGAATATATATAGCATGTATGTGAAGGCTAACGTAAACAACAATGATAAAAATAAATTTGAGAAGCAAAGTTCTTCAGGATAACTGTGATTCCACATGTCTTACTTAAGTAATTAAAAGTCATAAATAGGGATTTTATTCTGACCAGGTTTATACAACTAGTCCAACATTTTAAAATTAATTAGGAGATTACAAATCTGCAAAGCAGTGCTATATGGAAAGTTTTGTTTTTTTCCACATGTAGATTCGTATATTACCACATTAATTTGAGTTATTTTAATTTTTGATAAAACAATGATAGCTTTTTGTTATAGGTAGCATGATGGCTGGGTTTTCTGTGTCAACTAGGCTAGGCTATAGTACCCAGGTATTTAATCAGACATTAATCTAGGTATTTCTGTAAAGGTATTTTGTAGATGTGGTTAACATCCATATCTTTGAATAAAAGGACTTACCCTTGGTAATGTGAATGTACCTAAGAGCAAAAAGTAAGTTTTCCTGGAGAAAATGAAATTCTGCCTCAAGACTGCAAGCCATAACTTTTAACTTGAGTTTTCAGCCTGTCACCTGGCCCTACAGATTCTGGACTTGCCAGGCCCCTTAATCATGTGAGCCTATTCCTTAAATTAAAATAAACCTATGTCTATGTAGATATAACTGGATCATGTATATCTATATCTATGTATCTCCTAATCTGTTTTCTCTACATTTAAAAAAACACAAAAACATTGTGTGTGTTTTTAGTAGTTTTTATGAAAAAATACATGTTAAGAATATTTGCCAGTGGCCTACAATGAGATAGTAATAACAGGGCAGTTAAATTCAAACTTCTGATAAAAGTGAGAAAGCCAAAGAAAATCATTAGCAAATTCTTGATGAGATGGTGCCAGGCTCAGGCTCTAGAATCAAACAGTCTGTGTCCAAATTCTGGTCCTGCCAATTACAGGGGCTCTTGGGAATGCTACTGACTTCTCAGAATTCCAGTTTCCCATCTGCATAATGACATTATTAATGATTCCTACCTCATGGAGTGTTACAAAGATTTAATGAGGTCCTAGATATAAAATGTTAGCACAATGTGTTTAATACAAAAACACATAAAAATTTAGTGGTGATTATTACTTCTCAAAAGTTATAGAATAGGGAATTATGCCCATTATAGACACAAAGAGAAATAAAAAAGATTGAGAAACCTGGTTAAAATATCTTATTTTAATTTGATACCTGAAAGGGAAAATAAATGCCAAAAATTCGCATAAATCTATTCTATTTCTAATTGCTAGGAGAGGGAAAAAAAAGCTATCTTTATAAATAAAAAATAGTCTTCAAATGAGGAAAACCTCAAAATTCAAATTGTCTTGCAACTCAGGTGTAAAATAACAATTAAAGCAGAAAAAATAAATTTAAGAAATACTTTATAAAGAACTCTGAAGGCAATAATAAAAGAGAAAATTTTTACATAAAATTTAAGAGGAAACTTGGCTTTCAGCTTACCTTACATTACAAGTATGCATTTTTTTGAGGGAGCAGCATTCTTGCCAATAACATAACATGAATCCCCTATTTTCTCTCTAACAGAGGCCATTCACACTTCTGATACAATTTACTATTCTTTTTTGGCAGCCTTGGGAATGTGGTGGGGCTATGTAGACTTAGAGTAGTCAAGTGAGTGCATGAGAGTGGATGTGGGGATGGTCTGGTCTTCTATGGAACAAAAATGTATTAATTGAGATAATGTGAGAGAGGAAGCTGCAGATAAATAAATTCCCATGATTGGTATGGCTCCCTGACAATGGAACCCAGGGGGAAGGAGACGTAAAGCCTTGCTTCTGACTTTGCTACCCCTTCCCAGCCAACATCACTTGAGACTATTGTTGCCATAATCACTGGAGGTGAGATACAATGGAGTAATATCTAGAATTGGGTATGCTAATAACTTTCACTGATTATAGTCATTTTCAAGGAATTAGGGATTTAGTTTTTGAGAATTGCAGTTAAAGACTGCAAAGGATTATCCATAATGTAATTTGAATGTAAAATAATGCCTTCTTTTATTTTTCTTTTAAATCTCCTCAATTTTTCTATTCTACACTAAACTTCCTGATATAATTGTCTTAAATATCTTTTAATATGTTCATTTCTACATATTCATATCAATACTGAAATAGCAAATTGTTTTTTCATTGTGGAGTCTTTTTCTATGCTGATTTTTACTAATAAAAAACAGTCATCAAGTGATTGATTATATTATGAATTTTAAATCATATCTTAGTTGGAGTTTTTGTTTGATTTAGGTTTTTTTGTTGTTGTTATTAAGATTGCTCACACCAACAGTTAAGGCCCTTCAACTCTGGTAGATTTTAGTAAAGAAAAAACTGGGGCAGCTGGGTGGCTCAGTTGGTTAATCCTCTGATTCTTGATTTCGACTCAGGTCATGATCTTGTGGTTTGTGAGAATGAGGCCCCATTGAGCTCTGTGCTCACAGAAAAGAGACTGCTTGGGATTCTCTCTCTCTCTCTCTCTCTCTCTCTCTCTGCTCCCCCTCCCCACCATTGCTGTGTATGCAGGCTCTCTCTCTCTCAAAATAAATAAGTAAACTTAAAAGTAATAACAACTAGGGGCGCCTGGGTGGCTCAGTCGGTTAAGCGTCCGACTTCGGCTCAGGTCACGATCTCGTGGTCCGCGAGTTCGAGCCCCACATCGGGCTCTGGGCTGATGGCTCAGAGCCTAGAGCCTGCTTCCGATTCTGTGTTTCCCTCTCTCTCTGCCCCTCCCCCGTTCATGCTGTGTCTCTCTCTGTCTCAAAAATAAATAAAAACGTTAAGAAAATTAAAAAAAAAAAGTAATAACAACTAGAAGTTTGATACACAAAAAAGGGAATATTATGGTATAGCTTCATAAGCCTATTAGAAAAAATATTTTGCCTACCTCTTTACAAATGGTTAGGGGGATCTGCCCAGATGTGGAGAAAATTTTGAATAATTATTCACAACACTAGAGATAACTTTCACCTGCTCAGGTTCCAACACCCTTACCAAGCTGCTGCCACTTCCCTTCACACAGGCTCTCTCCTACCACACGTGATTCCATACCTGTGATGGACATTGCCACCACCTCCTATTGCTTATCTGTCCCTAACATCTTTTGTTGTGAATTATTTCAAAGCAAAGAAATAGCCACTAAGAAAGTCCCATTCCCTTTACAGCAGGGAGGCTGTCACTTGAATTCCAGCACAATCTCAAATTTTCATTCTAGAAAGACAAAGGGCTTTACAGAAAACCACCAAGCAAAACAAAACATTCTTAAAGGGCTATTTCACTAAACTTATTCTGGAGACAAACAGCATTGGTCGAATCCTCCTAAAAATTGCAATATAAGCAACAGAGATTTGCTTCTTCACCACACCAAATACACCTCTTATCCAAGACCAAAGGCATCTCAATTTTATGTTGTTTTTTTTTCTTTTCTTTTCCACAGTAGTTAGAGAGGATGTTAAATATTAATAGTTTGGGTATAAACCAGTTAAGAAATATTTTCATTTTGGAAAACAATGTGGGGATCTGTCCCACCATCTTGGACACAGTCTATATTCATCAGAATTTCCCTGATTATTTCTCTGCAAATGGGTTTGTATCATTCAACTATTGCTGTGACTTGCTGTATAAAAACAATCCCAAATTCCACTGGCTTTTAAAAAGTAGCCCTTACTTTTTCCTGTAGTTCTGTGAGTTAGTGTGGACAGTTCTGTATAAGCTAGCAGGTCTGTTTATGGACAGTCCCATGTGTCTCAGATTCTGGGAAAAGTAGTTACATGAGGCAACTTTTACCATGATGAATGGCAGAAACACTGAGGCCTCTTCCAACATTCCAACATTGCTTATCCAATGGGGTAAGAATGAATATATTCTACTCACAAAGTGTCCATAGTAAAAATGGAGAGTGATGAAAGAATTGTGAGAAAAACCAAATGCAATCTATTTCAGGGTTTGTCTCCAAGTTGCAACTAGCTATTACAATGCTGATAAGCTCTTAAATCACTCAACAAAGAAATGATTTCTCCTAGGTTTTGCATATAACATAATCTCTTGGTAGAAAAATATTTCCATTCTAGAGGAAATACTTAAACTTTAATAGGACATCTCTGGCTTTTAATAAAAGCAATATTTTACTTTAATGAAGAACTCTAAATTTTACATCAAGAGGTCTGAATGCCTCTTTGAGCTACCAGCCAATAATGTCTAGTATTACATTTTTAGCTACATACACTCAGCAAGCATTACAAACTAAAGAAAGGAAGACTCCTCAAGTTTCAATAGTCTCTTTGCTATTTTGCTAAAAGTAAAAATGTTATATACTGGGAGTTGTGGGACAGTGTGGTTTTGTTTAGTGATGATGTCTTAATTGCTGAGCACTTTAAGAAAGTGTCTAACCAGCTGTGTAATTTTAGGTGCACCAACAATAATCTATCACACAAAATCCAAACATATCATTCTAATAAGTTGGTAATAGATAGATTCATTACAACTAATATTTTTCTATAAGGGCCAGGAAATTTCAAGGTAGAAAAATAAAGGCCGAACCCAAAACTTTGAGGAGTATGAGATGGCCAAGGAATTCAATCTGAGAAGAGCATCAAATTGCATAGGATTAAATGTAAAAACACTGGTTACTGCATGGCGAAAAAGAAAAAGAAATATTTGGGGAAATACTATATAAAAATTATTATAATATTATTTTATTATTATCATCTAGCTCATGTAACCTTCTAGACTTTACTTCTGTAAGCATCCTCTTTCAAGTTCCTGGAACCAACTCCAGTGTACAGGAGGGGCAGGGGGTTTCCTCCACACCAACAAACAATTTTCAGACACCCACAGGGTGTGTGAGAATTCCAACTCAATTCTGATGCTTATCTAACTGAAGATAGTATCAGATTCCACAAGTTAGGGGTTCAGTCTTACAATACTCCCACCCCCAATCCCCACCTTCAGATTCCAGCCCACAAATAGCTCATGTTGCTATTTGTGCTTCTAACCACTGGCTACAGATTCAAGTATCCCATGACTTCCTCCTTGGGTTTGATTAGTTTACTAAAGCAGCTCACAGAACTCAGAAAACTATATTATCTATTTATTGTAAAAGGATACAGCTCAGAAACAGCCAGATGTAAGGGTATTGGGCAAGGTATATGGGAAAGGGCACAGAGTTTCCATTCCCTCTTTTGGTGTACCATTCTCCCCAGATATCCACATGTTCACCAACTTGGAAGCTCTCTGAACCCTTTTGGGGTTTTATAGAGGCTTCATTACATAGGCATGATGATTAAATCACTGCCCATTGGTGTTTGAACTCACTCTCCAGCTCCTCTCTCCTCCCCAGGGGCCAGGGGATAGGACCAAAAGTCCCCATCCTATAATCAAATGGTTGCTTCTCTTGGCAATTAGCCCTCATCCTTATGTGGGGTCCAAAAGTCACTTCCTTAACATGACTCATAATACTTTTGTTGCCCTCATCACTTAGGAAATTCCAAGGATTTTAAGAGCTCTGCCAGAAAAGACCAAATATGTTTTTCTCATTATATATCACAAAACTACACATCCTATATCTAATTCTGCTTGCACACTTATCATTAGTTTCTATTGTTGAATTAAAAGATGACATTTATCCTAAATTTTTATCCTAACTTCCTGGAGATGAATTGTTGTCTCTGGGATGGTAATGAAATTCCAGAAGCAGTTCAAATAAAGAAAGTAATTTGGAAACTAACTTATTCCTTACAACAGGGTCCAACAAGAAAGAAAATTTGCAGGATTACTTTTCAAATGTAGGGATTTTAAGGAAGAAAAGACTTATAGGTGTATGGTGGGCAGCATAAAGAGAACAAAAGTGTAAGGTGAGTCAATCAGTGGCTAGCAAGAGCAGCAAGACTTTATGACTGTTTGACAGTCCTCTGTAGGACTGACAGAGCAGAGGGAGGAAACAGTGCTGCTGGTGCCTAGTGAGAAGTGGAGCATTGTGGGAGTGATCAGCCAGGTGAGATGTGATCCTGTAGAATAACAAATACTGGAAGAAACAAGCTGCTGAAAGAAATAGAGGGCAGGAAAAAAAAGCCAGTTGACCTGTCTTATATCCCAACCTCCAATCTCCTACTAGTTTTTTCCCTCCATTGGTTAAACCTAATTGGAAGCCAGGTAGTATGAAAGCCCTAGTATTAAGACTATACAAAGATCAAACTCCCAGGGCACAAATTAGGACAGAAAAGAATGAAGAATGAATCTGGAGGGGGAAAAAATTCCAGCATACCCCTTCCTCTGCAAGAGTGATTCCTAGAGTAAAGAAATAATAATGACTAAGGTCAGTGGTGACAATATAGTGAGCATACAGACACACAAACCAAACTGACAATGACCAGCATTCAAGAATAGTTGTAAAGCAATGAAAGTGCAACTATTGATTGTCTATCAAGGAAAACATGTCTGACGTCTTAGGATACTATCGAAGAAGAGAGGAAGGCAAGTTGTGGCAATTCAACTCGGAGAACTCATATACAAATAATAAATCTGCCATCCTGGGGGTGAAACCTGGGGAACATAACACAATTATCTTTAAAATATAAATTAAGTCTACCTTACTTCGTAGGAAATGTTATAGTTGAATATACTAACATTTTTATTAAGGGTTACAATTTTTTTATGAAGAAAGATATCTTAAGGTTTTTCAATCTTGTCTAATATCTCCTTATCACAGAATTTTATTATTATTATATTATAATAATATTATATATTAAGTATTATAATATTATTATAATAATTATTATATTATTTCTCAAGCATTTATGAAGAATACTAAATATTTTCTGTATATCAATACCAACTATACATGTCTTTGCTCTAGCTTAAGCAGGTAATATTTTGGAATTTTGTATAACAAGCTATTATACATATCTCAGATGTTATTTTCATATTTATAGTAGGGAATATAGTTATGAGTCATTTTTCATCTTGTTCAACAATTTGAAATTGGAGCTTTCTTTTTCACCTTTGGGAAATTTGCAGCAATAGAGAAAAAATAATATATATGAACCTAAAATATTATGAATTACTCTTTACCCTGGAGTTCTATTTATTAATACACATTTCTTTTTGGATGTGAAGATCTTTTTGTTAACTTGATGAAGATAAAAGCTACAGTGAGAACTCCACCTTCTCTTAAAGAATTTGAAACAGTATCCTAAGTTGAGAAGAAGCAGAAATATTTTTTTTTTCAAAACTTCAGCTTAAGGAATAATAGCTTGAAATGCCTTAAATTTTTATGTTATCTAGCAGGGGTTACAGAACTATGGCCTACAGGCCAAATTTTGCCCATTGCTTCTTTTCATAAATAAATTTATTTGGAACGCAATGTGTTAACTCATTTTTATATTACCTGTGGTTTTTCTCACAGATAAACAGCAGAATTAAGTTGTTGCAACAGAGATCTTATGGCCCACAAAGTCTAAAATATTTACTATCTGGTACAGAAAAAGTTTGTCCACCCCTAATATGTAATTATTCCTCCAGTGATATTAACAAAGTAATACATGTTTGCCTGGTGTATTTCTGGTGTAGCAATCATATATATATTTCTAAGAAAATAGCTACTTGATTGCAATTATTTTATCAACACATGGAATTTAGTTCACAAAAACCTTTTGGGAAATAAAATCTTCTTATAAAAACTGTATGAGGCCAGCACATAATAGACACCCCATGAATTTTTATTGAACTGAATACAATTAATCGCACATTGAAGAGCTGCTCAATAAATATATTATTAGTATGAATGACATATTAAATTAATTAATATAGCTATAAAATTTGCCTCTATCCAATAAATCCCCTTCATATTAGGCCCATATTTTTGGAGAATAATATACATTTAGCATTCTATCTCATAAAACATTCTCTAATTCCATGATTTAACATTAATAAATTTAACTGTCTCTATAAAACTCTGCATTGAAAGATTCCTGAGTTATCACAAAGACCATGTTACAAGTGAGATTCTTTTAGATGAAGATTGAAAAACAAACCCATGTTGCAGCTGCCATGTTTTGGCAAAAATTTTAGAAATGATTGAAGTGACTAAACAAAGTAAAGAAATATATAAACAAAATTTTGCAAATAAAAATAAGAACTTAATATTTATCAGAAATTATAAAGAACCTTTAAAGGAAAGGTGGCAACAGACAGGATGAAATTGATGAAGAAAACCAGAAACCAAAACACATGCAGAAAAGTCTACTTGAAAAAGTGGGGTCAATACCAAGAGTAATCCATCCCCAGAAGTGGTGGTTGGAAATGCATTATGTAGGTCACTATGGTGGGCGGTCCCTGAAGAGGAGACTTCATCTACAAATTTGCCCCACCCACCTGCCTCAGGGTGCAAAAACAGTGGTGTTTTTGTCTTTAATATTAGTGACAAAAAGATAGTTCTAGGTGGATCAGGAGGAACTTGGCTTTCAGGTTCATAATGCTGCTTAAGAAACACTCTATCTAGCAAGACTGATGTCCTTCAGCTGTCTAATTCTCTATACATATAACAGTTCTAGCTTTCTTCTAAAGCAAGATCTGTCCAACCCACTATTCATATGCAAATTGTCTGGGCAAACTGAGCAAAGTCTAATAAGTAAACAAGCACAAATGTTATACACACCTATATACACACACATACACACACAGTGGATATATATAGTGGCTATATAAAGTGGACGTATATACAACCAGATATTGATGGGAACCCACAATACCAAAGAAAGGCAGGACAATAAGTAGAAATAGCTTAAAGCAAAAGTAATCTCTATTACTTTTACTCTATTACTCTGTTACTATAACAGAAGAGGACTCAAGGATTGATACATTTAATACCATCAGGAAATGCATTCAAGTACAGCACATATGCAAGGAATTCCAAAGATCATGGAAATTAAACTTTTGATCGTTGAAGTTAGAAAAACAAAACAGAACATTTATAGTAATCATTTGTGTTTATGTGGCTGAAAATGATACATGTGATATAAGATATCATCTAAAAATGAGATAGGAGAGTAGGAAATAAAGATGAATTGCAGTGGAATATAGATCTAATGTTTATTCCACCTTTTAGGAGAAATTCGAAAAAGAATGCTTGGAGAGAATAAATGAAAGCAATATTCAAAGAATTCATACAATGTTTCCAAAAATAAGGGTAAAAAAAGAACACTCATGATTCGAAAAGCTCAGTGAAGACTGACCCACTGAATAGAATAAGTTAATAGTGATAATAATATAACAACAACAATTAATATCTAAAAGCATTGTTAAAGACTTAACAGAAAGGGAAACAATAAAGATTACCTACGAATCATTAAGAATCACATTTATGTCAGATTTCTCATCAGCAAAACAATTTCTACTAGTGCTACTACACTACTACTGTTAATAATAATAAAGATCAAATGGAACAATATTTTTAAATTTCTAAGAAAATCACCTTTAAAGTTAAGAAGCTATAGCCAGTGTTATCTTAGTGTATAAGGGGGAAAATAAATATACTTTTAAGTAAAGTAAAAGAAATTAAATAATTAACTTCCTCAAATTTTCTAGCAACAATTATCAGACAATTTATTCTTCTAAAGTGAGCAAGGAATCCAAGACAAAAGGGGAGGTAACTTGTTTGTATAGCAAAAACAGCAGTTAGCACATATATCAAGTTTAAATAAATATTAGTTATATGTATATTAAAGAAAATATATAATGGGTGGAATGAAATTCCAAATAATGTCAACTTAGAAAGGGTTACGGAAGGGATATCAGGAAAAAACTGAAAACATGCACACTTATCCATCACTTTCATTTCACTCACTTTTCTGTTCAAATGTCACCTCTCTGCAGTGTATCCCTGATTGTCTTATGTAAGACAGAACATTTTGCCAACCTATATTCCATTGCCTGGCTTTTTAAAACTATTTTTGAAAGAAATATCACTGCCTAGAATACAATATTTATTTATTAAGTAGTCTATTATTTGTCTCAACAGAAAAGTGTAACAGCTTCATGAGATCCAAGAATTTGTTTTGTTTACTGCTGAGCACTGTAAGAGTAAGCACTGAGAATCATGTTAAATACGTGGTAGGTACTCAATAAATATTTCTTAAATAAGTGAATAAATGATTAGTTGAGTCTGTTATTTTACATTCATATAATAAATACTATGAAGCTATTAAAAATAATGAGATGCTAATGTTATGAATGTGGACTAATACCAAAACCATGCTCAACGAAAAATCAAGGGGTACTAGTTTAAATGGAATGATCCCATTTATTCATTTCATTTGATGAGCTTAAATAAAGTATTATAACAAAATCAGGCCAGAAAAGGGAGCTTTAGATTGATTTTGTATATAAACAGAGAGACAGAATATAAAAATCAAAAGTATATTAAAGAAAAAATATAAACCTGGATATATTGGACTTATTAAAAAATGCAGGCATAAGGGACAGTTTAACATTTAAAAACATATTATGTGCAACAAAATCTACTCTGTTAAGAGAGGAAAAGAGAGAGGCATAACATAATTATCGCAATAGACTACAAAACATATAATCCAAAAATTACATTCAATAAGTTTTCAAAAGAAATATAAAATTTAATTAAACCTCACAATAAGCTAAAAAAAAGAGAACAAGCTTTCTTACATGGAGCAAGATTCTACAATAATGTAATAGCAAGAATTACATACAATAGATAAATATTATAAATAATTAAGGAACAAATTGGATGCTGGCTCTCACCCCAATATTAACTTCGTATCAGAGGTTGCAACCAATGTAATGATAAAGAAAGCAAGAAATTCAATTAGTGTTGAGAGAAAGAAATAAAGTACATTATCCCTAGATGATATGATCTTATACCTAACACATCCAGGTGATCAACTGAGAATCATAAAAAATTAATAGCCTTATAATGCTGACAACACCTACTGGTTACTTTAAACTTGCCAAGTCATAGTAGAGATTCTTTATATGTGTTAACTTATTTATTTAATTTTATTCTTTAAGTTTGATAATTTTCTTTTTTTTTAAGTTTATTTAATTTTGAGAGAGAAAGAACATAAGTGAGCGAGGGGCAGAGAGACAGAGGGAGAGAGAGAGAGAAGGAGAGAGAGAGAATCCCACAAGGAGTGGAGAGAGGGGGGGAGAGAGAGAGAATCCCATGCAATCTCCATACTGTCAGTGTGGAGCCTGAAGCAGGGTTCAAGCTCACCTGTTATAGGGCTTGAACTCAGGAACTGTGACATCATGACTGAAGCTGAAGTTGGATGCTTAACTGACTGAGCCACCAGGCACCCCTAAGTTTGATTATTTTCAAAAAAAGGTATTATTATCTCTATTTTTAAAATGAGGAAAGCTGATACACAAAATATTATAATTATTTTCTTCATGGTCATATAGCTAGTAAGTAGCAAAACAGGAGTTCAGCGTGGCTATAAAGCCCATGATTTGAATCACCAAACTTTACTGTATGTTCTAGTTCAGTCATGGTCAATTAAGGAATAGTTTAATAAAAAGTTCAATATCAATTGCAACTATAAACTATCAACTACTTAGGAGTAAATCTAAGAAGAATCATTAGGACAATTCAGAAGAAAATACTGAAACTTTACATAAAGATAGTAATAAAAACATTAACAAATAAATATATAAACTGATGTATAGACAGGAAGAATCAACAGAATAAAGATGCCAGACTCTCCAAAATAATCTATGAATATGATCTAATCCCATTAAAATTCCAATACAATTACTATAAAACTTGACAAGCAGGTTCATTTTAATCCCTCAAAGTTAGCCTGGAAGAATAGCCAAGATAAACTTAAAAAAACAGAATAAGAAATAGATCTTAACCAAAAGTATTAAATTACAATGTAAGTAGCAATAAAATAAAGGTAACAAATAATAAATTAATAGATTAACAGAGTCCACAAAGGATTCATGCGTATTTGGAAAAATATTATGTATAAAAATGATTCCCAATTTGGAAGAAATAAATACCATCTACAGTAATGAATCTCAAAATAAAAGTAACTAAATGTAACAAAAAAGAGAGATAACAGCTTCAAAATTACTAAACATCCTGTGTACTTTTCTAATCTCAGAAGAGAATACAAAAGAGTATCTTTAAATTTTTTAATGTTTATTTTTGTGAGATGGAGAGAGAGCATGTATGCAAGTGGGGGAGGGATGGAGAAAGAGGGGGACAGAGAATCTAAAGCTGACTCTGCACTGATAACAGTGAGCCCAATGCCGGGCTGAATGGCAAGATCATGACCTAAGCCAAAGTCAGACATTCAAACACCTGAGCCACCCAGGTGCCCCCAAAAGAATATCTTTAAAACTTTAAGAATGAAGTCATTTTTAAACAAAAGTCACAGAGAAAAATACTAATAAAGTTTTTACTATCACCAAAGCACCATTAGTAAAGTTAATTTGCAGCATACATATGAGGGGACCGATATCTATAATAAATTAATAATTTTTACAAATCAATAACAAAAAATGAGAATAGGAGATACAAATGACAAATATATAAAAAAGATGAACAATATCACTATTACTAGAAAAACCCATACTAAAGACACAAAATACTGTTTTTAAATTGATGTATAGTTGACATATATTAGTTTCAGGTGTACAAAAATATAGTGACGTAACAATTTTATACATTGCAAAATGCTTACCACAATAAGTGTAGTTACCATCTGTTACCATACAATATATTACAATATTATTGACTATATTCCTTATGCTATAATTTTTATTTCCATAATTTATTTATGTTATAACTGGAATTTTGTACTTCTTAATCTCCATCACTATTTTTGCCTTTTCTCCCTATCTCCCTCCCCTCTGGCAACCACTAGTTTGTTCTCTGTACTTATGAGTCTGTGTTTTGTTGTTGTTGTTGATTTGTTTGTTCATTTATTTTATTTTTTAGATTCCACACATAAGTGAAAGCATATGGTACTTGTCTTTCTCCACTTATTTAACTTAACATAATATCCTCTAGATCTATCCATGTTGTCACAAATTGCAAGATATCATCCTTTTTTATGGCTGAATAATATTCCATTGTGTATATATACCACACTTTCTTTTTCTAGCCATTGATTGATGGATACTGGGTTGCTTTCATATCTTGGCTATTGTAAATAATGCTGCAGTATAATGGGGGTGAATATATCTTTTTTTGAATTAGTGTTTTTGATTTCTTTGGGTAAATATCCAGTAGTGGAGTTATTGGGTCATATGGTATTTCTATACTTATTTTTTTAATTTAATGTTTATTCATTTTTGAGAGAGAGAGAGAGAGAGTAAGTGGGGAGGGATAGAGAGATAGGTTGATACAGAACCCAAAGTAGGCTCTAGGCTCCAAGCTGTCAGCACAGAGTCCAATGCAGGTCTTGAACCCATGAACTGTGAGATCATGACCTGAGCCAAAGTTGGATGCTCAACCAACTGAGCCACTCAGGCGCCCTGACATATTTCTATTCTTAACTTTTTGAGGAACCCTCATATTGTTTTCTATTGTGGCTGTACCAATTTACATTCCTATGAAGAATGAACAAAATTTCTTTTTCTCCACATCCTCATCAACAGTTGCTATTTCTTGACATTACGCATTCTGACAGGTATAAGGTGATATATCTGTGTGGTTTTAATTGACATTTCCCTAATGATTAGTGATATACATCCTCTCATGTGTCTGTTAGCAATGTGTATGTCTTCTTTTAAAAATATCTATTCACGTCCTCTGCCCATTTTTTAATAAACTACTAGGTGTTTTGTTTTGTTTTTTTGGTGTTGAGTTGTATAATTTCTTCATATATTTTTCATATTAACCTCTTATTGGAAATATCATTTGCAAATATCTTCTCCCATTCATTAGGTTGCCTTATTATTTTGTTAATGGTTTCCTTTGCTGTGCAAAATCTTTTGTTTGACGTAGTCTTAATTGTTTATTTTTGCTTTTGTTTCCCTTGTCTAGGGAGACATATTCAAAAAAAATTTTTTTTCTATTCATCACATTGTCAAAAATTAAGAATTGTGATGATATTAAGTATTAGAGAAAGTATAGAAAAATTGGTACTCTCCTTTCCTGCTGTGTGGTAATTGGTAAAGCCCAAGACAGAAGATATTTTTATTTATAAACATTAAATATGTACAAGCGCAGTGATGGAAATTCCACTTTTGACGTCTACCAGAAAAAAACATTTACACACTTGTACAAGAAGGCATGAAAAAGGGTTGCATTATTTGGAATCAAGAAACATCAGGTATGGTTTAAATGCTTGTAATTAGGAAAACTATTGCGTGAGTCATATTTAGACATACTATGAAGTGGTTAAAAAGACTGAGGTTGATCTACATATATTGGCATAAGGTAAAATTTCTAAGGCATATTCACAAATACTTGAACAAAAATTTAAGAAAGGACAATGTTGAGGGCAGGCTTAGAATTTACAAAGCCAAATCAGAATGGCACTGTCATCCTAACAATGAGAAAAAACAAAACAAAACAACAACAACAAAAAAAACTAGAATATCTGTATTCATAAAACTGCTGGATCTAATCAAATGTACTAAATTCCAAAGAGTAGCAGGTAACTCGAAAGAGAAACATTAATACAAGCTGTGTTACTTTGAGAAGATCATGGCGGGGGTGGTGTGCAGAAACCTGGGTAAGAGAGCTAAAAAATTGGATGACTTCTTAAATGACTATTATGAGAATTTACAATCCATGGGAAAACAAGACACAAGGTGCTGCAAGTATTTGCTATCAAGAACAATGAAGCATCTGAAATTGTACCCTACTTGGAAGCTAAAATTTTAGCCTGACATAATTTCATGGATGCTGTCAGAAGACATAGATTCCTGGGCCAGAGACAAAGGATCTATTACTCATGTCTCAAGAGGCAAAATGTGTTCACACTAGTTTTCCTAGCCCCAAACTCCTACAGGAATGAGGTAGAGAAGGCCCAAGTGGATGTTGCCTCTAATAGATTATTCAAACCATGCTCAAAGCCATCTGCCGGATGGTGGGAGATACAGCAGTTAATTTATGACACTTGAAATGGTTTGGGAGAACTGCCCTATGAATTTTCCTTCTGAAGAAAGGCTTCATGGGCAGCTATGAATGATAAAAGATAATTACTGCCACCTTTACATGTTTGCTCCACAGGGCAAATTGTCTTCTAACTCTTGTGAGCTTTTTTTTTTTTTAAGTTTATTTATTTTGAGAGAGAAGGAGAAAAAGAGAGCATAAGCAGGAGAGGGGCAGAGAGAGGAGAGAGAGAATCCCAAGCAGCCATCAGCCAAGAGCCTGACTGATGACTACACCATCAGCCAAGAGCCTGACTCAGGGCTCAATCTCACAAACCGTGACATCATGACTTGAGCCGAGATCAAGAGTTGGACACTTAACCAACTGAGCCACCCAGGAACCCCAGCTCTTGTGAGCTTCTTAACTTGGATAGATGCCAGGTATTCTCAAGAAATATTGTGACAGATCAGGAAACTTGATTAGCCCTTAAAGTAGTGCACAGACACAAAATATCACCCTATTCCAAACCCTACTTTTTTTATTAAAAAAATTCTTAAGCCCCTAGAAAAGTATCAGGGAATCCTCCCAACAAAATACCCCAAGAGATTATGTACTACCTTAGAGAAAGAGAAAAAATAAGCCGTCTACTACTAAAAAGGGTGTAGAAAATCCACTTAGGCCAATGATTGTACACTAACAAAAGACAGAGTTTACTACTTTGAGATGATATGTAAACTTACTTTCCACCCAAGACCTTCCATAAGTACAAGAAAGATTGTGGCTGTCATGGAAAAGAAGAGTAAGAATGCTAAGAAAGCTCTATCCCTAAGGCTAAGGAATACAGTGCCTGTCTAAGACTGACGCTTGGAATGAGAAAACTGAGAGCTACCCTATCCCTAACACTATACTTCTATTGAGTAAAAATCCATGGCAATCTACAGCTGGAGAAGGGACAAGAGTGTAGAAAAAAATAAAAAACCACCACTGTGAAGCAGGCATACAGGCCTTATAGAAGCAGAAGGTGAAACACTGAGAGGAAGTTATTAGCATCCTGCCACTGAAGGAACTTGAAGTTTGTGATGTGCTGAAGTAATTATAGTAATAATAAAGTCAAATGTAGCACAATTATTGGCTGAATTAAGTCCCCCACACCAGGAACCTGAGAAAGAAAGAGGCATAAATTCTGTTTACTGCAGCATCTAATGTTCTTTAGCACATAATGCGCATTATTCAATAAAATTTCTCCAAAAACTCAAATCAAGAAGAAAAACCAAATTGTCAGGAAAATACACAGCTCACAAAATTAGCCCCCAAATAATCCAATTGTTAGAACATTACAAGGATTTTAAACACCAAGATAAATATTTTAAAGGTGCTACTTGGAAAAAAGAACTACATGAAAATACAGAAAGGGAATTTTGTTAGAGAGATGTAAAATAGAATAATGAGTTCCATGGAAATGTTACCAAAAATATACATATACATATAAATAATTCCTTTGATAGTATTTTCAGCAGACTGTATACAGCAGAAATAAAAATTATAGTTCAAGAGAAATTATCCAAACTGAAATATAAAAAAAGAACAATTTAAATATTCAGCATACAGCATCCAGGAGATGTGGGCCAGTATTAAATGGTCTAACCTATGTGTAACTGAAGTCACAACAGGAAAGGAATGAAGGGAGAACAAAACTAACTCAATGCATGAAAGTTGAGAAATAGGAAACTTCTTATACTGTACATGAAATATAATAATACATAAAGGCAGAGTCCTATAATTAAAATAAATACATTTTAAACTTCAGAGTAAACAGGAAATAAAAAGGAATTCTGACTAATAAACAGTGAAGATAAATAAGGCCATGTATTTTGTTAATTTAAAAATTAAATTAATTTTAGAAAATAAATATTAGAAATATTATTTTCTCAAATCAATTGTCTAAGTTTCCCTCTTAAAAAACTAGGAGAAGCATAGCAAAATAAATCTAAATCAAAAAGAGTTATAAGATAAACATGGGAGCAGAAATTAATGAATTTGAAAACAGAAAAAAAATAAACCTGTTTATATAAAAAGATCGATAAAATCTATAAAACTGAGGTCATAATCTCTGCTTAGGTCACCATCTCACAGTTCTTGGAATTGAGCCCCCTGTGGGGCTCTGTACTGACAGCATGGAGCTGGCTTGAAACCCTCCCTCTCCTTTCTCTCTGCCTCTCCCCTGCTCACTCATGCTCTCTGTCTCTCTGTCTCTCTCTCAAAATAAATAAGTAAACATTAAAAAAAAAAAAACAACAACATAGAACGGGAAATATTTCTATTATTTGAGGCCAGCATCACCTTAATGCTAAAACTAGAACAAGGCAGTACACTAAAAGGAAATTACAGAGAAACATTCTTTATAAACACAGATACAAAAATTTTCAGCAAAATATTAGCCAATTGAATCCAACAATATATAAGACGGATGATGTGTGATAAGCAAATATGGGTCATTCCAGTAATGCCAGGCTATTTTAACATTTGAAAATAAACCAATAAAATCCACTAAATTAGCAGAAATAAGGGGGAAATATGGGATAATTAAGGCAAAATATTGAAAAAATTCCACATCTATTCTTACAAAATAATAAAACAAGGCTAACAATACTTAATTATGAAAGACTGAATGATTCCTACCTTAGGTTGGGAAGGAGACAAGGATACCTATTCTCATACCTAGTTAATATCTTACTGCAAGCCCTAGCAAGTTTATTAAAGTAAGAATATTTAAAAGCTCATTTTAAAAAGGTAGAGACTGAAAAAGAAGAAAGATAACCATTCTTTTTCATAGATGATTGCCTATATAGAAAATCCTAAGGATTCTACAAAACAGATTTACAACTAATAAGTGAGTTTGTCAAAGTTGAGGTATAAACGGTTAATATATAAATAACAATCATATTTCTACACATTCTCAATAGATATTTGAAACTCAAAATAATACAATTTATAATAACTTAGCAAATGAAATATTTAGGCATGGGCCAAATAAAACATTTGTTGCAGGATGTGTATAAGGAAAACTACAAACACTGAGGACACAAAAGTCAAGGAAAATTTAAATAATTAGAAACACATTCAGTGTCTAGAATTGGAAACTCAACATTTTTAATATGTCAATTTTCCCCTAACTTATCTTTAGAATTAATGAAATTCCAATTGTGGAGTCAAAAATTAGTAGCATATAGGGAAATTCACAGCATTCAATGCTTATATAAGAAAAGAAGAAAGCTAATTAAAATTAATTAATTAATTCCCCAGGAAGAATTTCTGTAGATATTGATAAGATGATATGGAAAGACAAATGAGCTAGACTAATTTTTTTAAATGAAAAAGAAAAATGTTTCAAGTTTCACAAGTTTCACCCACCTGATTTTAAGACTTAGTGTGTAGTTGTAGCAATTAGGACACTATGTTACAGGAAAGTTTATATGCCTTTTAGATAAAAATAGACAGTCTACTATACTCTGAAAACTATAAAACACTGATGAAAAAATTGAATACAACACAAATAATGTAAAGATATTCCATGTTCATTGATTGGAAGAATTAATATTGTTAAAAGGTCCATACTACCCAAAGCAATCTACAGATTCAATACAATAACTATCAAAATTCCAATGGCATTTTCCACAGAATTAGAACAAATAATATTAAAATTTGTATGAACTGAAAAAGATCTTTAATAGCAAAAGCAATTTTGAGAAGACAGAACAAAGCTGGAGAAGACAGAACAAAAGCCCAGATGTTAAGATACACTACAGAACTGTAGTAATCAAAACAGCATGGTACTGGCAAAAAAATAAATACATAGGTCACTGAAACAAAAAGGAATGTCCAGAAATAAACCTATACTTATATTGTCAAATAATCTATGACAAACAAGGCAAGAATATGCAATGGGGAAAAGACAGTCTCTTCAACAAATGGTGTTCTGAAAACTGGACAGCTACATGCAAAAGAATGAAACTGGATCACTTTCTTACAACACACACAAAAGTAAACTCAAAGTGGATTAAAGACCTAAATGTGAAACATAAAACCATAAAACTTCTAAAAGAAAACTTAGGTAGTAATTTCTTTGACATCAGCATCCCAATATTTTTCCAGATATATCTCCTTAGGCAAGAAAAAGAAAGGCCAATATGAACTATTGAGACTACACCAAAACAAAAGCTTTTTTGCACAACAAAGGAAACATCAACAAAATGAAAAGGCAATCTACTGAATGGGAGAAGATATGTGCAAATGCTATTTCTGAAAGGGATTAATATACAAAATATAAAATGAAATCAACACCAAAAGAACAAATAACTCAATAAAAAGGTGGCAGAAGACCTGAATAGACATTTTTCCAAAGGAGATATACACATGGCTAATAGGCACATGAAAAGATGCGCAACATCACTAATCCTCAGGGAAATGCAAATCAAAACCACAATGAGATATCTTATGTCTATCAGAATGGCTAGAATCAAAAAAAAACATGAAACAAGTGTTGTTGAGGTTGTGGAGTTAAAGGAACTCTTATCCACTGTTGATAGGAATGCAAATTGGTCCAGTCACTATGGAAAACCGTTGGGAAGATTTTCAAAAAATTAAAATAGAAATACCATATGACTTCGTAATTCTACTACTAGGTATTTACCTAAGGAACACAAAGACACAATTTGAAAAGATATATGTATTACTATGTTTATTGCAGCATTGTTTACAATTGCCAAGATACTGAAGCAACTGAAGCATCCATCAACAGATGAATGGATAAAGTAGTGCGGCATATGTATATGTATGTGTATATATACACATGTATATATATGTGTATATATACACATATATATACATGTGTATTTATACATATATATATAAACATACACATATATATGTGTATATGTATATACATATAATATAATGGAATATTACTCAGCCATAAAAAGGAATAAGATCATGCCATTTGTGACAACATGGCTGGACCTAGAGAGTATTATGATAAGTGAAGTAAGTCTGAGAAAGACAAATTCTATATGATTTCACTTATTTTTATGTGAGATCTAAACAAAATAAAACAAATGAATTAAAACAATAATAAAAGCAGAAACAGACTCATAGAGAACAAGCTGTTGGTTGTTAGAAGGTAGGGGACTGAGGTGATGGGCAAAATGGGTGAAGTGGAGTGAAAGGTACAAACTTCCAGTTATGGAATGAATAAGGCATAGCAATAAAAGGTGCAGAATAGGAAATATAGTCAATAGCACTGTAATAGTGTTCTATGGTGATAAATGGTGGCTACACTTGTGGTGAGCACAGTATAACATATTAACTTGTCAAATCTCTAGGTTGTACACCCAAAACTAATGTAATGTGCCAATTATATTTCAGTTAAAAAAGTTGTCTAAAAAAAGATTTACAAAACTATGGTCAATAGTTGTGACAAATGAGCAAAGGCAATTCAACTGAAAGAGGATAGTCTTTTCAACAGATGGTATAGAAACACTTAAAAAAATCATATGCAAAAATATGAACCCTGATCTATACTTTACATTTCAGACAGATTAAATTTATTGTATATAAATTATACTTTCAATAAACCTGACTCAAATTATATAAGAACAGTGTGCTGTCCTTTATTTATTTTGCAATAATACATCCTGTACAGATAAATGTGTGCAAACACATGGAAAGGTTCAGAAATATACGCAATAATAATGTAATTCTAAGCACATTGTAACTGGGAGTGGTAGTCAAAGAAAACTTTGGACTTTCTATGAATAGTTAACAGCATTAATTCAGTGTCTGCTATATGGTAGCACTGTTCTAAGGCTTTACACATATTAGCTCATTTCATTTTCAAAGAAAGCATAAAAGGTAGATACTATAATTATCTCCATATTAAAAGGAAATTAAGGTACAAGATAAGAAATAACTTTGACAAGGTTACATTTATTGGTAGATTAGTCATTCAAATCAAAGCAGTATTACTCAGGTTCCACACTCTAAACTGTGAAGCCATGTTGCATCTGTACTACCTTTTCACTTCTGCTCTGAACTTGTACAAAAATGAAATTCTAAATAACCTAAGGAAAAAAATAAACAAATTGGTAAGTGGGCAGGAAAAAGAGATGTTGCAGTGTCTCAAAGTCTCTGAATGGGCTTTAAAAATAGGTTACCAAAAGTAAATTGTTAAAACATATGAGCAGGAATCATACACAGGTTTTATCAATTACTACTGTTGAGACGTGTGGGGGCAAAAGAAATGCATTATACCAGGACTTACTTATATTAGTTTTATTTCTCTTCAAAAGCCTCCGTTTTCTTTTGGAACCTTTTTATAAAAAAAAAAAAATCAGTGATTATCATCTCTTCAAGAACATAGTAAAGCTTTACTTGGAAGAATATACATTTATATAGGAGCATTGTAGGGGGCCAACAAATTGCAAATCTATTCATAGCATCACCATAGTTTAAAACTACATAAGCCACTCTCAAAGACCAGAATCTTGACGACAATGAATAGGCAAAATCTTCCCAAACTAAACATGTACATATGACATCAGAGTGAGGAGGAGAAACTTTTAATGACTTTATCATTATACCTGTCAATGCCCTCCAGCCACATACCACTATAAACATATTTGTAATCAAAATTGGTTTAGTGAATCATACAAAAATGGAGACCTCACAAAAAGAAAATGAAGGTGTTAGAAAGGACTCACAGGTTTTGCGTTTGTGTTAGGTGATTTAGAACTGAGGTCAAGGAAAAGAGGCTTGTTCATGGATTCTATCTGGTCAGGAAGAAGCCGTTAATATATAACTACCTATGTACAATGAAGGAAGAATAGAACTTAGTTAAAGATATAATTGCTCAAAAAGCACCAGTCACTCACAATAGCTAGGATAGGGAGTTTCTTGGCATATTTGTGGTTTAGAAAATATTCTTGTTTCTGTTTGTGTTCAAACATGATTAAAGAGTGGTCTTGTTTTTATCTTGATCAATCACAGTCACAGAGTGGCTTGTCTGATGTTGGTTTTCCATGAAATGGTTTATGTTTGTCTCCATAGTCTGTAAGCACCAGGACTGCATCGGCAAAATGAAACCCTGGGAGCTGATAGTTCCAGATCAGCAACCAGATGTCAGGAACTGCAGGGATTCTCTCTTTACGAAGATGAAAGAGTCAAAAAGAATGGTGAACTCATTATTAAAAGAGAACTCCATACATTTCACTCTAAAACTTACTGAAACTAGTAATAAATAATAACATTAATCTGATTAATAGGTGTACATAGAATGATTTTCAACTCCCTAATCGTTAAAGAACTACAGAAGTCAGTAGTAAAAGGTGACAAAGCAATGATTTGTGTTTGGATTCATTCTGTTTTTCTTCTCTTCCCTGTTAATTCCCTCTGATATTCCTTGTTGTTTCTGCATGTAGATGTTTCCTTACTCTGGGATAATTTTATTATTATCTACTATTATCTATTTTGGGAATTTCTCAAAATCTGTTCCTTCAATTGATCAAAGTTCAATGCTACTAAAAAGCCTCTGTCATTGTTTCTACAGAGATTTGCAAACTTCTATTGTATTTTTAAAATATCTATACAAATGTTTTCATTTTTTCTATGTATGGCCCTGCATACCTCCAACTGTAAACGTGTTTAAAATTATTTGGGTCAAACAAAAATTGTTCCACTCTTGCTTTTTCTTTTCTTGACTCCCTCCCCCCTGAATGGCAATGAAAACCATCAAATTCTGTTCCTAGTTAGCACAAAGAATTATCCCCTGATTAGTCCCCAATATTAAATTATGCCTCATGTATGCAGAAAAATGAATTCTTTTATTTCTACTTCCTGACACCTCTCCGGAGTTCAGTAGCTCTGAAATTTTACCATTTATCCACTGAATATGAACAACAATATCAGAACTATCTCTTTAAGTACCATTTTTGTCAAATTTTTATTTTTAGTTTTTATTTTCCAAAGATAAGTATAAAATATCTATTTAAAAAATCCTGACTTGGGGGGCACCTGGGTGGTTCAGTTGGTTAAGCGTCTGACTCTTGATTTTGACTCAGGTCATGATCTCACAGTCATGAGATTGAGCCCAGTGTGAGGCTCTGTGCTGACAGCATGGAGCCTACCTGGGATTCTCTCTCTCCCTCTCTCTCTCTACCTCTCCCTCAGTTGTGCAGGCATGTCAGTGTGCCTTCTCTCTCTCTCTCTTTCTCTCTCTCTCTCTCAAAATAAATAAACATTTTTTAATCTTGTTTTGGTTTCTTCCTCCAAACTTCACAACTTACCGTTATATTAAAATTTATAGTTACTTTATTGGCATGTGTGTGTGTGTGTGTGTGTGTGTGGCATGTGTGTGTGTGTGTGTGTAGAAAGAGAGTTAATTACAAAGTTATTTTGTAAGTAAGTTCTTTGGTCTTGTTGCTTATATATTTTTTTAAAAATTGATTGAATTTCAATCATTATAGATTATCATCATAGCTTATGTACCTAAAGAATCAAATCATATCTATAACCTGAATTATCACTAGAGGAAGAAGCTGTCACTGTATTCCTTTGAAAATGAAGGCTGATTGTCATACATCAAAATGCAAACAAATTCCACTGAGAATAGGCTGTCACTAGGAAAGCAGGCAATTTAGGTGAATAGCTCTGTGTGTGTGTGTGTGTGTGTGTGTGTGTGTGTGTGTGTGTGTGTGCTGCAGAGAAAGATAGATGGGACCTGGCTAAACAATGATCTTACAGCACACATTCTGGAAATTCTGGAAAGTGACATTTAAAAAGTAAAACTTTACCCAATTTTATATTCTTCTATTTGTAGTTTTCAATTTGTTATTTCTGGAAGGAATTGAAAGTATTCAAACCTTCCTGTTTATTACTTTATGTAGTATATACTCAAAGAGAAAATGTTTAGAACTTCTGTGTCCAAAATATCTCAGATTATCTGCAGTATATCTGGAATATTATCTCTGATATTTTAGAATCTTTGTACCTATAGCATACTACTAAATCTTTGGCATTCTTCTGACTCCAATATTATTTATCCTTGCTTTTTAAAATTATTTTTATTTTTTCATTATATTAAATTATAAAATTTTAGGGCTAACAAAGATATAGAAACCATAACATAAACATAAAATAAGACCATATAGGCCATTGACATGTTGCAGAAAAAAAACATAAGGCTTTCAAGGTCAATACTCCCCCGGGCATCCATTTATAATAGTACTGAAACTAGTGTTGGTCCAATTCAGTGTTAGGTCACTATTCTATGCTTCTTATCTGGATTGCTGTTAATCAAGTATTTGTCAAAATTTAAACAGCTATGGTATATTAAAAGTTTTACCAGTATAATGTTTTTTTCAAGGCTATATTTTTCCTTTTGTTTCTTATTTGAGAGGTGACAATATAAATGCTATTTTAAAGAAATATACAACTACTCGGGGCACCTGGGTGGCTCAGTCGGTTAAGCGTCTGACTTCGGCTCAGGTCATGATCTCACAGTCTGTGAGTTTGAGCCCCGCGTCGGGCTCTGTGCTGACAGCTCAGAGCCTGGAGCCTGCTTCAGATTCTGTGTGTGTCTCTGTTTCTTCCCCACATGTGCTCTGTCTCTCTCTGTCTCTCTCTCTTTCTCTCACTCTCGAAAACAAACATTAAAAAATAAATAAATAATAAAAGAGAGAAATATACAACTACTAAAACAACCTGAACATTAACAATAACCTCTTTGAGATAAATCCTAATATGATATTTGTCTTTTATATTAGTATAATCCTTTAAAATATTTGACAAATTCCTTCCATCTACTTTTATTGATCTATCATGAGGTTCAAACTCACAAGCAGAAATATCCCATCTAGTGATGTGCAAACTGAAACATGGGCAAAGTATCCCCCAGTATCCATCTAAAATTATAGAACTCCATGTATTAATGATCAGTCTAGTTTTAAACTACCACTTACATATTTTTATGCTTGCATTTGTATATAACATATGCTTTTATAATAGCTCTCCTAAGTAAACAACTGAGCATATAAACATTCAATATTTTTGGCAAAGCACTTTACAACAGAATGAATATTTCTTAAGTAGAAACTGCTAGATTTCTAGTAGTCTTTCAATAATTTGGTTTAGTGAATTAGTTTTAATTATTTTATCACGATATTTAATTTCCATCTATTTTTCTTAACTTTAACCATAAATAGTCACCATTCTATGATATACAACAAATAATTTAGTTACTACATCAGATCAGTGTGCCTTGGTTTTCCAAGTGGGTGCTTGTGGTCTCTAGGTATTCAATCTGTGAAATAAATTGTCCATCTGTTGTCCTAATCCATCTGTTACTTTGACTTCAGGCATTATGACTGTTTAAATTTCTCATAAAAATACATAATTTATTATTTTGGTTTGATACTTTAAAGTGCTCAACCAATCTATTCCCAAGCCTAGTTCTTATATATTTTGATTTAAAATGCTTTTCTAATGATAATATAATATTCAAGTCAGTTTACAATCAAGTGAACGTTATCTCAAGCAGCATAATCACATTTATAATACTGTTCCTTCACTTCACTGCATGACATATGCTACAGAATGTCTTGCCCCTTAGATTCACTCACTTTTCTGAATAACTTTTATTATACCAATCATTTCTTTTTTTACAAATCTCCTTTTTCTTGACTTATTCTATCGTCATGGACTTACGCTTCTATGTAGAATTACTAGTCCTCGGATTAAGTCATTAAAAGATGAATCTGTCATTTCTAAGGGTGAAAAAAATGTGACATTTGAATTAAAAAAAAGAAGCAGGTCAAATATAGGCCAAGGAAAAAGCCCATAGAAACATAGTCTTCAGCTTTTCCTTAAGACATTTGTCTGATAATAAAGTGAATGATTTCTCATTAAATCTAAGCCATTTAACATATTATTTTTGTGTTTGAAAATGACAGCACTTTTGCTACCAGTTTTGCACTTGGGAGTTTTTGCCTCTCTTATATGTGTTATTTTTGATTATTAATTAAATAGTTTCTGAAATAATTTACAGTTCATATAAAACCACCATCATTTTTCTGTGGCATATTGTCTCTTTGTGCATCACGTTGTATTATCTGGTCTTCCCATTACAATCCTACTTTCCATTTCTTGCCTCATTTCCCCTATTTCAGCTTTTCGTAGTCCCCCTTGATAAGATATTCCAATTCCATCACCCATAAATTCAATACAATGCCTGTGCCCACCACAATTTGTGGTTTTAGAACAATTTTAAGAAGTCTTAGCACATCGTGTATTTTAGCATTGATACAACTTTTTTATCAATCAGACATATTAGGTTAATGTTAAACACACAGACATTACCTTCTATCTAAAATGATCCTCATTAGAAATTTCAGCCAAGAGCAGAGGCAGATTTATCATCAATCAAATAAAGCTTAAGCTCTTGGGTCTCTAACTATCATGGTGCTTTTCCAAGGTTTTGTGAGGGGCCCCAAATTTTATATTACTGATATATTTTTAAAGGGCCCCCAAAGTGTATAGGCTTCACGGATTACAAAATCTAGATCTTTCCCTGCCAAGAAAGTATAGTTAATGATGAGACCACCATATTGCTTCTAATATTTAGATCCCCACACCAGTCTTAAAATTATCCAGTCTGATAATCTTCCCTTACATTTTTGAACACAATGCTTGAAGTTTCAGGTCAGGCCTTAGACCGAGATATCTACTTTGGACCTAACTATGAGAAAAGAGATTTTTATTTTCTGTTTGCCAATTGCAATAGCTGCAATTGTGAATCCTAGCCTGATTTGCAAAACTGTATGGGCAGGGTGATGATATATTAAATGAGAATTAACAATATCAATTTTTTAAAAAAAAACTAGCATTGCAGCAACACAAATAGACAGGAATACATTTATTACTAGACAAGGTAAATTAGGAAAAGTTAGGTGATTGGTGAAAACATCCAATTAAAGAAAAAATACTATCGAAAAAACAGCTTTCTAGATTTTAAGGTTAAGCCTGAAGAAACAGAAGAATGAAAACTGAAAGGATAATTGTAAATAAAATTCTGTACATTATTTTAGATTTACCCTATTAGTATTTTAAAGGTGAAGAAGATTTTTACGTTTGCATTTCAACTCAAGGGGTAACAAATTTGTTGTACTATTAATTGAGGTCAGCATCTACCATAATCATTCATCTGAGAAAATCAAAGTTTTCATTAATTTTTTCATGTAAAAATATGTAAAAATGAAATGACTGAAGATAAAGGACTTATAAAGCAGCATAACGAAAAGACCAATGCTCATTCTAAAAGCAATGCAGTAAAAATCAGGTCTGATTGTAGGTTGTCAGTCTGAACTGCTAGGTCTCATTAAGATTTCCCTGAAGGGATAGAGCCTGCTACTTCCAGGTTTTCTCTCTCTGGGGGAGCCTGAAAGACAGGTGACAGAAAATCAGATCAAACAATCAAAATGTCAGAGGTGCCTGATTCTGCTGCTCTCATGCTGGGCACATAGTAGGCACTCAATAGGCTTTGGGATGATGGATTGGCCCAGTTATATTAAGTTAAACATTCAAAGAGCAAGGCCAGAATTAAGAATAAGCTTTAGCATAAAGACTTCCATTATAAGGATCTTCTAAAGATATTAAGGTTTTTGTCTTGTTTTGTTTTAAATCCAAGGCTTGTCTATATCTCAGCTTGTATATTCCAAATGCAGTTCCCTATTTTATGATTCTGAAGGACATGTGTCTTCAGCCTCTGCAAATGCTGATCAGCTCTTTGGGAATTTGTTTAATTCTTTAAATGTTTTACAGTACTGGGACATATTTCTGCTGTTATTTTAAACCATTTTCAGGATTTATTTATGAACTTCAGTTTCTTTTTCCATGAGTTCCAAAGCATTCTACTGTGCATGTGTGTGTGTGCATGTGAGTGTGTATGTGTGTGTGTGCATGTGTGTTTATAAGGATGTAAGTGAGACCAAGAGATTGAGAGAAACAGGGATTTTTCAACAGCTGCTTTTAGAAATTTGTAGTATCATATATTTCAATTTATATGTTTTTATTGTAGCATATGATGGATTCAATAATAGTTAAAGATAAATAATAGTTGTTTCTAAAATCTCACAAGTTTAAAACTCTCACTATATCCATACTGGCCAAAAAATGAGATACAGAGAGGGTAAGGATGCTCATATTTAAAATGTGATGAATCTATCTTGTTATTGTTATCTTGTTAGTGTTGCTGTAAAGCTCGATGATACAACCAATAAAGAATGCAAAAATTTTTAGAATTTTTAATTACAATAGCTTCTTTTGTCAGAATCACTTATTTAGTTTTTTACCCCATTTAAAACATGAAAAAATAAACTTCTATTTCTTATCAAAAAAGCAGACCTGATACTCTGAAAGACTGCCTAGAGTTAACAGTACTGCATAAATAGCTAAGAAAACCTTTTTAATTTCTGCACCCATAAAAAATAGAAGTAAAATTGGAAAGTCTGGCAAGTTGTCACACACAGGACTAGCTTTCACTAGGGGGGCTCTGTAGAAAACAACATCAGGCATGGAGAATAAGAGATAAAGACTAGCCCTTTTTCATTCCCCTCTTCCCCCTCCACCCCCCACCCCCCCCCCCCAAACAAAGTAGTGAGTTTTATAGGAAACTACAAAAATCTGAGACCCCAATGGTCAATGCCATCACTATCATTCTGTTCATATCAACTTTTCTGGAAAAAGTCAACCAGAGTAACAACTTATACAGCTGATGAGGATACAAATTACTATAATACTTTGGTAAAAGTTTGTAATTATCTATTAACTTGAAAATTCACATGCTTTTATTATTTAGTTCTTTTTCTGAATGTAAGAAGAACATTCACATATTCTTGTATAACTTTATGCTCTATCAAAATTCTTGAATATATACACCAAGAAACACAAAGGAAATATTTATGGCTGTTATTTTATATAAATAGCAAAAAATTTGGAAATACAAATATTCATCAATCATATAATGGATTACTGCATTGTGATATGTATATACAATAGAACACTTCAGCAATAGCTACAACAAAATAATAAAATTTAGCCAAATGTACAGCATGAGTGGATCTCAAAAATATTATACTGGGGGCGCCTGGGTGGCGCAGTCGGTTAAGCGTCCAACTTCAGCCAGGTCACGATCTCGCGGCCGGTGAGTTCGAGCCCCGCGTCAGGCTCTGGGCTGATGGCTCGGAGCCTGGAGCCTGTTTCCGATTCTGTGTCTCCCTCTCTCTCTGCCCCTCCCCCGTTCATGCTCTGTCTCTCTCTGTCCCAAAAATAAATAAAAAACGTTGAAAAAAAATTAAAAAAAAAATATTATACTGAATGAATGAATAGATCAAGTCACATAGGAATATATTTACCCATTATTATTTCATTCATATAAAAAAACAGATTAAGCCAAATATTTTATCTTTAGCAAAGGATTAGTTAATGCACAGTTTAGGATTGTGGTAACTTCTGGGGAATCGAGAATGGGATATTTTGTGGGACAGCACAGCAGATTTCTTAGGTCCTTCTAAACATTTTATTCATTATAATGGAGGGTACTTAATTTGCTATATTTTATTTAAACTGTACATATTTAAAGATTTTGTAGATGTGTGATGTCACAGTGAAAATAAACAAGTCAGTAAATCAAAAGATGATAAGTGAAAGGAATATAAAGAAAAGTAGGATAAAGGGATATTCCAATGGTTCTGAGTGGAAGGAGGCCTACATTATATTTTGTACATTGTTGGGAAGTATATTAATGAAAGAAGAAACAGATAAATGAAGGAAATAGTAAAAAGGGGAAATATGACAATAAAAGAAAGAAAGGGTTGTAAATAAGGAAAATGGATTAGAAAATATTAAATACAACAGTGGCTTTTATATAAACATGGTAGCTTGAATATGTCTTTGCATCCACGCTTCCTTAAAAGCCCATTGCATTGACATCAAGTATAAGCTCACAAAGACCAAATAGAGACGGAGGAGAGAAAACACAAAATATTGCAAGCCAAAGCCTAGGCACCTCTCTCTCTTTCTCTCTCTCTCTCTCTCTCTCTCCATAGATATATATAAAAAGATGAGAGAGAGCCATAAACGGAAAGAGAGATCCATTTATCTGTTTATCTACACAGTGAGAGAAATATTAAACATTAAATATAAAATTTTGAATATAAGTCCTAAGAAACAGCACAGAAAACATATTACAAAAGCAGTCAAGAAAAGAGAAAACAAAAAATATATGAGGATCAATCTAAGCAGTCAAGCAGTCATCTGAGTAGTAGGAATTGCAAAGATAAAGAACACCTTTCCTCATGAAGGAAATTAGTCAACAAATTTTATTAGAAGAGAAAGACTAAATGTCCAGATTGAAAGGGCTACTGATTGTCAAAAAAAAAAAAAAAAAAAGAAAGAAAGAAAGTTTAAAACGCCCCCAAGACATATCATGAAATTTTAACTGTAGGGATAAAAAAGTATGCTCTTAACAATCTTCAGAAAAAAATACTAACGGGTCACATATAAAAGTTAAAAAACTACAATGACATGAGATTTTTAACAATATCAGGATTGGAAGATAGAAAGTTAAGAAATACCTTGAAAATGCTGAAGAGAAATAATTTTTTGCCTAAAATTTTATGTTCAGATCCATTAACATTCCTGTGGGAAGTAGACTAAATATGCTTTCATATCACAGCATCTTCACCTTTGTCTCCTATAGAATGTTTCTCATGAAGATGGAAGATAATATGGCTGTGAAAACAGAGAAAGTAAAGAAGGAAACTGTCATCCAACAAAGAGGAAAGATGAGAAGAATTTTCAGAATAATGACAGAGTGACTCTTAGGTGAGAACCAAGCCTGGAGAAGACAAGACCTGCCTGGAGCAGAATGCAGGAGGACTGCTGAACAATCAATGTAAATTTATCCTTCCAGCGAGTTGGAGGGCAAGTTGTTGACAGATATGAAGAAAACTAGGAAAGACAACTAAAAACAAATATAATCACAGTACATTACATGTCTCAACCTGAATAATATTCACATAATCATTATAAATCATTTTTTAAAAATGCCGGCTAGTAAACTAGATTAATAAACTGGCAAAGATGGAAGAGAGTGGTATTTGTGTGTGAGGGGAGGTTAAAAGAAGGTTAGATTCTCCTATTTCACCTTAGGAAGCCTATAGACCTAAATGTAGGACTCTATAAAAACCTAATAATATAGTTACCAATATCTGGAGGGAGTGAGTAGGATGGAATATCAGGAAACAGAAGAATAAAGATTTTATTTCTTTAATTATTTAATGTTTTTATTCACTTTTGAGAGACAGAGACAGAGCATGAGCAGGGGAGGGACAGAGAGGGGGAGACACAGAATCTAAACAGGCTCCAGGCTCCGAGCTATCGGCACAGAGCCCTACGCAAGCCCAACCCATGAACTGTGAGATCATGAACCTAGCCGAAGTCAGATGCTTAACCGACTGAGTCACCCAGGTGCCCAAGAATATTATTTTTAGCAAAATAGTATAAGTTTATTGCTTCAGTAAACCAGAAATCAAAGCTGGGAATCAGTGATGCATAAAAAAAAAATAAAAAATAAACTGGTTTATTCATAAATCTCACAGAATTATTTGTTCTTTAAAAAGTTGTTTTGTATAAAACGTAGATAAAACCCAATTTAAGAGCACGATGACAAGAGAATGATAAGAGTATAAATACAAAAGGTAGTGGAAGGAGGATGTAAACTTCTATGTCTGGTTACAGACATAGACTAGTCTATGGATATTCCTCTTCCTTGGACTCTGCTGTTATTCTTTCCAATTTTTCATTTTCCTTTCCTGGATTCTCTTCCATATCCTTCTTTCCTGCTTATATATAATTTGGATTTTCCAACTCTCTTTTTGTCTTTTTAGTCATCTTGGCCTTGTTTTTTTCCTACTCTTCTAATATCATAGGGTTTTAGTTTTATTTTTATTATTAAAAATTTTTTTTAATGTTTATTTTGAGACAGACACGGAGAATGAGTGGCGGTGGGGCAGAGAGAGAGAGAGGGAGACAGAGAATCCGAAGCAGGTTCCAGGCTCTGAATTAATAGCACAGAGCCTGATGCAGGGCTGACCAACAAACTGTGAGATTGGGACCTGAGCTGAAGTCGGATGCTTAACCAACTGAGCCACCCAGGCGCCCCAATTTTTATTATTTTAATTTAATTTTCTTTACTTTAAAATTTTTTTTTAATGTTTAATTACTTTTGAGAGACAGTGTGTGTGTGCAAGTGTGGAGGAGGGGCACAGAGAAAGGGGGACAGAATAGAGCTGGATATGCAGGGCTCAAAACTTATGAGAGCCATGAGATCATGACCTGAGTTGAAGTCAGATGCTCAACTGACTGAACCACCCAGAAGCCCCATAGGCTTTTATTTAAAAACAAACAAATAAACAAAGAAAAAAACATGAAACATATTTCAATAGCTCTCCCAAAATATTTTAATATTTGGACATGCCTCTTTCATTAACATGGGTTCAGTGGTCCTCAATGGATTCAGAGTAAGTTTAATATGAGAAAGGTTATTAAAATCACCAGGGAAAATTTTCAAATTATATTTGCCCTTAGCTTCTCATTTGGATAAGATTCCTTAGAGTCCTATAATTTGAAAACTATCTACAGATAGTTCTAATAGAGTTTTAGAGAATGTCTCAATATGGACTATTTTAGGTTTCATCCTTTTGTTAAACTTTATGTTCAAATTATCAAATGCTCTCGGCAGCATGATTGAGAATCCCTTGGATAGCAGGGACTAAAATGTTCCTCAGTCAGTAGCCCAATAATGGGATCTATAAGTTCTTTCTATTATTGAAACACATAACTTACATCTTAACCGGGGATTTGAATAATTTACTTCACAGAAAGTCATTTAGGTAGCTATCTTTTTGTGCAATGACATAGCTGATTTATCATACACACTTTCATCCATAACAATATGTTTAAAATAAAAATAATTAATAATTTTAACAATATAGGCCAACATTCTAACTTCACTGATACAAATCAAATAAAATGAAAGGTAATACTAAATCATAATGAAAGTACATTTATTTTCAATAAAATATGTAATCTGAAAGAAACAATAAGCTCACACTGTTCTTCACTGCTTTCCAATATTCCCTATATTTTCAAAACCTGATTTTCTGCACATAAGGATTATCATGTAAAATGTTATCTTCACTTGCCATTGGACAAGTTCATATACATATGTCAAGACCCCTGTCTGCATAAAGGCCTTCCCAATTCCAGATGTATTTAGTTTTTCCCCACCTTTTATAATTACAGCACACTTTAAACTTTTTATAAAAAGTATAACTTTTTAAAAGCTTGAAACCTAGTCTGCTATAAGCCTTTTGAGGATGATGACCTTATTTTGTGCTTTTTTTTGTATCTCTGGAATTTGGAAAATCAATAGATTATATTTTTTACATTTTATGAAGACATTTTGTGGATAGATGAAATTAGTCAGAATAGTACTATGAACCCTCATATTATACACATGACTCAGAATCACCAGCTCTTATAAGTATACATTTCAGTATGTATCTCTAAACGACAAGATCAGAATACCATTTGCACCCCCAAAACACATTTACAATAATTCCTAAATATCATGAAAAATCAAATTAGTATTCAAATGTCCTCAATTGTCTTTTTGTTATGCACACAGAGAAGTGGTGAGCATGAGCAAGCTTACACCACCCTGTGAGCACCTATTTTTGTATTTTCAATAATTTTGTGAGCCCAGTGTTAAATTCAGTCATAATTAAAAATTAAATTATAGAACCATACTATTAAATAAATCATATTAAATTTTTAAGGTAAGAAATGCTAAAAACCTCCTCACTTTCTAATTATTTTACTACCTTTTTCTAATGCCTATAATCTTGAGATTATTTAAATCTATTGTATCTGTATGGTGGAAATACTCTATACTATTGTACAACAGTTAATCTTTTCTCAAGTCTAACTTCAGTGATGCCATGTTAGTAGTCTGAAATCAACCATAGTGAAAATACATGTCTTCCTGTTCCTAGCTGTGTGCATTTAAAAATCGAGAAACAATGAACCGTTCAACCCTAATGAGAAACTCTACTGCCAAGGTTGAGATTTGTAATAATGGTTCATTAAAAAATAAAAGCTCCTCGGGGCGCCTGGGTGGCTCAGTCGGTTAAGCATCCGACTTCAGCTCAGGTCATGATCTTGCGGTCCGTGAGTTCGAGCCCCGCGTCGGGCTCTGTGATGACAGCTCAGAGCCTGGAGCTTGTTTCAGATTCTGTGTCTCCCTCTCTCTCTGACCCTCCCCCGTTCATGCTCTGTCTCTCCCTGTCTCAAAAATAAATAAACATTAAAAAAAAAATTAAAAAAAATAAATAAATAAAAGCTCCTTGGAAAAATACCTGATTCCAGATCTGGAGTAGAGTATGTGTAGGATGAACCTGAAGTATCTTAGACAAAGTAACATAGAAGCTATAATTACTAGTGGGCTCATATTAAATGAAACAAAACAAACTTTAACAGACTACTTCAGTCAGAGATGGGACAACATGAGCATCAAAAAGAATAACTGCAATAGATCAAAAGACATCAAATATGCTAATATACTCAGATTAATAATTATAGTAAAAATACATATTTATCACCTTTATTACATGGTTGGTAATCAATTGCTATTCTAAATAATTGATAAATGTAAGAACAACCCAATGATTCACTCTGCATTTCCTATGTGAACTATACTTCGTGATACCTAGAATAGTATAAAGAATTCCAGATAGTGAATGAGAAAGATGGGATAGAATTAAAACATCACCATTTTTCCATCCTTAAAGAAATAATGGAAGGAGATAATCATCACTGATGGCAGCTAAAGCACTTAGGTGAAAGGCTAACAGTGAATTTTAGATGGATGGATCAAATTGAGAGCATCTAGACACACTGATCAAAATTCACCTCACAAAAAGAGAGATGGTCAGACATCACGTGTCTCTCATAAAGATGCTCGGAGAAGACAGAACACCTCTCCGTTATCCTTGTCAAACTGTACAGTATTAAAGATGTGTAAATCAGGGCACCTGAGTGGCTCAGTCAGTTCAGCACCTGGCTTCAGCTCAGGTTATGATCACATGGTTCGTGAGTTTGAGCCCCATATCCAGCTCCAGCTCCGTGTGGACCGCTCAGAGCCTGGAGCCTGCTTCTGATTCTGTGTCTCTGTCTCTCTGCCCTCCCCTGCTCATACTCCTCTCTCTTTCTCTCTCTCTCTCTCTCAAAAGTAAATAAACATTAATTTTTTTTAAAAAGATGTATAAATGGATGTGAGAATAACTATATAAAATTTGAAAAATTGTCTAAAATTTAATAAAATCACATGTTTCATTGAAGAGGAACAGTTAGGACATTTCATAATGCTAAAACATTTTTTTAAATATATTTCTTTAGAAAGTCATTTTTTCTAAGTGACTGTCATGGCAGTAGTGAAAAATTTTAAAGCTCATGGTATAGTTTCAACATTTTGAAAATTATCTCCTTGTTGTTAAATAACTGTTTGAAAACTCTTTGGCAATGAGGCTTATTAATTGATTATAAATTATACTTTAAAACCTTTGCACAGAAAATGCATGATAATTGTTAATATCTGACTTGCTATGTTATAATCTTATTAATTTATATTTATTATGTCAACATGAAAAATATATTTTAAAGATATAAAACATATTCAATCTATGAAAGACCCAAACTTAAGATAAAAATAGTAAATAAAACTCTGCTAAAGATACAATTAATCATTATCTGTCTCCTTTTTTCCCTCATGCACACATGTGGATGCACCAATGTGTACCCACCGTATCTACCTACCCATCTGTCTATCCATCTATCTATGTAACTTTCCTTTGGTTAAAAGATCAAATAGATTTTGCTTTTGAATTTTATTGAATCTCACAAAGTTATATTTTACAAATTTAATTATTTCTTACATGTGAACACAATAACAAATTTAATTTCCATACAGTCATATGTATATATTATTAGGATCTGCAAAAAAATAATTCATTGGTCAACCCAGTTGTTCACTTAGTAATTGACATTGCAAACCTTGTAAAACTCTACTTGGTAAATGGCTGCATTTCCTGTATGTGGTAGAAAATAGCTGGCTAGCAGAATTAACTTGCTGCCTACTTGAGGCAGTTCTTTTTGGTCTGTAAAGAGATGGGAGGAATAAACTACATGAATGAAAGGAATTAATGACAGCATTACCAGTCAATATGAGGATATCCCCCAGCATCCCTGGCATGGTAAATCATTAAATAAAAAATATATAGCGCTTGTCATAGCAAGGCTAATGGTGCAGGTCTTTATAAAGAAGAAGCTGCCTTACGTGGTGGTATTTATACAGTCTGTACCTAGAGTGTTCAGTTTTTCCTTTAGAATGCATTGATTAGCTAGAAATGCCTTGATTGAAGGAAAGGAGACTTTAACCTTCATAATGAATAGGCCTCACGTTGGTGCTCTAATGTTCTAAGTCCTCGGTTTATCTTTGTTTCTAGCAGTGTGACTCTAAATCAAGATTAAAAAGCAACTCAACATGAGGTAAAATAAAAAGGAGGTCATTTAATCACCCTGTTAGCTTCAAATGATTATTGATTCTTGGAGGCGATGTCTAATTCTGCCAGAAAATCCATTTCAGTAATGATTACTGCCTCAGTTTTATCTATGATACTGGAGGTTATTAAAAGAGGGAATCTCAAGGGAAGTATACAACTTTAGGCCATTAATATCATATTTAATATTTTTATCACAACACAGTTTTTAGCTCTGCCCTTTAACCTACAGCAGAATCAGAGTAGTCATTCAGAAATATGTGCCTCACTGCAATTCTAATTATTACATGTATATAGTCCTTTGGGAAACAGAATCACGTGGAAACCATGATGGATAAATATCAAACAATGCGGGGCATATTGAACGTCTATTGTTTCTTATTACCACAAATACACAGCACTCAAGTATTATGCCTACAAATATGAAATTATTGCTTTTTGTTCACTCAAATTATTTTAGAGTCATGCCTGAAATGCTATTAGAATCACAGATTTGTTAAATATAGTGAATAGAATTTTCCAAACACAGTTCAAAAAGATAAGTACAGATGATATATGTGTCTCTAACGCAGATAAGTAAAGCTAGGATGATGCTTTATATAAGGTTTGTTAAGGGTGATGTGCCACCAAATCAGAGATTTGCTTCTCTGAGCATGTCTGTATATTTGTAGTTGTTTAGTGAAATTTAATGGAATAAGGGAGGAGGATATACATGTTGCCTAATCTAAAGAGTGACATCTCAAGTCTGAACTGATTATTTAAACTTCTACTGAACTGTAACCAAGAATAGACCTAATAAGTGCCAGGAACCTCATGTAATGAGAATGGAGAAAAGCGAGAGATTTGAGAGTGGAATTGTTACACATTTGGTAGCAAGCAAATGTTGAACATAAGGTAAACAGAGTAATCTGAGACGACTGCGTATTTATGGAATAAGCAACTGGATGATATCTCAATAAGGTGAAATATAAGAGGAGGAGTAATTAGTAGAGAAAATTATGAGCTCAGTTTTGAAGGAAATGAATATGAATTAGAAGTTTTTATCTATGAAGTCATCAAAAATATAACTCTCATATTCACAAAATAGGCACAGTATGGAACTAAAAATTTGTGAATCTCAGTTTACAAACTGGCTGCTGAGGGAAAAGTAATCAACAGATAAAAGGGTAGTATGGAAGTTGTTTTTGAGTTGTGTACTTTTTTTGAGTCATCCTTAAGCTACAAAATATCAAAGTTTGTTAAATCAGAGTTTAATCCCATTATACCAAATATGGGGCCCTTCCATTATAATTATAAGAACAGATAAACATCATAAAATACAATAAGTTAATTTATATTATCATGTTACCAAATATAGGTGTTTCTACACTAATTTGCAAACTAGAAAACAGTCATATGCAAAAGGTGCTACCAAATGTTGCTATTAAGTGTATATTCACTCAGTTTGTATAACTGGATTTCATGATGGTTACACTCTAGTTGGAAGAGACAGATCTATAACAAAAGTAAGTAAGTAAAATATTATGTAAACAGCGTTAATCTGTAATGAAAAAAGCAGGAAGGTGAGGCTATATGGATGTAGCCTTTAAATATAAATAGTCCACTTTAAATATAATGAGCAGGGACAACTGCGCTGAGAATGGAATCTTTGAAATAGGAACATTTTGTTATCATGTTAATAACAAAATGATGGGGCGCTTGGGTGGCTCTTTCAGTTAAACATCCCACCTCGGTTCAGGTCATGGTCTTCGTGATCCATGAGTTCAAGCCCCGAGCCCCATGTTGGGCTCTGTGCTGACAGCTCAGAGCCTGGAGCCTGCTTGGGATTCTGTGTCTCCCTCTCTCTCTGCCCCTTCCCTGCTTGCGCTCTGTCTCTCCCTCTCTCTCAAAACTAAATAAACATAAAAAAATTTTTTTTAATGAAATGGCAGTCTAGATAGATCAAATTTATCCAAGTTATAAATCAATGAAATCTTGCTGAATGATAGGCATGTCTATACACAAACTTCAAACTTCAAATGCAAACTTGCATTTTTCTACTGTAATTACAGAAAAGACATTCTGAAAAATTATGCATGTATTTATGTATGCATGTGTACATATACATACCTCTATATTTATATCTATATCTATATATATACATGTTATTTTATTTTAATCTTCAGTGCTTGTTTTCTTTTCCTGAACAGACACTGAGAAGATAAATTGGCAAAACGCTAGCAATACTGACAAAGAAAATAAAAGAGAAGATACAAATTGCCAATATTAGAGTTGAAATGGGGACTATCACTAGAGATGCGGTAAACCTCAATAAGATAACGAGATAATACTCTAAACAATTTTATAAACATTACTTTGAAAACTTAGATCAAATGAACCAATTCCTCAAAAATACAAACTACTACAACTCTCACAATGTGAAACAGAGAATTGAATAGCTCTAGAATTAACAAGGAACTTGAATTCATAATCTTAAAACTCCCTGAAAGAAATTGTCAAGCCCAGATGGTTTCACTGGCAAATTCTACCAAAATTAAAGTCAGAAGTAACACCAATTCTACACAATCTCTTACATAAAATATACAAAAATATGATATAAAATATATAAATATATATAAGTGGATCACAAACATAAAAGTAAAATGTAAAATTATGAAATTTTTATAAAGAAACACAGTAGAAATTCTGGATCTAGACCTAGGCAAAGCATATTTAAATTTGTCATAAAAAGACAACCTTTAAACATTTTTAAAAATTATAAATTGGACTTTAACAAAATTTAAAACTTTGTTCTCTAAAAGATCCTATTAAAAGTGAAAAATAACCTACACTCTGGGAAAAATATTTTCCAATCACATGATAAAGAACTTATATCTAGAAGATTTAAAGTATTCTCAAAACATAACTGAAAAGAAAAACAACAGCAATCAAAATAGAACATGCAAAAGAAACATGAGCAAACATTTCACCAAAGAAGAGATACAGATGGCAAATAAACACATGAAAAGATCAACACCTTTAACCATTAGAGAAATGCAAAATCAAGTCATAGTGATATATCACTAGACACCCACCTGAATGGCTATTTAAAAAAGTGACAATACCAAGTGCTGGTAATGTTGCAGAAAAACTGGACCACTCATACCTCATTGGTGTAAATGTAAAATGGTAAAGCCACTTTGGAAAAACTGTCAAAGTTTCCTATAACACTATATATGTAACCACCATAAGATCCAACAATTATACACTTGGACATTTATCCCAAATAAATAAAAAGTTATGATAACACAAATATCCTATAGATAAATGTCCATATCCATTTTTAAAATTTTTTTTAACATTTATTTATTTTTGAGAGTCAGAGAGAGACAGAGCATGAGCAGGGGAGGGGCAGAGAGAGAGGAGACACAGAATCCGAAGCAGGCTCCAGGCTCTGAGCTGTCAGCACAGAGCCCGACACTGGGCTTAAACTCATGAACTGTGAGATCATGACCTGAGCCGAAGTCAGACACTTAACCAACTGAGCCACGTAGTCACCCCTGTCCATATCCATTTTATTTAAAATAGTGAACACCTGAAAAAACCCAAATGTTCTTAATGACATGAATGGTTAAACTAATTGTGGTGCTTGTGGTGCATTCATACCATGGACTACTACTCTGCAATAAAATGGATCAAAATACTGATAAACATAAAAACCTAGAAGTATATCCAAGAAATAATTTTGAGTGAAAAAGGTAAACACAAAAGGTACTGCTATCTTTATAAAACTCTTTTCAAATGACAAAATAATAGAAATGAAGAATGATTTTTGGTTCTAGGATTTAAGATGGGGTGGGGTATGAGGGAAGTGGGTATGGTTATGGGTAACGTGATCTTCATTCATTTGTGCATTTCAAATGGATTAATTTCTAAAAGTTGTTAAATTTGGCTAGAATGTCAATTTGAAAATTGTTACAAAAATTTAAAATAATTTCAGATTATAAAATTGTGAGAGAGAGTAAATTTTTTCTATATACTCTACATTATTTGTACACAAAATGAATTTAAAACATTCCATGAGTGGGAGAATATTTTCTAGGTTGTGTTCTGGCATGGATAGCTATAAATAAATCAATTTAGAATCCACAGCTTGCATATTGTATCTCCTAAAATTCAAGACACCATTTTAAGAGTTCTGAAGAGAGTACAAGCAAGTCCCTGGATGAATGTGAGGCAGTCTTGTAAACTGCCTGAAATTTGAAATCATTTTTTTTTTCAAAAAAAAATATTTAATGTTTATTTTTGAGAGAGAGGGAGAGGAAGAGAGAGAGAGAAAGAGTAGGAGAGAGGGAGACACAGAATCCGAAGCAGGCTCCAGGCTCTGAGCTGTCAGCACAGAGCCTGATGCAGGCCTCAAACTCACAAAATGTGAGATCATGACCTGAACCGAAGTCCGATGCTTAACCAACTGAACCACCCAGGTGCCCCTGAAATTGTTTCTTAAGTCCCACAGCAATCCAATGGAAAAGGATGAAAAACCTACTGGCTCAGGGTGCTTAAGCATACAACCTGAATGATCAGTGGTTGATCATTAATCTATGCTGACCTAGGGGTGAACTCTAGGAAATAAGCTTAAAATGAAAACAAGGGGGTGTGCCATGGTGGCTTAGTCAGTTGATTGTTGGACTCTTGATCTCAGCTCAGGTAATGATCTTACAGGTTGTAGGATTGACACCCATATCAGGGTCTGTGCTGACAGTGCAGAGCCTGCTTCAGATTCTCTCTCTCCCTTTCTCTCTGACCTTCCCCTGCTGATGTGTGCATTCTCTCTTTCTCTCTCTCTCTCTCAAAATAAATAAACTTCAAAAAAAGTGAAAATAAATTGAGCATGGGCACTGGAGGCTTAATGCCTTGGGAAAAACAGATTTAACAGAATCAACCCAGCAAATGCACTGAAAAAATAAACAAATGAACAAAAAAAAAAAAGTAATAACAATAAGCCCGGAGGAGTGAGGAAAAGAATCCTGAGTTGATATAATATATTATATAAATTTTTCAGTTTGCAACAAAATATTATATGACATGTAAAGAAAGGGGAAAGTGTGACCCATACCTAGGAAAGGAGCAGGCAACAGAAAATGCCTTTGAGTAGTTCAGATGTTTTTAACCTAACAGACAAAGATTTCAAAGCAGTCATTATATGCAGTTATAGAACCAAAAGAAACAATTTTTAAATAATTAAAGTCTCATCAAATACAGAATATCAAAAGAGATAGAAATTATGAAAGAAACACAAATGGAAATTCCGGATTTAAAAAGTTACAATAAATGAAATGAAACTCTCACCCAGGACTCAATAGGAGATGTGAGCTAGCAAAGGAAATAATCAATAATCAATGACCTTGAAGACAGATCAATAAAATTTACACAATTTGAAAAAAAGAGAATGAAGAAGATTGAGTGGAGCTTAAGAGAAACGTGGTACACCATTATGTGCATCAATATATACTGAACAGTAATACCAGAAAAAGGAGAGAAAGAAAAGAGAAGAAAAAATAAAGAAATAATAACTGAAAACTTCCCAAATCTGCCACCAAAAAAATTAATCTATAACATCCAAGAAGGTCAAAAAACTTGAAGCATGAGAGAAAAAATATCCATAAACATAAATATCATAATTAAATTGTTGAAAACTAAAGAAATAGAGAACACCTTGGAAGGAAAAAAAAACTTACTAAACCAAACAGAACCACAGTAATATTAAAGGCTACTTCTCATAACTTCTTATTTTTTCTGATAACATAACGTGGGAACGTAAACTCATACAGTCACTTTGTAAAATAGCTTGGCAGTTTCTCAAATTTTTAAAAATAAAATTACCCTATGACCCAGGAATTCAATCGCAGGTATCTACCTAAGAGAAATAAAAACAAATGTATGTACAAAAGGCCTGTACATAGTCAGGTAGCATAATTCATAATAGCTCAAGAATGGAGATAACCTAACTATTTATCAAAAGATGAATGGACAAACAAAACACTATATACCATATAATAGTATTTTATTCAAAAATAAAAAAGAACAAAAGTACTGATATATACTACAATGTGGATAAACCTCTAGACCATTATGCTAAGTGAAAAGTGCCAGACACAAAAGAATACATATTGTATGATTTCATATATATGAAATATGTACATAGGCAATTGTATGGAAACAGCAAGTACATCAGTATTTGCCTAGGGCCAGTGGAAAGGGAAGGGAATGGCTTTTAGTGGATATCAGGTTCATTTTCTGGGTGCTGGAAATGTTTTAAAATTAGACAATGTTGATGGTTCCGTAACTTTGTAAATATATTAAAAAGCACTGAATTTTGAAAACTTAATCCTGAAAATGATAGTTTTTATGATACGAATATTATTCTTCAATAAAACTGTCTTTAAAAAGTTAAAAAATCAGTTTAAAAAAATGTAGAGGAAATGATCTAAAGACTAAATGCATATGAAAGACTAATTAAGATAGGGACTGTGTATTGATCTTTAGATTTAACAATCTACTCTTTATCTTTGTAGTGAAAATTCAGAATGACATATGACTATGTTAAGTCTTTTTTGTTTGTTTGTTTTTCATTTATCACATTTGTTTCCATAAGTATACCCTTTGAATCTGGAGGCTTATGCTTTTAAGCACTAAGAAAATCTTCATTATCTATTTCATAATATTTTCTGCTTTTTAGTCTATGGGCTTTCTCACTTGAGAGTTGGACACTCTTTGTTCTTGCTCCAAACATGTAATATTTGATCTTATTTAGTCTATCTTTGTGCTTTTAGTATTATTGAGTTTTAGTTTCATTTCTGTATAAATTTCAAGAGATTTATCTTGTTTTCTTTTTCTTTCTTAACTAAAGGACCCTAATCTTATTATGAATGAAATAACTTCTTTCATTTTTTTTTTAGTATACAAATAAGAAATTTCTAAGCATAATTATACTTTGAGCTTTATTTTTCTATTTTTTTTTCTGGGACCATTTTGTTTTGTTTTGTTTTTTGGGTTTTTTCCTTTTTTGTATTTTCCATAAATGCCTTGTGAACTATGACTACGCACTCACATTTAAGAGGAAGACTCCAAAAATCTAGCTGGGAGTGCTGTATCCATAGGCTTATTTTCTTTAATGGTAGACTTTAAGTTGATTCTCAGAGAAACTGTTATCCTGGAAACCAAATTGCCAAATATGGTAGCCATATCTCTGGGGTCTTTTAATCCATCTGATATTGGTAGGGAGAGCTATCTGGTTGGAAGTTAAAGGTGGTGAGGTTTCATCTATTTTCCATCCATATCCCCAGAATTTACTAATCTGGTTTCTGTCACTAATTCTAGAATTAAAATGAAATCATAAAGCATGTGTTTTTTATTCATTCATTTTTGATCTTTCATTTATCATAATTATTTTGAAATTCACTCATGTTATATAGCATATATGAATAACTTACTCTTTTTTATTGCCATATCAATAATTTATTCATTTTATTTGTCCATTATACAGGTGGGCCAGAAATTGCTAACTCCTTCACCTGTTGATGGCATTTGGTTTTTCTCCACTCTGGCTCTTACAAATACAGTTGCTATGAATATCACATACAAGTCATTATAGGAGCATATGCTGTCTTTTCTCTTGGGTAAATAGCTAGAAGTGGAGTGGCTGGGTCATATGGTAGGTGTATGTTTTTCAACACGGTTGTATCATTTTACAGTTTCACTAGAAGTATATGAGAGTTCTAGTTCGTCTACATACTTGCCAACATTTTGTATATAGTCAGTCTTTTTAATTCTGCCATTCTAATAGGTGTGCAGTTGTATTTTATCAACGTTTAATTTGCAATTTTCTAATCACTAATGATGTTTAGCATCTTTTCATGTAAATATTTATCTTCTGTATATCTCCATTGGTGAAGTGTCTATTCAAATATTTTGCTCATTTTTAAAAATGGTTTGACTATTTTCCTGCTATTGAGTTTAAAAAATTCATTATATATTCTGGATTCAAGTCATTTATCAGATACATAATTTGTAAATATTTCCCTCCCATTTTTGTAGCTTATCTTTCCAGTCTCTTAACAATGTTGTTTATGAGCAATAGTTTTTCATTTTAATGAGTCTCAATTTTTCAATTGGTCCTTTAATGAATTGTATGTTTTGTGTTTTATCTAAGAAATCTCATACTCTGTCATTTTTTTAATTTTATTTTTTGTATTTTGCATCAAAAAATGCAAAGGGCTTGGGATTTTACCCTACTTGTGAACTAACAAGTTAGTCAGCCATAGGCTTGCTACGACAAAAGAGTACTTGGTCAGGAACAAAGGACTTTATTATACTTGGCACAGAAAGAAGAAAGACCTTCATTTCCTTTTGCCGTCCAAACTCTGTTTTGGATTGGACGTGGAGATGAGCTCAGTGGAATACTAGACACGGTGGGCTTGTGCAGCTGAGAAACCTCAACCCTGGGAACTCTAATTTTTTTTTAAAGTCTCTCTTCATGTTCCCCTCCTTTTTCTATAGCCTGGAAATTCTCTCCAGGGAATAAGCTTGTATAATCATTGGGTTACACTTATTTGTTTCCTGTGTCTCAGGATCAATGTCTTTCAGTTTCTGAAATGCAATGACTTGAAATTTGTTGTTTAATATATTCTTTTGGCTTTTGATATTTTTTTTTTTTTCTGATTTTCTATCTTGGCCCAAAGTGTAGAGGGCTCTTTTATAGATGGTGAAGATTGTGGTACATATTCAAAGTGAGATCCAACAGCATGTGTGTGTGGTTGTGGGTGTGGGTGTGGGTGTGAGATGGTAAGCAGCCATCCCAATTTGCCTAGGAACAAGGGGTTTATTGAGATGTAGAAATTTTAATGCAAAACCCAGAATTGTCACAGACAAACTGGAAGAGTTGGTCATTCCACTGTGTGTGTGTGTGTGTGGGGGGGGTGGGTGTGAGAGAGAGAGACAGAGACAGAGACAGAGACAGAGACAGAGTCAGCTACTTTTAGTGAGTCCCATTAAGATGAATGCTGTATGTATACATGACTTTTGTGAACTGGAATTTTTAAGAAACTTGTTGATATGACTTTCTGTGCCTTTATTTAATTCAATCAAATTTAACAAATATGTAGTAAGTAGAGTGGTAACATTGGTACTTTCATGTCTTCTCCTCACAGCCTTGGCATTTAAATGAGCTGCGATAAATTGAAAAAAAAAAAGCTTCTTTGACCTGTCTAATTCATACAGACTCTTCTTAAATGATGGTAAAACAAGCTTTGCTGTGTCATAAATTTAGTCAAATTCATTATCTGTAACCAAGGTGATCAAAGGACTCAAGACTTTAATCTAAATTTAATCATTTACTTGAGAATTTAATTATTGTTAGAAAGTATAATAATCACAGATGCAAAAATATAAAATAGCTATCTTATTTTTTAAGTTTTATCTAACAGAAGTAGAATCTTATGAGACTAAGTAAGAGATGTGTTAGATCCGATTTAAAGTGATCATTGCACAAGAGTCCATAATTTATAGAAAATATGAAATACTATTCTCTATTTTTAAGGTAAATGTCATGCTCATGATTAATCAGAACAGTATTTGTGTGTTCATGTCAGATCCTATTGGACTTTACATTTCCAGTATATTTTATAAAAATTGTTATTGACCCTGTAGAGGAAAAAAAAGGATCTCAGCTAACAAATTGAATGCATAAGATCCATTAATGCTAACCGAAACTATGGTATATGATTAAGTGGAACAATTATCAAGTATCTGACTCAAAGCTGGCAAATCATTTCACATTGTCAGTTAAGTCACTGTCAGCCTTACCTTCTCTTAATCCTTGTCTAGCTCAGTTTTAAGCTGTTGATCCATTGCAGTGATGAGACATTTCATACTTTATTAAAATTTCCACTAACACCCTAGATATTTAATCTCCCTTGTTTTGGTAGAAATCCACTTCTTAAATGTTAATAAGGACTGCCATATACTGGAATTCTCAAAAAACACGATTTGCCAAAATGTATTATTTCTTCATATTCTCTTTCATTTAAATGCCAAATCTTTCACAATTCTACCTACCCCATTTAGAAAAAAGATATACTATGACAATTATTTCAGGGTGTTTTTTTTTGCAAACGTTCCACAATTTAAGATTATTGAAAATTTTTTCATCTTCTTAACTTACTAAATCTATTAAATGTTATGGAGGATTTTTTAAAAGGAAGGAAATACATCTCAACTATTAAACATTCCTGCAATATTCCCATCCCATTTGGTGAAATCTTAAAATGAAAAAAAGAAGTTAAAGATGCTTGAGGGGGAAAGAGGGGACAGAACAAGAGAACACATACAGTGGAATATGATAGACTAACCCCCTCCAATGTACCAAAGAGGAATTAAGTTTAATAACACCAAATATTTATGCAATATTATTTTACATTATAGTTAATGACTTGTTTAGAGAAGGAGGCAGTGGCAACTAGAATGATGTGCATGTATCTAACTCAGCAAAGTTTATCTTCTATATCTAGGGAAACCACTATTGCACCTGTATTCATCTGTCTGACACACAGGTGTTACAGTCTGTATTTACAAGGCTGTCTGCCAGCCTGAAGACCCTTTGTTGTGAAGGGTGTAAGCCATTGTGATTATAGGCACATAAAATTGAAAGAAAGCTGTTTCCTAATCCCCCTCACTTCCATCTGTTTGGTTCCTACTTCTCAGGTGTAATTCAGACAGGCAGATGTGCAATCTGGGAATCCATCCAAATTCACTTTATTTACTTCCTTTTTAAGGAAAGGGGAGCATCAATATTGTCTTCAGAAAACAATTCTATTTCTACCAGTGTTCTCTCCAGTCTGTTGTTATATTTTATTCTCTGGTCGTAATGTGGAAGAACTGTAGTTCCTGAGGCTTTGACATTGATCCTTTGTTTCTTCTGACTCTTGTCACATCAGACTGGCAGCAGTCTCTAGCATTACCTTCAGAGGAACTTCTTCCATTATTGCAAGTCTCTGACTGATGGCAAAGGGCTATAGGAAACCTACATAAAATTCCCTATCATATGCCTCTTCTGCTAACCTAAGTGTGAAGGTATCCAAATTCTCTGTATAACTGACAAAATGGTAAGGATTATGGCTCCTTTATTTATTATTATTATTTTTTTAAATATTTATTTATTTTTGAGAGAGACAGAGACAGAATGCAAGTGGGAGTGGGTTGGGGCAGAGAGAGAGGGAGGCACAGAATCTGAAGCAGGCTCCAGGCTCCAAGCTGTCAGCACAGAGCCTGATGTGAACTCACAAGCTGTGAGATCATGACCTGAGCTGAAGTCAGACACTCAACCGACTGAGCCACCCAGGCACCCCTAGGATTATGGCTCCTTTAGTAAACAGATGCAACTGAATATACACAATACTTGGAAAACAGAATAGGCAATCATTAAAATCCTCATGATGAGGGTGATAAGAGTAGATACAGATTAACTGTTTAATTACTTATCGTAACTGAAGACCTATAGTACTAGTCAAAAGAGGCAAGGTTATGCTATGGTAACTAAACTATGACATCCTGGCTACTCAAAAAGACAAATGCTTCAGCTCACAATGATGCATCTATCCTTACAATGAACTGGTCAGAACAATCATATGACCTCATTTAGCAGCAAGATGGAAATAAAAGTGTAATTCTCATGAAAGGAGAGGTGAACCAAATATGCACAGATGCTAACAGTCTTCACCACTGACTACATTATTGACTATTAATCTATAAGTTGATTATTTTTTTCTGTACTCTGTTGTTTGCCATTAGTCATGGATCCTACAAAGCAAAAAATAAAAATAAAAAAGTTCATGTTGTTCTTATTTCTTTATATGTACTCCTTTAAAATTAGATGTGCTTTCCTAGGTTGCTAGAACATTCAGTGAACCCCATAGCTGTTGTTCCTCCACTTAGGAAAAAAACATTTAGGTACATAGAAAAAGTGGGCAAATATCATTACCTCAATTATGAAATACTTAGTTTTATTTTCAAAGGACATTGCCATCACTGACTTCGTGATGGCTGACTTACTGAAAATGATGGCAGGGCCATGTTTGGAGAGGTCAGTTGGATGCAGGAAAATGTGGTAGCAGATGGTGACATAGTGTGTGGGAGATGGGGTGGTGTGAGGGGAAATACACAAATAGAAATAAAAAGATTAACTATAGGTGACAGCTGCTCGTGAGGGAATTGACAGATTTTTTTTTTTCTGGTGCCCAAGACTTTCACCACACTCATTTTAGAGTTAGAAAATGTGAAACCAGTGTTGGTACTTTTGTTCTGTTTTGGCATCACCCAGAGGTCTTGCATTACTGTCATCAATATAATAAGCCAAGAACTGGTTCTTTGAAATAACTGACAATACCAAAGAACTGTGGACAGCCAAGATCTTGTCCCCTTGCTCTCGTCTTACTAGTAATCATTAAAGAAAAAACACATGTATCAACAGGAAGGAAGCAAATGCAAAAGTTTTATGTTGCATTTAATTGTATTCAATCTCATTGTTATAATCTATTATAGATATTGTAAAGAAGCTTGTAATGACTGAGAATTGACATCATTTGACAGCAACAATAGGATTCACTGACTTACTATTTTTAGATCATCTCAGGACAGTGCACATAATAGTCAAACAGTGTTTGTTATATATACACATTAAGAAAATGTTTGTTAGTCTAGTCAGCATTATCTTTCTTAGATCATAAGCAACTACATGTTTCTACTAGATCAAATACAAAGGGATTGTATCAATATTCACTGATTATGGTGAAATTCTAAAATTTTTGGACAATAACGTGGGTACAGATTATATACCTTCAAAAAGCTTCAATATATATATATATATATATATATATATATATATATATATATATGCAACGTAGAGGAGGATGAGTAACATCTCTCAGAAGAAAAGCATAAAAGGAACCGAGACAGGATAAGCTATCAACGAGAGCTGCAAAGATTTCAAGTTTTCTGTCCCTCCCCCCCCTTTTTTTTTTTTTTTTTTTGATGTGATGTGGGGATAATTAGTAGAGAACAGTTAGGGAGAGGTTTTTTGGATTTCCCAGGAAAAAGGAAAATAAAGATGCGTGGCTTGAATAACTAATGATAGAATATTCATTGACGAAGATGAGATGTTTATTTATTTGAAGATAGAAATTCTTCACTTCCCACCACTCAGTAAAAACCAAGCAAACTGGAAAGCTTAGCAAATGAAAATAGGGAACAAAAAGTATAAAGGGAGAGGGGTTGTAGGTAAAGCGATTGTGTTTTGTGGAGGTCCCTAAAAATTCTCAGTGTTGCTTTATATTCTTATTTAAGCATTACTTCAAATGACAATGTCATTTTTGTTTCACTGTAACTTTGTGGAAAAGTACTTGCACTCTAGGACACTGGGAAAATAGAACAAACACCTAACCTTATATTTTGATTTTAACTAAAATAAATTAGGTGACTAAAAAGTTGTGTGTAGAGAAGTGCTTGAAATCAATGGATTCAACTATCCTAGTGACCGTCCCATGTCCTGGAGGTAATCTAAATGCTACCTGTTATGCCCAGAATTTGTGATCCCCAAAGATCACCAGGGAGCCTAGTCCAATGCAAAAGCAAAAGAGCCTTTATTCGAGCTAGCTGGAGCTCAATCCCCTACCTGCACCGACGCAGCAGTGAAATACCAGGGAGAGAGAGCGAGTTTCAAAAGCACAAAGGTTTTATTGGGGTCTAGGGGCAGTTGGTGAGGTAATGGCTGTGGCCTCAGCAGATTGGCTGGGGAAGGGTTGGAGTCCTGTTACACAGGTCGCTGGGAGTGTTTTGATCGGGAAGTTTGAACGGGTGAGCGGGAGGTTACTCAAGGGGAGGAGGCATGGTCAAGGTGAAGGACACAGAACAAGATGGAGATGCCAGCTTAGGCCCGCCCTTTCACTACCGAGTGTGGTTGGATTAGAGAGGTGTAAAAACATATTTAACTCTTCACTATATGTTCATGTTTATTATTTTTTAGCAAATAATTCACTGTTTTTTGTCTGCTTTATTCGGCGAAGTGTACATTGGAGGGAAGTTGGGCCATCACTATAGTCCATGCCTATATTTCAGCAATATTTTTCTTAGACACATTATGACCTATAAACTATTACTTTGTAATCATGGCATTTCAAAGTCATTACAATCTCTTTCACGGTTTTCTATTTTCCGCAAATAGCCCCTTGTAGATTACTGTGTTTTATGTGTAGTTAATCTGGCAGGGTACCACTAAGTGTGCCATAGCAACAAAGATAAATCTTTTCCTTAAGAACAGACAGATTAAATATCCACTCACTGTACCAGACAAACTTAAACCTGAGTCTTTAAAGATTAAGCACATATTAGAGAAACAATTCTTAACTAAATACAGAGAAGCAGAAGATATCACGTATATAGCTTTTTCTTAAAGTTAGGTCACTCTGTTTTATAATCTCATTCCTTGTATTTTACAACTGCAGTTACCATTATCGTAATGACATAGTCACTGATGATATCTGTACAACATCCATAACTCTCAGTGAATTGTAGTCTCCAATGGGAATTTCTATCTTGTTTATCACTCTGTCCTTATTACCTAGCACATTGTTTAATTTATCAAGTGTCAGTTTTCACATATGAATAATAGGGTATAACAACATATACTTTATTGAAAAATAGCATGAAGTTGTAGATAAGGACATTAATTTTCTCATATATATATATATACATATATATGTATATATATGTATATATATATATTTAGAAATTTTGGAATACATCTGGAAACTAAATGATACATTGTGCAGATTCTGGGTCCTGTTATATTTCTCTGAGGAGTACTAAGATCTTCTTGTTTGTTTTAGCAATTACTTTGGCTGAACTCAAACTCCAAGCCTATCTTGCATGTAGGGTGCATCCACTGAACTCTATGTTCATTTCATTATAGTCAGCTGCTTAGGGTCTTCCCCATGCATTCATGGTACAGAGATCAGCTAGAGAATTGGGAAAAGTTTACATGCAGGATTTAGAGCCTCTCCTTTGTAAAATTTCTCTTCTTACATTGTAGCAGCTGTGGTACCCCTGATAACTATTCCCTAAATCCTCAAGCCATGAAGACTGCCAATTCTATATTCTAGCTGCCTGTCATGACTGCTATCTAGAGACTTCCTTTAGGTAACAACTGATTAAAATAGGAAACTCAGAACAACCCCCTTCTTCCAAATGTTGATTCTTTTCCAGGTTATGCTGGTTTTAGATCACACTTTAATGCCTTCAGATAGATTTATATATTTTAGAGTTTATAATTGTAAATTGCAGGTTACTTTTCCATTACCAAAAGCCAAAACCTCCTGTTTACTCCCGAATAATTATTTTCCACATCTGTTTTTTTTTTTTTAATGAAAAGCTGAATAGTAATAATAATACATCAAAAAGTTATGGCAATTGTTGATTAAGATGATTTATATCAATAACTCAACACAATGGCAGATAGAGTGTTTGATATGCGCCAACAGAAATTATAATAATTACATGTCTGAGGATTAAATGAGGAAGGTAAAGCACATTAAAATGGTAAAATATTACATTCTCAGGATGAGTGAGTTTGATGATTTTTTGGACAATAAATTAAATATTAAGTTGAAGGTACTATTGTTAGTGAGCTATATTGTGCCCTTAAAGCACTTTCATTAATCACAGTTTCTATGTATAGCAATCATCATAATAGATTTCTAAGCTAAATCCTCTGATGTAGTTGGCTAACAGCTATCATCTCTATTTCTTTATAGTGACAAAATTGAAGCCTAAGTTTTAAGTAGAAGTTTATCGGAATCATATAAAAAATGTTTAAGCCAGTCAGTTGGAGAATTTGCAGAAGTATTATAAACTTCCCATTCTCTATGTCACTTTCTATTTATTCCCTTTAACAGCAATTTCAGATTCTAGGAAGCAAAATTCTTCTATTTTTCTGCACCCAAAGGATGATGTTGATCATTTTGTATGTTACATTTGCAAAGAATTTTCTATTTACAGTGTAACTTAGTTCTTAGAGTGCCCTTGTGAAGAAGTCTTTCTATGTGTTTTACATCATTGTACTAAGGGGGATTATCATCTCAGTCTCTTGCATTTTCTTCTGTCACTGGGAATAATTAATACACATAACAAAACTAGAAATTGCATTTGATGGCATGCTTAAATATGAAATAATTACTAGCTTTATAGTCATACTGGCTCTAGTTACTGAATTTACCTTGAGAAAAATATAGAATAGTTTTAGAAAGAAATCATTTGACAAGAAATTAGCAATGCTGATTTTTACACACCTGTCTTAGAATTAAAAAAAAAAAGAAAAAGAAAGAAAGGGAATTGCCTCTCCTGTGTAGAAAATTTCTGGGTGTATTCTTTGAATTCATTTTGGGTATTCTATTCTTTGACTACTATTAAGATATTCTATTTCTTTCTCTAAATAAAATGCAGCCTTGTTAAATAATACTTAGACACATTTTAATAATTACAAAAGGGTACAGTGTATGTATATAAGTATATATATATATATATATATGCTCTATAATTTTATACACACACACATAGCACATATGCACACAGACACATTACATTTATTTATACCTTAGTTCAGGCTATTTTTTAATACATGCCTTGATAATTATAATAGACAAAATCTTTATTTGAGATTTCTAGCTTAGCTATCTATAAGAATGCGATTATAGCATGGCATCATGGAACCAAGGGGAGCGTATCAGGATTTAGAAGTGTGGGTTCAGGATGGGGAGAAAAAATATTCTCATATATGTGTGTGTGAGCATATATGTACGTATGTGTGTGGCAAGTAAACCTGATTGAAATACAAACCCCACTACATAGTAGCTATGTGAACCCAAGTTCATTACCTATAAAACAAGGATATTAATTATTACCATACAGTATTAGTGATTAAAGAAATTTAAGTGCCCATTTCAATAACTGTGATGTATAGTATTCAATATATTCACTTTTTATCTAAACTCAAGTTCTATCTTTGCGTAAAAGCTTTACTTGCCAGCCTTACTTCTCAGTGATTGCTTCAGTAATTGATTTTCTTAATGCCCATTCCTTTTTCAACACTTTCTTAGCAGATGCTAACTAATATTTCCAGTTGCATCTTGATATACATCTTTTATACCTCAAGTAAGATTATAAAATATTTAAGATATTGTTGAAGACAGGAATGGATCATCATTCCTTTTAATATACCAAGAATCCATCCATAAGCGTAATGTGTAGTACTTAACCATTTTTTTGCATCACTGATCAAAGAGACCCATAAAACTGTATGAATTTAAAACTTAGAGCAATCACAGAAATCATCTAGACCAGAGTTTTGCAAATTGTTTTTATAAAGGGTCGGCTATAACTATTTTAAACTTGGCAGGCCAGATGATCCTGCCGTAACTATTCAACTTTGCCACTGTAACATGAAGGTAGCCATAGACACTGTAGATAAATGAATGCAGCTGTGTTCCAATAAAACTTTATTTACAAAAAAAGGCAATGAGTCATAGCTTGTCAGCCCCTAATTTAAGAGATTTATTCGATCCTTAGGAACACAGACTCAGAAAGCAATTTTTCCCAAGGAGAAAGCAGTCCAAAATAGCAGAATAAGAGAATGTCTTTAACAGTACCTAGCTCTCTTTTCCAGGAACCCAAAGCCAAAGGAGCTAGCAAATTAAATGCACCATAATATTTTACTATATAAGTAACATAAAATTCGACTTAGTATAATGAGGATTTTTTTAATGTCTTAGTATAGGGATAGGACTAGGTGGTTATGGTATAGGACTAGGAATATCCAAATTAGTCTTTCATTTATCGTATCAATTGAATTAGAAATATAGTGTAAGTTTATTCAATTACTCATATTTTCTATTCTTTTTAACATAATCATTTGAAAAGTGACTGATCCATTGGCAGCTTATTTAATGTCACAACCTTCTCAAGAGTAAGACATAAATTTGAGACTCAAGTGTCAAAAATAGCTCAGAACAGAAAGTTAACAAAAGGATGGGATTTCTACATCATTGCAGAATTGGAAAAGACACAGGTGCCTAGTTTCATTGAGCTTCTGAATCAGTGGAATCCATAAAAATTAAGATTGTTTGCATTTACAGGAAATAACTGAAAATAGTCTATTCATATTAAAATAAACTCCTAAGATTTCTGTGCCAGCATTAAAATTCTTATTCTGTAATGATTTAAGTAGCCTCAGACACCAAAAGGACTGGCTTTAAAGCTTTCCAGAGTTATATTAAGTCTGCTGTTACATAAAAGATTTAAACATTTTTATTTAGAATATACTTTAAAATCAATTGTATGTTATATGAGATTTATTCTTTCTCTATCCTATGTAAAGATATTTTTAATAGTCTCTTATGGAAAATATCCTACTATATTTAGGCATATAAGAGATTTCCTAGAAATTTAAAATCCTGCCATATTTCAAGGTAATTGTATGATTAGTAGTTTATCAACATCTTTTACGCAGTACCTCCTAATAAACAAATCAAAGGTAGATAAAAAATATAGAGAAAATAGAAATAATTTCAATTTTTAATTAATCTAAATTACATATATTATCTTTAAAAGCTAGTATCTATGTGTCTTTATTATATTTGTCTATGGATAATAGAAGTTTATATTCAGAGTAGTATACGGGGAAGGAGGATAATGTTCTTTAATAAATAGCTCCTTCCCTTACTGGGTTGGGTATTGGGTGTTATACTTAGTTTCTTTATGCCTTTCTTCAAGCTGAGAATAATATACTCAGCTATTTCTACAGAGAAGGGTTTACATGACACCAGTATCTGTAAATGGCTTAGTATGGGACCTGACACATTATATGTATACAATAAACATAAATATCATACTTAGGAGTTTTGGGAATCACCCTACAAGAAGAGCACAGACAAATCAGAGCCCATAACACTTGATAGAAAGAGAGAAAATGTCCAAGGAATTCTGTGCTATTTTCCCATTAAAACTAGTTTATTTTGTATATAATAAATGTGTGCCAGTCCCTCTTTTAGGTATTCATGATGCATCAATGAACAAGCAAACAAAATCCCTGGTCACTGAGGGCAAACATAATACAGAAGTAACTATACAGTATTTTCAAAGGTGATAATATAATATATACAAGCATGTATATAACACATACATATATGACAAATATAGGCAAAGTAAAGTAAAAAATAGGAGTTTAAAGAGAACTATTATGCCACAATATATGCGGTAGGATGAGCAATAGGAAAATAAATTTAAGATTGACTTATAGAGAGTGACTTTGTGCAAAGATTTGAAGAAGGTGAGTTACCAATTCAGATGTTTTGTGGAAGGGCACACCACACATAATAAGAGACTCTACACTGGGAGCATTCCTGACAGGTTCAAAGATCAGCAGGGAGTCCAACATGGTTGTAGCAGAAGGAGTGAGGTGAAGAGAAGTTAGGAGATGAGGTCAGAAAGTAATGGCAATCAATATCACAGTGGGCCTTGAGGCCATCACATGACCTTGGTGTTTCGTTAGTGAGATATGGAATCATAGCAAGTTTTGGAACAGCGTGACAGTAGTTTAAAGGATCAGTCTCATTACTGTGTTGATAGGTGATTGATTATAAGTGAGCACAGGAAGAAGTTGATCAATTAGGAGACAATGGCAATGATGTAGGCAAGAGATAATGATGGCTAAGACAAGGGGGAAAGCAAATTCTATGTCAATTTTTATTTTTTCATGGATTGAATGTGGGCAAGTATAGAAAGGAGAGAGTCAAGAATGACTTGACTCCAAGTTTTTTGACATGAGCAACTGGGAGGATAAATTTGCTGTAAAATGATGCAGAACGCTGCCAGTGGGTAAGTTTTTTAAGAGGGTCAGTAGGAATTCTCTTTAAACCATGCTAATTTGAGATATATAATAGACCTGAAAATATAGATATCAAGCAGGCAGTGGATATAGGAGGCTGTCAGTAATAAAAAAAATGATCTTGACTAGAAATAAATATACAAGAATCTTTGACCTATAGATAGTATTTAAAACCATGAAACTGAAAGAAATCACCAGAGAATGCCAAAGACTAAGCATCAGGGCTCACTACCAACAGGCTGAGAGACCAAACAGGAAATTGAGAAGCATCCAACATGATTCAAGGAACATCAAGGTGCAGTAGTATTCTGGAAGCCAATTAAAGAAAATATACCAAGGTCAAATGCCATCAAAAATCACATGAAACTAGCAATATGCAGGTCATTCATGAACTGGAAAAGAAGAGCTTGGTGGGTATTATTAAGAGTGAATATAAGAGAAAATAGAAAGAGACAAATTGAAGACTGCAATTATAGACAAATGTAATAAAAAGTGTAAAAAAAAATAAGATAAATGGGCAGTGGCTAGTGGAGGAAATCTTTTAAAAAATGTTTATTTATTTTGAGACATAGAGCAGGGGAGGGAGAGAGAGAGAGAGAGAGAGAGAGACTCTCAGGCAGGCTCCACAATTTCAGTGCAGAGTCTGAAGAGGGGCTTGATCCCATGAACCCATCATGACCTGAGCTGAAATCAAGAGTTGGACACTTAATGACTGAGCCACCCAGGTGCCCCAGGAGCACACTTTTAAAATGAAAGAAAGAACATATTTGTATGATGGTGTGAATGAGACAGTTTACTATGTTGAATAGCATTCCCTCCCTCAAAATTCATGTCAACCCAGAACCTGTGAATGTGACATTATTTGAAAACAGGGTCTTTAGGAATGCAATCAAATTAAGATGAGCCCTAATCCAACACCTGCTGTTCTTAAAAGAAGAAGAAAATTTGAAAACAGACAAAGATAGGGGAGAAGGTCATATGAAGATGGAGATAAAAATTGGAGTGCATCTATAAGCTAAGGAATGCCAAGGATTGTAGAAAAACACCAGAATCTAGAAAAGGCATCAAATGTTTCCTTCCCTGGTGCCTTTGAAGAGAGCATGGCCCTACTGATATTTTTACTTGAGACTTCTAGTCCCCAGAATTGCAATGGAATGAGTTTCTGTTGTTTTAAGACACCCAATTTGTGGAACTTTGTTATAGCACCCACAAAAAATATAAAAATATAATACAGAGTATAAAGGTTGGTGATGAATGAGAAAATTGCTTATGGAGAAGAACCAGAGTAGTTCCTCTATGGTATAAGGCAGGAAAGCAATATATATGGGTATAGATTCTGGTGAGTAGCTTTGGTGGTAAAGATAACTGTCATTCTTTAATCATTGTGAGGTTTATCAGGAGGACCTTAAAAGCCTACAATGTAGACCATGAAATACATTTAAAAATCACTGATCTAGATTACCCTTCATGTTTTAAGATAGAAAATCAAATAGTGGCCTCTGACTGCTATTTATCACCTAGGTACACCATGTCCTTTCATAAATGCCTGTCTTTGTTCATTTTATTTCGAATGCCCTTTACCTTACATATTCACCTATAAAACTCATACTTCAAAACCCAATAAAATTATTAATTTCTATAAAACTTTTCCAGGCCTCATTTTTTTTATTTGCCTAGAGAATACTCTCACCATCTTCCACATGAACACATATATTTCAACTAATTTTCAAGTTTCTTGAGACCAGAAACCATACCTTAAATATCCTGAATCTCCCAGGATTATTAAAATAATAGAATTCTGTTCAGGGTAATATCAGAAGTCATCTAGACCAATTCCTTTTATCAACCTCGGGAAATATATCCCTATGCTCTTAAATGATTGACTAAAGTATATTCAGTCAGCCTAATATGTAGTGATATTTTCATTATACAGTGATGCCTTCAGCATTTTCTAAATCACTCTTTGATAAGACTAGAATTTATATTGTGTTTGTTAAAAAAATTTGAAATCATATATCAGTAAAATAAAATAGTCCAGAATTTATGTGAAAATGAAACATTCAACCATTTACACAATTGGGTTGACTATTTTTCTTGGTCTTCTCTTCCATTTGGTTTCCTAATTTGTATAATTTGTGTCTGTTTATCATCACCTACATGTCAAGGCTAGTAGAAAAGAAAACAAGTTTGGGGTGAATTTAAAATCTGTCATTTGCTTATTTTCTGGAAACTTTAGCCAGACATTAGGTAGGGATGTGAGCATTAATGAATGCAGTAAGATCAGGGGTTGAGAATTTCTTTCATCCAAATTCTATTTCCCATTTCCAAGGGTAACTGAGAGTTGAATGAATCATGAAATGACGTCCTCCTATTGGTATATCTAAGATGGTTCCGATGGATGATGGAGTTAATATTCCGAAGCCATATCTATGTGTAACTCCAGAATCAACTACTTTATAGCTAAAATGTTCTTTCTGGATCTTATGAGGACTGAGTTTGAAACAATTGACAGGATATATCATGTATTCAAATCAGGTTTTTCATGAAAGTAACTAAAATAATAGTTTATTGAAAAATATCAACTGAGAATTGTTAAATAGATATGACCAGAGAGTTATGTATCTTTCTATTTTTGAATGTAATGAAATATCTTTTAAATACTTCTTGCATTTTAATCTAATACAATTTTTTATGTCTTCAGATTGCAAAGAACTTGTACAAATATTCTATTAATCCAAGTACAAATGAGGCTCAAAAATAAACAAAACACTTAAGACATTTAAATTTAAAACAAATTTGCCTAAATCTTAATTAATTTCTGGCATTTTCTATTATATTTGGAAAAGGAAATCTGAGTTTGTCATATTAAACATAAATTGTTGATCATTAAATCATCTGATTTTTATGGTATTTTTTCCAGTCTAATTAGAATGATGTTGCAAGATTCCTTTGAAAATGCTTTTAGAGGTACTTTCTTATTTGATCTTCATGATACTGACACTGTGAAGTAATTAGGGAATTTATTATTATTATTATTATTATCATTATCCTCATCTTAGAGATGAGAAATCTTTGGTTCATTTAGCAATTTGTGAAGGCAAAACATGAACTTGAAATATATAACTCAAAACACTATGCTTTTTTTACTGCCTATAGCTAACTTGGTCAGTGATAAACTAAATGTTCTTAGACTTGGGTTCTAATTCTGGTTTAGTCAAAAATTAGAAGTCTGACTGAAGAAACTTTATAAAATACTATAGGTGAGGGCACAGTTCTTGCATGCATACAACAGACTGACATCTTTTCTCACTCTCAAATGTAATATTCTATACATCTTCACATTTATAATTGCATATGTGTGTGTGTGTGTGCATATATATCAAATACTCAGAGATATTATTGCAATTCCAGGTTGAATAAAAATAAACATAGTTCTTTATGAATTCTCAAACTTACAATGTATTAATCAGTATTCTGAATTTTAAGCACCAGTTTAATTTTGCAATATTTACTTAATTGTATATAAATGTGGATCCATTTTGTCAAGGAAGCCTTTTGGTATTTAGTGGAAGAAGTAATTTCCTGAATATATTTTGGAAAGAACTGATAGATTATTCTTATTTTTAAGCATATAATAATAAATGTATGAATCTGCTTTTCGAATTGGCATTCCTTTTATTATTTTCCTTGGGGAAAGAGAGGAAGATATCAAAGCATTAGAAATTATTGCTAATTTTTATTCAATATTTTTTGGTCCAAAAATTAAAGAGGTTGAAAAATTTCTAAGAAGCTGATTAAATAAAGAATCATTTTGGATGTCATTGCTGTTTCTGGATAACAAGTATTACAAAAAGAATATGACTGAGGGCAAACATTATTCATTAACTGGTTTTATTCACCTGATTATGTTGTAAATAAAATGACATGAACTAGAGATACATCATTTTATATACCAACTATGCACCTACTTGTCTGATCTTAAAATGGCTGTTTAGCACCTTTGAGCTTAGACATCAGTAAACGGAATTTTAGTACTCATATTGCAGGGTAATTAGAAATATTAAACATAATTTATATAAAGTAGATTATAAATTCTTTGGTTGTCTGAACCACTGATACATCATATGTACCTGTATTTCAGTTGCTCCTACAGTGTAGCTAGTTTCCGAGGTGTTAGGAGAACTGAAAAGTCAGAGGAGGACACTGAAGCAATTCACAATTTAGTAATGGGAAAAAAAAAATCTCAACTATCCTATGGCTAGAAGTATAAGGAAAACAGATATTATCAGAGGCCAAGAACAGGCATCACTACCACTGGCTACATCTTTACCCATGAAGGATAGGGCTGCCTGGAGATTGATGCAACTATGAAAGAGGGACAGCCATTTCCACAAATAATCCCTGAAGCAAGAAGAGGGAGATACTCTGGCATCTACTTCCAAGTTTCTAATCTCCTGTCAGAACTACCTCTCCTTGGTCACCACCATCTCAAATTCAGATTACAAGGAAAATATAATCTGCATAGAAATCATGAGAATGGATTCTGAACAATGAGCCCATTGAAAAGATGTTGATATTTATAAGGAAATTCCAGTTAAGAAGGGTTACTCATCAAGACCAGAGTCTTATATTTAGAAGCATCAAGTAGAAGTTAAAGGTTTAAACATAGATACTTTAGGGGAGCCTGGGTGGCTCAGTCATTAAGCATCCAATTTTGGATTTCAGCTTAGGTCTCACAGTTGTGGGTTTAAGTCCCATGATTCTGTCTCCCTCTTGCCCTATTCCTTCTCTCTCTCTCTGTCTCTCTCTCACCCTCTTGCCCTATTCCTTCTCTCTCTCTCTCTCCCTGTCTCTCTCTCAAAATAAATAAACATTAAAAAAAGAATGAATACTTTTAAAAAAGAATACTTTTATGAATTTTATTAGTAAATAAATAAATTGATGAAAAGCAGGTAAATGGATAAAGAAGAGGAAGGAGGAGGAAGAGACAGAAAAAAGACCCCATATAGAAATACATTTCTTAAAAAAGCAATGTGACAGAAAATGAGTATGCAAATATAAAAAGATTGAAAGAGATCAAATGAATAATATTCAACTCTTTTAAAAATTATATATATAATTGACTTTAATGTATATAAATTATATATTCACATATATGTCCATATAAATGTTATCTATCTATATTTTTCTACTTATATACATATATATCACATATATGTCCAAATAAATGTTATCCATCTATATTTTTCTACTTATATACATATATATGTGAATGTATATAAATTATGTATTCACATATATGTCCATATAAATGTTATCTATCTATATTTTTCTACTTATATACATATATATCTACTTATATACATATATATACATATGTATATACATGCACACATATAACTATATATGAATGAAAATATTGTACAATTATCTCTTTACATGTTTACACACATATATACACATATATAAATATATTATTTACATATATAAAATATATTTATTTATAACAAATAGTATATAATATATAATATATAGTAACAAATATATTATGTATGATATATAATCATACAATAGTAATGTATACTATCATAACAAATATATAATGTGTATTTATATTTATATATTATATATATTTCATAGAGATGGTCAAATATATTCCCTCACTACCTCTGGAAGGGTTATATAAAATAATTTAATTTTTTATTTCAGTTTTATTTTTTAGGTGAGAAACAATGAGAGACTTCAAGAGATAGAAGCTCATCCTGTTCAAAAGGCACTTTGTCTGAATGTCAATACTGAGAAAGGGAAAAGGAAGTGTTATTTTTTAATGATCTTGAGTGTGGAAATATCTGGTCTTCCATGAGAATCCTATTTTGTATTTTAGTCACGTTTCTGTTCAAGATATTAATTTTCATATTCAATGTATTATGTGTTCATTCACTGTTTCAAGGGCATTGAAATGTTTATATATTTTTTTTCTACCAAAAACCTCCTTCTATTTCTAGAGTCAATCTCATCACCTCCAATCCAGTTTACCTACCTACCATTCTAGTTTACCATTATGTCTTCCCATGACCATTTCAATAGCTTTCTCACTGGTTGCCTGTTCCCATTCACGCACCAATTCACTTTCATCTAGGCTCCACACCAAGATGTTTTATCCATTCAAATGTAGATAAAGTTATTTCTAAAGTCAGAATCTCCCAATGTCTTAGCTCTTGTAATAAATGCTAAAACTCTTAACCTGACCTACAAGTCTCTTCATGACCTGTCCTACCTCCCACCTCTGCTCTAACTTTGAGCACATATCCTTTCACTCACACCAGGACTCACTATGGCCCAACCACATGCTACCTGCCACACGCCAACCAAGTCTTCACTTCAAGGCCTTTGCTTTTTCCATTCTCTCATGCTGAAATACTTTCACTGTATATAAAGCAATCACTTACTTTCTCACTTCCTTTAGATCACTTCTCAATTGAGATTTTATCAGATCTGATCATGCCCATCTATACTCTATTGACTTACCTAGCTTTCTTCTTTTATCTTCAAGTTCACAGACACTGCCCTCTGTCATCCTCATTCTGCAATTGAGCTCATTTAAATTTTTAATTTTCAATTGTAATATTTTCATTTGCTTTTTCTTTTTATGTTTTTATTTACTAGAGTATTTGTCTTTCCATTTAAGAGGAATCACCCTGACTCAATGAAGCATGCTTATAATATCTGCTTTAAATTCTTTGATAATTCCAACATCTGTATCATTTCAAGGTTGGTACATAGTTTTGTATTTTCCTTTGAAAATTTGGATTTTCCAGATTCATCACATGCCAAGCAAATTATCCTAGCAAAATATCCCAGGCAAAATATCCTAGACATTTTGATATTTTGATTATCAAGACTAAGTATTATTTAAATCTTAAGGAAAATGAGACATCTTGTTTTGTTTTAACAGGCAATCAAGTTACCGTGTTCATCTCATTGAAATAGATTTTTCCATTTTTACAAGTTTCAGTCTATCTTTTCTGGACAGTGGTTCCAATATTGGTTCAATTCTCAAAGCTTTTGCAGTGTTATTCACATATGTCTTATGTGTACCTTAGTCACCAGTGTGGAATTTGGGCAGTGATATACTCTATAGTAGATTCCTAAGTAGGTGGTATACTATTCAGGGTCAGATTCACAGATGTGCAACTTGCTAAGGTATTGATTTCCATACTTTTCCATGCAATTCCTTTTACCAGTACTGTGTCTAGAACCAAGCTGTGAAAGGAGAGAAGGTGGGGATGGGTAGGGCAGGAAGATATTTGGCCCACTCTCTGGGAACCACAGATCCACTGATCAGAGAAAAGTGTTCATCATCCTCAGAGTTTTAGATGTCAGCAGCTGCTTATGTCCACCCAAGTGTCACCATTTCCATGGTATCTTGTAAGAGCTTGTCTGGGAGTGAAAGAAAAAAAGAAAACAGCAATTGTGGTATTTCCACACTTTTCCTGATCCATAACACTCACTTCTTTTTTACAGTCTTTGGTCCAGAAGGAGAGGGCTTCTTTAAGATCACTTTTAGTGTACACCTGGTACACAATGTGTTTCAATCTGCCTCTGAGTTCAGGCAGGCAATAGTGGAGGAAAATGGTAATATCTGCACCAGTTTGGTGGAACTTTGAATCTGTCTCTTCTCTAATCTACCTGCTCTTAGATTTATCATACAGCTGCTTCAAGGATTATGCCCAGGAGTTATAGTTGCATTCAGTGGGAAAAACGGGAGAATTTGTCTACGCTAACATCCCTGGAATTGGAAATATTCATCCCACATTAGTGTTTATTTGGTACCAAGAAAGTTTCCTTCTTTGTGATTTTATTTAGAAACTGCTGTTGAATTTGTAATGGCTAAACATACATTTTTGAAACAGTTAGCTAAAGATTCCATATGGGCAATTAGCAAATCAATAAGTGTTATCAGTGACTAATCTACAAATTGGTAGTAAATTTAGCTTTGGGAAATACCTGATAACAGCTTAACCTTTTGACTGCTCAGTCAGTGAAGACAAAACTGGTGGCTTCTTTGCAAACACACATTGAATTTCTTATTACTTAAGAAATATTCCTTTGGATATATACAATGCCAAGCCTCCAAAAGAAAAGGGAAAATGTAGTACAGGAACACTGAAACATGATTTAACCAGACCTTCAAACAACTCAATTGTTTTTTCCCTCTTTCTTTCACATTTTAGATATGTGGTAAATAACGAATAATTGGGTCCTAGAGATTTATTTGAAAATCAATAATTTTTAGGCCCTATCTTTGGGTCAGGAGGGACCAAAGCCAATATCCTGTGCTCCTCTATAATTTCATCTCCATTCCTATGCAAGGAAAATTGATGCTTAAAATGATGAGCCTGAGGCATTGCAGTTCCTGAATTATCAGAGATTCAATTATCTTCAGACTCATGAACCTGCTAAGGTGGGCAAAAAGACTAATACATTTGAGAAGGATTTTAAAATAATAAGGATTGACCTGAAATGATTGGGGAGTTAATTCTTAGTTTTCATGGACTTTTATTAACCATATTAACTGAATTTTTAAAGCATTACTGGCCATCAAGATTTTTCCCACAGGTCGTCTTCTGGTTTGAATTTGCTTTCAACATTGAGCAATATTTTTGATGAGAAGGAGTAAAAGTTTGTTCTTTTGTGATGGTAAGAGCTTCCTCTGTGGAAATTTTCTTTTTGTTAAGTTTATTTATTTATTTAGAGAGAGATAGAGTGACAGTAGGAGAGGGGTAGAGAGAGAGGGAAAGAGAAAGAATCCCAAGCAGGCTCTGCACTGTCAGTTCACAGGTCTCGAACTCATAAACTGCAAGATCATGACCTATGCCAAAATCAAGAGTCAGAGGCTTAACCTACTGAGCCACTCAGGTGCGCCTATGGAAATTTTCTATACCTATAGTAGAGTTCAATAGTTATTTTATTTGTCTTTAATTTGATTAGAAAGAATAGTGTAGCAACTATGGATTTGTCAAAATAACAATGTTTGGAAATAAATATTATTTATTATTATTGTTTACTAAATAAATGCTATTTACCTCATTCTTTCATATCTCAACAGTTACCTATAAGTATAGGGATAGTTTTATATTAAGGATTGATAATTAATTAGAATTAATTAGAATCAATTTCATTAAATTTTCCTAATACATATTTAGTTATGCAATCATATTCCTTTCTTATCTGCATGGATATGTAAAATGAAGATTTCTGAAAACTGTCTATTTACAGAATGATATATTTTATTCCTGAAAGAGAGCAAACATACATTATGCAATATGTAAATTGTAGCACAGCTTTTAAATATCAAATTCATAATTAGATATCCTGCTCAGCCAGACTTCATTAATCCTTAATCTTAAAACATACTGTGTGCTTCTTAAACATAAACTATTTCTGGCACAAACTTAAGGGAAGACATACAGAAGCTTGTTGAAATAAAAACAAAATGATACATGAATTATCTGAGAACATTTAAAAACAGAACAAAGCACATTGTTTTAACCTCTGATTCTACTCTTTATTTTGTCAAACTTTTGTTTTTTTTCAAAGCACACAAGAGGCAGAGAGTCATAAAATGCTTGACTGTATCCTTAAGTTTAGAATGGTTTAACCACTTGGGATGTTTCCACTAAATCAAGAATCAAAACAAGCCATATTTGAAAGAGAAAAATAGTCAGATTTTGCTCGATACTGGTTAGTCTAATAGAAAATATCTGTATGTAAAGCATTTTAAACTTGATTTGACTAATTCTCCATTATGTAGTAAGCATTCAAATTATTTTCTTCCTCTATTGATTTTTTTTTCTGTAACAGTAAAGTTAGAAAGGTCTTTTAAAAATATGTAGAAGAAAGTAAGTAGAATTGTGCTGGAAAACTGCAGTTTGTGTTTGAATAATGTTTCTTCAGGTAAAGTTTCTGGAGAGAATAACATGTAGGACGAATGTGATATACAGAAAAAAACTTATTTACCAATAAATATAATTCCGTAGAAAAGGGCCATGTAGTGGACTAAACATAGAAGGAACTTAGTGGTTATCTGATGATATGACATTGTAGCACTCTGGGTAATTGTGGTAAATTCTAAAGATCACACCAGAAGGTAGTATAGAACTGGATGTAATACCCATCATCTGACTCAAAGTGTTTGGTTCTTTGCAATGTATTTGCTTTCTCTGAATTAGTAGTTTCGTTTTTCTCAATTTAGTCAAAATGTATTAGTGTTCTGTTTACTGCCCCTGCTGATATTCTGGAGTTTGGTTTTTGGTGTTTTGCTGTTGTTGTTGTTGTTGTTGTTGTTGTTGTTGTTGTTGTTGATTTTGTTTTAGTTTGTCTGCAGCTTATCTTTTCATTTATTAATGTATTCATCCATTCAAGACCTATTTGAAGAGTGCATATTTTGTATCACATACTATTATAGGTGTATGTAAATAAACTAGTAAAGGATTCTTGCTCATGTGTTAGGAAATAAAGTAAAGTAAGGTAATGAGGAACAGTCAAGGTCAGAGGGAAAAGAGATTTCAATGCTTTTTGGAGTCAGAGTAGGCCCATTGGAAAGGGGATAGCTTAGCACAGATCTTAAAGAGTTACAAGAGCTAGGCATGAACATATCTAAAGGAAGAGCATTCTAGGCAAAGGAGACAGTCAATAAAAAGGGCCTCAGGTGGGCATGTACTTAAGAGGTTCCAGAACAGTCAGTGAGGTAGAGGAGAAAATAAATGTGAGAAGCAGTCAGAGGGTTAATGGGATATCAGATCATGAAGGGCAACAACTCCATAAGCCAAGCACACAGGGCCGTGCTAGGACTGATGTTCAACCAAGGAAACAGAGTACATTCCTATCCTTACCATGAGGCTAACAAGCACTAAGTACAAAGCAATTGCAGTTTAACATTGGGGAAAGGGCAAGAGTTTGGAGAGAGACACCATTTGTGGCACAGTTTTGCAAGTGACAGAAATTTGAGAGCAGAAGTCTAACGCTGAGTAAAACCTGGTAATTCAGCCCTCACCTAAGCACGAGTTAGAAAACTGGGAAGCCTGTGGTATATTTCATTCAATAACGATGACAAAACCCAAATTCAGCCCAAGTACTGACTACATTAATTTAAATACTCCACACACCAACCAAGTGTTAGAAAGAGGCATGCCCATTAGCAAATTAAATAGTATTTTCCTCAGGCTCTTCTGTTCTATAAAAGATTTCTGGCATTCAATTAAAAGTTATGGAGCACATAAAAATCACGAGAAAAGTAATACCATTAGGAAAAGTCAAAGCCATTAATAGAACCAGGTTTAGAAATGGCATAAATGTTGTAATTCTTGGAGTATTTAAAATAACAATTACAAATATATAAAAATAATCCAGTAGAAATATTGTACAACATGCATAAACAGATGGGGAATTTCAGCAGATAGTAAATGTAAGACAGAGTCAAATGGAAGTGATAGGCATAAAAATGTAGTAATAAATATAAGAAACTACTTCAAAGGACTCATCAGTAAGCTCACTATAACCAAAGAGAAACTTAATGAACTTAAAATAGGTCAATAGTAATCACATCAAGTGAAGGGAAAAAGAAAGGGGGGGGGGGGGCAGTAAAGATGATATAATAGATGTAAAAATTCCAATAAAAAGACAGAAATTGCCAGACTGGATAAAAAAGCAAACTCAACTGCATGATAAGTATAGGAAACGCATTTCAAATATAAATGCAAAGATAAAAATAAAAGAATGGAAAATGATTTATTATGCAAGCGCTAATCAAGAAAAGGCTGAATTGACTGCATGATATAGAACAAATTAGACTACACACCAAGGAAAACTATAAGAGAGAGAGGAGGGAATTATATAAAGAGCTCACATCAGTAAGATGATATAACATTGCAAAATATATGTATAACATTTCAAAATGTATGTATACACTTATTAATTGTTTTATAGTATAACAACACAGTTTAGAAACTTATGAAGCAAAGAAACTGATAGAAGGAAGCATGGACAAATTTACAATTATATTTGAAGACTTAAATATTCCCTTCTCAGTAATCATTAGAAAAATACAAGGACAATCATACCTAAATCACATTATCAATCAACTTTATCTATTTGACAATTAGGACAATTAAATTTGTGTAGGACACACAAATTTAGAGTAAAAAAAAATACATGTTTTTTTAAAGGGCACATGGAATATTCACAAAGATAGAATTCTATTTGGGGCCACAAAGTAAACCTCAACCTATTTAAAAGAAGCAAGAAATACAAAATAAGGTCCTTAATAACAATGTAAACAAGGGATGAATAATAGGAAGATATCACAAATTACACAACTATTCAAAAATTATATAACATACGTCTGAATAATTGATGGTGAAAATATGAAGACTGAAGTAAATTAGAAATATTTTGAATTAAATGAAAATCAAAACATATCAAAATTTAGGAGACAGGGAGAAATGTATAGCATTAATTACTTACACTAGGAAAGAAATGAGATCTCAAATCAATGATCTTAAGTATTCATTTTAAGAAACCACAAAAGGAAGAGAAAACTGAACTTAAATAGAAAGAAGAAAGTGACACAGATGAAATCAGAAATCAATGAAACTATAAAATAAAATAGAAAATATCAAAAAAACCTAAAAGTTGACTAATTACAAAGATAAAATTGGGGTGCCTGGGTGGTTCATTTGGTTAAGCATCTGACTTCGCTCATGGTTCATGAGTTCAAGACTGACTTTGGGCTCTATGCTGACAGCTCAGACCCTGGAGGCTGCTTCAGATTCTGTGTCTCCCTTTCTCTCTTCCCTTTCCCCACTTACACTCTGTCTCTGTCTCTCTCACGCTCTCTCTCAAAAGTAAACATTAAAATTATTTTTAATAATTTAAAATTAAAATTAAAAAGACAAATATTTGGTCAGATTAGGAAAAAACAGAGGACACCAAATTACAAATACCAGAAGGAGACATCCCTACAGATCCCATATTAAAAATTTATTAAGGGATTATTATGAATATTATAATAATAAATTCTACAACTTAGCAAATTCCTTGAAAGATTAAACTACCAGTGTTTAATCAAGAATTGAATTGCACTGTTCATTGAATAAATTGAGTTGATAGTTAAACTCCTCCAATATATAAAACTTTAGGCACAGATGGCTTGAAAAGATCCTATACTACTCAAGTAATTTCACAAGGTCATTGCTATATTCATAGTGAATCAGAAAGAATGAGAAAGATAAATGAAATTAGAGTAGGATAGGATAGAATAGGATAGGGTAGAATAGAATAGAATAGAAGCCTCAATATTCATCATGAATATAGACACAAAAATCATCCGCAACATGTTAGAAAATGAAACCCACTAATAAATAAAAAGAATAACACATCATGGCCATATCCTGGTAATGCAACTTTGGTTGAACTCTTGAAAAGCAAAACAATCTAATCCATTGTATAAAGAGAATATTTATGTATATTCTCATTCAATCACTAAAAATAGAATCAACCATAATTTGTCAGAGTACGTATCCTCCTCAAAAAACAAAACAAAACAAAACACCCTACAGATAACATCATACAAAATGGTGAAACATTTAATCTTTTCTCATTTATTCCTAACAGCATTCTTATTGGTCAAACAATGAATTTTTTTCTCATTTATTTCTAACGCGTTTGCCTTTGCCACTGTTATATTACTGGAAACTCTAGCCAATCCAATTAGGTAAGAAAACAGAACAAAAGGCATACCATTTGGAAAAGAAAAATTAAAACTGTCTCTATTTGGAAGTGATATAATTTTCTAGGTATTGGATTCCAAAGAGTCTTTAAGAAGCTACTAGAACTAATGAGTGAGTTAAGCAAGATCACATGATAATATTGAATAACAAATTGAATTCCATATAAGAGTAATGTACAATTAGAAATTAAAATTTTATAAAAAGTACTATTTACAATAGTACCAAAAAGATGAAGAATCTTAACATAAATCCAACAGAATATATGCAAGAGCTGTGTCCTAAGAACTACAAAACATTGGTGAGAGAAATCAGAGATCAATTAAATGGAGTTGTATACAATATTCATGGATTAGAAAACATGATTTGCTATATATCAATTTTTTCTTAAGTTATTCTATACATTCAGCATATTGTCACTACATATCCCAACAGGTACTTTGTAGATATCATCAAGCTGACTCTAAAATATACATGGAAAGCAAATTTGCTAGAATCATCAAAACAATTTTTCAAAGAACGGAGACTGTGGACACACAATATTTTATTACAAGGCTTACTATAAAGTTACACTAATTAGAGCATTGTGAAATTGGTGAAAGGAAAAAAAAAAAAGCATGAGTGGAACAAGGTAAAGAATGGTGGAATACACACACACACACACACACACACACACACACACACCCCTATTTAACTGATTTCAACATAGATATCAAGTTGATTTAATGGAGAGCTGATAGAATGTGTAACAAATGGTGCTGAACAACTGGACATCCATCTGTATCCAAGAAAAAAAAAGGGAGAGATAATCTCAATCCATAGCTTCAAATCTTATATCATATATAAAAATTCATTCAAAATAGATCTAATATGTAACCTAAAATGATAAAACTTTTAAAGGAAAACATGTAAAAACATTGTTAGATTGTGTTAGGAAAAAATTCTAAAGAGAGGGAAAAGTATGAATCACGGAATAAATTTTGAAAGAAAAATGGACTTTATCAAAATTAAAAACTTTAGCTCTTTACAAGCTACTGTAAAGAAAATGAAAAGATAAGATACACACTGGGAGAAATATTTGTAAAGCACTGACATGACAAAGAACTGGAATCTACAATATAGAACAGTCAAAATCAAATAATAAGGAAACAAACAACACAATTTTAAAAATATGCAGCATATTTAAGCCTACATTTTACCAAAGATTACAAATAGCACATAAACAAATGAAATTATGTTCAACCTTGTTATTATTTTTTTGATAATGTAATAAAATTGCACACCTATCAGAATGGGTAAATTAAAACAACAAGGAAAAGAACCTAAAAATATCATACTTGAATGAACGCACAGCAGTGAGAATTTTCATACATCCCTGGTGGAAATGCAAAATGTTAATTTGCAAAAGTAGTAGACAATAATTACAAAAATTAACACATACTTATCATATGATCCAGAAATTCTTTCCTTAGATATTTATCCATGGAAATGAAAACTTATCTACACAAACACTTGTATGTGAGTAATCACAGTTAATTTAGCCATAATCATCAATACCCCCAAATAATTCAAATGACCATTACTGGAGAAAAGACTTAAAAAATACATGGAGACATTCACACATTGGAATATGGAATAAAACGGAATGTACATGGACCTCAAATACAAGTTACAACATGTACGAATTTCAAATGCGTTATGCTAACTAAAAGATGTCAAACTCAAAAGGCTACATATTCTTTGATTCCATTTATACAGCATAATACCCAAAACAAACAAACAAACAAAAATCAAAACTACAGAAAGAAAAACATCAGTGAATGTTCCTGGCTGGAGTTCAGGGTAGGAGATTAACTACAAAATTTCTCAGGTCATTGAAACTGTTCTATATCTTGACAGCGGTGATGAATATATGACTATAAGCATTTGACAAAATTCACAGTACTGAACACTTAAACAGGTTAAAGTTTACTACACATAAGTTACACTTCAGTAAATTTACCTTAAAAACTATTGTGACGAAAAATAGTGCTGATAATTGATTACAGGCTAGTCAGTGATGAAGATGATACTGCTGCAGATAAAGGCAATGTTAATTATTTTCATCACATTTATAATGATGATTGGGTCCCAGGCACTATGTTGTTTTATAGATATTATCTTTAAGGTTCTTGGCAGAATTGGTAGTTATGTGTAATAGAATCACTTTTTTCTCCACTGGGAAAGTAAGTTTCATATTAGCTAAATAGTAAGCCAAAGCAAAACAACTTAAAGGCGTCTGACCCTAAATGACAGGTCCATTTGATTCTAAAAGACATTCCCCTTTTTTGTTGGCAGTGAGAAAATAGGAAAGAAAGGAGCTAAAGATCTTAGTGAGAATTCAGAAATTGTTCCATTATTATAAGAGCATGAGAAAGGTGGCAGAAAGATTAGATTCAAAGAAGGAAATATCAGAATGGCTAATAACTATGGTTAAAGTATAATTAGGATAACAAGTCAAAGCATTGGAGACCAAATAACTGTGGCATTATGCTCCCAAGAAAATTATAAACACTTTTACTGAGATTTTTGAGGTTAATGGAAAAAGGGGGACTTGGTTCATATTCAACTATTTATATTATAGCTAATTGAGAATTTAGTTTTGTGTATTAATTTATTTCTGTATGATTCTCTGTGTATGCACACAATATAAAGGTCACAAACGGGCAAGGCTTTTTCTCAAAAGGAAAATAAAATATACTGGAACTGAAACACTTATATGTGTCTCCTGACTACTGGAAAGGAAGGAAGGAAGGAGGAAGACAGAGAGGAAAGAGAAGGAAGGGAGAGACAAAGAAAAATTTAGCCATTATGTTAGCCTGCAAATTGAAATATGAGCTGCATAAAAGTTTAATAAATAAAAAGTAAGAATGAAAGTGAGTATTTTCATCTTGATCCACAGGGAATTAATTGCATAAATCCCTACATTTACCTCTATAGCCTGACCTTAGGAAGCAGAAATAATTAAGAAAGTGCTCACAGAATCCCATTATTAGAGAGTGAAATTACATAGAAAAACCTAATCCTGAAATCCTCATGCAGGTGAAGTCTCCTCGAAGACAAGTTTGTAGACTACAGGGAGCTGACAAATGAAATTGTGTATGAGATTACCAGTCTCCTGGAGACTCTTGTGTATGCTCACTTTATTGGAACAGCAACAAGACCGTCCATTTCCTGGCAATAAGAAGTGCCTGAAGAATTTATCTATCATCTAGAAGTAGTGTGAAAAATGCTCTGTAAAATCATTTAAAAATATGTTCATTTGCTAGGAATGAAAATTAAGGACAGCTGCTTACAACTGGCTTGAAATTCATCCTCTAACATGAAAAGGAAGGCTTCAGACATTTCACTGGGTTAAAGAAAAAATAAAAGTCAAGAACTCTTGATCATGATGCAGAAAATAAAACATTATTCAAAATAATTTTATTTTTCTTTTTTTAGGATATTGGCTTTTTGGAATATGAATAATTCATAAAAGTAACAGTAGTTTTTAAAATGTAAAATGGGGAAGATGCCAGGATGCTGTGTTGTAATATTAATGCATCTCTACATTTTTAAAATGTTAATATTATTGTAAAGTTCTAAATGCTTTACATATGTCATCCCGATGAATTATCTCTGATGATGCAGCTTTTATCGTTATCCCTATTTTACAGAAGAAGAAGTGGAGGCAGAGGACTGCGAATCCACATATTCTGGAACCATAAAGAATATTCTTAGAAACCCTACAGAACCTTATAAAACTCTGGGAAAATTTGTCTTTGGCATAACTTCATCTTTAGTTCTGCTTCCTCAAAAGTGCCCTTTTGCTGGTTTTTGGAATGACCTACCTGGGCCTATTTGGTTCAGCAAAGATCCATGCTCAGATTTTTTTCTATATTCATTTCCCTCCTTTATCAAAATTTATTTGTTGGTATTCATTCCCTGAGGACCTTGCTAAGTAATTCCTCCTCACAGGCTAATGGAACAATGTACTACCTTCTCAGTTAATAGAGCTGCATTTCAAAAGAGCCATTTTGGAGACATTAACTTATGACATTAACTTATGGAAAAGAATTGATATTGATGAAGAGACTTTTAGGCATCAAGCAGGCCTCTTACTTAATATCTGAAGTACTTAGAAAGTCATTCTGTACTTATTCTGCCTATAATGTACTTAGCCGTAACATCCAAGTCATCTTGGTAAAAGCTGGACTTTTAAACATCTGGGACCGCTACAGCTATTCTAAATTGCCTTATCAAATCATAAGATGTCCGTGTGATCAGGGGATACCAATTTCAACAGAACTGTTTACTTTCAGGAGGTCGATAGAGATTTTTGTTTGTACTTAGCAGCTGGAAGACTCATAAAACCTGAAACTGAAATGGATCTTTCTTCTCTGAGCAAGTGCTAAAATTATGCCACCCAGACATGCATTTCTGATATACTCAACTATGTGTGATATTAAGTGGCCTTGCCATGAGAAATTGTACAAAAGTGTAATGTATTTTGTTGGCTACAAAATATGCAGTCAATATCTTTGAGCAGTCCAGGTTCAGAACTATGCATGTGCTGCCATTGACAAAGAAAACATCCTCATATTCTAATGTGATAGCTTACAACATGCGTGATCAACTGTAGATTTTTTAAAACTTCTGGCTATATACTGTAAATTATTAAGTATATGTTATACTTTTGAATCAAGCAATTAATAGTCAAAAGTATAGGTACTTTTGCTTTCCACATGCAGCTATAAAATCTTGCGTAAGTTGTGCAAATATTACCATCTTGTTCTGTCACTAAACAATTAGGTACCCACAAGCAGAATGTTCACATGTCACATTTCAAAAGATTAAATTTTTAGCGAAAGAACTCTCAGAGTTTCCTCAACAGTATATCAGAAAATAGATATTCCCCAATATTTATTTTGACCTTAGAAAATTTTACTTTACACAATATACTCAAATTTGCATTATATTCATTGAAGAAAAAGACTGAGTCCTGATCTAGTGTTTTTCTGTATTGAAAGGGAGCGTTTCATATATAAAATATTTCTATAAAATAGCCTTGTATCTTACAGAAATTGTGAAGTGGGTAAGGCTTGCTTTTGAATCACATGTCCTGTTAATACCTGCTTCTTTTGTGTTTATTCCTGAACAATTTAAGCTGACTTTTAAGTTACACTACATACATTAGGTAGGCCTGTCCTGTTGCTTTCCTAATTTCATGCTTATTTTTCATTCCCGAGAGATGTAGATATGTGTGATGTATATTAATTAAACTAATCTCCAAAAGGCCATGACCATTCTCTCACATCTCTCACATTTCCACCATTTATTAGCTCTTCTTGATGGCACTTCAGAAATATTGGAGATGAACCTTTATTTCTTCTTCTCCAGCTTTATAACAATCCAAGATGGCAGGGCAGCCCTGGGGGCTCCCTAGGGAAAGATCAACCATCCCCAACAGAGTTTAAGCTGTTCAAGCTATGGCTGTGTTGAACCTGGAGAGGTGACTAAAGCTCTGGGTGATGGGGGCTGTGATACACTGAAGGCTGATTATACATCACCAGCTCAATAAGCAAGCGTCCAGTGTGGATCCAAACATTACCCTGTTTGCAAAGAAGTGCAGAAAACTCCTCTAGCAGATCCAACTTGCCCAGAAAGAGAAAGCGGCCAGGCAAGTGGAAGCCCCCACAAGGTTAGCCAGGACCAGTGAACCACAGACCAAAAGGCAAAAGAAGATAAAAGCACCCCAGTATGTAAGGTGGAGGACTTTGAAGCTAAGAGCTAAGTCTCTCACCCCTTTCACCAGAAGATTCTCAGCTGAAGCCAGGAAGACTCTGGATGTTTCAGAGGACTTTGAAGAAAGCATTGTGCCTTTTCAGTCTCCTCAGTTTCCTGTACCTTAGTGGTCTAGTGACCTGCCCTTGGAAGGATATGTTGAGAGGAAAAGGGTGAGGAAGAAAGATTGGAGCAGGGGCTCCTTAACAGTCAGCTGCATTTGTAATTAAAACCCTAGAGTTCTCACTCAAAAAAAAAAAAAAAAAACAGACAAAAAAACCCAAACCGGCCAAGAGGGCAAAGAGCTGATATGATGAATTATTATGTACAAAGAAAGAATGCTAGAGGTATTTCCTAGAGAGAGGTAACGAAGAGCAAATGTTTAATGGGTGTTAGTATAACTAGAAGGAGAAACTAGATTTGGAAAGTTTCTTACCTTCCCTAAATTTGTTTTTTCATCTTTAAAAATGAACCACAGGTGGCAAGATTTATTTGAGATTCAAATGACTAAATTATGTATGCTTTTATACATACAAAAGTAAGAACGCAGTGCCTGAAACACAGCACATACTCAGTGGATATCCGTGTATTTGAATTTCAGTTGAAGAAGCAGGATGTAGAGGGTTAGTGGATGATATTGGGCCTGGGGAATGAGAAGCAAACCAGTAGACAGGGAAGTGGAAAAATTAGTTTTTGGTGGGAAAGGTCCTGATATATGAACATCAGTGGTTAATATGAAAAGGCAGAGGGCACAAGCAAATGCAAGAGGTTATGAGATTTGGGTCAGGGTAGAGCCAGAGCTTATGGAGTTCCATATATTGAATTGCAAAGTGTTTTATGGGGGAAAAGACAGATAAGGAAGGATGGAGAAGAATGAGTCTAGATTAATAGCTTCAGGAAATGAGATGAAGAAGCAATGACCAAAACATTAATGAGGTGGTAGATATAAGTCGTACAAGAACTGGAGATACAAAGAAGAGATACTTTTATAATTTGGGGAAGTTGCACAAAAAGGGTTAAGCGTTGGCCATAAAACTTAATATCAGTGTCCAAATGTGGTTTCCATACATTCCCTCTGATACTTTATGAGATCCCTTTCAAGAAGTAGCCTGATTTTCTTTGTAGGAAAAAAATAAGTTCCTTAAAGGAAAATTAATATCATGGTACTTAAGATCCCTGAGGTGGATTCTGTGCTCAGTGCTTTGTCTACTTAAAGAGAAGTCATATGACTGCTGTGATAAAAATTGATTATTCTTATGACTGAGGAAATTAATAGGTGACACTGCAACTCCAGAGGCCATTCGCAAGCACAGAAAAGGCCATACAAATGCTAAGTAACAATGATCTTTATCTGAAGATTCATGTATATAATCATTTTAAGAGTGTGTTAGGGTGGTAAACTGCAGTAGGAATTTTTTTTTTGGTGGGGGGGACACAGAATATTTTATGATTTAAGACATGCATATGCACTAAAATTGAAGCTGAAACAAAGTACTCCGCTGTGTTTATCAGGTGTTGTTTAATGGCCGGGGACCTTCCAAAATTGGCTTAAGAGGAATCTGTGATACATAATCGCTGACTTTTAAAAGTTCAGAAAAAGTTGTTATGGTTTATTTGGAGATATCATATAGTTTACCAAAGTCTCCTGGGCTTGTTGACATCTCTGATACTCTGTGAATGAGGCCTTTTTTATTTTCCCTTCATTTGTTTAGCTCTTTACCTAATTGATTTTCTGTGCTAATACACTAAAGGTCTGAAGAAGGCATTGCCTCAGGTGTGACAGATGAAATAAGGTGCTTTTAGTCATTGCTTTTATCCTCCGTGTCTAATGTGTTGGTTACAGCTGTGCAGTTTAACAGCAAAATCAATACGTCATTTGCTGCAGGTACCTGAAAGAATTTGGAAGTCCTTCAGTATTTTAACTGTTAGATTTTCCCTGGAATTTTTATGTATGTATGTATGTATGTATGTATGTATGTATGTATGTATGTATTCATTCATTCATTCATTCATCCACTTATTTTCTGACACTGAATGTTACAAAGTTAGGGATTCCCCCCCCCCCCTTGCCTTCTCTGCAAACCCTGTCTTTTCCACTAGCTGGTTAAGTTACTTTTCTTTGGGTTTTGGAACATCTGCCAATCTAAATGAATCCTGTAAAGTGTAAAATAAATGTTTAAAAAATCTTTTCCATTTTGTCTAAATCATCTTTGAGCTTAAACATTTAGCATATGTTCTACTGAAAATGGAACCACTTTGTATTGTGCACGGAAGGCAGTATGTGTGGGGGCACTTGGGTAATTTGTCATGTAAATGGATGCTTATATTGCCAGTTTTCCATTTTCCATTGGCAATGACATGGTTTCAGCCTGAAACAAAAAAAAAAATTCTCTTGATTAGAACATTTTCCCTATTCAATATTCTCTTGCATATATTTATGTTCTCTCTTTTATTATTCTCCAAGTGTTTGGTGCATGTTAGTTTTACTTTCATACCTTGAATGTAAAGTTCCAATGGGTGGGAAATGTGACCCACTTCTTTCTCACCCTGTATAGTCAGCACAGGCCCAAGACATGGAGGGTAGCTCATGCAGCTTTGAAAGTACATGCAGAGTTTATCAAGTTGATTCACTGCTAGTAGATTATTAGAAAAACCTGTTGAATTTGTTTTTTAATTGAATTTTCTTTAAGTGGTGATTTTTCTTCATATTTCCATGTCCATATATAATTTATAAAAGTAACTATATTATGCAAGAATTTTATCTCAAAGTGAACTTACTATTTTTTAAAATGCATCTTAAAAATGACTAGCATGCTCATTTCAAAGAAGGCACATCTGTAGGTGAAGTAGATACAATACTGTGATGCTTAAGAGAACACAGTTCATCAACATTTGTTCCATATTTTGGCATATTATTTGCAATAAGCGTAATATTAAGTCTTACCATTTTAAATGTTAACATCTAGAAAGGCTAAAGATTTAGACGAGTTTTTAAGAAAGGACAAACTTTTAGTATACGTCATAATATAGGATGTAGGCTAATTTCTTCCTTGGTCTACATCACCATATATGCAAAGGCCATGTTTGTTCATAATGATAACTCTGTAACAAAGTGAGACCTTAATTAAAATTAATTCAGCTTAGGCTAAGGTTAATATTAACTCGCTGTATATTACTTTCATATGAGTGCTTTTTAAAAATTTTTTTTAAAGTTTATTTATTTTTGAGAGAGAGAGAGAGATGAAGACAGAATCTGAAGCAGTCTCCAGGCTCTGAGCTGTCAGCACAGAGCCCAACACAGGGCTCATACCTATGAACCATGAGATCATGATCTGAGCCAAAGTCAGACACTCAACCAACTGAGCCACCCAGGCACCCCCGTATGAGTGTTTAGTTTAATTCTAATTATAATTTCAAAACTATAATAATTCACAAATATGTAATTTCGCACAGTTAACCAGAAAACGTGACTTTATATTCTAATATTCAACCATTCTATTTATATTAAAAAATACCTTTTACAAGTTTCAGAAACAGTATGAAAAATCATTGAAATTGTTAAATTATTGATTTATTCTTGAATAGAATTTAATGTTCCTCCTCTTTGGATCTCTATAGATATGACATTTGGATAGATAAGTAATATATGTTCACATGTTCATATAGTTAAATATATTTACCTTAGCTGTTACTTAGCATTATTTTTTTTTTCTTCATTCAAGATGTCTGCAGTAGTCATCAAAGAATTTTTCTAAGGTAGGGAAGACTTCTTTCTCTAAACATTCTGAGCTAGTAATCCAGATGGGTTCTGTTTTATTTGTAATAGTACAAACTTAAGCTTTAATTGCACTGACCTAAGCAAAGTAATGGACAGAGACTGAATCATGTGAAGGTTTTGTGTTGATAATAAAACAGATTCCCACTAAAAACTGTAGAATTATTTCCTAAATTTTATTATTGATTACTTATTAGAAAATAATTGATCTGGTTCAGTTAATTAAATGAGTAAAAGAAGTGACTCCTTATGCCTATTAGTTTCATGAGTACTTGTGTTTGTTATGTTGGTTTTTGACTGGAGAATTAAGCTAGATTCCAGAGAAACCCGGTTGAAGCTAATTGTTGAACCAAAAGAAGAGTGAGTCAAAATATTTAATATCATCTAATCTTAAAGTGGGAAAAGGACTCAAAGTCCTTCCTAATTTAGCCAAATAAACCCATCTAAAGGCAATACAGTCTTGTTGCAGAGATGCCATATGAGCATGCTTTAGACAGGAGGACACAACTTATTTCTGGGCAGGAATAGATCTTCCCCTAAGGGAAAAGTTTTCTTTATATTGCTTAAATGTAATTATGTTGGTGGGAATCAAACAGCCTCAGGCTGTCTGCATTTGCATTCCAATGGCATAATATTTTCATTGCTGTTCTCAAGCTGCTTTAATCTGCTTCATTGTTTAAATTGGGGAAGTAGATAATTTTATGGTATATTGATGCTTTGGCAATCTTGCCCAAGATTGAATCATCAATCTTCTGAAAAATATGGCCAGGAAAAGTGTAGACTTGATGTGGTTGTTAGTCAAGAAAATAGGCAATAGCCTCATGAAAATCACAAGTAAAAATATATAAAACCCTAATTCTTTAAGGATAAAAAGGCCTAATAGGACATCTATATTCTTTCTCCCTTTTCTGGGATAGACTTACCTAAACAAGATATATATGTATTATATGTCATACTTTAGAATTAAGTGGCTAGCTTTTATATAGCAACTATCATGTAATTTCTTCAAGCATACTAGAAGATACAAAGATGAATACGACTTTAGTCACTGTACACTAGGAATTTATAATCTGTTGGTTGAGATAGCCTTGTGCACAGATATTAAGAATTTAAGCAATGAAAGGAGCAGACAGGGGACTGAATGGAACCCTAGATTGAAAAATGGGCAGCTAAGTGCTAAGAGCTCCTTAGCATTCCCAAGAGGCAGCTACTCACCTTTTTTCAGCAATACATTTCATCTAGTGCATTCTTCAATACTGCTCCAAGATGGTCACACTGCTGTTTTTTTTTTCCTGCATGTACCCATGTTTGAGCACAGGCATCTAAATATTATCAAGGCACATAGTCACGCTATAAATGTTTTTTTTGTCTAGTTTTTCTATATATTTCTGCTTACATAAAATGTAAACTTAAAATGTAACATAACTTACATAAAATGTAACTCTAAGTTGCCTTTTCCATAATGTTGAAATCAGTTGATCTAACAAAACACATGCACTATTTCAGCAAGACTAGTTGTGTGAAGCAGATTTATGTTTATGATAATGTAATTTATGTTTATGATAATTCAATATATAGGCTTCATCCTGGTCAAATTGTATTTACCACCCACTAATATTTTTGTTGTGTTACAAGATGTATCTAAAACTGAAATAATAATTTAGAAATAAAGGCTTCCTGGTTTTTATGATTTCCAGTAATCATTAGCAATAGAGAGTAAATATAGGAGGGCTATATTTCTACCCATATTCAAATGTGGCATCTCTGTTTCTGAAATCTCCTTTATTAACTTCTAACAAAGTATAGTGTTAGAGATATTTTTGGTATTTGTTCTCTGTGTTGCTATATCATATCAAGTACAATGACATGTTCTCAAAACCCTGATGGTTTGGGGTGAACACAAGACCTGGAATTTAGCTTCAAATCAAATTATTTCCAAGTAGTTTTTATGTAGGAAATGTAGCAGGAAAATTGGGTGCTCTTAATAGGATATCTATATCCATTCTGGAGAATTCCTGATCTCCTATACATCTTCCCAGGAAAGAACAGCTCTTGCTTAAGTTATAACAGGAACATTGATTCCTTCCTTCCACCTATAACTATTATATAAACAACAGAACCTACGGATCCCAGAACAGCATAAAATCTACCAAAAACCTTGAAAGTCAGAGCGGGTAATTGATTTTTTTTTTCATTCATTAAAGACATATGTTGATTACCTACTAGGTACCAGGTAGAAGATAAGGGAATGGCGGGGTGGAGAGACACAAATAAAAATGGGTCTTGATCTTAATAAAATCTGCCTTGAAAGGAGAAGTAAAGATAAAACCAGAGAATCAATCAGACCCATATATCTTTTAGGGGGGTCTTTTGTAACCTCAATCCAAATCCAACTACAGAATGATATATGTGATAGTGACTCAAGACTATCCTAGGTCTGGTTTCACTCCCTTGGATATGTGTAGGGATGCTATTTCTTTGAAATTGCTTTGGGTTACTTCGGCAAGTTTATTAAAGGAGGGTAGAAGAGAAAGTTGTAGTAAAGCTTCTCCACTTCTCAGACAATAAATTAGACTTATATACACACATACCAATTTGGTATAACCATCCATCCCTCACTCGCTACTTCTCACAACCAAATATATTTATAAAAAGCACATTTTTGGCACGTTTTAAATATGTCCATTGGAGAGACACAACTTAAAGATATATTGGCCCAAGAGATGATACTTAAAAAGGCAATTCATAGTATATCTATGATCTTTGGGTGTTAACTTAAAAAAAAGAGAATAAATTAAGAGTCTCTAGCCATTTTTAAGTAGTCAGAAAATTACATGGTTTTATACTGACAAACAGCTCTTTCATTCAAGCATGGTTATACTTTGCCAAGGTGCAAAAGGAAGAAATGTCTGTTATTTGCCATCTAATTTTTACCTGGCTATAGCTAACCAAGTGTTCTATGTCTATTCCCAAGGTGTCTTATTGAGATGCTATATTATGAGGTATTATATAAACAGTAAAGAAAAAAATTATGGTTTTTACTTTTAGTTTTCAGGAAAAAGGAGTGGAGAGGCAAAAGTATTATAATATAGGAGCATAGGAAAAGTAATGAATTTAATCCAGAGAAATCAATTCTCTAATTTATTTGTGGTATTTTCCATGATAATCTCAATTGCATCTTTCAGACACTATTCAAAATATGCTGAGCATAGATAGTATGGGAAAAGTAAGAAAGTGACTGTATGAAAGGGGCTAGATAAAAGCAGAGGCTTTCTTTTGTTCACCACTCCTATCCTCTATGTGAGCACTGTACTGTTTCAGGACTTTTGTTGTACCATTATTTGTAAGATGTCAATGAAACAGAAAAAATCATTATAGGAGGGCCACTTGCTTCGATAGATTGTTTTGCAGCAAATGGTTTTTTGGTGAACTAAATTTACACTGTTGCAGACCAATCCAGTTATGGGTTCCAGCAGTGGAACTGCAAATGAACACAGACATCTGAATATTATCAAGGCCCATAGTCATGCTATAAATGGCTCTTTTGTCTACTTTCTATATATTTCTGCTTACATAGAATGTAACTCTAAATTGCCTTTTCCATAATGTTGATATCAGTTGATCTAACAAAACACATGCACTGTTTCAGCAAGATCAATTGTGGGAAGCAATCGGGTCTACTTTAATTTATAAAATGCAGCATTAATACAGTCCTTTGTAATGTGAAAAGTCAAAGAAAATGAAAACCAACACTGGTTCTTTTATTTATACATGCAAGCTGTCAAATCAGATAAAATGCTTGAATACCTGTTATTATAAAAGGAAAAGACTGACTAGGGAGTGAGTATGAACCTCTTCAAGGAATTAAGGGAAAAAATGGAATAAGGTTCATGTGGAAATCATTTTCAACATGAGTAGTGGTCCTTTTCCTTATATTTTCTGGATTCCATAGTATTTTGTTGCTTTATCCATTTCACTTGAGGAAGTTAGAGCCTATCCCCATATTTGGAATTGATGAAAATCTATAATATGTCAAATGCTAGGCACACATCAAATGGCAAGTTCTAAAGAGTGATGGATGGTAAATTTTGCAGCTAGGTGTTTGGCAAGTAAGAGATGCATTTTGTATTCTAGCAGTGCTCCCCGTGACTTTCCTCCTGATGTAATCTGAATGTTACTGACCTCTGGAATCTCAAAGCAAACAAGATACGGTCATTCCATAATATTTGCAGTCTCTTATGCCAAAAAAAATTGGGTTAGCTAATATTAAAACAAAGTATAGGATTTCTAAGATAGGGTATGTCAAGTATTATTTAAATTAACGGTTCAAAAATGATTAATGGTAGAAATGACATGGACATATTTAACTTGAGAAATTCCAAGTTGCCCTGTGGCTGCTTAAGGACCATAGTTTTTCCTCCATCTTCAAGTTTTGGTTCTACTAATTCAAAGCAATCTCAGGAGAAAACTCCCACTTTATGTTAATAGTCCAATCAAGCATTACAATTAGACTCTTTGGACAATTTGCACACATCTAACATAAAACTAGAAGCTCTGGAGTACTAAAATTGTCTTTAGTCCCTGAGATTAATACCATTTCCCTGAAAACCTCTTCAGCAAGCAGGATATACTTTATATTTCAGAGACATGTGGTTTACTATGTTGATGTCATCAACAGTTTTTTTCCCCCACTCATTTGAATTGTGATTTGGTAAATTTCAACAAGATGCAGTACTATACTTGCTTTTCAAAACAGCTTTTTAGGCATTATGTCACAAAACAACTAGATATAGTTGCAATACTTCAGTTCAAAACACGTATCATTTTAGCAAGGGTGCAGTGTATCCTGTGTACATAGCCCCTACAGAACTTTCTTAGTCTTTATGTTGTAGTGCTGTAGAAGTATATTTTAGGTTATCACCTCTAGTGCTTTACAGAATACAGAGCACATTATATTAAACTAGCAGTGGACAGATGAAAGCTTTTTGTACACAGCACAGTGAAGCTGTGAATTTGCATTATCACTGATAAGTTCCAAATCTCCCATGGGTTATTGCAGATTGCAAATAGCCATATTCTGACACCCAAGGGAACATTTGAAACCTCCTCATCTTTTTTTTTGTTAATGCTTATTTATTTTTCTTAAAGACAGAGAGAGAGAGAGGGGGAGAGAGAGAGAGAGAGAGAGAGAAGGGGAGGGAGAGAAGTAGGGAGACAGAGAATCCCAAGCACTATCAGTACAGAGCTTGAAGCCAGCAACTATGAGATCATGACCTGAGGAGAAACCAGGAGTCAGACACTTAACTGACTGAGCCACTCAGGTGCCCCAGAAACCTCCTCATCTTTTTCTTTTAATTTATTTACTTACTTTGAGGAGAGAGGGGCAGAGAGAGAGAGAGAGAGAGAGAGAGAGAATCCCAAGCAGGTTCGGCACTATCAGCATGGAGCCCCATGTGGAGCTTGACCTCACAAACCATGAGATCATGACCTAAGCTGAAAGCAAGAGTCTGACACTTAAATGACCGAGCCACCCAGGTGCCTGTTCCGTTCCTCATCTTTTTTGATAAAAATCCTGAGATTCTGTTTTAGGCAGAATACCTTTGTAGAAAAGAGACTCTGTGTGTGTGTGTGTGTGTGTGTGTGTGTGTAAGTTTACTCAAATCTTTTAGCTATTTAAATATCTATTTTATTTTAACCCAATTATTATGAACTTTTATCCAATCCAAGACATATATGACTTCCATCTTTCCACCTTGCAAATGAAAAACTTAGAGCCATAAAGTAGAGTTATCATGACCATCATCATCCAAAAGGAAGGAGAGGAGGGATTCCCAATTTTAGCCATAATGGAATAACAGTTTTAAGACTTATCTTCCTAGTACAAACTTCTAGAAAGTAGGTTGAAAATATGAAATTATTCTTTTCACACATTGAATAAAAGGAAGCACAACACTGTGATCTTTGAAAAAGGGAAACAAATGAAGTAAGTGACATATTTACTCCAATTTTCCTCCTGGGGAAATTTCTAGATTGCAGCATAAGAAAAAGGAACTTCCACAGCAATAACAGAGCCCCATAGATATACTGTTTAGATATATGTAGACTTACTGTTATTGAAAATAACAATAAAAATTCAATAACAATCAGTGTACACATAGGGTAAAATTTGACAAGATGGGTCACAGATAAGTTTGGGGGCAATACTCACCCGAATTCATACATCAGTATAATCATCTGCATTTTCACCATCCAGTGTGAAAATTATCTTTGCATGTATGGAGCTTTCTGTAGAGACCTCAGAAGGGTCATGCCTCAGTAGTAGGGCTAAATTTGCACAAAGGTTATAAATTATAGATCAATAATTTAAAAACAAAAAGAAACAAACAAAACCCCCTGGACATTACCATAAAATTTTTTAAATGGACAAAAACATTTAATAAGCACTTTGCAAAAGAAGATCCCTGAACAGCCAAGAAATACATGAAGAGGTATTCAACATCATTAAGCAACAGGGAGTGCAAATTAAACCACAACCATAACACATGCATCAGAACATCTAAAATTATAAGACAAAGACTGACAATATCAAGTACTGGCAACCACATTGTTGGTGGCAGGTATAAAATAGTACAATATTAGTTAAATATGTATCTACCTTATGATCCAGAAAATCCACTTGGTGATATATATACAACAGAAATAAACACATTCCACCAAAATAGATGTCCAAAAATGTTCATGGTAGCTCTATTTATAATACTGGAATCACTAACAAAATAATGGATGAACAAATCATGGTAGGTTTTTACAATGCAATTACACTCGGCAATCAAAAGGAACAAACTATTCATACAGGCAATCATGGATGAATCTGAAAAATGTTATGTTGAGCACAAGATGCCAACACAAAATAATACATATTTTACGATTCTATTCATACAAAGTCCAACAACAGGCGAAACCAATCTATAGTAGTAGAGATTAGAATAGTGTGTGGTAACTTTTAAATTAATACGCAGATCAAAGTGCAACATTCTTTAAAGTAATACAAAAATTTAACTCAACATTATAAAATCACTGCATTCAGTATCCAAATACAAATTACTAGACTAGAAATGAAAAAAAAAAAAAAAGTAAAACAGGAAGAAAGACAGTCAGTTTAAATCCAGAAATAAGAGAGATGGGAAAATTATTAAATGAAGTTCTCATGAATAAGCGTAATGGTTTACTAGAAAAGATGTTTTTCTAGTATGGTTTACTAGAAAAGATAAGACATTTTTCTTTTCTTTAATAAGAAAAGAAGTAAGAGATATGAAAACATGAAATATCAAAAGATAAAAAATGCAATGCACTTGGGCGGCTCAGTACGTTAAGCGACCGACCGACTCTTGATTTTGGCTCAGGTCATGATCTCACAGTTTGTTAGTTGAAGCCCCATATCAGGCTCTGCTCTGACAGCATGGACCCTGCTTAGAGTTCTCTGTCTCTCCACCCCCCACTCACGCACACACGTTCTCCCTCAAAAATAAGTACATAAACATTTTTTAAAAATAGATTAAAAAACCCAATATCTAAAATGGAAAAAAATTAGTAGATAGTGTTAAGTATAGATTAGACACTGCAGAAGAAAATACCATGAAGATGAAGGATCAGGTGCTTTATGGTGATATGCTAAGCAGTTTAGCATATGATAATTGGGATGTTAAGATAAGAGGGTGTCAAAAAATATTTGAAGAAATAAATAAGAAAATCTTGCAATATTTAAAGTAAACTATAAACCCACATAGCCAAGTAATTTAACATAACCCAATAAAGATTAACAGAAAGCAAACCATTCTAATGTACAATATAATCAAATTATATTGTGATAAAAAGAAAAGCAGGTCAAGAAAAAAGTACATTACTTACAGAGACGTTTGAGAAGTCACAAATATATTTGTCAAAAATTATGTAAGCTACAAAACAAAGAAAGGGGATCAGAGTGCTAATTAAAAAAAAAAGAAGAAGCAGTCTCAATTTGGATTTCTATACTGAAAAGAAATATATTTCAGAAAGTAAAGATTTTGGCAGGGGAAAAGCAAAGCTTATTTATGACCAGTATTCTTATACTACATTAAATATTAAAGGAAATCTTTAAGACAAAAAAAATGGATATTAACCCATTACTGAATATATTATTCACAAATATCTACTTTCGTTATATATAGAGAACTTAACACCAAAAAAAAAAAAACAAATAATCTGATTAAAAATGGTCAGAACACCTAAATAAATGTTTTTCCAAAGAAGAGATACAGATGGTCAACAGACACATAAGTGGATGCTCAACATCACTAATCAGTGAGGAAATACAAATCAAAACCAAAATGAGATATCATTTCACATGTGGCAGAATGGCTAGAATCAAAAAGACAAGAAATAATAAGTGTTGGCAAGGATGTGGAAAAAAGAAAGCCCTGTGCACTAGCGGTAGGAAAGTAAATTGGTACAGGCACTATGAAAACTACAATGGAAGTTCCTCAAAAATTAAAAATAGAGGGGTGCCTGGTGGCTCAGTCATTAAACATCTGACTTCGGTTCAGGTCATGATCTCGCGGTTTGTGAGTTCGAGTCCCACATGGCGCTGTGTGCTGACAGCTTAAAGCCTGATTCAGATTCTGTGTCTCCCTCTCTATCTGCCCCTCCCCCACTTGCACTCTGTGTGTGTCTCTCTCTATCAAGAATAAATAACCATTAAAAAAATTAAAAATAGAAATACCATATGATCCAATAATTCCACTACTGGGTATTTAACCAAAGAAAATAAAAATGGTAATTTGAAGATATATGCACCCCTATGTTGATTGCAGCATTATTTATAATAGCCAAGATATGGAACTAACCCAAGTGTTTATCAGTAGATGAATGATTAAGATGTGATTCCATTATGTTTCTCAGCCAAAAAAAAAAACAAAAAACAAAAAAAAAAACAGAGAGAAAGAGAGAAAGAGAGAGAGATCTTGCCCTTCATAACAATGTGCATAGGCCTACAGTGTATTATGCTAAGTGAAATAAGTCAGAAAGAGACAAATACCACATGATTTCACTTATATGTGCATTCTAAAAAACAAATGAATACTAAATAAAAATTAGAATCAGACCTACAAATGAAGAGAAAAAACTAATAGTTGCCAGAGGGGAGATAGGTGGGAGGATGGACAAAATGGGTGAAGAAAAGTGGGAGAAACAGTCTTCCATTTATGGATTAAGTAAGCCACAGGAATAAATTCAGCATAAGGAATATAGTCAATGGTATATATAATAATATTGTATGGTGACAGATGGTATAGCTGTACCTATGATGAGCATAGGATAACATATAAACTTGCTGCATCATTATGTTGTACACCTAAAAACCAATATTCCAACTATACTGAAATATAAAAAAAAAAAAATGCTTTACAAAAAAAAGCAAAAGAAAATGTTTTAACCTAAAAACTTGTATCAATATACAAAAAAAAAAACAGAAATGAATAATATGTAGGTAAATATAAAATTTATATTACTTTTTGTTTGAAAGGGAGAGAGTGCATACATGTGTAAGCATGCACATGCAAACTGGGGGAAAAGAGAGAGGAGAGCTAGAATCCCAAGCAGGCCCAGACTTAGCAGGGCCTCATGCAGGGCTAAATTCCTGGGGTCATGACCTGAGCAAAATCAAAAGTCAGATGTTCAATCCACTGAGCCACCAAGGCACCCCTATATTACTTTTTTATTTCTTAAAAAATCTGTTTGACTATTGTAGGTTTAAAACATACGTTGGAGGAAACTGTAAAATTATATGGTAATAAGACCAAGGAAAGAAGGAGAGGAATGGAAGCATAATGTTGTAAAAATTTACATAAAATGTGGAAGAATGTAATAGCATTTGATGGTAGATTGTGATAAGTTGAAAGTTCATGTCAATGCTCCAGTTACTATCAGGAAAAAAAAAAAGGGTGGGGGGAGGAATAGCTAATAGACCAATAATGACGATAAACTAGAATGTTAAGTATTTAGTGAGGACAAAACTCTATACGAATCAATGATAAATGAGACCCAAAATCATTATCATTAGCAAATTATTAGATTTGAAGCTAATTTCATTGGTAACAACAATAAATATAAATGCTCTATACATTCCAATAAAGGCAGATAGTAAAACTGAAGGGGCAAAAGCAAAGGTCAAATACGTTCTGTAGATATTCAATTTAAATATAAATATACAGAAAAAGAAAAATAATGGAACATAGCATACAAAAAGAAATTACAAAAAAATCTGAAATGTCCATAGTAATATAAGAGTAATTAGATTTCAAACAAAATATAGTATAAGGTATAAATAGGAAAAATTCATAATGATAAAGTGCCCAATAATCAATAAGAATAGACAAATGCAAAATGAGTATTCATCCAAAAGCAAAGATTAAAAGTACATGAAGTAAAACTGACGTGGGTGCAAAGAGACCAGTTCATCATTGTAATTGGAGATTTCAGCACTACTCTAACACTAATTAATAGATCAAGAAATTAAGAAATAAGTAGAGATATAAAAGATATAACATAATCAACTAAATTCACCTAATTAATATTTCAGAAGATTCCAACAAATAACTACAAAATACGTATTGTTTTCATATGCACATTCATCAAGATTGACCAAATGCTGGTCCATAATATAAGTCTTCATAAACGTAAAAGTGTCTATCAAATGTGTAATATCACTACAATGAAATTAAGTTAAATATCAATAAGAAAATACCCAAATATCCACCTATTTGAAAATTAAATAACATAAGCCTGAACAACCCATGAGTAAAAACAACAACAACAACATAGGAAAATATTCAAAATTTACCAAAATTTGTTGGCTGTAGTAAAAGCAGTCTACAAAAAAAAAAAGGAGATTTAAATGCTCATATAATAAAAGAATTCTCAAATCAATCATCTAACTTTCCAACTTTAGAAGGTAGAAATAGAAGAATAAATCAAATTCAAAATAAGGAGAAGAAAGGAAATAATAACAAGAGCACAAATTAATAGAAAACAAGCAAACAGTTTCTTAGAAAATATCCATAAAATGTCTATTAGACTGGAAAAAATTTATACGTTTTAAAAACTAAACATAAAATAAATAAGACAAAATAAAAAATGGTTGATAAAACAGAAAAAAAAATACTCTTTGCCAATCTCAGGAATGAAAGAGAAGTTAATAACTACAGATTTTTGAGACATAAATAAATAATAAGTGAATATTGTAGACAATTTTATGCCGATGGATTTGAAATATTCGAAGTGTTAGTGAAACAGACATATTCTTTGTAAGTCATATGTTTTTCAAAACTGACCTAGAAATCTAAAAGACCCAGAAAAGCCCTATATCAACTAAAATACATTAAATGATTCATTAAAAACTTTCCAACCCTGGTAAAAATTGACAAAATGATTCTAGAATTTATATGGCAACGAAAAGAAAGAAACAAAAAGTCTGTGACTTGCAGCCCTTGACTTCACATATTTTTATAGAGCTGTAGCAGTCAGGATAGTGTAACACTGGCACAAGAAAACACATTCAGATAAATGGAGAAGAGAGAATATATAGTCATACTCATATATATATAGTCAATTAATTTTTGACAATGTGTTGAGGAAATTAAAAGAGGAAGGACAATCTTTTGAACAAGCAGTGCAAAAGGAATTAAGTTATACCCAAATAAAAAAAAAGAAAAAGAACTTCACTATTACCTCATATCACAGCAATAGTTAATTTAAAAGGGACCTCAGACTTAAAAGCTAAAATAGTACAACCACTACAAAAACACAGGAGAATATATTTACAAACTTTGATCAGGCAAGGTTTTCTAGATGGAGCATAAAATACATAGCCAATTAAAAATGGATAAATTATACTTCATCAAAATTAGTATCTTCTGCTTTTAAACTATGTCATTAAAATGAAAATACAAGATACATATTTGAAGATTATATTTATAATGCATATTTCTCACAAAGGATTTATATCCAGACTACGTATATGTTGCTTAGTGATAAGTCAAACAGTTCAATTTGAAAAAAGTGGACAAAGGATATAAACAGAAACTTCCTGAAAAGGGTTATGAGTGGTCAGTATGAATAGGATAATTAAATTAATATTTAAGTGGTCAAGGAAATGAAAATTAAAACTGCAGAGACATTACATAGATGTTAGAATGACTGAAATTAATAAAAATTGGCAATACCAAATGATGGACTGAATAGGGAGCAAAGTGGAATTCTCACATATTGCCTTTGAGGATATAAAATGTACAAGTACTTTTAAAAAGTTAAGCAGTTTCTTCAATATTTTGATATACACTGATTTTATACCGCCCAACAGCTTAATTTCTAGATGTTTACCTGGAAACGTGAATAGGAATGACATAGCAACTTTATTTTTATAACCCCAAAGTAGAACCAGCCCAAACGTCCATCAACAGGTGGAGGGATAAATACATTGAAATATATCTGGGGGCATCTGGGTGTCTCAGCCAGTTAAGCATCTGACTTTGGCTTAGGTCACAATCTCACAGTTTGTGAGTTTGAGCCCCCATCAGGCTCTGTGCTAAGAGCTTAGAGCCTGGAACCTGTCTGATTCTGTGTCTCATTCTCTTTCTCTGCGTTCTCCCTCTCTCTCTCTTTCTCTCTCTCTCTCTCTCTCTCTCTCTCTCTCTCAAAAATAAATAAATTTAAAAAATAAAAAAATAATAAAAAATAAAAAAATATATCTGTAAGATGCAATATTGTTCAGTAAAACAAAGCACACTACTCATAGAAATAACAGGAATGAATGTCAAAGACATGCTGAGCGAAAGAAAACAGACATCAAGAGTACATATCACATGATCCAATTTTAATAAAATCTAGAAAAGATAAATTGAGTTTGTAACAACAGAAAGAAAATCAGTGGTGCCCTGGGTTAGAGTCCCAGAAGAAGATTGTCTTGTAAAGGATACAAGAGAAGCTTTTCGGGAAGGTATTGTTTTATATCTTGACTGTGGTGATTACTACATGAGTATATAAGTTCGTAAAAATTCATTTAGCTGTACACTTAAAATTTATTTATTGTACGTTGTATTGCACGTAAATTATTGATTTAAAATATAGGGAGGGTAGGGTAACAGAATGCAAATCTAAGAAAACTGACCTTTTTTTCCTAAATATCAGTATCTTAGGAAAGATTCAGTGCTCAGATGTCAGAGTTAAATAATATAGAAGGGTAACCGTAAGGCCTCTGCAGAATAGAATGATCTCCTCAGTAGTTTTCTATTACATTTCCCTGTCTCATAATTGAAATGAACTGTGCAGTCCAGCCTGAGAGTCATCATTCCTCAAGACTGAGCAAAAATTGCAGTGAAGTTATCTCCAGGAGAGCAAGTTTGAAATGAATATATGGTGCCAGGAAGATGGGTCATCGACATAACACTTTACTAGCATGTTTACCAGATAAGAGCTTTTCCAGGACTGGGATACTGTCCAAATATAGGTAAGCTTCAAGATAAAGAAAGAAAGGGAGTAATGAGGCCTATATGGATGGGTGAAGACAGAGTTGAACTTAGGAAGCAAAATTGCCTTTGGGTAGTAGTGTATAAGCCTTTGGGTTTGGGTAAGACAGCCCAAATGAGTCTTTTCTAGTTTTTAAATGTTTATTTATTTTGGGAGAGAGAAAGCAGGAGCATACATGCAAGTCGGGGGTGGGGGGTGATGCCAGGAGCAGAGGCAGAGGGAGAGAGAATCTTAAGTAGGCTCCGCTCCCAGCACAGAGCCCAATGAAGGGTTCAATCTCATGACCATGGTATCATGACCTGAGCAGAAATCAAGAGTCGGATGCATAACCAACTAAGCCACTCAGGCACCCCCCACAAATGAGTCTTGATATAAGTGAAGGTGCATGATCTTTTTTCCTGTTTTGTTATGTGATAGGTATCTGGACTTAGATTAGTGTGAGGCACATAAGAAGTGCACAATGTTTGTTGAATAAATATATTAATTAATTAATAAAGCTGGGTGGTTAACCAAAGAGTAAATAAGGCAATGAACATAAAATTCATGTAATATTCAAACTCCTAGTACAGTGTCAGGGCATATATCATACTCAATATGAGTTTAATAATTATTATGGGAATAATAATTAATAATTATTATTTCATAATTTTGGCTAAAATCAGCCCTGTAACAATTGAATTTATCAAAGTCATCAATGAGGGGCACCTGGGTAGCTAGGAAATTAAGCACCTGACTCTTGATTTAGGCTCAGGTCATGATTTCATGGCTCATGGGTTTGGGCCCCACATCGGGCTCTGCACTGACAGTGCAGAGGCTGCTTGATATTCTCTCTCTCTGTCAAAAAATAAATAAGTAAACTTAAAAAAAAGTCATCAAAGAATACCGTGAAATATTTTTTCAAAGAAGGGGAAAATGCAAGGTCAATTAAAGCAGGACAGTTATAAGGAAAGATTTTAACTATGTTTAAAACGGCTCCGTTCCCAGCTGTTCACATTATATTGAAGTGCTTTAGGGGAAAAAAACCTCTTTGACCTGAAGTTCAGAGCTGAAACTCAAGTTAAAATAAAAACTGTTCGGTTTTAATTACAATGATTAAAGATGACAAAAGTTAGAGAACTCTGTACTTGTGATTTAGTAACTCAACTAACTATATTATGAATGAAAGGAGGTTGTTAAGCCATCTTGATAAAAAAGAAGGGGATGGCCTTCCATAGGAGTATATCAGTCTTCAGCTTAGTAAACTGTGCCTCTATTCCAGATCCCTGGTTTCAACAGTCTCTTGTGCTCTGGTGTGTCTTCCTCAAAATTTTCTGTTTCTTACAGGTGTTCTGGATCTCCCAGGCTGGACAACACTGTAGCACGAAGCATCCCACATTCTGACTGGGACCCTTCAGGGAGCACTGTGAGCCTCTACCATACCCCACTCCCTCTGCTTGTGAAGACAACCGGATGCTCCAAGGAGCCCTGAGACCCTGTGGTTATCCTGAGACCCTGCAGTTGGGATGGTTCCAGAATTATGGCTGAGGGAAAAGACTGTTCCTGTTGTCTAGTGTGATACATCTTTTCAAAGACTGCACAACACTGAATCTCAAGAATAATGCTAATATGCTGATTTGTTTATATGGATGAGGGCCCTGTTAAAAGTAGCTTTCTATATCTTCTATCCTAAGAAAATAAAGATAAAATGTAAAATAAGAAGAAAATGGTAAAGTGACAATATATAAAAGAAGGCCTAACAATACTGAAATATAAGCAGTTCTATTATGAACATGCTGTACTATGAATGTGATTCCACTAAGGTGGAATTTAGAAGTAAAAATGGTGGACTTAAAATCCAAGTAATAGTTTAAAACAAAAATAAGCCATTTGAAAATCAAAGCTGGGTAAAATCTGTAAGTAATTAGAAAATACCTGTTTAGATTGGAGACAGAAAATATAGCTTCTCTGAAATTTCAGAGTGCAGAACATTCACTGAGCAAGAATGGTTATGCTCTAGAAAATAAATGAATGTTTGTAACCAATGGCTATTATAATAGACATATCTAAAGTTATTTAATGAGGCATCATGCCATGCCTAAATTATTTCAGTGCTTTTAAATATTAAATATCTCAGTGCTTTAAAATATGTCTCTCACTTATTAGACATGTAATAAATACTTGTAACCTAAATGGAGCTTAACATTTGTTGGATTTTTATGGTAATAATACATTAAAATTCTGTAAGAAGAGAGCAAATTCAGATGTATGTAGTACATTTTTGAAACACAACAAGGCTTACAAGTAGGAAAGTTTTTGTATTACCCAAGGCACTACTTGTATAATGTCATAGCATTAAGAATTGACACTGTACTCCTTAAAATAAGCCAGTTGGGATTTTCAACTTTGAATGCTTCAATATACAAATAGCATTTGCAAAATAATATATGGAACAAAGAGTGTTCAAAAACAGTGTCTTTCCCTCTTTGGGAAAGAGGATACAATCATTGCAAATATTTCCTTTAAAAATCTTCTATGAAGCAGATCGTAAGAAATATTTAAGTTATGCATTAAACACATGTACGTGTGCGTGTGTGTGTGTGTGTGTGTTTCCATTTTGTGGCTGTGTTTATTTTTTGGAAGTATAATACTCAATCCCTGAATATTCTGAGAAAAAAAAACTTTTCAGATAAAATTTTCCTTTGGCTGCCATTTGGGTCTAAGATCAGATCAAATTCTAATTCATTCTTTTCTTATTTAGATGTTATCAGTGACTGGGCGAAGTGAATATTTTATATGGCTGGATAGTTTCTTGAGTTCACCTTTCTGAATTAAATAATTATAACTTACAATTCAAAATATGGAAAAAGAATAAGTTTTGTGATGTTGGCCTTAAATTATTGTACTGCTGATAAAGTATGGCATTTATCTAGAGAATGTGCATATATAGTTCAGTGTTGTCATGGGATCAGTTAGCATAGGAACACATTTAATGGGTAGGGTAGATTCTGGATCCTCTTAAGAAGCTAGATTCATTTTTCATCATAAAACATACTGAATTTAAAACATCTGTTCTTAAAATTTGTTTTTCTTAGTATATCGCTCTTTTCTAGAAGGTGACTTCTGAGACCTTTCTGGAAAAATATAATGGTAAGCCTTGTGGGATTAAGTATATGTGAAACTATTCTGGGAAATGTAAGTTCCAAGTTAATTTAAGGAAACAAAATGCTAGAGATGCCTGGGTGGCTCAGTCAGTTAAGCTAAGAGTGTGACTCTCAATTTCGGCTCAGGATATGATCTTACTTACAGTTGTGAAATCGAGCCCCACCTTGGGCTCTGTGCTGGAAGTGAAGCCTGCTTAAGATTCCCTCTCTCCCTCTGCCCCTCCCCTGCTCACATGTGTTCACTCATGTTCTCTCTCTGTCAAAAAAAAAAATTGCTAGAAAATGCACTAACTATACAGAATGGCCTCTTTATGGAGCAACCCTTATTTTTAGAAAACATGACATGATTATAAACAAAGCTATATTAAAGTAATTTTTCTAAGAAAAGAAAAATATGACAAATTTTCAAGCTTTGAAGAGTCAAATTTTAAATATTTAAATATTTTCAGGATGAAGGATATTGAGACTGAGGTTGATGTTTTAAGTTGGCGATTCCATGTTGACATTTGCCTACTAGCAAAATTCTACCACCAAAAAGATTCCCTGTTATACTTGCAATAAATAATAGAATTCTCACCCCCCCAAATTGAATAAATTATGTTTCTTTTTTTCTGACTACAAACATTGCCTCTTTGCACTTTGTGCATTTTTAAATTTTATTATAATTTTATGCTTTTAAAATGGAGCTTCAGCCTAAGAAGAGTTCATTTCTGGGACCTCTCCTAGTTATCTCATTTACCTCTCTCTCTCTGAAATTGTGTATGAAACAGGCTCCAAAATACCCCCACTGAGACATATGAATTACCTGTCTACTTGCGGCTAGGAAAAATTGGAGGGAAATGTGCAATGAAGCTAAAGCTCATGTTTTTGCCACAGCAAAAATTGGACAAATAACAGAAATCTAGTAATTTACTATATAAAAATTCCTACTGGACTATGAATTTCTTTAAACTAAATGAAACAATCTTTTTAGTTTCTATGATGCTAAGGCTTATGCATTTAACACAGATACATATTTATTTAGGGCTTTTTTTTCTTTTTAAAGTTTCTACACCTGATAGTAAAGCATTTCTTCAGAAGCTGAGGATATTTTTTTCTAATCAGTCAGAATATGAAGACATAGCCCCTCCTACACACCCAAGTGAACTCCTACAAAGCATGTTTGTTATACAGACATACTTGATAAATACACAGATGGTTTTTAAACTCTGCTTACTGCTTCTGTAATATCATCCTTTTGATAGTTTGCTACTAATTTCCATATGTTCTCTTCTTTCTTATTCAAAAAGATGATCTTCACAGTCTAGTCAACAAAACCTTTTGAGGGAATAAAACTCCTATCTCTCTTGCTTGTTTTGTAAAGGAATAAAATTCTCATCTCAAAATATATGTGAAGATAGCATTGTTGTTAAAGTCAAGAGGAGATCAAATTTCTAGAAAATAAATCAGTATTTTCCATACTGGGATACATAAAATGATCTATTTGAATTTAGAAAAAAACTAGCAAAAAGTATTTTATATTCATTTTTATTTCATCATTTTTAAATTCTATTTTTGTATATATTGTATAATATTCATGAAATCCATACAATTATTGTGTGACTCATACAATTATCATAGAAAGACATATAGAAGCAATAATATATTAAAAAGTTCAAAGATTTGCTTCTAGAAACTGAGCATGTGACTCTAAACTCCCTTCATTACCTGCTAATTAAGGCATTTTGGCAAATGTGCTTGTCTGTGCCTTGTCTTTAAAAAAGGGATGAAAATAGTACCTGCCTCATGGGTGATATGGTGATCAAATGAGCTAAGACTTATAATGTGTATAGAATACTATGTGGCATGGTAACTCTTATTAAAAATATTATTGAACTTATAAATAAACACAGGTGTATTGGAATGTATACATTGAGAAACTCATTAAAGTAGTACATGATCAAAATTTAGAAGTCATTTAAATATATGCATTTCTAATCTAGGTATACACAGATGTCATGATAATAGGTCTTAGAAGCAATCATCATTTTATGAATGAGTAAAGAAACAATTTAATGTATAAAAGGTTTCCTGATGAAAATGTTTTCCTTGCTGAAGTATGTCATAACAAAAAGCATTTTAAGTCTTGAGGAGGATAGACTGATTTGTTTCTGACTCTATGATCTTGGACAAATTACTTTAGCATTATGAAAAACACTTTTCTCATCTACTGAATTGCAATAGAAATATTATTTCATAGGATTGTTGCATAGACAAAGCAATTTATTACATGTAGGGTGCTGAGTATACTGCTTGGCACATAGTTTGAAAAAAGAATCAGTTTAGTTCCCTCCTTCTCCTGACTACAGTGTTTTAAATTCCTATATTACTTAGATAATAGAAATTTTTATTGGTGGTAGTCCTGTTGGAGTATCTTATTTTGAATTATATATTAACTAATCATTCCATATAAAGTATCCTAAAAGAATAGAATGAGTATGTTGATGAGGTTATGGAGCAGAATCAAAAAGAAAGTATAGGCGTGCCTTGTAGGCATGCTTAAACATGTCAGCCAAGTCCTTTATGATGGACCTCCACAGGCTAAGCAATGTCTCACTTAGTCCTACTAACGATTCATGTGGTGTTATCCATCAGATTCCCTGACTGCCACACTCCCCCTGCACAACTTTGACACCAACTATGCTACTAATTTTTTGTCAAGGCCTATTTCCAACTTCTAAGAGTGAATCGGGAAGGAAGAAACTATCTTCTCATTCCCAGGGATACTAAACTTTGGTCCTTTGAAGCCCTTAGTATGGGCTATTCCTGTATACCTGCTGGTTTTAGAAATCTTTACATCAGTATCAGGGACCAATATCTCTTTGCCTTAAGAGACTGGTGTCCACACCTTTCCCAAGAGAAAACAGACCCTATACTTAGACACCTAGAATGTTCTTCTCAGAAATGTTATTTTCTCCAATGTCTCCTGAAGATAAAGGCAGAAGATACCAGTTTAGTTTCTCTTGAGCACAGAAGAAAACTGGGCATCTCACACCAAGACCCGAATCCTCTTAGAATATAGGGAATGAGAGCTTAATAATTTTCTTCTCAGCTGTGTGCTATCAACCATAATTTCAGGTCATTCAGCAATTGGGATAGTTATCTACCTATCTATCTATATCACATGATTTTATATCATATTTATATCACATAGATATCACATATATTCACATACATATATATGAACACACAGATTCACATATATGCATTTGTACTTTAATATGAAATGTATGATTAAGGAGCCATATAACGAGCAGAAGACACAGAAAAATAGGAAAATACTGAAGGTTACTAAAATATGCTCCCATCTTAAAACATTTTTCCTATAATTGGTCTTTAATACAATAGAAAACTCAAAAGCATCGAAGTATTCATTCCTTATGATATATTTATTTTGGCAGAAAAATTGGTACAGCAATTACAAATTTGATGGGTTCTAGTTTGGGCATGGTGGGTTTGAAATGTCTGTGGGCATCTAGGTGGCAATGTGCACTCCACAGCTGGATCTGTGGGTCTGGAATCATGGGAACATTTGCAATAGTCATCAGCACATAGGTCAACAGTGAAGCTTTAAACAGGAAGGAGATCACTAAAGAATGTGTGAAATTAGAAAAGGGTAGAGAACCAACACTGAGGCACACCAACATTTGAAGGATTGCAAAGAGGAAAAATAGTCTTAAGTGAAGCCTAAAGGTGAGTGAGAGCAATATTATAAGCTATCACAGAGAAAAAGAGGGAGCTTTTTAATGAGCAGGGAATAGATACCAATGTCAAGATGTCCAAAAAAAACTGTGTACAGAATATGTTGAAACGACTAGGGGACAACTACTAACTTGATGAGATAGAGTTTCAAAGGAAGCAATGTTGATAGAAGCTATAAATTAATGAGTTTAAGAAAGAAGTCAAATGTAGAGATCAAGAGGGTAGATGTTGTTTATGACATTTGACGACTTGGGAGTTTTATTAAGAATTATAAACAATCAGGGGCGCCCTTATGGCTCAATTGGTTAAGCTCTTGATTTTGGCTCAGATTGTGATCTCAGGGTCAGTGAGAATGAGCCCCACATAGGGCTGTACACTGAAAGCATAGAGCCTGCTTGGGATTCTCTTTCCCTCTCCCTCTGCCTCTGCCTCTCCTTGCCCACACACACACTCTTAAAAAAACAATTATAAACAATCAAAGGCTTTATATATATGCTTAGATGGTAACATATTTCCTCCATATTTAGTCCTAAGTCTCATTATTTCCTACATGTTCAACCTGACTCCTTGATTTTTTAACAATGCATAGTTTAGATAGTTTAGATCAGGGAAGTAGTTCAGCATTTTGGGGTAATGTGACTAGAAATTGAGCAAAACATAGCATGTTTATTATAAAGAAAAAGGCTGGGAGTCACATATCACTTGATGTGTGGTCAAAAACATAGCTGATGTTCAAGACAACGGCTGAGCTGAATCTGAGAAAAATACGTTTTCAAAACCAAAACATCATATTGACTGAGGGCTGAGATTATGTAAGGGTGAACAGGATATTCTGGTAACTATAATTTTATTTGAGATGAACCAAGAGCTATACTCTATTCATAAACCCTTTTCAAATCCACCTGTGAGTGAGGTATAAAATTTAGAGATTAAATGCCCTATAAAAAGGGACTCATTTTTTTTTACTGTTGAAATATACATGTCTATGAACAGTAGGAACGTATTAATGCTCATTTTTGGTGATTTGAAGCTCAGGTCAAATCAGCTCTTTCTCACTATCAGTGAACTGAGAACATGGAAAAATAGTCAAAAAGGGAGAGATTGCCTTCCACATCTCAATGCCTGCATAGTAGAAAGAAAGACACCAAGAAGGGGTGAGCTAGAAAGAGATATGGTTGCCTTCTTACACTGAGTAGATGAATACTTGCTCACATTCACTATCAAAATTTTAAGTCTAAAAGGATTTAGTCAGTAGAACATAGTAAGTCCTATAATTCAACGTATGAGTAGCAGAGAAGAGTGGAACTAAACATAACATTATCTTCCTGGATTAGATATTTGCTGAGCAAAATTTTAAGATAATTACATTGATACAGATTAAAAAAACCAATATAACAAATGGAAGACTCATAATACCATTTTAAGCATCTGTTATTCCAAAAGAAAATGCACACTCATTCAACCGTTAGAGACACGCATCCATCAACTGGTCATGAATAGATAAATCTATGCAAAAGATGGAGATTGTTCTATTCTCAAAGATTAAGCATTGAGAGTCAGGATTTTTTATCATTCTTCCTTCTTTACACATTTTTATATTATTTATATCATTATCTCATTTTCTTTCATTTTCTTTCTAAATATGTGCTGACTCATCAGATTCCCCTGGATGAGTAATCTGCAAATCTTTATGTCTGTGAAGTGGTCAAGGCTTCACAAACTCAAGTAGAAAGGGCAATTACTCCTTTGCTTGCATTAACTATGACTTGTCATCACATCCAGACCCTTTGATTCTCAAACAGATGGTGAGTGGGCCTTTACAATACCCTGGGATTTGGCTGGTTTTTCAAACACTTCTTTGGTCAGTCAGGAACTTGTTTTCACTCACACATTAAGATTTATGCTTTTTATAAAACCTCTCTATTGCTTATACTATATCCATTCCTTAACTTACAATGATCTATGCCTCAGTCAGTAGCAGAGACCTGTAAAACAAAGTCCTGTTCAAAACACAAGTAAAGTAAGCTGAAAATTGTAACTTGTTCTTTAACACTTATTTCTTAATATTTACATTCAGAGCATTGAGGAAGCTCTTTTGGAAACCAAGGAAGTGTCAGTGAAGTGATACCTTGCCAGGTCTAAACTGGTTTCTTGAGGTCTTGAGGTTTCTATTTAGTCATTTATCTGACATTGATATTCTCTGACTTTACTATTAGTTGTTATACATGTATGTAAAATATTCTACTAATGAAAGAATAAGCTCCTTGAATACAATTATAATTCTCACTTTTTTATATTTACTGCAATATCTGCTTTAGAGTCTTTTATAAATCTTGAACTAAATTAATAACAGTTGACAGGATTTCCAGAATTCATGTTTTTCTATAATTATTTTTAACATAATATCACCAAAAAGTCACATCATTTTGTTGTAAACAATTCATATATGTTTCATTATACGAAATATAGTTTAAAAAGAGAAACTATCTCAGAACCAGTATATTCTTAAGCAAAGGCTGCTGCATTAATCTCAAGTCTAAATATCTAATATCTAATATGTAAAACAGTTCAGTGTTTTACATAGACTTTACTATATATAACAATGGGAAAATTCCAACTCCAACGTTTCATGGAAAATCAGTGTGAATTTAACAGACAGTGAAGTCTCTATGAAGGAATTCATGATTCAACGTTAGAAATTCACCATCAGTAAATCCCTGGAACTGGATGAGTGCTCTATGATGAGGTGTGAAGGAAATATACTGTGAAATATCAGAGATATTGACAAGGATATACCTTAAAAGCAATAAGCACTGGACAACTGAAAAGTTTCCCATACTCAAAGGGAATCTAGACATTTCGGCAAAATCTGAGCTTCAACTAAGAAATGCAGTAAATAATATAGCAAACAGATAATTCATTTCAAGTAATATAATTATTACACACTTCATGGGTAATTGTTTTAAAGTTTGAAACTAAGATTACCAGTCTTTTCCTAATTAAAGAACTCCTATTTTCTACATGGGATTCATTATTTAATACTTTTTATCTCTTAACTGAATATATTATTTTTAAGTTTGTTTGGTTTGCATTATTATAAGACATTACTAATCAAATATTTTAATCAGCATTAGAATAGCAGTGTTTACACAAAAAGTAAAACATAAATAATTTAAAACATTAAAATGTAAGATACTTTAACCTGTGTTTTGTTTTGTTTTACTTATTTATTTAATTTTCAGAATTAGAATTTATTTTTTTAATCTCTTGTTTATTTATTTATTTTTGAGAAAGAGACAAAAAGAAAAAGAGAGTGGGTGTGGAGGGGCAGAGAGAGAGAGGGAGAGAGAAAATCTCAGGCAGGCACCACACTGTCAGCATGGAGCCTAATGTGGGCTCAAACTCACAAACTGTGAGATCATAACCTGAGCCAAAACCAAGAGTCAGATGCTTAACCAACAGCCACCCAGGATCCCCAATTTTTTTTAAGATTTTATTTGTAAGTAGCCTCTACACCCAACGTGAGGCTTGAATTTACAATTCTGAGATCAAAGAGTCCAAAGCTCTACTGTTTGAGCCAGCCAGGTACCCCAGGGGTAGAATTTATTGATTCATCACTTATATAAACACCCAGTGCTCATCACAAGTTCCCTCCTTAGTACCCATAACCCATTTAGTCCATCTCCACCAACCTCTCCTCCAGTAAACTTGTTTGTTCTCTACAATTGAGTGTCTTATGGCTTGCCTCTCCTTTTTTTTTTCTCATTCCCAATGTTCATCAGTTTTGTTTCTTAAATTCCACCTATGAGTGAAATCATATGAATTTGTCTTTCTCTGACCTATTTCACTTAACATGATACACTCTAGCTATATCCATGTTGTTGCAACTGGAATGATTTCATTTTTTTGATGGTTGAGTAATATGCCATTGTATGTACACATCTGTGTATGGGTGTGTGTGTGTGTGTATATATATATATATGTGTATATGTATATATATATATATATACATATATATATATACATATACACATATATATATATATATACATATATGTGTGTGTGTATATATATGTGTGTGTATCCATTCATCAGTTGATGGACATTTGGGCTCTTTCCATAATTTAACTATTGATAATAATGCTGATATAAACATTGGGGTACATGTGCTCCTTTGAATCTGTATTTTTCTATCCTTTGGGTAAATACATAGTAGTGCAACAGCTGGGTCATAGGGTAGTTTTATTTTTAAATTTTTGAGAAAACTCTACTGTTCTCCAGAGAGGCTGCAACAATTTGCATTTCTACCAACAAACAGTGTAAGAGGGTTCCCCTTTCTCCATAGCCTCACCAACATCTGTTGCTTCCTGTGTTGTCAATTTTAGCAATTCTGCCAAATGAGAGGTAGTATCACATCATACTTTTGATTTGTATTTCCCTGATGATGTGTGATGTTGAGCATATTTTCATGTGTCTGTTAGCCATCTGGATATGTTCTTTGGAACAATGTCTATTCATGTCTTCTGCCCATTTCTTAACTGGATTATTTGGGAGGGGGTCAAGTTTGATAAGTTCTTTGCAGATTTTGGATACTGTTTATCAGATATGTCATTTGCAAATATCTTCTCCCATTCCTTAGGTTGCCTTAGAGACCTGTCGATTGTTTCTTTTGCTATGCAAAAGCTTTTATCTTGATGAAGTCCGAACAGTTCATTTCTGCTTTTGTTTCCCTTGCTTCAAGAAACATGTCTACTAATAAGTTGCTGTCTCTATTCTCCTCTTGGATTTTCATGGTTTCCAGTCTCACATTTAGGGCTTTCATCCATTTTGAATTTATTTGTGTGTATTGTATAAGAAAGTGGTCTAATTGCATGCTCGTTTTCTGCATGTTGCTCTCCAGTTTTCCCAACACCATTTGTTGAAGAGATTGTCTTTTTTCCAGTGGATATTCTTTCCTGATTTGATGAAGATCAGTTGACCATATAGTTGTGGGTCCATTTTTGGGTTTTCTATTATGTTCCACTGATCTATGTGTCCGTTTTTCTGCCAGGACCATGTTGTCTTGATTACTGCAGCTTTGTAATATAGCTTCAAGTACAGAATTATGAGGCCTTCAGCTTTGCTTTTCTTTTTCTAGATTTCTTTGGCTATTCAGGATCTTTTGTGGTTCTATACAAAGTTTAGGATTGTTCTAGCTCTGTGAAAAATGCTGGTAGTATTTTGATAGGGATCACAGTAAACGTGTAGATTGCCTTGGGTAGTATAGACATTTTAACTATATTTGTTCTTCCAATCCATCAGTATGGAATGTTTTTCCATTTCTTTGTGTCACCTTCAATCTCTTTCATAAATGTTCTATAGTTTTCAGAGTACAGATCTTCTACCTCTTTGGTTAGGTTTATTCTTAGGTATCATATAGTTTTTGGTGCAATTGTAAATAGCCTGATTTGTGACCCAGTATGTAATGTATTCCAGAGAATGTTCCATGTCCCCTTGAAAAGAATGTATATTCTCCTCCTTTGGGTGAAATGTTCTGAATGTATGTATTAAGTCCATCTGGTCCAGTGTGTCTTTTAATGCCATTGTTTCCTTGTTGGTTTTCTGCTTAGATTATCTATCCATTGCTGTAAGGAGGGTGTTAAAGTCCCCTACTATTATTGTATTGTTATCAATGAGGTTTTTAGGTGTGTGTGTGTGTTTATTAATTGATACATATAAATGGGTCCTCCAAGTTGGGGGCATAAATATTTAAAATTGTTAGATCTTCTTAATAGATAGATCCCTTAATTAGGATACAGTGCCTTTCTACATGTCTTATTACAGTCTTTGGTTCAATATCTAGTTTGTCTGATATAAGTACAACTACTCGGGCTTTCTTTTGATGTCCGTTTGCATGATAAGTGATACTCTATCCCCTAACTTTCAATCTACAGGTAACTTTAGGTCTGAAATAGGTCTCTTTTACACAGCTTATAAATGGGTCTTGTTTTTTTATATGTTCTGATACCCTGATACCCTGATGTCTTTTGATTGGGGTATTTAGTCCATTTACATTCGGAGTGATTATTGATAGATATGAATTTAGTGCCATTGTATTGCCTGTAAAGTCGGTGTTTCTGGAGATTTTCTCTGTGGCTTTTTAGTCTTTGTTGCTTTTGGTCTTTCTTCCCACTCAGAGTCCTTTTTAATATTTTTTTACAGGGCTGGTTTTATGGTCATAAATTCCTTTAGTTTTTGTTTGTCTGGGAAACTCTTTATCTCTCCTTCTATTCTGAATGACAGCCTTGCTGGATAAAATATTCTTAGTCGCATATTTTTCCCATTCAGCACGTTGAATATATCATGCTACTCTCTTCTGGCCTGCCAAGTTTCTGTGGAAAGATCTGCTGCTAACCTGATTCGTCTTCCCTTGTGGTTAGGGATTTTTTTTCCCTCGCTGCTTTCAGGATTCTTTCATTATATTTGTATTTTGGAAACTGTACTATAATATGTCTTGGTATTGGCTTGCTTTTATTGATTTTGATGGGAGTTCTCTGTACCTCCTGGATTTAGATGTCTGTTTCCTTCCAGATGAGTGAAATTTTCAGCTATAATTTTCCCAAATAAACCTTCTGCTCCCTTTTTCCTCTCTTCTTCTCTGGGACTCCTATGATTTGAATGTTATTACACTTTATAGAGTCTCTGAGTTCCCTAAGTCTACCTTTGTGATCCAATTTTTCCCTCTTCTTTTCAGTTTTATTATTTTCCATAATTTTATCTTCTACATCATTACTCATTCTTCTGCTTCTTCCATCCTGTGGTCATTATATTCAGTTGGTTTCACATCTTTAAATTTTTTTAATGTTTATCTATTTTTTGAGAGACAGAAACTGAGAATGAGCGGGGGGAGGAGCAGAGAGAGAGGGAGACACAGAATCCAAAGCAAGCTCCAGGCTTTGAGCTGTCAACACAAAGCTGACGTGGGGCTCGAACTCATGAACCACAAGATTATGACATGAGCTGAAGTCAGATGCTTAACAGACTGAGCCATCTTGACACCCCTGGTTTCACATCTAGGTTATAGCATTTTTTACTTCAACCTGACTAGTTCTTAGGTCTTTTATCTCTGCAGTAAGGGACTCTTTGATGTCTTCCATGCTTTTCTCAATCCCAGCTAGTATCTTTATGATCATTGTTTTAAATTCTGGTTCAGACATATTACTTATACCTGTTTTGATTAGCTCCCTGGCCATGACGTCTTCTTGTTCTTTTTGGGGGATAAATTCCTCTGACTTGGCATTTTGTCTAGGTCTCTGTCTTCTATATGATAGGCAAGCTGGTTACTGACAGCAATGGCTATATTAAGAGGTCCTGCTCCTCATAGTAATGGCTATATTAACAGGTCCTATACTGTCCAGGCCTTGCACTTCAGGAAGTGTTTCTGGTGTACACTGTGAGCACTCTGCTCCTGTTTTTTGGCCACTCATTCCCTGAGGTTGGTCCTCTTCAGATTTCTCATTGCCTGCAGTGGGGAGTGTTTGGACCTTGTCCACTGTATGGCAAGTTTTGGTCTGCTTGTTAAAAAGGGGCTAGATCCTATTTCCACTGGAGCTGAAGCTTTGCAGCACTCTATCTTCAGTAGACTAGGTGGGTATGGGGGGTTGTGCTGGTGTTCTGGGAAAGGGGCTCATTGCTGCTCTCTCAGCCACACTGGTCCTACTTCAGAGCACCTACAGAACATGGGGTGGGGGTGGGGGGGTGGAGCTTGGTGTAAGTGACTCGAGCCTCCAATGTGGACATGTGGGCACTGTGCTGCCCACTGAAGTCCATCTTTGCTGATGGGCAGGAATAAAAATGACATAAGCTGGCTCTCTAGTCCATGGAGAGGGGAGTTCATGTCTACTGCTCTTCAAGGAGCTTTTACAGAACAGGAAACAATCTCCTCTCATTTGTTCCAGACATCCCTCACATCCCTGCCTTCACTCTGTGTGTGAGTCATCTATCCACCCTGAGGCACAGTGTTCCTGTGTTTTATATCAGGCATGTTCTCTGGGTTTCAAGACTCCAAATTTTATGAACCCAGTTCAGCAAGACCCACACTGATCTTCTGGGGGAGGGTCTCACTGCACTGTATCTGTTGCTAGTTTGTCCCAAAAGTGCAGTCATACAAATGCACAGGGGCTTGGAGTTTAAGGTAAAGTGCAGCAAAAAGCTGACATTCAGGTTAGCTGCCCTCAACATGTGTCTCTGTTTCTATGCTTATGAATGGAGCAGTTCAATGACACCCCCCCGCACCTAGCTCTTCTGTCCCTGGAGAGGCAGTGCCCCCTCTCCTAAATGCACTCCAAGAAGGGGAACGGTCTCTCCCAGTGCAATCCCGGGGATCCTCAGACCACACTGTCCGCTCAAGGCCTCTGCCCTCCTTCTCCACAGGAGCATCTCTACGACCATCAGGCTCCACCCCAGCAATGTTGTAGACTTCTAAGACCAGAATTTCAGCTCTGCTGTTTATAAAAATTTGTGATAATCAGTCCCTCTTGCTTTCCCTATCAATGGTTTCCCTATCAATGGTTTTGGGGAAATGTTTTTCTTGTGAAGTACCCTGCTCTGCTCTCTCTCTCAATCTCTCTCTCTCTTTCTCTCTCCTCTCTCCCTTATCAGGCCCCCTCCCCTCCACAGCACTGGTGATTCTTTCCTCTCCCAAACCATGTCTCCGTACCTTCTACCTTCCACACAGTGTGGCTTTTTTCTCCCTCTAGTTGTGCAGTTTATTCTCAGTTTTCAGATCATTTCCCTGTGTATTCAGAATGGTCTGCAACTTATCTAGCTGTGTTTGAGGGATGAGGCAAGCATAGGTTCCTCCTACCACTCTGCCATCTTAACTTTCTTCTAGCCTGTGTTGTTTTAAATATGTTTTTTTCAGGCTTTTGAAGCAACTTCTGTATCTCCATTTCTATTAACATTTCAGTCTTTTAGGTACCTGAGGAATGTTTATTGAAAACTAAATTTTTATGATTTTATCATAATCTCTCAAACAATTTAAAAATTTCTCCAAGGAAGAACAGTAAATACCCTTCTTTCAAAATGTTTTGAAAACTATTTAAAAAAAATAACAACTATCCTTTTTGTTTTCTATTGATAAGTTGAGATGTTTATTGGACATAGAACTGCCTCAGCTGATCTGATCAGTCCTCCTTTTGTGGCACTTAGTTGCTGACCCAGTAGGAGGTGGATGCTTGTTCTGATTAATGTAACTATAGAGTCACTACTAACAGCAGCCATGCATTGCATTATAGAGCTCTCTAGATTGCAATATGTTGTCAAGATTTATATCTTCTAATGACTAGAACAACTTTAAGAAATAAAAAGAACAGCTATTATTTTCATTTTGCTTTCAAAGAAACTAGGACTCAGTAAAGTTATCTGAATTTATTTTGTAAACCACATGATCAGAAAAATAAAAAAAATGAAACAAAATAAAAGGCTGATACCTCATTAAGTTTCTTGCCCACACCACAGATGAATCTGCACACTCTCTACTTCATTGGGGAAATTTCCAAGCTGGCTGATTGGGTTAAATAAGTGGTCTAAGGCTATGAAACATTGTGTTTTTCCCTATGAAGTTCTAATTGATGTACTTAGTAGCTGCACTTCTGTCTTGACCTCATTATTACCATTTTCAATGAGGTACATTGATGAGCACTAATGAAATTAATACTTTTTTTTTCTGTTGAGAAAGAGGGTAGAAGCAAAACATAAAAAGTGTGAGTAGATGTTAAAAAAAATCTAGGTTAAATTTAGTATATCAGAGCTGGAGCAGCATCAGATTCCCATACTGTGTATGAATTTACCAGCTCCAAAAAGTGTGAAAAAGGCTTAGAAACTTCATAGATACCTCAATGCCCATGATCCACCCACTTTAGGGTGTGATTTGAAAAGCAAATGGTGTGTTGATGGCATTAAAAAAGGTATAAAAGACATTTTAATGACAGTGTAATCAAAGATTATACACCAGCTGTCACAACCAAGGCAACCATAGTAATTGGGGGTGACCAGAAGGCTTTCCAAAATAAGCTTCTTTTAAAGATTCATTTAAAACTGTCACCAAAGGACTGTTGACATTTTAATTTTTTCTTTAGATTTGGGAGTTGTTATTTTATTTCTTTTTATCTTTTCTTTGCAGAACAGTATAGCTGAATGTGTTATCAGTCTGCTCTATAGTGAATGATCAGAGAAGTAAAAAGGAAAATATATTTATATGATAACTACTTTCATTAAATTAAGGCAATTTTGAAGGCAGGCATTGAAATAATTGATTAATACATCAGTTTGCTTTAACTATCATGTAGAGATAGTTTATCCATGCATAATTTATATTTATATTATTATATTGGTTATTAACATTTCTTGATAATTCTATGATAATAATTCTATGATAATAATTCTATGATCAAAAAGCAATTGTTAATATCATTGTCATGTTTAATTGATAATGGGGCTTATTATTGTTGTATTATATCTTTCAAGAACTTTGTATAATAAATGATATGAATGTACCTCATTTATAAACAGGTTATCATTGCTTTCAGCATTTTTTAATCTTTTCTCTTAACTGTACTAAAATTATAGTATAACAATATTTCATTACATTAGTAAAGTACCTCGTATTTTACAAAATGTTCCATTTATGTTTTGCTTTTTTTTTCCTCTTTTTCCTCACAACAGCCCAATAGCATATACAGGATAGGGATTAGTAGCCACCTTTTACAGAGGTGGGAACTGAGAATTAGAAACACTGATTATTTAGATAACATAATGAAGAAAGAGCATATCTGAAACTTTGGGACATCTTTGCCAATGTGTGGTATTGTTAGTCTATTGTTTTAAGCTAACTAATCAGTGAAGAGTGGTATCTCCTTGTAGTTTTTTTTTTTTTTAATATGAAACTTATTGTCAAATTGGTTTCCATACAACACCCAGTGCTCATCCCAGCAGGTGCCCTCCTCGATACCCCTCACGTACCCTCCCCTCCCTCCCAACCCCTCATCAACCTTCAGTTTGTTCTCAGTTTTTAAGAGTCTCTTATGTTTTGGCTCCCTCCCTAACTTTTTTTTTCCTTCCTCTCCCCCATGGTCTTCGGTTAAGTTTCTCAGGATCCACATAGGAGTGAAAACATATGGTATCTGTCTTTCTCTGTATGACTTATTTCACTTAGCACAACACTCTCCAGTTCTATCCATGTTGCTACAAAAGGCCATATTTCATTCTTTCTCATTGCCAAGTAGTATTCCATTGTGTATATAAACCACATCTTCTTTATCCATTCATCAGTTGACAGACATTTAGGCTCATTCCATAATTTGGCTTTGTTGACAGTGCTGCTATAAACATTGGGATACAAGTGCCCCTATGCATCAGCACTTCTGTGTCCCTTGGGTAAATTCCTAGCAGTGCTACTGCTGGGTCATAGGGTAGATCTATTGTTAATTTTTTGAGGAACCTCCACACTGTTTTCCAGAGTGGCTGCACTAGTTTGCATTCCCACCAACAGTGCAAGAGGGTTCCCATTTCTCCACATCCTCACCAGCATCTATAGTCTCCTGATTTGTTCATTTTAGCCACTCTGACTGGCATGAGGTAGTATCTGAGTGTGGTTTTGATTTGTATTTCCCTGATGAGGAGCAATGTTGAGCATCTTTTCATGTACCTGTTGGCCATCCGGATATCTTCTTTAGAGAAGTGTCTATTCATGTTTTCTGCCCATTTCTTCACTGGGTTATTTGTTTTTCGGGTGTGGAGTTCTGTGAGTTCTTTATAGATTTTGGATATTTGTCTGATATGTCATTTGCAAATATCTTTTTTTTTTAATTTTTTTTTAACGTTTATTTATTTTTGAGACAGAGAGAGACAGAGCATGAACAGGGGAGGGGCAGAGAGAGAGGGAGACACAGAATCGGAAGCAGGCTCCAGGCTCTGAGCCATCAGCCCAGAGCCCGACGGGGGGCTCGAACTCACAGACCGTGAGATCGTGACCTGAGCCGAAGTCGGACGCTTAACCGACTGAGCCACCCAGGAGCCCCTGCAAACATCTTTAATTGCATTTTTCTAATAATTAATGATGTTGAGCATCTTTTCTGCTGCATACTTGCCATGAGTATATCTTTTTTGATGAAATGTATGTTCAAATCTTTTGCTTATTTTTTTAAATTGGGTTGCTTTCTTATTGAGTTTTGAGAGCTCTTCATATAATCTGCAAATAAATATTCCGTGGAGTATGTGATTTGCAAATATTTTCCTTTAGTCTGGAGCTTATATTTTCATTTTCTTTACACTATCTTTCAAATAGAAGTTCTTAATTTAATGCAATCCAATTTGTCAATTTATTACTTTATGCATTGTGCTTTTGGTATTGCATCTGATAAATATCTATCTAACCTAAGAATACAAAGATTTTCTGCGATACATTCCTCTACTATTTTTATAATTTTATATTTTATCTTTAAATCTGTGATCCATTTTGAATTAATCTCTATATAATGTGTGAGGTGTGGTTTGAGGTGTTTGTTTGTTTTGCATAGGGTGTTAAGTTATTTCAGCACCATTTGTTAGAAAGGATTATGCTTTTTTTTTTTCTCTCTCTGGTATGGTCTTGGTACCTCTGTCAAGATCAAACTAGTATGTTACTGTGGGTCCATTTCTGGGTTCTATTCCATTCATTTTATCTATGTATGTATCCTCCCACTAAAATCACAGTCTTAATTAGTGTAGTTTTATACAAAGTATTGAAATCAGATAAGGTGGATTCTTCAATTCTGTTCCTCTTTATCAAAAGTATTTTAGACATTCTGGCTGTTTTGACTTTCCATATAGTTTTAAAATCAGCTTATCATTATCTACAAAAACTATTGCTGGGGTTTTGACTAGGATGGGTCAATCTGAGAAGAGATGACTAACAATGTTGAGTGTTCAAATCCAGGGACACAGTACATTTTTCCAATTATTTAGGTATTCTTTGAGTTCTTCCACCTGTGTTTTATACAAATCCTGCAAATATTTTACCAGATTTATGCCTAAGTCAGTTTGCCTGCCTATCTTTTTACCTTTCTTCTTTCTTATCTTCCAATATTTTACATTTGAATTAAAGTCAGAGAGTTTCTTATGATAAAACTATCAGGAGGCTGATAGAGTCCATACTTCCAGACTGACTTAGTCTGAAAGAATGAAGCTGATTTTCAGAGAAAAACAAGAATGAAAGAGACAAGAAATACAGAACAGAGAGAGAGATTGAAAGAGTAAGTCTTGGAGGCACACAAACCTGTACTGTTTAGCTACAGTTTGATTTGGACTACTATAACTTATATAGAAAACAGCCATGGCCCAAATATTGGGCTCTTTACATTTTACTCTTTGTTGCTACATAAATGGCACTTGTTGCTGAACAATTTTATCACTTATTAGAACAATTAATGACCCCATGAAATTGCAAAGCAACAGTTTGTATGTGCTGTCTTTTTTGTTTTGCTTTTTGACTGTTTTTGGTTTTTTGTTTTTTGAATATGCTTTCTAAACAAGCAGCTGTCATTTATTTCCAAGTCAGAGTTAGGATACAATAAATACTATGAATCTTTCTGAGGCACTGAAGGTTAGGTAGTACCAAGTTACCAATTACCTCTGTGCTGGACCAATACCATCTACAAAAGAGAGTTCTGAATGGCGAATGCTGAAGAATCTAGTATGATTACTAAGTAAGTAAAGAAACTCCTCAACATTATTTATAGCCAGACATTTATAATTGTAAATATTATAAGCATTTTGTGATTATTTACTGCTCTCTAAATCACACCTTCTCCTTAACATCTAACCACACACTTGTTTCAAAGTTTAGTTGAGTCATAACCTGACTGGGACCTGAGTCCCAGGTTATGTTACACTACACACATCAACCTTACTTCAGATCCTAGATTTTTCTGTATCTTATATTGAAGGTGACCAGAAGTAGAAAAATTACTCAAGGAAGGCAAGTCTTACAAAATCCATTAGTTGAGTTCTGTTTATAATTTGTGTCATTAACAAGGAAGTTATTATTAAAAAACGCTGCTTAGGGGCGCCTGGGTGGCTCAGTCGGTTAAGCATCCGACTTCAGCTCAGGTCACGATCTCACGGTCCGTGAGTTCGAGCCCCGCGTCGGGCTCTGGGCTGATGGCTCAGAACCTGGACCCTGCTTCCGATTCTGTGTCTCCCTCTCTCTCTGCCCCTCCCCCGTTCATGCTCTGTCTCTCTCTGTCCCAAAAATAAATAAACGTTAAAAAAAAAAACAACAAAAAAAAACGCTGCTTATACTATGACTTTATCAATTTCCACAAAGCGTATTTTGGTTTCCAAATATCCAACAAAAGAGGATTATTTTTTAATGAAAAAATGTTATAATCATATAAATACTAGAGTCACTGCAAGTGATAAAACTGTAAATAAATTAGACATCATTATTCTTATTATACTACACAACAAGAAAAACATACCATTGCACAAAAATTATTCTTGCCAATTAAAAAAATATATATCTAATCAAACTGAGGATATAAATACCAGTTTATAGAAAACACAGCAGGGAGAGGAGGATGCTAAATGACACTACAAAGATGATACCAGTCAAATCCAGTACATGGAAAATTGTATGGTCCAAAGATCAACTTAACTTTTCTACCAATAAATAGGATGCAAAAATAAAGAGACACAATGTCTAAAAGATTAAAACTGACTTAAGAAAGATACTAACCAAATTCAAAGTGTCAGTCTTTTTGGATCTTGATTTGAACAAGACAATCATAAAATTACATGTTTGAATCAATTGGGGAAATAACAAACATTGTCCATTAAATAACACAAGGAGATTATTGTTAATTTTGTTTGGTCTGATTATATCATTGGAGTTATATTTTCTAAAAGCCCTTACTATTAAAAATGTACATTCAAGTATTTACAGATAAGATATTATATTTAAAATGTGGTTCATAATACTCTAACAATAAACAAACTAATAAAAAAACTTTTGGGAAGACAATAAATGAAGCAAGCATATACAAATGATGTTGCTAGTTGCCTATGCTAGGTATTGGGTACACATAGGCTTATACTATTTTCCCTCTGTTGTGTAATTTTGAAAATTTCTATAATAAAAAGCAAAGAAAAAGGAGTGTTTCAGTATAGTTATAACAGCATAGAAAAATGTTGGGATTAACCACGTAAGTAAATTAAGAACTAGATACCTCTGTCATTTATGGCTGTATTTGAGGAAAACATCAAGATTACCCAAGGAGTTGAATGATGTACACTTTGCATATAGATTTTAAAGGGAAAATAATGAAATGTATTTTTATTGACCCCTGGAGAAAAAAAAAGAAGATAGATAACCAAACAGCTTGTAAAGTATATATAAACCTATGTAAAATGTAATTTTATAAAACATTATACTTTATAAAATATGTATATTAATATGGGACTACATATACAAAATGTTAATGCTTATCCCTGATGGAATTGCTTTGTTTTTACCTTTTAGAACTTTTAATAATTAATTTATATAAATTATATAATTAGGACAAAAGTTTAAATTGTTTATCATTATGCTAGTTAATTATCCATTTTGACTGAAGTTGTTCTTTGGTAAAGCATGCAGTTCTTTGATTCATGGTCTTTAAAATGGCTTAGAAACGTTCTGACTGCTTTTCTCAAATTACTGGGGTAACATTCATAACTTTGTTCATAAAAATAAAATTTGTTCGAATTTATAATACTCTTTCTCCTTACATTGTGGCCTATGTTCATTTTGTTCCACCTTAATTCAGCTGAGGACAATTAAAAGCCTTCGATGTCTATGAATCCTGCAATTCGAATGTGACATTTTGAGTTTACATTGTAGTGGCTTTAAACTTGGGTTGGGAGTGCATTACTTGCATAAGCTTAAAGATCCTTGAATTGGGTAAATGTACAAGACAAAATGCACAAGAATGCATTTTTATTCCTTTTATTAGTTCTTCTGCATCAGAATATTGAATGAAATATTTTCAGTTGTCTCAGTTTTGGCTGAGGCCCATGAGTTTAAATCAAAGGGTATAAAGTGAACACACATTCTAGAAATTGCCAGGTCATTTGTGAGATTTTACTAACAGGGGACTGGAAAACTATACCTTGTCCCTCAGCACATGTAAAGGTATATAATGGGGTGGCTGGTAGAGGAAGATCAGAAAAGAGGATTTCTTTGCAGGAAGTTTCCTGATTGTTCTGCATTCCCTCCCTCTTCCCCTTACTACTTACAGACTGGAGGTGCTTTTCAAGAGGAGAGACCATTTTCTCCCATTGGCTGAATACTGGCTGAGATGCAGAAAACTTTGAGCCCCAATACAATGAACTTAAGAACAAAACATGATAAAAGTCTGATCTGTGTCTGATGTAGTTGTGGGGGTAGGGGATGGTTTGGATTGGTTCTTGACCCTCAGCTATAAACATCTCCAAAGAATAACATAGCTGTAGTTCCTTGAAGGCAGACCAGGTGGAAAGCACTGTGGGAGATGCTGGTTAAAATACCCTTGCAGTAAGCAATGGTAGATATTTCCTGCAGACTGAAGTGGGAATACTGGGAAGGAAATTAACCCAAGGAACGCCTAGAGCTACCAGTAGTTAGAGGAGGCAAGGAAGACCAAGGATTTCTAGAAAAGATCAGAAACTAAGAGACAGGCATAGAATGATTTCTCTTCAGAGCTTACAGAAGAAACCAACTTTCTGCCATCTTGATTTCAGACAATAGCTATCCAAACTGAAATGCCATTTGTTATGGAATCTCTAGGAAATTAGTATAGCTAGAGCACATAAAATTTGATATCTAGACAAAAACTATTTTGAGTAAAGATCTTACAATAGTTTAAGCAGCCCTCAAGACTGGCCCCTGACTGTCTCTGACCTCATCTTCTGCTTTCCTCTTATTCACTCTATTATTTCAGCTTCACTGCCTCCTTCCTGCTCCATGAATTCACCAAAAACTCCCCATTCTCAGTCCTTTGCACTTAACAAAAGCACTAAATGCCCTTTTCTTCTCCATTCCATTTCCTCCACCATCTTGCATAAATTGCTTTCAAAACCACTTATCATTTTACAAAATATATGTTTGTCTATTTTTATCATAATCTGTCATTATCAAATAGAATATGTTTCTTGAAGGCAAAACAGTATTTTTATATTCTTGGGACTCAGTAAATAAAGATAGTATGAATGAAGTATTTGTCAGATATCTCTGAGAACAATTTTTTTAAATAAAAAATGTAATGAGATATGTCAATGCATTTAATGACCTAGACAAAATTGATTATTTTATGGAAAGTAAAAATTCTAAAATTAGACAATAAAGAAAAATAACTCAAATTTTTGGAAATACTACTAAATAAATAGAAATGGCAAACTCCTCACTTCAAAATTTTAAGAAAGATACTCTCTGTCTTATATGTGATATCCAAAAAAGGGGAAAAAAAGGAAAGAAATAATAGATAAAATAGAGCTCATTCTATATATGATATGTAAAAATTATAAATGCATATAGGTATACTTAGTTTTAAATACATAAAGAAAATTTGAGAGATCCTCAATTGACTCTCACGTATTTGTCTTTTATTCTCTCACAGTCATTAAAGTTCAAGCCAACAAAAGTCAGAAAAAATTAGTATAGTGGGACAATACTGTCAATAGTTTGTTCTGGTAGGTATATATAATTATTATACCCAGTAGTTACAGAATACACCTTCTCTAGTAGCATATGCAGAACATTTAAGAACCTGACCACATATTAGATAATGAAACAAGTCTCAGCAAATTTAAAGGAAAAGATACTATAAATCATCTTCATGGACACACACAAAATTAAGTTAGAAATCATTCACAAAATAAGATAACTTAAAAAAAATTAATGTTTATTTACTTCTGAGAGAGAGAGACAGAGTGCGAGTGTGTGAGGGGCAGAGAGAGAGAGAGAGAGAGAGAGAAACACAGAATCTGAAACAGGCTCCAGGCTCTGAGCTGTCAGCACAGAGCCAGATGTGGGGCTTAAACTCATGAACCACGAAATCACGACCTGCAATGAAGTCAGATGCTCAACCTACTGAGTCACGCAGGTGCCCCCAACAAAGATAACTTTTGAAGAGCCAATATAGTTGTAATAAGAAATCACATTTTAAAAAAATATACTCTGGAGAAACAGAATTGTAGACCTTAGTGAGGAAGGTTTGGTGCTTTGTTGGTAACTCTGAGGAGACTATATGTGGCAGGAATCAGGACTTTGACTGGAGTCCTGCCATAGGTCACTTTTCTTATTAAATGTGGGCTTTCTGGTTACTTCATATTGCTGATCTGGTTGCCACCTCCTCCTTCTCTTCCCTTTCCTCCTGAGCTGGCCTGATACACCTCTCAATGCCATTTCTTCTTTGGCATTGTATGTGGAACAAGTGGTCTTTGGGAAAATATCATGAAGAGAGATTGAGGCACAGTCTTAACTATTGACCTGAATGCACAACTAGAGGGTTGTCTTTCTCCACTGCAACCCATAGAAAATCCTGTAAAAGCAACTGAGAATGCATCATATAATTTTGTGTTTTGTGATGTCCAGGTATATAAACCAATAAATTTCCTTATCATTGAGCCAATTCTCAAACTTGAGATAATACTGAAACTTCCTGTATTGTTCTCACCTCTAGTACTTTTTCATGTCTCTGCAAATTGATACACACACACACAAAACCCTACCTTTCTAAGACATTTATGTTATACCGCAAACATCATGGACAACTATTAGGCATGTTTACCATAAGTCTTGTAACAGGACTCTAAAAGACTTAATAATTTTGGAAATGTTTCAGTAACTATCTTAGAGATATCTTAGTAATCTGATTGTTTTTCTAATTTTTGTAATTATCTTCAAGGTCCTGTTGCAGTTATTCTTATAAGTATCTATATAAAATGGACATAAGTACTATAAGTCATTATGTATTCAATTGGAGTGTTATTAAATTATTTTGTCAAGCTCCAACAGAAGAAATGAACATGAGATTTTAAAAATTTTAGCTATGCTCAGTTAAACCAATGTAGAAACTTATAAGATGGTCAACGAGTTATGCAGCTAGAGTAGATTTCAGCAAAGCTCTGAAAACTCAGGGCCAGTCCTTGCATATGGCTTACTCCTATAAAGACACAGTTACCAAGCTAATGTCTCTGGTGTTTATAGAACATCAAAACCTCAAAGTTAAAAGAACAGTATTCTCCCATTTTCTAGTAAATGCAGTCTTCATACAATTCAATTACAAAGCTTTGTTATCGAAGCAAGTTTGAGAAAACTCTCATAAATAATTCTTTAAATAAGACAAATAATATATGTAAACTTGGTCAAGGAAGCCAGTCCATCAAGAACTATAACCTGTAAAATATTTTCTATATTCTAAATTCATAATGTATCTACACCATACAAGAAAAGTACTAAAAGGGGAAATTAAAATCCCATCTCACAGATTAACTATATTGCAACAATCCTTACAAATACATTAGCAAAATATATCCAATATTATATACAACTAAATTTATATATGTTAAGAATTATCTGTAGTTGGTCACATAGGCAAATAAGTATGTTAAGGCAACTATATATCATGACTACCATGTAAATGTTAGTTTGCTCCACACAATGGAGCAAAAGGACTGGTTTGTTTTTGTGAGCTGTAAGGTTTCCTACCTTATGAAAAGCCACTGAGCCTTTGTCCTGCATCCTAAATTGTGACACAACCCACTGCAATCTTAGAATCATGGGCCCCTCACATCATGTTGTGGGGACTTGGAAGCAAGGGAAACAGCACAATTATGCTTATATCCATACTGCTTCCTCTGCCTAGAGAAATGAAGTCCTTTTTTGTTGACTCAAGAATATCCTGTCATCTACCATCATCCTGAATCAGTAACAGGGAAGTGGAATAAAAGCTGATATTCTCTGAATAATCTTTATAATATAATTACATAAATACCATATTATGTAATGAACTACATACAAATGTGTATGTGTATATATAATCATGTCAATAATTATTAAAAACTATTTAATAGTATTCAATAGTTATACATGACTTAATATTTTAGCAAGAAAGGAACTTCCTCAACATGATAAATCCTATCTACAACATCTATATATTATGCACCATTTGTAACTATGCATAAGAAGACTCCTGATTGAAATCAGAAACAAGTCAAGTATGCCTGCTACCAGTAATTTACTTACATTAAAGTGGAGATCTTAGTATATTTGGATATATAAAAATAAAATTCCATCTTTAACTCATGCTACATACAAAAATGTATCTTAGAAGTATATTATTTATATCAATTCCAGGATTTGTAGACCTAAATATGACAAGTAAAACTAAAAATATTTGGAAGAAGAAGACTACATGATATAAAGATTTCTTAAAGCCTGGAAAATCATTATAAAACTTCAAGAAGAAACTTCCAGTTTCCAGTTCCCCCTGTTAGGAGCTTAGAAGTCCCCCCTATGTTGTAACAACAAATAAAAAGCTGAATAGACTGAAAAAGCAACAACTCTTCTTGGATTCCTAAGACACGGGGTAGACCCTAAGACACGGGGCAGAAGACACGGGGTAAACAACTGTCCCTAAGTTTGGAGGGTCAGACAGACAAAATCAACACAGAGAGTCATGGCTTACCTGAACAGAGAGACTCGCCAGTAGAAATCACCATAGGAACTGGTGCAGAGTAAGAAAACCTGAACTATAACTGACAAACTGCTGGAGGTTCAGTGTGGACAACTCTTAGAGTTAAAAACTCCAGGGGGACTAAGTCATATGGAATCCCTTACAGTTTAGGAGATTTACCCCCAGGAGATCCACCAGATTTTCACAGTAAATATCAGAAAAGAATCGAAGCTGACTTCTTTGGTAGGGAAAGGGGAAAAGGAACCATTTTGAAACACAGCAGAACATTCTATCCTTAACAAGGCTTGCCCTCAGGAGAAACAAGTTAACTAGAACCTAACAGGCTGGGATATTATCAGAGCCTAACTGACCTGGAGAAAGGAAATACCCAACTCAAGCTGTAATCATCCTGTCCCACTTAAAAGAAGAGAGAAAACAACAACAACAACAAACCTGAGAAACATTTGTGAAGTTCACAGTCCAAAGGCATAGGATCACAAAAAACTGAGACTTAACCCTAGGGCTATAGAAGGCTTTCCTTCTCCCCCACGCTGCACTACCACATTACTAAAGGCCTTTTTACAGCAGTTGCTTTCCCTAGTACATCATGACCTGCTATCAAGAAAAAAATTGCAAAGCCTACCAAAAGAAAAAATAATCATAATAAAATGAAGAGACAAAGCAATCATTAGAATCACAAATAGGAGTAAGTTGGAATTATCAAACTGGGAATTTAAAACAACAATGATTAGGGGCACCTGGGTGGCTCAGATGGTTAAGCATTTCACTTAGGCTCAGGTCATGATCTCACAGTTTGTGGTTTCCAGACTGCATCATACTCTGTGCTGACAGGTCAGAGCCGGGAGCCCACTTAAGATTCTGTGTCTCCCTCTCTCTGCCCCTCCTCTGCTCGCACCTTGTGTCTCTGTCTCTCTCAAAAATAAACTTAAAAAATTTTTAAAACAACAATGATTAATATGCAAAAAGCTCTAATGGATAAGTAGGACACAAGAAAAGATGAGTAATATATGCAGAGAGATAGAAGCTCTAAGAAAAAAAGGCTAGAAATAAAAAATGTAATAAAAAATTGAAAAATGCTTCTGATGGGCTTATTAGTAGGCTGGACACAGATGAGGAAAGAATCTATGAGCTATAGGATATATCAATAAAATACTCAAAAACTGAAAAGCAAAGAGGACAAAGATGAAAACAAGCCAGAACAGATTGTATAAAGACTGTGGGACAACTACAAAAAATGTAACATGTATAATGGGAACACCAGAAGACAAACGAAGAGAAAAAGGGGCAAAGAAATACTGAAACGATGACTGAGAATCCCCCAAATTAATTTTGGACACCAAAATACAGATCCAGAAAATCTAAAGAACACCCAACAGGATAAATGCAAAAGACAAAACTGATACAAAAACAACTAAAAACAAACAAAAAATCTCTACACCTAGGCATATTATCTTTAAACTACAGAAAATCAAACCTAAAGAAAAAAAAATTCTGAAAGAGCCAGCGTGAAAAAACACCTTAATTACAGAGGAACAAAGAATAATATCTGACTTCCTCTCAGAAACTATATAAGCAAAAGTAGGCCAGGATGAACTTATTAAAATTTTGAGAGAAAAATAATACCAACCTAGAAGTCTTTACATTTCAAAATTTTTGTTCAAAAGGAGAAATAAAGTCTTTTTCACATAAACAAAAATTAAGGAAATTTGTTGTAAGTAGATATGCCTTGCAAGATATGTAAAAATAAGTTGTTTAAACTAAAGGAAATTAATGTAGATAGATGATAGATGATAGATTACTATGTATGGTTATATATAAGTGAAATGAATGACAGCCATGATACAAGGGACAGAAGGGAGTAACTAGCATTATTTTGTTATTATGAGGTACTCATACTACCTGTAAAGTAGTATAATGTTATTTGAAAGTAGACTTGGGTTAGTTGTAAATGTTTATTGCAAACTCTAGTGGTGCCACTGAAAACGTTTTTTAAAAATGTGTAACTGATATGCTAAGAAAGGAGAGAAAGTAGAATCATAGAAAATGCTCGAGTAAAACTACAAAAGGCAGAAAAAAGTGAAAGACAAAAATAGGAATAAAGAACAAGAACAACAAGTAGAAAATAGTAATGGGTATGGTAGATACTAATCTAAATATGTAAATTATCATTTTGAGTATCAGTGGTATAAATGTCCCAATTAAAACAGAAAATGTCCCAATTAAAACATAAAAACATAAAACTTTTTATGTGTGTGTGTGTGTGTGACATCTCTTTTATCAATTAACCACATCTTCTTTATCCATTCATCAATTGATGGACACTTGGGCTGTTTCCATAATTTAGCTATTGTAGATAATGCTACTATAAACATAGGGGTGCATGTATACCTTTGAATTAGTATTTTTGTATTTTGGGGGTAAATACCAAATAGTGCAATCCTGGATAGTAGCTTAGACCTATTTTTACTTTTTTTGAGGAAACTGCATAATGTTTTCCACAGTGGCTGCACAGTTCACATTCCTAACAACAGCGCAAGAGGGTTCCCTTTTTCCCATATACTCACCAACACCTGCTGTTTCCTGTGTTGTTGATTTTAGCCATTCTGACAGGTGTCAGGTGATATCTCATTGTAGTTTTGACTTGTATCTCCATGATGATCAGTAGTGTTGATGATTTTTCCATGGTTCTGTTGGCCATTTGTATGTCTTCTTTGGAAAAATGTCTATTCATATCTTCTGCCCATTTTTAATTGGAGTATTCATTTTTGGGTATTGAGTTTGATAAGTTCTTTATATATTTTGTATACTAAACTTTATCAGATGTAATTTGCAACTACCACCTCCCATTCTATAGGTTGCCTTCTAGTTTTGTTGATTGTTTCCGTCACTGTGCAGAAGATTTTTATCTTGATGAATTCCCAATAGTTTATTTTTGCTTTTGTTTCTCTTGCCTCTGGAGATGTATCTAGAAAGAGGTTGATGTGGCTGATGTCAAAGAGATTGCTTCCTGTGTTCTCTAGGATTTTTATGGTTTCAAGTCTCACATTTAGATCCTCAATCCATTTTAAATTTACTTTTGTGTATGGTGGAAGAAAAATCGTCCAGTTTCATTCTTTTGCATGTTGTTGTCCAGTTTTCCCAATATCATATTTTGAAGAGACTGCCTTTTTTCCATTGGATATTCCTTCCTGCTTTGTCAAAGTTTAATTCGTACCATTTCCAATGAAATGGACTGACTTAGACAGCATTATACTAAGCGAAATAAGTCAGTTAGAGAAAGACAAATACCATATGATTTCACTCATATGTGGAATTTAGGAAAAAAACAAATGAGCAAAGGGTTAAAAAAATAACAAAAAAAGAGAGAGATTGAGAGGGAGGCAAACCAAGAAACAGACTCTGAACTATAGAGAACTGATGGTTATGGGGCGGGGGTGAGGCTGGGATGAATAGATAAATGGGGATTAAGGAATGCACTTGTTATGATGAGCACTGGGTGTTGTATGGAAGTGTTGAATCACTATATTGTACACCTGAAACTAATATTATTACACTGTATGTTAACTAAATGGAATTTATATAAAATCTTTAAAACAAGGAACGTTATTAGAGATAAAGAAGGGCATTACATAACGATAAAGGAGTTAATTCTCCAAGAAGACATAGCAATTCTTAATGCATATATACCTATCAACATAGTGTCAAATTACATGAGGCAAAAACTGATAGAACTACACAAAGAAATAGATGAATCCACTATGATAGTTGGAGATTTCAACACCCCTCTCTCAGAAATGGACAGATCCTGCAGGCAGAAACATCGCTGAACTCAGTAATACCATCAATCAACTGGATATAATGGACATCTTTAGACTACTTCATCCAACAACAGCAGAATACACATTTTTCTCAAGCTCACATGCAACATTTACCAAGATCGACCATAATCTGGGAGATAAAACACACCTTAACAAATTAAAAGAAAAAAAAAGAAACCATATGTCTACTCTTAGACTATAGTAGAACTAAACTAGAAATCAATGACAGAAAGATAACTGGAAATTCCCAAAATACTTGGAGATTAAATAACATACTTCTAAATAACACGAGTCAAAGAAATAAGTCAAAAGAAAATTTGAAATGTTTAACTAAATGAAAAGGTAAACATAACTTAATCAAAATGTGTGGGATGTGGAGAAAGCAGTGCTTACAAGGAAATGTATGACATTGAGTGCATATATTAGAAAAGAAGAAAAATGTCATCTATAATGTAAGCTTCCATTTTAGGAAACTACAAAAAGAAGAGAAAATTAAATCTTAAGTATGAAGAAGAAAAGAAATAAGAATTAAAACAGAAATCAATGTAATTCAAAATAAGAACTCAATAGAGAAAATCAATGACACCAAAGCTGTTTTTTTGAAAAAAAAAATCTATAAAATCAATAAACTGTTAGACAGGCTAACTAAGACAAAAAGAGAGAGGGAACAAATTACCAATGTCAGAAATGCAAAAGGGGTTACCATGACAAGTGCTTGTTAATTATATTTAATAAACTGGAAAAATGTAAAAATCTTAAAGTTTAATACCAATGAGTTTGATTGCATGAAAATAAAGTAAATTTTATTAAAATAAAATTGAAGAACTAGTAAACCTCTGGGTAGGTATATTTTTTCTCCTTTAAATTCTTGAACAAATGTATGATTATTTAAAGGAAAGAAAAATTAAAATATCATCTGAAGTGTTTCAACATATATAGGTATGTATCTATGAAAAGACAAAAGAAAATGAAGGCAAAAAAAGGACATAATGGTGGTAAGTTTCCTTAAGGAGGTAAACTATTATTTCTAATTAATTTCACAATCTAATTAATAAATAACAAATATATAAAAATTTTACTTAATAATATATACTGCAATCACTGAAACAAAATACATGAACACCACCTGCACACGTAGAAAACCTAGAATATAGTGATGTCATGAGGGTAAAAAGGAAGAAATGGAAAAACATATAGCAACAAACACTAATCACAAGAAAGCTATACTGACTAAAATGTATGTATATAAATGCTGACTAAAGTTTGAGAAGCACTGATCTAGGCAAACAGAGAAGTAAAACGTTTAAGGCATCGTTATCACTTACTTAAATTACTGTCAAAATAGCCAGTTACATCCATCCTTGCCCTGTTACAATCAATACTATAAAGAACAGGTAGAATATTGTTTTTTAAAAATTATATTAGATAGTTACACATCTGCACAAAACCCTTTATGACTCTGTATTGCCACTGCAATACAAATTCAATGTCTTTTACACTTGCAGAACTTTTTTTCAGTCTATAGAGCTGCTTGCCTCATCTTGAACCATTCTTGCTTCTTTGAGGCTCCAACATTCTGGGTTTGTTTGGTTCCTTCCAGTACGGAGCTCTAGAATTTCATTGCTTTCATCCACCAATATTAAGACATAGTTGTCTCTGAACAGCTGCCATCCCCCTTCATTCCTGTTTTGCCTTGCTAACTCCAACTTCCACTTCAATTTCACCTTAAAATTAACTACCTTAGGGAGACCTATGCTGGTCTTTAAAACTCTATAATTGTACTCTCTGGTAGGTAATTACCACACACAGCCAATACTTGAGTGCCTAACTCCTTGAGGGAAGAGAATATAAATTATATGGAATTCTTCTGCATGAGAGATCTCTGTATTCTCCCTCATTAATGAATAAATCAATAAGTATATTATTGTATTTGTTTCTGTGTGGACTGAAGTAAATGTGGACATCCATTTTACACTTTGATGATAACAATGGTACTTTATTGTGCCATTCATATTGTTCTAGCTTTGGCCATTTGGCGCTCTTTCATTTGGCTTCTGTGTTCCTTTAACATAAGCCCATCATTGTGTGTGTGTGCGCATGTGTGTGCGCATGTGCGTGCAGGCATGCACAACTGCAAGTATAACAGAGGGAGGGAGCTGGGAACTTCCTTAATTTTTAGATTTGGGAACATACTATAACATACACTGAGGTCATCTTGTATATACTCTGCCCCGGTCCTAAAATCAGCCATTTGTCCAAGGATCCCTTGTTCTCCTGAAGAATAGTATTAGTAACCAAAATCGGGGTGCTAAGTGTACTTGCTGCTACTGGATATCATTGCTTCTAGACCCTCAGCAAGGAAATATATATGCACATACTAACCTATGTATATTTGTATATCTATACATATTTCTACATGCCATCATCCATATCTGCATTAAGGTAAAAATGAATTCATGCTGATATCTCCAATATCAGCCCATTATACATGGATCATTTGAACCTCCTCCCTTGCTTATATGCAACTCCCCACTCCAACAGGTGATAAACTTGGTTTCATTTACTTAATTGTTCAATTCCTATATACATGTATAGTGTTTTCACAATTGTTAATCTTTACTCATATGGGAATCAACTTTGTTACTTATAGTACAGTGCTTATGTACAGTTTCTTTTGCATTTAGTCTTAAAGACTCCACCTATTTCCAGAGTTACTGTTTCCAGAGTTGGCACATTTCATCCCACTCCCTCTTACTTTTAAAACAGGAGTTATTTGGGACACACCTGGGTGGTTCAGTTGGTCAAGGATCTGACTCTTGATTTCAGCTCAGGTCATGATCTCATGGTCCATGAGTTTGAGCTTCACATCAGGCTCTACACTGACAGCGTGGAGTCTCCCTCCCTCTCTGCCCCTCCCCTGCTCACACTCTCTCTCTCTCAAAAATAAAATAAAGAAACATTAAAAAAATGGGTTATTTGCTTAACAAAGGATGATGCCTCAAATTTATTCTTAATTATCTCTATCCAAACTTAAATAAGGATTTGTAATGGAATTGTGAATATATTCAAAGTATTAATACTATTTGGTTTTTATACAAGTTTTACTTTTGGCTAGGAACTTGAGGCTGGATAGACTGGCTTCCCAAAAATCACAATTGGAATTAAAAGGCCTTTTTAAATTCAAAGATATATACACAGATCACTTAAACATCCCCAAATGGATTCATACCAAAAATATTGTAACCCACTATTTTGAAAACAGTAGGCACTTTGTAAGCAATTTATAAAAAAGTCAAATGGCATTTACTTTTTTGCTGAAACTACCTGAGAACATATAGCCAATGAAATAATTCTTTAATATAATTGCAAAAGTGGGGATAACTAATATTTCCTTACTTTCAGATATAGCAAACAACTTGTAAAGAAAAAATAAACAAATTCCCTACTTGATTAAAAGGTTTTGTTTATAACATAAATAAACAATATGTATACAAGTGTTCTATATTACCTTTTTGTTTTTATTGTACTATTTTATTTTATTTCATTTATTTTAACATGATGCAGAGATTTATGTTGGAGAAAGATAGATGTGCTAACATATAACTCTATCTCACTTTTCCACCTTCATGTTTACCCTACATAATTACACAAATATTTGTATAAAAAGAAATAACAAGCAGAGCATTTCATATTAACATTAAAAGAGGTAGAATATTTTGGGGGGATAAAGTGATCAAATTTATCCCCAAATGACACTTTATATAATTTAAAATCAGCTTCCAAATCTTGTCAAGCATCTACATATAAAAAACAGGGGTAATACTCCTGACTATATGGACATTTTATGAGGATTAGTAAATAATGCCCGCAAAGTTTTTTCCATTGTCTAGATTTCAGCATTAATCACATACAAAATATCATTATTGAAAGCTATACAGAGACTCTTCAGATAGGGCAGAGATAGATTTTTTTAAAAGACAATGTTATATTATGTTCTGGATTATTACTTAATCCTGCCTATCTCTACTAAATATAATTTTGAGAGGCTGGATGCTGTAACTACTTACTAATTTGACTTCTGGACACCATATACTAAATGTGCTGTAATAATAGGCATTAAACTAGAGGCACATAACAGAAAAACTTACAAAGATTTGATAATATCTTTGAATTGGTAATTCCATGTTTAAGCAGACCTTGCTAATGTTTTCTTAAAAGAAAATCCTATAGAGCATATTCTTTCTCCCATACAAATTGTATACTTTATTATGCAGACAGCTCAAAAACAAAACAAAACAAAACATTTGACTTCATAGTTCAACATCTTCATTAGGTTATGGTTAACTGCAATTTTTGTCTTTATGTCCCAGCAGTGGCCTCCTGTTCTAAGCCGAGTCAATAGTAGATGCGTAATAATTTTTAAAATCTATACATGTGTAAGAAAGAAATCTTAAATACTGGTACAAAATTCTGCAGACATCTGATGAGGAAGCATATCTATTTGCTCAATCTTTAGATGGCTACTGTGTGTTAGCTATGAAAGATAAGATCATTAAAACAGTAATTAGAAGCTGCTAGGCATACGCATATCATCTGTTTAAGTCAGGAACAGTATCACATGCTGTGTAGAGCAGTACATAGGTATAATTTGTTTAGCCTTTCCCTCAAACAGCCCACTGGCACCTACCACATGCAGGTTTTAGTTTAGATGCACTAATTGTCTGATCCATTATATTGAAATTCATAGTCTTATTTGAAGAACTGATGAGAAATCATTATTTAAGGGATATCAAAGTGATGGTAATTGTGTAAAATAATCATTAGAGTCCATGTTTTGACAAGCATATCCTTTTCATCATTATTAACATCTATTTACTTCCTTGGGTTTATTTTTCTTTGTCAGTAGATATGTTAATTTTATTCAAGGAGGAAACTAAATCCTATGTCCAAGGTTTTTCCAAATTTCAAATTCAGTACTATTGATGTGTCTTTGTAGCTTTACTGTGATATTTTTAAAGAATGTGAGCAGAATATTAAAATAGGCCTTTAATGTCTGTGGCTTTTAATTTTAAATTGGGATCTGGTGTCCTATTTTTAAAAGTTTGGTGGTGTGATGGTATTCTACACAGGAAATGGATTAAGTGGCAAAATAATTTCTGAAATATCATATTAGAAACAGTAACAATAAGATATATGAGGAAAGTAGCATGGTCAAAATCATCAAACTCAAGAACCCACATGAAATTGTGTGGGTATACTGCAAAAGAAATGAATACCTTCATTGTAATTTTCACCACCAGAGTTAAATATTTATTAAGAGCCTACATTTGTATAGAAATAACAAGAAAGTCCAGGAATATTCATATTTTGATATGGTAAATCAATTATTTTGACCATATCATATTCTAGTAGTTTCTAAAATTGATCATAGCCAAAATGATCAATTATAAAAATGATTTAAAAATACCCATTTTATGAGACCCACTTTCCTGTATCACTTACACAAACCTAGATACAAAGCCAAGACATAGCCAAAATTGTATATACTTAAAAATAAGTAACATAGAAGTGAGAAAATACATTATGAAGTGATAGAGTTCTTTTTTCCCCCCATGTTTATTTATTTATTTTGAGAAAGAGAGACAGCAAGCACAAGCAGTGGAGGGGCCGAGGGAGAGGAGAGGGAGAGAGAGAATCCCAAGTAGGCTCTATGCTAGAGCTCAACACAGGGCTCAGTCTCACAAACTGTGAGATCATTACCTGAGCAGAAATCAAGAGTCAGATGCTTAACCAACGGCATCACCCAGGCATCCCAAAGTGATAGAACTCCTAAGATAATAATAAAGGAGATAAAAATAATAATCTAAAAGCTGAAATGATCAATTCCACATTCCTATCCAATATTGTATATTCACTAGAGTAAAAGCATGAAGGTACTGTGAGCAGAAGACCATGAGGAAGATGGAGGGATTTTTTAAAATGAGGCTAATGATAACATGTTCAAGTGACCTTTCTTCAATAAATTATTCTCACCATTCCATCCTTGAAAACTAGTATAATTTTGGCCTGAACCTTGGCATGCAGTTTATATTTCCATAAATGCTCAGATTCATATGCTGGAGCTGAATGAATAGTATATACAGAGGAACTCACTTACTCAGTGACGTACAGAGATTTCAGGCCAGATTTCTTTCAGGCTAAGGAATTAATCTTAATTCCTTGGTATCTACTTACCTCCAAAGAAATTAGATTCTACGAAATTCAAGTGATCTGGAGTCAGAGGACAAAGAGACTAGATACACTTTAATGATAATAGAGATAATTTACATACTCTCTCTAAAATTCAGTTTCCCTATTTGCAGAATGAGGGCAGGAAGAGTAATTTTCTCATCAAGTTGAGGTGGGGCTCAAATTTTAAAAATTAGTATGTGAAAATGTTTGATAAACTATTAAGTGAAATATAGCTGATATTTCCTTTTTGCATTTAATAACATGAACTGAAAACTTTCAGTTTTGGACAACAAAACTGATTGCCATTTTAAAAAGGCCTAAGTTACTAAGGACTCCTCTAAATGAATTTGGTGTGGGTGTGGTGGTAGGGGGAGAACACTGAATACATTTCCATATGGGTTTTTTTCCCAATGTTTTTATTTATTCTTAACAGACACGGAGAGACAGAGCACAAGTGAGAGAGGAGTGGAAAGTAAGGGAGACACAGAGTCTGAAGCAGGCTCCAGGCTCTGAGGTGTCAGCACAGAGCCGGACATGGGGCTCGAACTCACAAACCATAAGATTGACCTCAGCCAAAGGTGGACGCTTAACTGACTGAGCCACCCACGTGCCCCGATTTCCGTATTGTTGTTATTAAAGAAAGAAAGGGTTAAGGCCATCTCTCCCCGAGTTCTCCAGTTCTTCCTGAAGATATTACATATTGACAAAAATTTAGAGCTCTCAAGGATACACCAAAATAAATGCTCTCAATATAGTAGATTCTAACTTTGGTTTTCAGTTTCTACCTTCCCCACGCAGGAGTGCTTTATGGGGAGTCCACATTTAGTTAGTGGCATGTTTTCCATGCACTGGCTCTCTCCATTAATAATTCCTCTGCTCCAGCTAAATCAATGTCCTTGCATGAGGCCAGTACATAAAGGAATACTTTTTTATAAATACCAATCATGTATTGATAATTTAAATGTATATATCTTTCTTTGGCCACATTTGATAAGAGCTGATGTTATTATTAGAAAAATAGGTTAACTTTTTTCCTCTTAATGAAATTCAGAAGTTGAGTCTTTTTCTCTTAACCCCATATCAATACTGATAATAATAATAATAAAGATGTCCCAATAATCTGCCAAAAAGAGTCCTCAGCCAGCAAGTAATAACTTAATTTCTGTATAGCTCAGGGGGGGTTGCAAAGGGAGTATGAGAAGTTCATTATTATCCAGCAGAAAAAAAGGGAGCATGCTAAGAAGAAAGCAGCATCTTTCCTACTGGGATTTCTCTTGGACTACATGATTTGCATGAAGGGCGCCACATCAAACACAGTGGGTGCCCTTTTTCAAATATTAATGTGAAGCTTGTTTTAAGTTCTCTCTTGACTTTGTGCCACCTTGTATCAAAGGAACTTAAAAGTAGGACTTGAGGGTGGGGGAGACTTTTCCAACTGTTTTAACACTTAGTGGAATTCTTTCTGCATTTGATCAGCGTGCCTCAAATTCGTAATAATTTGACATATATGCACATTTTTCTAGGATGCCTATTTTCATGATGATTCTTTTTATGTTTTGTGTCTGTGTGGATTGTTTAAATATTCTAAACCGAAAGGATTTAAGAGATTGATAAGTAAATGGCACACGGAAGCAATAAACACAGACATTGATAGTTACTTGAATTTATTGTGGAGGGAGGATTGCTAGTTGCTGTTATTTTAAATGAGAATTTTCAGCTATTTAAATAGAAGCTTTTAATCTCCTTCCTCTGGCATGATTAAAACAAATCAAATTTGGGGTCTAGTATGGAGATGAGTCTGTCTGGGTGCAGATGTGCATAAAATAGTGTATGGGTCATGGAATGAGATTGTTAAATTGATCCACTGTGAGTAAATCTAGATTTGTCTCTGTGTCTATGTGGGTCAAATAGTAATTTGATCTTGCTATTGCTTGTTAAATAATTTAGTACTGCAGCAGGATAGTTCACGTTCAGACATGTTTTTGATTATTAATTTCAAGAATTAAAATTTGAAATATTTATAGCTTGATGTCAATTTATGCATATTTCTTAAAACACAAGATTGATAGAAGATTTAAATTAGAAAAATACATCTTAAAATTTAAAATCTATGTAAGAGACTGGTTAGATTAAGAGCAAGATAATTTTATAAAATAATTTCATTAATATTGAATGACATATTATTGACTATATGTTTTCAGATGTTCTCCACAATAAGATGTTATCCCTCCTATTTTGTTCTGCTTTCTTCCTTCACTTTCCTCTAAAGTTGCATTAGCAGAAAAATATCATCAGTGTATCTGTCTATACTATAAATAGGCTTATTTCTTCAATATGTGACATATTGCTAGGACAAATAAAACACAAATGGTAAATACAGCTGGTTTTAGTTTTTATTCAGTAATAATAGACAACCATTGGAAAACATTGTAGGGATTTTGACAGTGACCGCTAGAAATAAAGAATTTTACTTCACTCAGTACTGTAGAGGACTATGCAAAGAATATTTCATGTTATAATGTGAATGCTCACGTCCCCTTCATAATCCATCTGTTGAAATCTTGCCCCCACCTCCATGTGATGGTATTAGGAGGTGAGATCTTTGGGGGGTAATTAGGATTAGATGAGATTGAAAAGTGGGGCCTCATGAATGGAATCAGTGCTCTTATGAGTCATGACAGCTTGCTTCCTCTCTCTACTCTCTGCCATGTGAGGATACAAAGAGCAGTCATCAGTCTGCAACGGGGAAGAGAACCCTCACCAGAACTCAACCATAGTGATACCCTGATCTTGAACTTCCAGCCTCCATAACCATGACAAATGAATTTCTCTTATTTATAAGCCACCCAGCCTAGGATATTTTGTTACAGCAGCCTGAACAGACTAAGATGCCTTTTTTGAAGAGTGTGCTTTAAAAATGAAACTGTGTGCGATGGACTGAATGATGCCCCCTGCCCTTCCATCCAGATTGGAGGCCTAACTAGAAATATGACATTGTTTGGAGATGGGGTCTTTGGGAGGTGATTTAATTTAGTTTAATTAATTTAGATCGATGCCTTTATAAGAGAAGAGAATTTAGATCAATGCTACCAAAGAGCCTGCTCTGTCTCTACCATGTGAGGACACAAAGAAGGTGGCCATCTACAATCCAGAAAGAGAGTTCTTACTAGAACTGGAACTCTGATCTCAGATTTCCAGCCTCTAGAACTGTGAGAAAAAAAAAAGTTTGATGTTTAAGCCACCTACTTTATGGTGTTTTGTTATGGCAGCCCAAGCTGATTAATATAGTGTTTACACATCTACCTACAAGGGATAAAACTATATTGACTAGCAAAGTATTTTGCTATATATTTTTGGCATTAAATATTTGACATGAGTTTTACAAAAAACATTTGTTAAAAAGTATTAGTCTTTCATGTGTCTATAACAGCAGAGAGATTCTTAATGTACTATCATTATTTCCTCTATAATTTACTTCTCTGTGTTTATACATTCTTAACTACATAATGCATTACACGTGTAATACTAGAAAGAAATATGTACTCTCTTTGCAAAGAATGTATTTATTTCTCAATTTCTACCTTTAGTATATTGATTTTTGTTAAACTATCTCACGGTAATAGGTAATACAATGTAATGTAATAGGTGTTACAAACAAAACAATATATGTAACAATACACTGTTATCAAGCATAATTTAAAAGCCACGAACACACTACCAAACATAAAAGTTTTAACATCGCCAATTCCTTCCATCTAGACATGTGCTCTCTGGTCATTCCCTGGTGTTTTCCCATACTCACAGAGGAAAACACTGTCTTGGATTTTGGCTTCACCATTCCTTGTTTTCAGAAATAGAACATTACCGTAGAAGTTATTTCAACCAAAACAATATGCTGTACATTTTTGCTTGTTTCTGTGCTTTATGAAAATGTCATGCCACTTGATTTGCTTATGATAGGCAGACAAGGTCTATATACTAATCCCTAGAATGTATGACTATGTTACCTTACATGGCAAAAGGAATTTTCCAGATATGATTAATTTAAGGATCTTGAGATGGAGAGATTATCCCGAAATAGCCAATGGACATAATGTAAACCCAAGGGTATTTATAAATGAAAGTGGGAGGTAGAGGAGGCAGAGTCTGAGAAGGAGATGTGATGACAGAATCAGAGGTTGGACTGATGCAAAAACCGGCTTGGAAGGTGGAAAAAGACTCCAAGCCACAGAATGTGGCAGCTTCTGGAAACTAGAAAGGACAAGGCAATGCATGTTCTCTTAGAGCCTCTACAAGGAATTCAGCCTTGCTGACTCTTTGATTTTAGCCCAGCTTCACACGGTTTGGACTTCTGTTCTCCAGGACTGTAAGATAATTAATTTGTGTTGTTTTAAGCCACTAGTTTTATGATAATTTATTACTGCAACAATAAAAAACTAAGAAAAGTTTTTGGTTTTCGGTTTTGTTTTCACCATTGAGACAAATGTTGTTAGGAATATTAAGAACACCTTGTATCTGATGCATGGTGCAAATTTTCAAAATTTCTGTAGGTTATAATAACTACAACTGGAATTTCTGGTTGTGTTTTTCAAATTTTTAATTTTATAGAAAATGGAAAATTGTTATCTGAAGTGTTTGTACCATTTTTTTCTCTCAAGTCCCAATGATCCTGGCATATGCTATTAACTTTGTAGAGGTTATTTTTATATTATGAGTATTATTTCTTCAGTGGGGTTTTTTTTTGTGTGTGAAAATATCTTTTCTCAATTTGTGGGTTATAGCTTCACACATTTTATAGTGCCTTTTGTTGTACAATGTATTCTATTTTAATGTATTCAACTGGATATCTTTTTTCTATTTTAAATACAACTTCTCATTTTATTTTTCAAATGAACAGTACATTACCCTGTGTCATTTATAGACAATAATCTCAAAAAGAACTTTTGTCATACCAATTTTCTATTCATATGGTAGTCTGTTTCTTGACCTTGTTCTGTTCCATTGCTCTCCAAAACCATGTTGAGTTAATTTAAATAAGGTTAAAATGAGTTTTAATATCTGTTAAGCCAAATCTTCTCTAGGAGTCTGTTGGATATTCTTGCCTCTGTTTCGTTCCATATAAGTTTAAGTGGTGAGATATAGTATATACATTTAAAATGTTAAATTATTATATATTGTTTAAAAGATAAAAATAACATGAATATCAGTATACCTACCACCTAGACTATTAACAAAATAGTTCAAAATCTTTTACAATTCCCTGTGTCTCTCCCTCAATACAATAAGGGGAAGTAAATAGTCTTCTGAAATTTGTGTTAAATATTCTTTTACTTTTTTAATTATATTAACATTCTTGAATAAATATACTACCAAAATCCACTGTATATAATTTTTAATGACTTGTTTATTTTAGCTGAACATTTTCTTTTAAGTATCAACCACATCATGCTTTGTTTGTGTTTCAGTACAGAAGCAAATTTGATTTTTATGTAATAACCTTATAGACAATTAACTTCTTTTTTTAATATATATAATTTATTGTCAAATTGGTTTCCATACAACACCCAGTGCTCATCCAAACAGGTGCCCTCCTCAATGCCCATTATCCACTTTCCATTCTCTCTACCCCCCCCATCAACCCTCAGTTTGGTCTCAGTTTTTAAGAGTCTCTTATGGTTTGCCTGCTTCCCTCTCTATAACTTTTTTTTCCCCCTTCCCCACCCCCTGGTCTTCCATCAAGTTTCTCAGGATCCACATATGAGTGAAAACATGGTATCTGTCTTTCTCTGTATGACTTATTTCACTTAACATAATACTCTCCAGTTCCATCCACGTTGCTACAAATGGCCACATTTCATTCTTTCTCATTACCAAGTAGCATTCCATCGTATATATAAACCACATCTTCTTTATCCATTCATCAGTTGATGGACATTTAGGCTCTTTCCATAATTTGGCTATTGTTGAAAGTATTGCTATAAACATCGGGTTACAAGTGCCCCTATACACCAGCACTCCTGTATCCCTTGGGTAAATTCCTAGCAGTGCTATTGCTGGGTCATAGGGTGGATCTATTTATACTTTTTTGAGGAACCTCCACACTGTTTCCCAGAGCGGCTGCACCAGTTTGCATTCCCACCAACAGTCCAAGTGGGTTCCTGTTTCTTCACATTCTCACCAACATCTATAGTCTCCTGATTTGTTCATTTTAGCCACTTTGACCAGTGTGAGGTAATATCTGAGTGTGGTTTTGATTTGTATTTCCCTGATGAGGTGTGACGTGGAGCATCTTTTCATGTGCCTGTTGGCCGTCTGGATGTCTTCTTTATTTTTTTTTTTTAATTTTTTTTTAACGTTTATTTATTTTTGAGACAGAGAGAGACAGAGCATGAGCAGGGGAGGGGCAGAAAGAGAGGGAGACACAGAATCTGAAGCAGGCTCCAGGCTCTGAGCTGTCAGCACAGAGCCCGATGTGGGGGTCAAACTCACAGACCGCGAGATCATGACCTGAGCTGAAGTCGGAAGCTTAACCGACTGAGCCACCCAGGCGCCCCTGTTGGATACTTTTTAATGAGTTATTTTTTACTTCTATAATATCAATTTAATTTAATAAATGGCATTGTGCATGTTCTCATGTTAAATCAACTTTATAATCCTGGGGTAAATCCAAAGAGGTCATGATTTGATTTTGTTCAATGTTATACATTAAAAAAAATTTTTTAAAATACAGTGTGTTTTATAAACTGTTATAACTTAAGGTAACAAAGGCCAAAATTTTTAGAAAACAAATTTTGACAAAACATGTTTGAAATGAGGAAAACATAAAAGGGAGCCATTCATTAGGAAAGAGATTGAAAGTATTCACTATGGCAAGGCACCTGAGTGGCTCAGTTGGTTAAGCATCTGACTCTTGGTTTCAGCTCAGGTCCTGATATCAGTTTCACCGGTTCGAGCCCCACATCAGGATCTGCTCTAACAATGTGGAGTCTGCTTGGGATTCTCTGTCTTCCTCTCTCTCTCTCTGCCCCTTTCCCATTTGCACTGCCTCTGTCTCTCTCAAAATAAATAAAAAAATTAAAAAAAAAGACATGGCAGGTACAGGAAACTGATATGTTACAGTTCTATAAACACAAACATACACACAGATACTGAAATATACATGTATTTCTGTATTATCATATAGAGTCAAAAACTATGTACATATATATGTATGTGTATTTATATGTATATATATAATTATGTATGTACATCATTTTATAATAATATATGTATTTCATTTATATGTCCATTCACTAAAAGTTAAAGCTCAGTGGATGAGTTAAACAGCACATAAGAAAGAACTGAAGTGAGATTTAGGAAAGTGGCAATTAACCACAAATGGTGAAAGATATGAAGAAAAACAAAATAAAAGATGTCAAAAAGTAGTGCATATTTCTGACATATCAATTTAGAGTTGTAAAAGGTAAAAAGAAGGTGAATTGGAAAATAAAATATTCAAAAGGTAATGATAGGAACTTCCAAGAACTGAAGAAGTTTTCAAATATTGTGATCACCAGAAACTACTAGCCATGAAAAAAAGAAAAACAAAACAAAACAAAACAAAAAAACACTAACCCAGTCACTCTATGGTAAAACAACAAAGTGCCAAAACCCACAAGAGATTCTTAGAGGCAGATTTTAAGATACACGAGATTTTCTAGAAAATAATTAAATGTCAGACAAATAGCCATTTTGACAACAAAAATGAAAGCCAAATGTCAGTGGAATTACTTCTTCTAATCTAGTAAAAAGGTAGTTGTCAATCTAGAATTTAATACCCAACTAAATTAGCATTCAAGTTTGAGAGACATATAAAAGCATTTCTATGAAGTAAGAACTTCAGGGGGTTTTAAATCAATAGATACTTACTAAAGTAAATTCTAAGACTGTACTGAGGAAGATTTAAAATTACTCCTCCAAATTTTGGACATACAAGAAGGAATGATGAGCAATCAGAATAGTAAATAGGCACAGAAATCTAAAGTAACATATTTATAAGCCAATAAAAATGAATTTTAAGGTTTAAACAACATGGAATAAACCTACTGGAATGGTTTATTGTGAGATGGGAAACAATTTACTTGGAGTTAAATCTTTCTAAGACATAGAACTAAAAAGATATAATCAATAACTTTGGCTTTATTTAATTATGCTGACTTTAAAACTTTAAGTCACTAAAATAATAGAATTAAAGAAAATATTTTCCAAAACTACAAAATGAAAGTGGTCTGAAAATATTCAAAAGAAATTCAAGAGCTACCACACTGTTTTCCAAGTGTCTATACATTATACATATCCTCCAGTAATGTATGAAAATTCCATTTTCTCTATAACTTAACTAATGCTTTTATTACAACCATCCTAGTGGTTGTGAAGTATCTCATTGTGTTTTTGATTTGCATTTCCCTCATGGCTAATAACGTTATGAATCTTTTCATGTGTTATTGCCATTTGTATAACTTCTTTGAGAAATGTCTATTCAGACTTTTTGCCCATTTTTTCAATGGATTGTCTCTTTAGTATTAGAATAACAACTTATTATAATTATTTTAAGTGTTCTCTATATACTAAAGACATGAGTTCCTCATCAGTTATATGATTTTCAGTTTTGTTTTTCCATTTTGTGGGAGAAATGAAAATATATGTGCATACAAAAATGTGTATATGAATTTTTATGGTGTTATTATTCATAATAGCCCCAAGTTGAAAACAGCTCAATACCCATCAACTAATGAATGGATAAGTATATTTATTATATACACACAATGGAATGCTATTCAACAATAAACAGAAGCAAAGTACTGATACATAGTCCAACATGGATGAACCCTAAAACCATGACACAAAGACGAACAAATCACATATTATATACTGGCATAATTCTATTAACATAAATATCCAGAATAGGCAAATCTATAAAACAGAAAGTATTTTAGTAATTGTCAAGGGATAGAGTTGGAAGTTGGGAAATTTAAAAGTGATGACTAAAGGTTTCTTTCTTTGCTGATGAATGTGTTCTAAAATCAACTGTGGCAATGGTTGCACAATTTTGTGAATACACTAAAAACCACTGAACTGTACACTTCAAATGTGTGAGTTACATTATACGTAAATTATATCTCAATAGAGCTGTCACCAAAAAAAAGCCAAGAAAATAGATGAATATGAGTATAACAAAGCAAGATATGAAAAAACACAAAATATTCTGAAAAATAAATTAATCCAAATAAATCATACTTTACAACAAATATAAATTGCATAAATTTGCCCTTTAAAGACATTGTAATATTGGTTAAATATTTACTATAGAGCTATAATGTCATTACCTAAAAGCACATCTAAGCTGTAAGCATTGAAATTAAATGAAGAGAAGGATGCAGAAGAAAAATTGTAAGACCTACAAAAATGCATATGTATCAATATCAAACAAAACATTTCAGATAGAAAATACCAACTTAATTATACAAGAACAATTTATAAGGAAAATCTAACAATTTAACTTGTTTATTATAAAAACACATACAAACGGGGCACCTGGGTGGCTCAGTTAAGTGGCCAACTTCAGCCCAGGTCATGATCTCACTGTTCATGAGTTCAAGCCCTGCGTTGGGCTCTGTGCTGACAGCTCAGAGCCCAGAGCCTGCTTCAGATTCTGTGTCTCCCTCTCTCTCTCTCTGTACCTCCCCTAGTCATGCTCTGTCTCTCTCTCTCTCTCTCTCTCTCTCTCAAAAAAATAAAACAAAAAAAAAACCATAAAATAAAAATACATACAAACACACACATACACATATACACACATACACAAACACACATATACATACATGAATATGATGATGTTATATGTATAAACAAAATTTTCCAATTTTATTAAAATTTAAACAATTTGCTCAGTTATACATGGAAAATTTCACAAAGTGATAATATGTTATTAGGTCATAAAACAAATCTAAACATGACTCAAATAATTGTTAGTATAAAGACTATAGACTTTATACACCTATTATACAAGGTAATTAAGGGGGAATCCATTTAAAAAAAAACTGAAAACTTTTACATATGAAAGTTTAGAAACACAATTTCAAAATACTGTATGTGTCAAAAACACAATGGAAGTAAAAAAATTCTTAAGTACAATAATGGAATAATGTATATATTACTTTCAGAAGATGGTCAAGAAGTACTGACAGGAAAATTTACACTTTAAATTCCTAATGTAAAAATATAAAAGCTGAAATCACTGAGATAGGGATTCGAATCATGAAATTCAGTTAGAGGTATGATTTTTTGAGAATAAATTTATAAACAGTAAAAGAAAGGAATATAAGGGGCCATATATTAATGAGATAGAATATACTAACAAAAATAATTTAGATAAAAAGAGGCAAGCTTCAGCCAAGATTAGTTATGGAGGGTTAGGGCATCAAAGAAAACACAAATGAAAATACAAGAAATAAAAAAATAGATTTGGATAGATTTTTTTGTCAGTAATATTAATATTTAGATGAATAGCATTTTAAACTAATAAAAACAAATATAAAACATATGAATAGATTATAAAATAATTAAACTGTATTATATTCTTTTATTCATGAATTCTACCAAATGTTCAATAATGGAAATTCCCAAGCTATTTCACATGCTTTCAGAAAACATTTTAAAAATGAGTAACTTCAACAAATTTTATAAGGTTTATAGGATTATGATACTAAAATCAAAAAAGAACCTAGGAAATTAAATCACAATTCAATCCTACTATCATAAACTCTAATGTTTGAAATAAAAATTTAACAAATTAAAAATAGGAATATGTATAAACATAATTGTCACATACCAACAAATTTAAATTATCTGCATAGCAAGAACAATTCAAAATTAGAATACCATCTAATGTAATTCAGCTTAATGGCAAGTATAAAGAAGAACAATGATAATGATAATTGCAATGTATTCAAAACTACTTTTGATAAAATTCAGTGCCATTTCATCATTTTATCTGTTTAATTTTTAAACTTTATTTTGAGAGAGAGAAACCGTGCATGATCAGGGGAGGGTCAGAGAAAAAAATCCCAAGCAGACTCCCTGCTGTTAGCTCAGAACCTGACACAGAGCCTGAACTTAGGAACTGTTGAGATCATGACCTGAGCTAAAGCCAAGAGTCAGATGCTCGACGGACTGAGTCACCCAGGGGCCCCCATTTTATGATTGTAAAAAGTCTCTTGCAGGGCACCTGCATGGCTCAATCAGTTAAGTAATCGACTTCAGCTCAGGTCATGATCTCACAGTTCATGAGTTTGAGCCCCATGTAGGACTCTGTGCTGACAGCTCAGAGCCTGGAGCTGCTTTGAATTATGTGTCTCCCTCTCTCTCTGCCCCTCCCCTGCCAGTGCTCTGTCCCTCCCCCACCAAAACTAAACAAATAAATAAACATTAAAAAAAATCTTTAAAAAGTCTCTTGCAAAATAGAAATATGAAAGAATACTAGAGCCATTTCCTTTCGAATCAGGAATAAGAAAAAAATGCCCTCTAACACTTTTACTCATTGTTTTCGGAAGTTCCTAGTCACTGAAATCAGAACAGGAAATAAATAAATAAAATGATAAATACTGGAAATAAATAAGTCATAACATGCAGATAATACGGTATTCTACAGAGATGATGCAAAGCAGTCTAAAAATTATAAGTATTAAAAGTTTATCAATAATGATAGAAAAATATAAATATATTAAACTATATTCCTAAACACCAATATCAAAGATATGGCTAATGCAATTTCATAAAGAATATATATAACTTAGAGCGACATAAAATATAGGTGCCTAGCAATAGACATAACAATATGTTATATGTAAGTCTTATATGTAAGACTTTATACTTTGATGAAAAAGATTGAAAATGATATAATAGGGAAATAAATGATGTATTATTTATGTAGAATTCAGTCAGAGTAAATACAAGATATCAGAAAAAGACAACTGCTAGATGTATATCCTTGAATAATAAAGATAAGGAAGTATCAAAAACACAATCCAAAGACCAGCTTTCTGTGAGAGCAGAGATAGTTCATCTATAATAACAAAAAAGAAAGCAGGGTATAAGGGCAGCATGCAGGTAGATGGTAGTAGATGAGATTCTGGGTACTTGAGATTGCTTTAGTTGTTTTAGTGAAATGGGAAGAAAAATCTAATCAAGGATGAGGGTGGTGGAGAAGGCATTAGAGGTTTGAGAAAAAAAGAAGTATAAAATAACTGTATAAAGCAGTAGAAGGATGAATGGGATATATAAATACAGTATAAATTATATAAATGACAGATAGCCCTATGGTGCTCTTTTGATTAGCAGTCATGAAATTAAAGTGAAACCTAGAGGCATGTCTTTCCCTTTTTCCTTGAACAGATGAAGATACATGGTTGTGGACAAAGAGTTGGATTTAGCCAAAATAGGATATTGCCAAGGTTGTATGAAGAGGGAAAGAAGCAGCAGATACTTGACAGCTTAAATAATGATGGATTGTGATGACAGGAAATGAAGAATATGGGTAGAAAGTGACAGATAGACAATCATTAGGGATAGTGTGGTGACATGGGTTGTAGAGAGAAGAGAGAATCACTGATCTGGAAGTATGGCAGTGAAAAGCAGAAGAGGGCACTACCAGCCGTGGAACAGGAGGTGAGAAAGTAAAAATACCCACTACATAAGAAGATTGTAAGCAGACAAGTGTCCTCAGTAGAGAGTGAAAATAAAGGAAATGTCAGAGCAAAGTTTGAATGTTTGGAGGATTTAGATACTGACTGAATATGTGTTTTCAAATGTACATAAATATTTTAGGAGCTGTAGGGGTAGGCTTTGAGTTAGAATAAAGCATATAAAGCTTACAAGGATGAGATTCCAGGACATGGGGTGTGCTGAGAGTCATCAGTGCCTTGTGGTGTTGGATTTAAAAATGAATAAAAGGGAATAATTAAGTTGTTTTAATTGTCTTAAAACTTAGGTGAATGCTTTTTTAAAAATTCTGTACTCTAAGGATTATTATCATTTCTTCTCTTGCCAATCAGACTTGAGTTTTCAAAGTGGGTTTTAAGAATATTTTACCCAGGGGTGCCTTCCTGGCTGGCTCAGTCAGTTGAGTGTCTGACTCTTGATTTTGGCTCAGGTCATGATCTCACCATTTGTGAAATAGAGCCCCATCTCGGGCTCTGCACTGACAGCACAGAGCCTGCTTGGGATTCTTTCTCTCCCTCTCTCTCTGCCTCTCTTCTGCTCACTCTTGGTCTCTCTGTCTCAAAATAAATAAATCAATATTTTTTAAAAGAATATTTTAACCAGAATTTTAGATATTCTTTATTGGGAGAGCTTTTTAGAACATCTAACTTATTTCCAGTCAAGAAACCTAATGAGTGGCTCTTGGGTGGCTCAGTTGGTTGAATGTCTTAATTTCAGCTCAGGTTATGATCCCAGGGTTGTGGGATTGAGCCCTGCATCAGGCTCCACATGGAGACTGCTTGAGGTTCTCTCTGTCTCTCTGTCTCTCTTTCTCTCTCCCTGGGCCCTTCTCCCCTGCTCATGTTCTTGCTCTCTACAAAAAAAAAAAAAAAAAAAAAAAAATTCCTAATGAGATATTCATTTCTAAAAGAGCCAGTAACAATTTTGGATGCTTTATTCTGTCAGACATTATATTATTTGGTGTACTTGAGTTTTCATGGACCTAACCTCCTTTCCAGTACTTAAGGTACGCCCAAGGCAGTACTGGACTGTTTCTAATGGAGTTTTTATACTTATCTACCCTATAACAGACAACTGTTTTCAGTTATCAGTATCCTGAAAATGTACAGTAACAATATTATAATGTTATTATTTGTCTTCATTTAAAATATTTTTCCATGTTTTGTTTGATGCCAGGAAGGAAAGAGTGATCAGAGACATCGGATAGAATAACCCAGGGAACATGGTAGTTTAATATCACTTGCTGAAATAGGATTTGATCAAGGAACATTCTGATTAGATTGTAGTGTTTTCTGTGGCATAATCAATGCATATATGAGAACAGAAGCTTCGGCTTTATTGTTGTGTATATGTATGATTGTGTGTACATGTTTGCCAGATGTGTGTATTCATTTAGAATTTTCTCTAGAAAGTATGTCTCATTAATCGGGGAAAAGCAATAGCTTACTTAGGATCTTGATCCAAGTGGTAAGTGATATTTTTTTTTATTAAAAAAAAAGTCAGTATTGTCTTATTTTCTACCTCATGCTGAAAGGTAAATAATACCTCTTGGTTTATTTCATCCTTTATGGAAAAACTTTCTGAGTCTACAACCTTAGGAAATTTATCCACAGTCTGCAGCTGTGGATATCTCCCCATTTATGGTGTCTAAGATAGTTCTAGAAACCCTTCTAGAATTCCTAAGAATAATCAGTTTGTAGAGATTTCATTGAGTCAGAAAATGATTAAATAAGAGCATTTAACTTTTATTTTCTAGCTACAAAACAATTAATGTCCCATGAGATAGATATAAATCCTTAGGAAAAAAAATTAATGTGGAAGAATGCACAGTGAACTAACAGTCATTATCCCTGGAAAGAAGGATGGTCAAAGAAGTGTGGGACCCTCTTATTGATTTTATATTGTTTGAGAAATTTAGGTTAAACATGCATTTTATAATTAAAAACTGAAAACCTAAAGTTTGAAAAATTCATACCAAATTTCCATTTTAAGAAGCAGATTATGAAACTTGACCAAAAAAATAACAAATCTGGAGAATATCAAACTTGAACAGCTGAATCACTTAATGGAAAATATATATATATGAAAACAAAAGGCTAGACAACAATCCTGCTGCCACAAAGGAAGCCAGGAATTGGATGTAAATTCACTTCTGGTGTGTTAGTCCAGAAGTAATCCTGGCTGATACCAACGGTGTTGATCTAAGATATTTCACAAAAAGAAGTTTACTTTTTTGATTTCCATTTATCTCAGAATGCAGGCAAGGGATCGATACCCATCTGAAGCTAATATGATGATTAAGTGTTTTTTCTTTTTATTTTCTGTTATATTTGTCTGCCTGTTGTCTTGATTTAGGGCTAGCTTGAAACAAAGATAAACAGAGCAATGAGGCTGCTGTAGTGGCACATAACAAACCATCCATCTTCAATTCACACACTTCTCCGAGTTTAATTAAACTTTAACACAAAATCACCATTCTCTTCATGAACTTCATGGGCTCTCGGCACAGGAACTATTGCACTCTGGGCTAATGGGCCTCCATAGCCATTTAGAAAAAGAAGTTTGATTTGTAATAGCAGAAGTTTCACATATAAAGTAATGAATGCTTTTAGTTTAGAAAAACCAATGACAGGTGGTGGGCAATCTGAAATGATTCAATTCAGCCAATTTTTTAAAATCTATTTTTCATGTGGAACATCAAAATGATTTTGCTTTGACTCATCCTGGCTGCTGTAGCAGTTTGTTTTAAAATTTCTCCAGTAAATGTCATTATAATGATAGAGGCCATGTCTTAAACTTGAATGTCATCTAATATTTGATATGTTTTGATTTTAGACATAACTGGGAAATTGTAGACAATGATTGAAAAAACAAATATACTTTGTTTATACAGTTCCTATATTCAAATACCACTAATAAAAAAATATTTTGTAATGTAAGAAATCATACAGTCTTAAAAAGGCCATCCAAAAAGCCCCACGTAGGTGCATAGCCTGTTTGAGTTTGTCTCCCTCCTCCATCTCTCTGCCCCTCCTACACATTCTCACACACACACACACTCTCTCTGAAAATAAATATATAACTTAAAAAATAAACATTCTTATTTTTGCCTCTAATTTACACATTTCAAAAATCTTTTAAAATCAATTTAGGAAATTGGGGCGCCTGGGTGGCTCAGTCAGTTGGGCGTCCGACTTCGGCTCAGGTCATGATCTCACGGTTCGTGGGTTGGAGCCCCGCATCCGGCTCTGTGCTGACAGCTCAGAGCCTGGAGCCTGCTTCCGATTCTGTGTCTCCCTCTCTCTCTGACCCTCCCCCATTCATGCTCTGTCTCTCTCTGTCTCAAAAATAAATAAACATTAAAAAAAATTTTAAATCAATATAGGAAAATATTAATTAATTCTGACTGAAACTTAATGTGTAAAAATAAATGAATTATTCTTTTACTAGAATATTTTTCCAGATTTATAAGGTATTAGTTATACATATTCCTTCATATTTCATGAAATCCTTTTGTGAACTTCTGGCCACTATATAATTATCCATGCATACTATGAAGAATGATACTGATTTGATTAGAGAAATCAGAACCTTATCTACTTGTTTCACTCCCTTCAAATTTGTGATTTGCTTTCCTTGGGAGCTATTGACTGAAAGTTGGAAAAAAAAAAAAAGCAAAACTTGTCCTACTAAGTTCTCCATAACTCTTGTGGAAGATTTTTGGACTTGTCTTAAATGATATTCATTTCATTCTAACCCCTTAGGAAAATCTCCCCCTTAACCCATATTTAAAATATATATCTCATGTCTTTATCATCCAGCTTCCCTTACACTTACTGTCTCAACCTAGATATAGGCTCTTCCAATCATATCTGTCTTTCCCTGATTTGGAAGACATGTAAAACAGCATGAGGTAGTTGCATGTATTCTGCTGCTGCTATCTCTGTTGGCAAGCATAATCATGGATACACTTCACTGTTTGTAGAAGTTGTAGCAGAAGTTTTTAATGGGATTGTGAAAGGGTATATGTGCGATCCATGTTGGTGGAGTGAATTGTGAGCCTACAATTGTATATCCGTTTCCTGATTTCCTAACTGAGTCGTTGCAGAACTGGAAGCTCTCATGACAGATATTGCTGCTAGAAGCTCAATCCTGCTCCTGCTCCTCAGCACATCTAAAAATACTGTAAATATTACTTACCTAGAATAAATCCCTGTCTGCTATCTGCTGATTTATCCCAACCAATATATTCCTCCACCGAGTTAGGGCACACAGAACTACATATAAGGGCCTAAATAAACCCCTCCACTGGTAGGTATGTTGGAAATATATGCATACATTACTGAGTGTGGAAATAATACTCAATCCAATATGGTGAGCTCAGATTTCCCAGATTTTCCTATATCAAGACCTGCAGAACTGCAGTTTCTTGGCCATCACTTTTTTTTTTTTTTGGCTGCCAGAGAATAATATGAGTGCAGTTTTTTTTTTTTTTTTTTTTTTTTTTTTTTTTTAGTTTTAGAACTTTGAAACTAATTTAGGACACAGAGAGATTTACTTTTTAAACAAATTCATACATCTATAACTGATATTGAAGGAAGGCATAGCAATTCCAATTCTGAAGTGTTATTAAACATCCTGTGTATTTGTGGGGTAGATTTTAGAACCAATTATGAGTCCTTATTTTAATTAAGTAAGAATTATAGTATGTTGATTTTTTCAGTAAATATCAATTGAGTCCCTAGATACTTGCCAGGGTATTATCCTGTGTCCAGTAGGGGAGCTATTGAGGTATTCTAATGACGAAAGCAATGTGATTAAATCTGTACTTTAAAAAGTCCTCTGGCCTTAATATAAACAAACAAACAAACAAACAAATAATTCTTCTGGCTCCAGTGTGGAGAATTATTTGGAGCTGAGAACACTGGAGACCAAAGACTAGATAAAGAGATTATTGAAACAATACAGGTGAGAGATGATATTGATAGTGGTCCTTACAAAGAGGTGAGCTAGAAGGGTTCCTGAGGTAAAAAGATACAAACACAGTAGAACTTTAAGGATGATTAGATGTGTGGTAGGGGCACAGGTTGAGGAAGGCAAGGAAATTGAGATTGTATTTAGGTTACTTCTTAAGCAACTATTATACTGGTAGAGTTTCATATACTGTGCTAAGAAACAGAGGTAGAGATAAATTTTTGGTCATTTTGAGAGCTAGATAAGTGTGGCACTGATTTTTAAGTACATTTACTGTAAAAATTTCAAATATATTTAAGAACAGATAGAATAGTACCATAGTACTATCTACCCTCCTCAATAGAACAGTACCATTCACTGCCATACACCGATCACGCAATTTCAGCAAGATTTTACCACGTCTTTAATTTAACCTTTTTTAAATTATTTTTCATTGTTAACATATTTTATTTTATTTTTAAAGTTTTATTTATTTATTTAGAGAGAGGGAAAGGGAGAGAGAATAGGGTGGAGCAGACAGGGAGAGAGAGAAGCACAAGCAGGCTCCACGCTGTCCGTACAGAGCCCCACATGGGGCTTGATCTCACAAACCGTGGGATCACAACTTGAACCAAGATCAAGAGTCAGACACTTAACCAACTGAATCACACAGGTGCCCCCATTGTTAACATATTTCAAGGCAAATGTCAGACCTGTCTTTTTTTTGAGATACTTCAGTAAGTAGAACACATTTGTAAAACTAAGGACATTTATTTTTATATACCACAATATCATTTTCATATTTTATAAAATTGACAGTAATTATTTGAATTAATCTACTGGGCGGAGTATTATCATGTATTTATGATTAACTGTATTGTTAACATTTTTATTGATCAATCATACAGGACAATGCACAAATCCAAATTGTATAGTTTGGTGAAATATCATAAACTTACCCCTATAACAACTACTCAGATCATGAAATAGCAAATTATTGGCACAAAAACAGTCACTCAGATCAATGCAACAGAATGGAGAACCCAGAAATGGACCCAGAAACATATGGCCAACTAATCTTTGACTAAGCAGGAGAGAATACCCAATGGAATGAAGACAGTCTCTTCAGCAAGTGGTGATGGGAAAACTGGACAGCAACATGCAGGAAAATGAACCTGGACCACTTTCTTACACCATACACAAAAATAAACTCAAAATGGATGAAAGACCTCAGTGTAAGACAGGAAGCTATCAAAATCCTCAAGGAGAAAACAGGTAAAAACCTCTTTGATCATGGCCACAGCAACTACTTGCTCAACATGTCTCCAGAGGCAAGGGAAACAAAAGCAAACATGAACTATTGGAACCTCATCAAAATAAAAAGCTTCTGCACAGCAAAGGAAACCAATCAGCAAAACTAAAAGGCAACCGACAGAATGAGAGAAGATATTTGCAAACAACATATCAGATAAAGGGTTAGTATCCAAAATCTCTAAAGAACTTGTCAAACTCAACACCCAAAAAAACAAATAATCCAGTGAAGAAATGGGCAAAAGACATGAATAGACACTTCTCCAAAGAAGACATCCAGATGGCCAACCGACAAATGAAAAAATGCTCCACCTCTCTCATCATCAGGGAAATACAAATCAAAGCCAAAATGAGATACCACCTCACACCTGTCAGAATAGCTATCATTAACAACTCAGTCAACAACAGATGTTGGCGAGGATGCAGAGAAAAAGGGTATCTTTTGCACTGCTGATGGGAATGCAAGCTGGTGCAGCCACTCTGGAAAACAGTATGGAAGTTCCTCAGAAAATTAAAAATAGAACTACCCTATGACCCAGGAATTGCACTACTAGGTATTTATCCATGGGATACAGGTGTGCTGTTTCGAAGGGACACACTCACCCCAATGTTTATAGCAGCACTATCAACAATAGCCAAAGTATGGAAAGAGCCCAAATGTCCATCGATGGATGAGTGGATGAAGAAGATGTGGTATATATATACAATGGAGTATTACTCGGCAATCAAAAAGAATGAAATCTTGCCATTTGCAACCACATGGATGGAACTAGAGGGTATTATGCTAAGCGAAGTTAGTCAGTCAGAGAAAGACAAATATCATATGATTTCACTCATATGAGGACTTTAAGACACAGAACAGATGAACACAAGGGAAGGGAAGCAAAAATAATATAAAAACAGGGAGGGGACAAAACAGAAGAGATTCATAAACATGGAGAACAAACAGAGGGGGTTACTGGAGGGGTTGTGGGAGGAGGGATGGGCTAAATGGGTAAGGGGCATTAAGGAATCTACTCCCGAAATCATTGTTTCACTATATCCTAACTAACTTGGATGTAAATTTAAAAATAAATAAATAAATAATATTAAAACATTTTAAAAAAGGAAATTATTACCACCTTAGATTGCCATTCTTGCTTCTGTAAATTAGTACTTCCTCCTTTCTCCCTTTATACAGTCTTGACAATAATCTTGACTTCTAAAACATAGACTAGTCTTTCCTCACATTTATTTTACATAAATGGAATTACATGTAATATATTCTTTCAACACTGACTTCTTTTGCTCACTGCTCTGTGTGTCATCTTAATCCATGTTATTTATATATAGTTATATGCATTCTTGTTACTGTATACTATCCCATTATATGAACACGTCATAACGTATTTATCCGTTACACTGATGATAGCCATTTGATTTATTACTTAGAACTACTATGTATAATGCTCCCTATAGATATTTTTGTTGATGTCTTTTATTGTACATACATATGCATTTTTCTTATTTATTTACTAAGAGTTTATACATGCTTGGAACACATATAGAACACATATATATTCAGCTTTAGTTCATAATTAAAAAGTTTTCCAAAATAGTTGTAGTAGTTTTCACTCTTGCCATCAGTCTATGAGAGTTCCTGTTGATCCACTTCCTTTCTAATACTTGGACTTGTCTACATTTATTTTTACCCATTATGACTGTTATTCAGTGATACTTAGTTGTAGTTTGACTTGAAGTTTCTCAGCTCCCATCAAGAATTTAATCTTTGCCCAGATATATTCATGACTTGGATTGTTTAAATAAAGTTTCTGCTCAAATATCTTGATACTTTTTAATTGGGTTTTTAATTGGGTTGCCTTTCCTTAGTGATAATAGCTTTTTGTTTTTGTTTTTGTTTTTGTTTTTTGTGTTCATGCGTCCTTTCTCGGTTACAGGGGTTGCTAATATTTTTCTCCCTTTTCACTGTCTTCAAAATTATGAAGATAATAACATGATATTTTCCCCATGATATTTATATCCATAAGCTAGCTGGAATTAATTTTGAGGCAGGAGTTAAATGTCAAGATTCATATTTTCTATATGGCTAGACAACAAACTCAACAGCATTTATTAAAAAGACCATCCTTTTATCAGTAATTTACTTTTTACTAATACCTTTTGTTTTTCTTAATTTTTATTTTTAATGTTTATTTTTAAGAGAGAGAGCGCGCGAGCACGAGCAAGCACGAGCGGGGGAGGGGCAAAGAGGGAGCTAGACACAGAATCCCAAGCAGGCTCCAGTCTCTGAGCTGTCAGCACAGAGTCTGAAGTGGGGCTGGAACCCACAAACTGTGAGATCATGACCTGAGCCAAAGTCAGACACTAAATGGTCTGAGCCACCCAGGTGCCCCAACTTTTTACTAATATCTTTACATAACATTAATACCTATGAAAGTATGACTGTGACTATGTCTATTTTACCTAAAAGTTGTATCTTAGTAGCTAGAATAATGGGTGATATATCATATATAAAAATTATGAACTTATTAAGTAATTTTTCCTGTGAAAAACAACCCACATCTTCACTATAAAGAAACAAAAAAATAGGGACACCTAGGTGGCTCAGTTGGTTGAGTGTCTGACTCGATTTCGGCTGATGTCATTATCCCAGTGTTGTGGGATTGAATCCTACATGGTGAAACTGAACCTCATGTTGGGTTCCATGCTGAGTGTGGAGCCTGCTTGCAATTATCTCTCTCTCCCTTTGCCCTTCCCCCCCACTCATGCTTTCTCTCTGTTTCTAAAAGAAAAAAGAAAAAGAAAAGAAAAAGAAACAAAAACATAATACAATATTTCCCTTCCCCAATGTCACAAATACCCCAGTCACATTTACCACAATTTTGTCTTGAAACTCCAACCACAAATTTAAAGATTAGGTAAGATATTTGTACTTGAAGCATATCTCCTAAGGACTCCACAGGGTCAAAAGTGAAGAGTAAAATATTTTGACCAAGAGAAACATGGTTTCTGAGGAACCTTAAAGAATTTAATAAAGATGTAGGGTACAGTTCAACAGATGAAAGCAAAGCAGGCAACAATTAGAGTTGAAGTGACTTCCAGGTGCATTCCCTCATGGGTCCTTTCTTAGGACATGCTTCATCTTTGCATTAGGAACTGTCAGTATGTTTCCAAAGAATCTTGGTTTCAGAATAGTAGGGGAAATGATATGGAGCAGTCTGTTATGCCATCCTGATCACTTAAACAAGTTAGGATATATAACCAATTATACCAGGTATACAGTGTCATACCTTCCTCTGCCCTATGGTCCTTCTAGCTGACCTTACAATCAAATTGACATAAGACAGATTAACAGAAAAAAAAATAAATTTAATAGATAGATGTATGGGGAATCCTCACAGGCATGAAATTCCAAAGACAATGAGGCTATGGGGAAGCTTTAAGGGCTAAGGAGAAGGGTAGAGCCTGAGAATACAAAGGGAAGAAGGCCATTAGCAAGAAGGTGAAAGATGTTTTGAAAAACAAAGGTTGACTATTATACAGATAAGTTCGTTAGGTAAGGAGAGTCTCTGTTAACAGCTCTCTTCCTAATATAGGCTCTCCCTTACAATGTAAATTCAGGCGGCTAACCGGAGGCAGAGGACTTTTCCTGTAACTGCTAGGTTTTGATTACTTTTAATTTGAAATAATCTTTATACCAAAGTGGCCTATTTTGGGGCAGTCTGCCCTTTGCCCCTTACACCAGTCATGAATAAACAAGATAATCATGGGTGCCATCATTGGCAGTTCTAACTTTAAACAACAGATTATAAATGATTAATTATCCCACTTGTTCTTATCTTAGTCAAAAGTTAGCACCAGAGTTTCAGGCATTCCCAGAGATAAGCATAGAGTTGTCCCAGTTCAGAAGAAAGATATATCTTACTACTATAGAAAAAAGTGAAGACTTTCATTATCCATTAGAAAAAGAAGGGGAAGGAGGAGAAGGCGAAAGGAGGAAGGAGGAAGGAGGAGGAAGAGGAGGAGGAGGAGGAGGAGGAGAAGAACATAATATTCTAGGGAATACTTTAAAATCCAGTTGTCACTCAAAGTCACATTTTCCTAGATAATAATAAATATTGAATTCTATTCAGAGTTAATTAAAATTAATTTGAGACATTATCTTTAAATTCCTTACACTAAAACTGATACAGGCTTTTGCTGGTGACAGGAATCCAAAGTAGATGACAAATGCAGTTTATGGGGTCTTTTTCCCCCTCAGGAATGTGATCTTTTATTTTTAATTTTTTTCTCTTTAAATTTTTATTTAAATTCTAGTCAGTTAACAAATACAGTTTTAAAAGCAATTAGCATTTGAGAAATAATTTGGTTATAAATGACAAGGTAGTTGGAGATCAGGTAAACTGATCAGGTAAACTGAACAACAAGTAGTAAGCACATCATAGATTGCTTCAAATATTGGTAAGTGGTGATATTATAAATTATATTAGTAAACTTTAACATTAAATCAAAGGTGACTACTAGGCAAAGTCCTTTATATTTAGCTAATTCAATAAAAAGCATTCAAACATTTACATTTTGGAGGATTTATTTCCACTGTAGTTTAATAAAGTTATGCTTTATAGTTTTTTATCTTGGCTGTACACACAATCACATGGGAGCTTAAAAATACCAATGCTGGGTTCCATTCTCAGAGATTCTAAATGAAATTGAAATGACAGCAGATAATGGTACCATTCTAATTGATTTGAAATACCACCGGATATTGGTATTTTGTTTCCCCGTCATTCAAATATGAAGCCAAAATTTAACAATCTCAGGCCTATATAGTGGCAGTAACCCCTTTTTAAAAATAATAGTATTTAAAGTTTTATGTGATTGACTATGTTCTAGATAACAATCAATTCCAGTATCAGGGCTCCTGCCTATACTTACTTATAGGTAATCTCCGGAAATGGTTGGGGTAAGGGAATTCCAGCGATCTAATTTTTTAAACGGTCCATAGGTGATTTTGACTCAGTCAGGAATGTGAACCATTGTGTTAAAATATGAACTTTTATTTAATCCTAACTTATTAACATCATCATGAATAATTATTATTTTGTATTATCTGGTATCAGTTTTCTGACGCTTAAATTCTATTTTGGTTTAATTTTGTTGGGACTCCAGTTCTCATTCTAAATTTCTTTACATAATTCCCCAAGTGAATTTATCAGTAAAATAGCCTGTGCTGAAAATGGTAGTAATTAGACTAACATAGTTGGTGGACCTCTTATACTTAGCCTGCAAAGGATTTGGTAGTATGCAAATCATTTGAGAGTAGTGTAGTCAAATTTCCCAGTATAATTTATTTACAACCCTACCACTAGAAAGCAGATTACAACATTCTAAGGGGTGTTTGCCTGCCATTTGGAGATATATTTTTATTAAAGTGAGATAAACAGGATTCCCCAATTGCATTAATATTATAAGTAGAGAGCAAGAACACAGCGAGCTGGGACTAGCAACAATATTTATAGAAAAGCACAGGTCATTTAAAAGGGCACTGGGAACAGGTCCTACAAATGAAACATGAGGGAGATTTGTGGTTCATATTTAACTCCAAGTGGACTGATAATCCTCTCCTTTCCTTTATTACTTTCTATTCCTTTCTTATTTAAATTGCTTTCAGCTTTTTGATTCTACTTACCATCTTAATCCATTAAAACTGTTATCGGACCAGAGGAAGAAAATAAATGCACAAAATGCAAAGTGGAGGTGGGAAGTTACAAAAGAACTTGATTTATTTTGCTTGTTGGATATTATTAGAATTTACCACTATAAATCCTATTCTGCTTTTAATTTGCAACCTGTAGAACTACACACACACACACACACAAAACCAAGATTACCAATCTTTTGTTTTGCAAATATTAATTACACACTAGTTTGACAACTATAATGGTTTTCTGACATTCTAAATTTACAGATATAATATCTACATTTTCTAATCTAATATCACACCCACATTTGTTTAAGTGTGTAAAATTATATGTCTATATGTAAACAAGTGGTCCTGTAGGCAAACATGTATGTGAACATTATTCCCTTTTTCTTGGCTTTTTCTATGATAGGGAAACTTCAAATCATATTCCAGCTGCTTTTGGAGCTATATTGACATAACTTCCATGGCAGACAGGTCTGAGTTATAATCATGTTAGAGGCAGTGCAACATAGGTCGCAAGGAAGGGGAGACTAGACATTTGTTGAATAGCTCTATGTGCCACATATCAGATGTTGTCATACACAATCTCTCATGCCATCAGTCATTATGCCCTGTTGGTTCTTCCTACTAAATATATCTTGATCTGCCCTTTTTCTTCATAACACTACTTGCCCTTGAATTATTTCAAGTATAAACCATCAGTCCTTCTTGAAATACTCTTATTATTTCTTAACGGCTCTTGTTACTAAAAAGTTTTATTTCAACAGGATGTGATAATTCTCTTTCCAAATCACAAATTTAATCATGTTTCTGTATGTCTCTTGAAATCATAAATCATTTGCCTTTGAAATGAATGACATATAAGATTATTCCTGACCTACACACAAGCGTCATTTTCCACAACTTTTACTGACCCTTCTTCTCTCCCCTTTCCCACCCCAAATGTATCCATGATGAAATAACTTACAACTTCTGGTATATGAATACCATTGTATGTGAAACTCCATTTGTCCAGTTTCCCAGTTTGCTCTTCTCCCAAAAAGCCACTTGCCTGTTACAACTTCCCCAACCATTAAAAGTTGCACCCCTTTCAATGTTCCCCTGACACCTGGTATATACCAGCCACTGCTCTACAAAGATCTTTGAGTCTCCAACTAATCAACATTTAGTCACCAAAAGGAGAGCATAAATTCCACATTTCTCCCATCAAGTGTATTTCTCTGTGAGATAAATCAGATTCCTGCATCAGAAGATCTTGCCATGAGATTAAATCAAGCTATTTCTATAATCATATGCAAGACAATTACTATAAACCTTACTTTTGTCATTTGTAAAATTATTGTATTGGAATAACAACTTGAAATATCAATCTCTATTTTCTTGTCCTGCCCTCTCTTGCATGTGACCTTCCTTCTATTCAGAAAAATGCATTTTGTCAGGTAAGATTAAAATTGGTCAGCTTGTCTATAATTAATTCTACCTCCTATCCATCCTATCCTCTTATCCTGAGAGAATTTTGAAATTATGGCACAGACAAGAATCTTGAAAGGCAAATCTTTCACTTTGTAAAAGTGGAGTTTATGAAATAGAGAAAATGTTTATGGGCGTAAAGCAACACCATGACAAATTCAGCCTTAAAATTTAGAATTGAGAACCTTTCACAATTTCCCCTATGTAGTCTAGGAGACTAGATAAGGACTACCAGAAAAATCAAAGGAGGTACAAGTGGGTGGAACTCTGGGAAGGGGCCACTACCTACTGCTGCTACCTATGGACAAATTACATTGGGAAGGTAATAGGAGGTTCTAGAAGTCTGATAATCAGAAATTATGAAACAAATCTTCAGTTGCACATCCATTTATTCTAAAAGGAATCAAGAACCTCAAGATTTCCTTCCAAAGTGTTATAAAATTCTCCCCCCAATAAGTAATAACAGTGGGCATTCTCTCTATTATGACCAAATCAAGTTAGACACGTAAACATGCTTTATGAATTGCAAAGTATAAGAAAATTTTTAACATGATCTTTAAATCTTGAAGGTAAAATGATTATAGCTTAATTTCATATTATTTTTCTCCATCCATATCCCATTTTCTTAATTTGTCAACATTTTAAATAAAATACTGATTTACATATAGCATTTTATAAAGCAAGAGCAAAGGTGAAGGCAACATAGGACATTTCAAAAAACAAGAGGAGTTTCACATTTGTATTATCTCTAATCCTTAGGGAGGCAGACTAAGCAATGTAGTCATTAAAAAAGTTACATACTGATAAAAGAGTTTTTCCTTTATGTATAGTCCTGGTGCTTCTGCTGATCACAGGTCCTCACTAACTGGTTTATATTCTATATCTTTGTCAGTTATTTACTCTTTTTTACCTTATTGGTGTATTCTATAATTAACCTCTACCTTTTTCACTATCTACCCTGCTGTGCCTTCCCATGGCAATTTACTCTTCTTCCTGATTCCTAAGCAGATATCTTAAAAGTAAATAGGACAAAAACATTTCCTTGGCTCAAGCTAAATCTAAGCATAAAGTGACATAGAAATTTGACTATTACCAGATAAATAGATATATCTAGATAGCAAAGCAATGTCAAAACAAAGAAAATCAAATTTTCTAGACTGATCAAATAAAATGGATACTTGCCATATGCCCACTTCTCTTTCCACTCTGTGTACATCAAGCTAATTCCTGATGACAATGCAATGTGTAATCATCTCAGTAAACGACATATAATTTGAAGATGCTTGTATACTTACAGAAATCTTAGTTCCAGAAATAAAAATAGAAATGTGTTTTCTATACAGATGCATATTCTGTTCTAATAAGTGGCAAAGCTTATTTCAGTTTTGAAATGATGATTGTCAAATAGAAACCTGTCATTTATGAAACTGAGAAATCTTTCTTGAAACTCTATGCATAATCCCTGCTGGTTCTAGAATCAAGGAAACAGAAAAAAAAAAAAAAGTGATAGAGGAGGGTAGTGACTTCTCCTCCTCCAGGTCACTCTTCACTTTCCTTTTTCTGTCTCCAGTAATTTGCCCCAAGTTTGGGCACAGAGTGTCTCAGGGACTTGGGGGAGAAAGGACTAGTAATTTCAAAGACAACACAGTACCCATTAAATACAATTTCTTGACAGAATTAAAGAGAGTTTATATAAAACCTCATGGTAGAGACTGTAACATAACTATTTTTTTCTTAAATAATTTGAACAAGACTACTTATTAAGTGGAAGATTAAACACTTAAATCTTGGTCATCTGATGATTAAGAAAAATGAAAATTTCAATTGTATTATTGTGTATGCATTTGTTTTCACTTTCTAGTCTTTGGTATCCCTGTGTTCTCATTTTTTCTCCTTAAAAAAAAAAACATTAAAAACACAACTTATGCTGAAATAGTTCAATAATCTAAAACTCAAATGAATGATTATTTTTTTCAGCATGTTTTCATTCAAGATACTTTAAAGAATGTTTGGTTCCAGCTTTCTAGTCTTATTTTCCACAAACCTTCACATGTATCCTGGGATTCATAATTAAATTCTCAATTCTCCTGACAGACCCCAAGGTTTTCCCTTCCTATGTCTTTCCTCATGCTACACAACTGAAGGTATTACAGAATCTTACCCAATTTTCAAAACTAATTGCACAAGCCTCCTCTTTTCTACTATCATTTTCCTGTTTTAGGCCTTTGCCAACTCTTGCTTGGACCTATTTACTGATTCTTGATTCCATGTTGGTATTATTCAGATTTATCACTTCTGCTGTTGCCTAGGTGTTTTATCAGTTTACAAACTTTACCTTGTAAGTCCTTTGATTAAATGTTCCACCAACTACAGAAAAATTGCAGACTGCTTAGCATGAAATGAAGCACTTCATAATTCAGGCCAAAGCACATATATAATCTCAAGTTCCAAAATGCCCTGACTAGAAATCCTGAATTGCTTGTGATTTTACTTTACATGTCTTGTTATTCCTTATCTCTTTTCTGTGTAGTGCCTGCTTTCTCCATTTCTGCAACTAGAAAATGTTCTTTGAGATATTCCAAATACAAACCTGTTGTAGACAGAATTCTAAGATGGTCTCCAAGATTTCTGCCTCCAGTTTATACATCTTGTATAACCCATTGGATTTAGGAAAATAATGGATTTCACCTCCATAATTGAGTTTTGTGATAGGACACAGTTGCTTTTAAGAAAGGGAAGTTATCCACTATCTAATTAGGTGAAGCTTTAAAGACACTAGGCTCTTCCTCGGTTGGGGTGTGGGGGAAGACAGAAAAATTAAAAGCATGAGAGGGATTTAATGTCAGGGAGCTTCTCCTTTGGTGTCTTGGAAGTTGGACATATGGCAAGGAACATGAGTGATCTCTAAAAGCTGTGCAGCACATGGATGGCAGCTGGTAATGGAATAGGTTCTCAGTCCTACAATTGCAAGGAACTAAATTTTGCCAAACCACATGAACTTAGAAAGAGAATCTCAAACTCCAGAAACAGAGAATATTTATACCTTTATATATATGCCTGTGTATTAGTATTGCAAGACCCGAGCAGAGAACCACTTTAACTGTGGCTGGAATTCTGATCTGGAGATACTGTGGGATAATAAAAGAGGGGTTTTTGTTTTGTTTTTGCCACTAAGTTTGTGGGAATTTTTATACAGTAGTAGAGAACTAATACAAACTTCAGTATTATTTCTCAAGAGACCTTCTTTCCACCCTAAGACTGAGTTAAATAATCATCCTTTGCTTTCTTTTTAATTAGCATTTCAATATCATAGTTAGTATAGCTGCTTGTTTTCTTGCACACTCAAAAAAAAAAAAAAAAAAAAAAAAGACTGTAACTCCAAGTATGATTCTTTGTATGGAGCATATAACATTTGTAGTTAACCTGAAATGAATAATGCAATGAGAAAACAAAATATCACAGATGTTCTGTATGCATGCAGACATAGCTGCATACAGAAAAAAATTATTTTCTGGCTTTTTTTTTTAGCAAAAAGTTTACTACTGATAGCAATGAACCTACTAGCACTCAAATATTGTGTTCTAATACCTTCCTTCAACAACAAAAAAATCATGGCTCCTTGGAGAGATGCCTTGGAGAGAGGATGAGAGCAGGCAATATACAAGAAGATCACAAAGCGGCTTATATTGCCAAAATTAAAGCACCAATAAACAAGCAAACAAACAAAAAAATAGCAAGAAAAACAAAAGAAACAATGATATGTTAAGCCAAATGAACACGAGAGCCTACTGAAAGAGCCCCAAATCTCCTAAACTGGAAAAATTTGAGGAACAAAATAAAGTAGTATTGGATTAAAATAAATTTTATAAATTTATAAAACAAATAAATAAATATATATAGTATAAATATAAATATGTATATAATTATAAATTTTTGGATTCATAAATTTTATTAAAATAAAAATCCCTTTCATACCGATAAAAATAAACCATGGATTAAATAAATAAATAAGGGAATTAGAAATGTCCCATACAGAAGAATTTCAAGCAATTTATGTAGATACGGGGCATAACTATTTACTCCGGAAGTGGTATAACCACCTTCCAAAAAAATCTTCCTTCCAAAACCAAGAGTGAGGGGAAAAAAAAAAAAAAAAAAAGAGTAACTTTATAGGGGAGAAACTGCACAAACATTACCTAAGGTGGTTAGGCAAGGTCAACATCACCAGTGATAGGTTATGTTGATCGCTTGTGCCCTGGGTATAATGCGATGAAAATGACACTTTATCTCTGTGGTCTTCCTCTTCAAAATACATAACCCCAGTCTTATCATGAAGAAAACAGACAATTCCCAGTTTAAGGGCATTCTATAAAATACCTGACCACTCCTTCTAAAAATTGCCAAGGTCATCAAAAGCAAGAAAAGTGAGAAACTTTCACATCCAAGAGAAGCTTGTAATGCAATATCCTGGATGGGATACTGGGACAGAATATGAACATTAGGTAAACTAAGGAAATCTGAATGACGTACGGGCTTTAGTTAATAAAAACACATAAATATGGTTCATTAATTGTGACATTTCCCACACTTGTGCTAGAAGTTCATGATAGGGGAATTTGGATGCAGGATATATGGTAATTCTATGTACTTACAATCTTGGTAATTTTTCTATAAATCCAAAGTCATTCTAACATTGTAAAAATTATTTTTAAAATTGTAATGTTTTCATTATTATGGGGAAGGGCGAGATCAGAGTAGGGAGGAAGTAACTATCTATAATTATACACAAAGATATTGTACATAACTAGAATACATTTTTCCACCAACTAGATTGCCTGTGGTTTCTTAAATGCTCGCAAGCTGGGGATTACAAATGACAATGTGGGTGAAATTTTGTGCCAGAAATTTGGAAGAAGCTTTTGTCAATATTTCATTGATATACACTTAAAAATTTAGTTCAGAAATATTTGGATCAGATATCCTTTATTTTTACTGTTCTACAAATAGCCAGATAACCAGGCTATCCACTTTTTTTTTTTTTTAATTTTTCATTTATTTATTTGAGAGAGAGAGAGAGAGAGAGAGAGGAGAGCGGAGGAGGGGCAGAGAGGAGGGAGAGAGAATCCCAAGCAGACATGGGGTACAAACTCAGGAGCCTAGAGATCAAGACCAGAGCAGACAGAGTCCCATGCTTTTACTGACTGAGCCACCGGGTGCCCTGGGGCTATCTGCTTTCTATTGATGGAAAACCACTAACTGAAATGCTAATAACAACCTAACAGGTTTAGCATTTGTAACTTTTAAAGTGCCTGAGACAATTCAAAGGTGAGAAATATACAATTTAAAATGAGCTCTTCCTTTTGTTTTGTTAAAGAAAAAAAATCACAGGTCCAAAATGGAGTCACTTAGGCTAATTCCCTAAATAGGGACTCAAGTTTCAACCTCTTCCAGAAATATAGTCTTAACTGGTCAGTTGGAAATTTTTTTATCAGTGCCAAAGAAGTAACCTGCCACTTGGGCCTTCTGCATCTCCCCCAAGGAAGATGAGGTGATTTGCATGATAAGATCCCTTGCCCTTGCCTCTCAGGGAAGGTACTCTAGCCTTGATTAATCCTTTTCATTTGCTAATAGCTTTCTTCCCCACATTCCCTCCTATATAAACCTTCCATTGTGTACAACTGGAAGCTCTCTTCTACTTGCTAGGTGGGGTGCTGCCCAATTTCTGGATCATTTAATGAAGACAATGAAATCTCCAAATTTACTCAGCTGAATTGCTTTTTTAATAGATTATATTTGGGTCTATATGCATGGCCAGTTTTATTAAGATTTCTTTAAAATGTGCTCGAGTAAAAATAACACTTGTTTAAATGTTTTCATTAGATTTTGTGTATATGTAATAAATATAAATGCTGGAAACACAGTGATCCATTTGGCATAAGAAAGTAAGTAACAATTATTAATAATTATTTGTAAAAAGAAGCATCCAATAAGCGGAAACATTGTTTTGTTGTTATTGTTGTTTGGCTTGTAATGCTTTTAGAACGCGATAAAATTTGTTTCAACCTCTACCTCTCAGTATATCTAATTTCTATCTGTCCCCTTGTCATCATTCTCCAAGGATCAGTCAGTTTCATCTACTACGTGTCTACTGTACATAAACTCTAATACTCTGACTGTGATGATGAACTAAATTGATATTCAGCTGCAACAGAGGTCATGTATAATGTACCTCAAAATATCCTGCACATTAAATTGTGAAATAAAGAGAAGAACTTTGTTTCTGTCCCTGAGAGCAAGGGTAAAATAATATACAGCAACCCTGAAACAGGTAATGAACATATATTGTCAATAATGGTAAGCGTACATTTACAGTTTTATACAAAGGAGCAGAACATACACCACAAAAAAACTTTTCTTCTCAATTCCCCAAGGTCATATGCTTTTCTGTAATTTTGTCTACGATAGCACCGCCATCCACCCTCCCTTTCTCATCTGACTTATGAAGGTTATTCTAGATGGCTCTATCATCCCATCTCCCAGGTCCTGTTGCTCACTAAATCCAGTTGATTATATTTCTTAAAAGTTGGAAATTAGGAAAATTCAGGTGGCTCTGCATGGCATTTAAAGGGATTATACAGGGATATCTGAATCTTGTTTTGGAGGAACCACCATCCTGCTCCCTGGTGGTCCTGAATGGAGATAAACAAGGAATAATAGAAAATGGAATAAAAGGTACTCTTTTATTGTTAGGCTAGCTTGTACCAGAAATGCCACTAAGGAATTCTAAGGTACTGAGCTAAAACATGTAACTTGGCACAAAAGCTACAGTTTGAGCAATATAATTCTTACTACGCTTCTTTGCTCAGGAAAATAATCTTATGGCGAACCCATTTTGTTTCTAGTGACTGTCCGTTGTGCCTTTGATCCCTCAGAGTTGTCTATTCCTAAGCAGCTGGAACAACTGGGGAATCTAGACAATGCCCATAGACCCACAAAGATATCATGGGGTTCTAGGCATTTATACCCAGATGTTGAACAGGAATTGCTATGTAGGTGAAAGACAGCCCCACTATTCCAGAAGCTGGTGGGCAACTGCCTGAGCAATGAAATTAGAAAGATATCAGGGGACATAATTTGCATATGTTTTAACTTAAAAAGGACAAGTACCTGAAATATGTAACAAAGACTCACATGTCAAGGGGACAAACATACATAAATAAATAAATAAATAAATAAATAAATAAGGAATACAGGTGAACAAAAATAATGAGCAAAAATTGAAAAAGCATTTCATAGGATATGAAAAGGAATAATCTATCAACATAAATAAACAGGCTCAACTTCCTTAGCAGTCACTGAAATTCAAATTATAACCATCGTGAAAAATTATTTTGTATTCATTAGATATAAAACTTTATTTATTTTATTTTATTTTTTTAATGTTTATTTATGTTTGAGAGAGAGAGAGGGTGCAAATGGGGGAGGAGCAGAGAGAGGGAGACACAGTATCTGAAGCACTCTCCAGGCTCTGAGCTGTCAGCACAGAGCCCGATACAGGACTCGAACTCCCAAACTGAGATCATGACCTGAGCCGAAGTCAGAAGCTTAACCTACTGAGCCACCCACATGCCCCATAGATATAAAATATTTTAAGTTTGATATATTTGGCATATATTTGCATACACGTGAGGTTTGATTTAGTTTCTTAAACACACACACAGGAGATATTAGAAGCTGTATGAAAGAAGACTAAGAAATCAAACATTATGAAAAAGTAGTGGATGGAGTCTTGGTAGAATGAGGCACTCTGTCTAGGTGTGTTTTGCATTAGTGTGAAAAGTATGGATGGGTGTAGAAGTAGGTAGAGAATTGAAGGTAAGTTTTGCCAGAAGAAGTAGATATTTCCTGGAGAATTTTAAGCAAGGGTATCAACTTAAGAAAAGAAGTTAGGACTGGGGAGACAATTAAAATTTTGGATAGCTGCTGATTATTTTCTCCCAGGTGGAATTTTCTCACTCATTTTGGTATATAAAATGAAATATGAAATTAAACTTAGCCCATTGCTTTCATTATGGGATGTGAACTCATCATCAGTGTATACCGTAAAACCTTGGATTGTGAGTAACTTGCTCTGTAAGTGTTCCACAAGACGAGCAAACATTTCTAATAAATTCCAAATTGATAAATGAGCAATGTCTTGCAATACAAGTAGTATGGGATGCCAAATACGACATGATCACAACTGAACCAATGGTTCTTTTCTCTCTCTCCCTTGCTGCAAGATTGTGGGTAATCATCTCGCATGCTCAGAAACTCAGTATCAGGCCATGGTTTTTGGCAGAAGTCAGTGATTTTTCGGAATGTTGGAAGGTCCCCACAACTGGCACTAGTGTATTTTTTTTTTTTTTTTTTTTTGGTCATTTCAAAGCACCTGTGGACAGTTCTTTGCTTTTCCATACAAGAATAAGTTTAGGAATGCTTTGCTTCATTCTAGGTCAGGCTGCCTGCAGATGTGGATCCTTTCCTCTGCTGCCTTGTTGCCAGTTACATTAAATACAGTATATGACAAGAGTTTATTACTACTGTACTGTAGTCAACATCTGTGCAAGCATATACAATAGCCCCCATACAGAAAAACATTGAAAAGAAAGGTGGTAAACAAAAGGAGATGATTAAGAAGGAAATCATTGAGAAGTGCAAAGGAGGAATGTGAGTGGCGAAAATTGCAAGATTTAAAAAAATATATAAAAATAAAATATAAATAAATAAATAAAATTGCAAGATTTTTTTTAATGTTTATTTTTGACAGAGACAGAGCGTGAGCGGGGAAGGGGCAAAGAGAGAGGGAGACGCAGAATCTGAAACAGGCTCCAGGCTCTGAGCTGTCAGCACAGAGTCTGATGCCGGGCTCAAACTCACAAACCATGAGATCATGACCTGAGCCAAAGTCAGATGCTCAACCGGCTGAGCCACCCAGGCACCCCCCAAAACTGCAAGATTTTATAAGAAGTGTATGTCTGCATCTTGTCTAAAGAGGAAAAGGAGAAAATGACTGAGGAATCCCTCACTTGAAAAGAGATTAGGGAGATTTGTAAAATGTGGGAAACAGTCCAAAATTGTATAGAAAAGCACCACCCAAATAAGGCTGTAGCAGTGTGAGTGATGAATCTGTTTAATGACGGTGCAATGTCACATTGCTTCAAAATCCTCAAAACAAGGCAAAAGCAAGTGTCGTCAGATAGGTTCCTTGTTCAAGCTGTACAAAAAGAAAAAGATTCCGTTGAGCCAATAGATAGCAGTGATTCCATCAGTGACAGTGAAAGTCATCCTACACAGTAACCCTCCTCTCTTGTCTCCCTCACACCAGCCACGAAGGTTTTCAAAGGTAAGTGCAGGTTAAATTTCTTATTTTTCTTTATATTTTGTATTTTCTTTATTATTTTGTATAATGTACAGTATTGTAATTCATTTTATACGAATATTTTTTGGATTGTGGAATGAATCATCAGAGTTTCCATTATTTCTTATGGGGAAATTTGCTTTGATATACATGTACTTTGGATTACAAGCATGTTTCTGGAACGAATTATGCTCACGAATCAAGGTTTTTACTGTATATGTAAATTGTATGATGCATTGTTACTTTATAGAGTACTATGAACAAGAATAATATAACTTACTTATCATTCAATACTATCATTATTTTAAGGGTACCTGGAATTTGTTTTATTCAGGTATTTTAAGACAGGCAGAGTGGAAATAATTATCATGAAGAAAGATTTTTTTTTTTTATATTCACAGGTCCCTGGAAACAAGAGGCACAAAATACTAAAGAGGGACAAACAAGAAAGCACTGAGGCAGGGTGGGTGGACAGAGAGAGAGAGAAACTATACGTTGGAGTCTTTTTTGTGGTTATGGCAGGAGAGGGAGAAAAGTAGAAGTTTATTATTGTTGTATGCAAGAAATGAAGATACCTTTAAAGGGGATTGGTTATTGAATAATATGAATTGTGTGACTCTCTGAAAAAGGGCAATGACACAGTTAGAGTTAGGGTGGTAAACAACCTGATGTTGGAGTGGGGTCCATAGTAGGATGCCAAATCATCAACTACAGAAACCATAAACGTGGTTACTATAATTGTCTTCTACGAGAATCCAATCTCTCCATTAAGAGTTAAAAATCTATTTCTATCTTATCCTTAAAAAAAAAAGGAAGGAAGGAAGCAGTAATAAGCTATTTCTGATTGTGTATTTTTCTACTACTCACATTTATCCTCTAATCCTTTAATCTTACTCTTTTTTCTTTAGGTATATTGACCTCTTTGGATTTTTTCAGTGGAAGTTTTTCTCTGGGTCAAGAGTTCAAAACTGGGTCTCTGCAAATTTACTGTGGTTCTATTCACTTTGCAAAATAAACTCTTCATCTCTTCCTCCTGAATAACACCGAGTTTAGAAACAAAGTCAATATAGGCCATTAAAAATAAAGTCATTGATAGGCCAATATCTCAGCACAATATTTAATGTGCATGCTACATAAAAGAGAATTTAACAAGCAGCTCTATTTGGAGGTTATTGACTTTTAAGGGGAAAAAAGGTTCAGCAGAAGTTGTTGGTATGATTAATTGTAAACATTAGCACTGTGTTAGCAGAAAGAATAATAATCAGAATAGAACATTTCATCATAAAGGTACATTAAATGATAGAGCAAATATGATACTGAACTCAGTACAACAGCTTTCTATATTTTAGATTTATGTTCAGGATTATTTATTCCTAAAAAAGAAATGTATGAAATTTCTATTTTACAAACTGCAATTATCAGAAATGTCCAGGCGCACCTGGGTGGCTCAGTCAGTGAAGTGTCCTACTTCGGCTCAGGTCATGATCTCAAAGTTCATGAGTTCCAGCCCCGTGTCAGCCTCTGGAGTTCAGAGCCCAGTTCAGAGCCTGCTTCAGATTCTGTGCCTCTCTCTCTGTTCCTTCCCTGGAGGAACATGCTCTCTCTTTCTCTCTCTCAAAAATCAATAAACATTAAAAAATTTAAAGAAATGTCCAATATATTCTACTTCTTGGCTGGATGACTTCTCCCATGACTGACATGCTGACCTCCCAGACTCACACCAAGCTTAAACACTTTCTCCCTGTGGGCTGCCTTCCAGAGCCTCCTAACTTGCTCTTGGTTTTACCTCTATTTTATGTTCTCAGACTCTTATATTCTTGATTTTTTCCCCAACACTCTGAACTTCTTATCTCATCTCCTTATCTCTCTCTCTCTCTGTCTCTCTCTCTCTGTGTGTGTGTGTGTGTGTGTGTGTGTGTGTGTGTGTGTGTGTAGTACTTTTAGCAAGGACCCTCTTAATCTGCTAGTGTGGAAATATTATTTGACTGTGTCTCCATCAAAAAAGTCTTACTAAATGGTTATTGGTTTTTTAACTTCACAATTTCCCTTCAAATGTCTTTTCTTTATCATCCTTGAGGCTCTTCATGCAACATGCTTTAATGTATCTTCTTTTTCTCACCAGTGCTTCCTAAGGAGATTCACAGAGATGGTAACATAATGACTAAGGACAGAAATATAAACTGTGTTGAGGCTATATGAGATTGTTTTAGGTCTTGGATAAGTAAATAAAGGAGGGTTATTTCATTCTCGGTAGGCATTGGGAGCCATAAAGGGACCTTCTGTATTTCATTGGCACTAATAAACACATAGTGGGAAATGTGTAAACAGTGGGTTTCTATACAGAACACATTCCTAAAGGTCATCAAAATCATTATCATTATACAACCACTGTTTTGGTAGCAAAATCTGGGAAATCTTCCCTGGCATTCTCTAGTGATCAGCATCATACACCTTATTATATAAGTCTATCTAATAATAACATTGTATAGTATTAGAACAACTAAGAGTTGGGACACAAGGCAAGAGTATATTTAATAAAAATGTCAAGATATGTAAAACACCAGACTCAGGGTATATGAGAAGGTAGAAGGATTGGGGCCTACTTATTAGGAGGGTGAGTTTAGGTAGTGCGTTGGGATGAAAGTGAGTGATAAGCCCTGAGGAATTTCAGAAAGAAGCTACAGAGGTGGCACCCAGACATATCAACATCTCATGCTTCAATTGTGTCACAATTTTCCAAAGTGTTTCAGACCATTTGAGCATGGCCAGGTAATGCTTTTCCAGGCTGTGACATCATGGAATAAATTATTTTATACTGACACTTCTAGAATATTTACATTATTTTCTAATAATGTCCTCTTAATTTTTATAGTGATTATAAAAGTTGAAAAGATAAAGTAAATTAAAAATGAATGAGAAGAGAGCACTTAAAGGTAAAAAAATAAGGTGGCCCTGCAATCCTCCAATTGAAAACAATTCTAACAGTAAAATAAAATTAAAAGAACATTTAAAAAACACTGAGAAGTATCCAAAAGTAGAAAGACAGAGGAAAGTTTGATCTTAAATAACTTAAAATAGTAAGGGTAAGAAATGAATCCTCTTTTCTCCAGGACATTGATCAGCCCCCAGTGCTACCTCTAGAGAAATCACAGACTGGAGTTTACAGCCATTATTGCTGAAGATGTTGGAAATAAAAGTTGAGGGCTGGGAAAGCAACTGGTTACATAAAGGGAAAACGTGGTACTGCAACAGTCACAGAAAGAATGAGACCCAATACGCTATAAGAGAAGAAATTTATAAGTCAATATTCCTGATGAACATAGATAAAAAAATATCCTCAACAAAATATTTGCAAACTGACTTTAGTTAAAAGTGTCACACACCATGATCAAGAGGGATTTCTCGCTGAGATGCAAGGATGGTTCAACGTATGCAACTCAATAAGTGTGATATGCTGCATTAACAAAATAAAGGATAAAAATCATATGGTCATCGTAATAGATGCAGAAAGAGCATTTGGCAAAATTCAATATTGTTTCAAGATAAAAACTCTCAACAAACTGAGCATAGGAAGAACATAACCAAACGTAAGAAAGACCATTTCTCATAAATGGAATAGTAATAAGAGACTGGGAAAAGGATACTATACAGAGAACAGAGAATAATAAGAAAGCTTGAATTATCCAAAAATTATTTGGGAAAATTAGTTTAAAATCAAGAATTACATAAGAATATCTTCACAATGGTAATAAATCAGTATAAAATGTCAATATAACATGAATCATATTAAGACTAGTGAGAAAGCTATGTAGATTCTGCTATAGAAATTTAGATATTTACAATTAAGCCAAGATTAAAACAAACTATACGGTACCTCAAATAGTAATAAAATTGTGTTTCTGTGTGTGTGTGTGTGTGTGTGTGAGATTACGTATGTAATTTTTCTATGCCTTTTACTGAAATATCATCTCACAAACTATTTGTCAATATAGTTTGTCAAATCAAATATAAAAAATATAAAGAGCACAAATTTTTGAAGTTGTGTGAATCCTACTTTTAACTTTGTAGGTGAGCAAACTTCAGAACATTTATTAACTCTCTGCATCTCAGTATCATCAAAGATAAACTGTGAAAAGTGACACCTGCCTCACATGGAAAAGGTGCAAAAAATAGGTAAAACACCTAGCACGAGACCTGACATATCATCACTTAATGAATGCCAGGTTTCTCTTCTCTGCATGCCCCTAATACATACTAAAAATGCTAACACACCCATTCTTTACAATGATTGTTATGTTTCACATATTTTGCACATACATCCTCAAAATATCTCTACCATTTGTTATAAAAATTGTTTGCCACGAGGTCTAATCCCAGTTTCTATAAATGCAAATAATTTCAATTGACAGTTCCAGAAGAATAGCAGAGTTCCAGTAAAATCAAATCTTCAAGAGTATAATTGCTAAGATCTATTTTTTAACTGGATCTTAGGCAATGGTATCACAATTAACCTCAGGAAGGAAATATTAATTAATGAGCAAAATAATTTCAGGTCTAAATCCTCAGATTTGGCAATGGCCAATTAAGGTAACAGGCAAAATCTCTTAGAAATGCTATGAAAAAGCAAAGTATAATTATTCTAATTAGGAAATTGCACTGTTCAGGAAAAGAAAATATCATAATATTTTATCTCAGCACTTAGAATGTTGATGCCATGTTATTTATGACAGTAAACTAAGTGCAAAAAGAGAAAAACTCAATTTTTGCTGTTTGATCATTGACAGCTTTCAAGCCCCCTACCTTTTCCCCTTCCCCTTTCACCCCACATCTGAACTAGCCTGCAAGAAAGCTGCCCCACATCCTAGCCAAAGTAACCAACCTCCATCTCTCTTGATTTACTCCAGACCTAATCTGAGTCCTTCTCTTTGGAGAATGTTTTTGTTGTTTTATTATGTAATAACTTTTTTTCCCCACCCTCATTGGTGTCTATGTGTCATTTGTCTAACATCTGTATAAACTCTTAGTCTAGAAATGGTTAAAAGGCTCCAAATAAAACAATAAGACAAGCAATACACCAGCTGGAAAACTAATTTGTATTTTCTTCATCTTCTTTGGCCATTTATTTTTCTCTCTACCCCAAGAGTGTAAGAGTGGCTTCCCTATTTAATATTCATTTTGGTCACTTCAAAAAAACTGAAGTCATTAGATATATAATGCCAATACAAAGCAACACACAATACTAAAAAAAAAAAAAAATGAAGCATGATTATTTTACACATGCTATGTGACATCGCACTTCACAGACCAGTCTCCTCATTTGTATACAGGGAAGAGACTAGTTCCAATGTATACAAAACACACACACACACAAAGCTACACACTCTGTCTCAGTTATTTCTATCATCTTGAAAGGCAAATCTGTGGACATGTTTGTGTACTGAACTAAAACTGTCCCTGAGGTTTTAACAGGAGACATATGGGAGCCAGATTGTACCTGTCAAAAGTCACTATTGAGAAAGCATTGGTGTGGGAGAATGTATTAATGTTCTTAATTGTTAATGTTTGTTTTGTGACCTTCCCATCAGCAGATATGTGTGCCTCTACTTACTGATACATTCATCCATCTCTCTAATGGCTCTGCCTTTGTAGCTGCTGTTAGCACCAGTTATTCATCACTGCGAGTAGAATATGTTCCACTCCTGACATGGCCTTCAATTCAGCTGAATGTGGGGTGGGACACGGATCCATCCAGGCAAATTTCTCATTTTTTATTTTCTATGGGGTTTAATACTACTGCAAATTTGAAATTAAGAAAAAGAGACTTCTTCTGCCTGTGGAATTTAAGACAAAAGATCTTTTCTGAGCTAAAATATAAAGTGAGATGGAAGACAAACTTAAGTGACAGATGATTATTTATTGGAATCTATAACTATACAATTTAAATCAAGCCTTACTACACTTAGGTAATACTAGAAATTAAATTTAAAAAATACATAAATAGAGCATTTTTATTCTTAGGAAAGTATAATCACATGGCAGTCCTCTTACTTACACCTTTGACGTGATTTTTTCTATCTATTCCATACATTTATAGTTTCTTAGAATGAGCTGGCTTTGCAATATTCTCTTTTCCTCACCTGTGTATATTTTTATTCCATTTCTCATGCCTAGAGCTTTATTGTATAAATCTTTTCATTCAATTTCTTAATAATTTCTCTATGAGACCTGTTTCAAGAAGCATAATCTGACCAAGACGTTCCAAAATATGTATATTCATCTCAGTAAAATATATATACAACAATTGATTTTATTGATTTTTAGAAAATTTCTTATTTGAGTGTATTTTAAAAAGAATGTGCAAGGCAACCTGGGTGGTTCAGGCAGTTGAGCATCTGACTTTGGCTCAGGTCACTATGTCACGGTTTGTGAGTTCAAGACCCAGACTGGGCTTGCTGCTGTCACTGCAGGGTCTGCTCTGGATCTTCTGTGCCCCCCTCTCTCTGCCTCTCCCCTGTTCATGCTCTCTCTCAAAAATAAACATTAAAAAAAAGGAGGTTGTGTGAAACCATACAGAAAAGATAAATTTTGAAAAAAAAAATGATTCCAGTGTTGTTGAGATTTTAAAAAGAGGACAATTATCTATGCAAAAATGCAAAAATGCAAAGTATATGACTTTACAAGTTCTTTTTTTGACCAGATTCAAATTATATGTGTGTATTTTGAAAAAAAAATTAATGTTTATTTTTGAGAGAGAGACAGACAGACTGTGAGAGAGGAAGGGGCAGAGAAAGAGGGAGACACAGAATCTGAAGCAGGCTCCAGGCTCCAAGCTGTCAGCACAAAGCCCAACGCTGGACTCAAACTCACAAACCTGTGAGATCATGACTTGAGCCAAAGTTGGATGCCCAACCAACTGAGCCACCCAGTGCCTCTATATGTGTGTATTTTAATGGCCTGACTAATATCCATAGTTTGTAAGAATGATTGAAGGAGTAGATGTTTCTGTTGCATTCCTGAAAGTTAATTTTCCATTGGTATATATTCTACCACAACCAAGTCTGATCTGGATCTGAGGCATAATGAAAACTCTGTCGTACTGAATGCTGAAGATTTGGGTATGAATTGAAATCTGAGTGGGTCAGAAACACAGTTTAATATAGTGCATCCTGTGTAAGGGACTCTAGTGTGCCAATGAAGCATGGGAGCAGAATGTTTTAGGCATAAGTGACATGACACTTTAGGTGGATGGCATTGCATTTAGTCTATGTCATTGATCTGTTTAGAACAGGATTTTATTCCACTGGGCTAGTGTAGAGCTAGGTCATAACATTGGTTCATCTCCTAAAAATTAGATGTCAAAGTGAACAGGGCTTCAGCAAATTTATAAGCCATCTTTGGGAACAGAACATATATAAAGGAAAAAAAAGCGTACACAACTAGCAGAATGGCAAAGGTTAGGGGGCACCTGACGCCTGGCAGAGCACACATCTAGGATTCATCTTGTACCTATTGGAAATCTGACCAAATCCAACCTAAGCCGAAGTCGGACGCCTAACCAACTGAGCCACCCAGGCACCCCTTAAAAATTTTATTTACTTCTTAGATGGTGGTTCTGCCTGCCCTGTTACTGAAGAAGTGAGTTTATGGATTGGAGACTTTATTTTGGCAGCAGGTCTATTGCCTATATTTCAAAGCCATCTGTGTGCTTTTGAAAAATGATTAAATCCAAAAGTAACTGGAGAAGAAACATATCCCAAAGGGTATGGAGGATGTTGGGCAGATCAAAATATGGTGCTTTGTTAAATTTTAGCACTTTCGTTACCATATCATCATTCACAAAATTTGATGCTTTTAAAACAATTATTTTGTGTGTTTGTAAATTTACTATTTTACTTGTGAAAAAACTACGAGCAGAATTCATAAATGGACATTTGTATTTAAAGCGGGAAAATTATAAAGTGGCTTCTAATAACAGTTGTGCACTTGCCAGTGATAGGAGTATGCTAAAATCTTTTATCTGTTAGACAAAGACCAGTGTCCAATATAAATTTCCCCAAAATATTTAAGACCTGTGAATTTCTGATCAGTTCACAAAACCTCCAACTGACACTTTAGCATGGAGTAAAAACCAAACCTAACAGATTGTCAGCTCTTAAAGACGTTACAGGGTGGAACTTCCGAAAGTATTATATAAAAAAAAAAAGTATTTAAAAATTTGATTTACTATTTTTTTAATTTGTTTTTTAACATTTTTATTGATTTTTGAGAGACAGAGAGAGACAGAGTGTGAGTGGAGGAAGGGCAAAGAGAGAGGGAGACACGGAATCCGAAGCAGGCTCCAGGCTCCAGGTTCTGAGTTGTCAGCACAGAGTCCAACACGGGGCTCGAACCCATCAACTGTGAGATCATGACCTAAGCCGAAGTCAGACGCCTAACCAACTGAGCCACCCAGGCACCCCTTAAAAATTTATTTACTATTAAATAAGTTTTATTTGATTCTCATCCTAAATATATAATAATTCAATTGCAATGTTCACTGAGATGATAAACAATTTTTAATACATAAAATTACCAAAATATGATCTAATTTTTTATGGCTTATAAGTAACAAAACTATTTACTTTCATACATAAGACAAGTCTGGAGTTAAATGTCTAACTATTATATTAAAAAATAAATAATTTTACTACTCAAGAAAAATCTCTGAAATATATTTCTTCCATAAATGACTCCTTTGTCAAAACTGTGATGAGTTCCCAATTATCACTGAGTCCTTTATAAAATTAAAGTTAATGGGAAATCATATTCAATAGTGTGTGTATAAGTGAGATTATGCATTCATGTTAAGATCTAATCTGGGGTTACTGAGTTTATATTTTTTGCAAATAAATTAAATGAATTTATATAAATACTGAAATTTACCAAAGTAAGACTTTCAAAATGTAATGTATGTAAAATTTAAACATGAATCTATTGACAGGGGTTATAATTTCCAATTTGGGGATTTACAATGAACACACACACACACACACACACAATTGTAAAATTACATGTGGAAACAAAATGCACTTGAAAGAACAGTGTAATGGTTGAAGTATGGTCTTTGGAACTGACGGACAATGAATGCTGGTTTCACCACTTACTGTGTGAAGTTGGCTATTTACTTAGCTTCGTGGCTAAGTTTCCCAAAATCAAAATAGGGGATAATAACAATAACTCCATCATATAGACTTTTTGATGATTAAATTCATTAGTTATAGTGAGTGCCAAATATCTCATACGTAGCATGGTTAGTTTGCTATCCTTGTCGAGCTGTTAAACAGCAAAAACAACAGAAAACTAGTAAATCCTTTGACAAAACCATATCTTTCTCTCCATTTTTAAACAATATTCCACACAGAAACCAAGGTTATGAAGAAATTAAATGACTTTTAAAAGACCCCCAGTTGTAACAAGAACCAATGTCTCTATTTATTTTATGTGCTAATGTTCCCTACTCAAAAAAATCAATAGCATCCAAGGTGAACCAAGACACTAAGTTCATATATTTGGCAATAATAATAAAGCTTCCACTGGTTGGATGCATATGCTTGACACCATACCTGTCTTAGTTTCTCTCTTATTCTTTTTATTTACTCTTTTATTCCCCACAACAACACTTCAGTGTAGGAATTATCAACCCACCTTGGTAAGAAAGAAGGCATCAACTCACCTTGAACAAGAAAGAAGGCATAAAGGTGTTATTTGCACAAGGTTATCCAACTAATAAGTGGGTGAACAGGGATTCAAACTAAGGATTATCTTTCTCCAAAGTCTATTTTTCCCCACTACATCACTTTTGATGTGGTTTTATAAAATGTAGGCACAGGAAGAACACAAGATAACTTCACAAAACTTTTTTTTTTTTTTGGTATTATAAAATTCATAATGTCATTACCTGCCAGATACAATTTATTTCTTAAGATAAATTTATATTTTGCTCTGTTCTAGTTTATATAGTGGTAGGTCCAGAACTGGCCTGCACAATATTCAAGACTGTACTCCCAATTCCATAGATTCCTGTCAGTTAACACTTTCCAGGAACTTTCTGATAGTTTGACAGGGCTATTGATTGTGCAATGTACTGCAAAACCATTGACTCAAGTATTTTAAAATACAGAATATAACCTATTAAGTGTTTGCTATCTTTATGAGATAGTGAAACGAATGTGTTTAATAAGTCAGGATGTTTCTCATTCGTGATGGTTTATAAACTTTGCTTGTATACCTGTTTTAACCATCCATGCATGTTTAATAGCTCTTTATATAAAGTCTATCTGAAGGTTAATCTAATGTCTGTATTAGGTCAATAGATTCTGTAACAGAAATCTATTCAGATGGGCTATTAAATGATTTCAAAATTACTCAAGCAAGTGATAGGAGTCATTTATTTTACCTTAATTCCCTTAGATTATGGAGAAGATCTTGAAAGAGTGTACAAGAATGTTACAGAGAAGGTTGAAATCAAGGAACCACTGTATGAGTTCATTTCTTTTTTCCCAAGTGAGAAAAGAATATAGTTAATTATAAGTATATAAAATGTTGAAAATGAAGCCTTTCTTTTGTTATAATAATTTTTTAGACAGCAGAATCAATATCTTTTCCGTTTGTCTTTAATCCAAACTATACATTTATTGAGAAATGTGTATGCCATGTGTGATTAATACTGAATAATTTAGGGGCGCCTGGGTGGCTTAGTCGGTTGAGCGTCTGATTTCGGCTCAGGTCATGATCTCAGGGTTCGTCAGTTCAAGCCCCGCGTCACACTTTGTGCTGACAGCTCAGAGCCTGGAGCCTGCTTCAGATTCTGTGTGTGTCTCTCTCTGCCCCTTCCCCACTCATGCTCTGTCTCTCTCTGTCTCTCAAAAATGAATACAAGTTAAAAAAATAATAAATAAATACTGAATAATTTAGTGCAATAACAAAAAAGTGACAGGTCTTGCCTTCGAGAGTCTAACAGGTGAATTGTGAAATGGATTACAGAGGTATACTTATCAATAAACTCAAGAGACATTTACTGAAGATCCAATATGTGTAGGCATTACACTATAAAAAATAGGCTTAAATAAGTAAAACAAAACATTACAAATGGTAAGGAAAAATGAAAACAAGCGCAAATAAGTGTTCTATAGTTCTATGCATCTGGTATTATCAGATAAGAAGAATTTGGATATAAATCTGGTGGGGTTGGAGGAGGAATGGAAAGTTGAAAAAGGAATCTTCTCATTCCCTATCTAATAAGTTCTAAGCTAAGTGATCTGGCTTCCAAAGCTCTCCATGAACGGAACTATATCTACCTTTCCAGCCTCAGTAAATGTCAATCCCCTGCCTCATCCTTTATGTATGTGTATATATATATATATATATATATATATATATATAACTTGCCTGAGGTTCAACAACTCACCCCCCTTCATACTTCACCCTGCACATGTAGTGTCATCCATCACTTGCTTTCTTGGATTGACACTACCCTCTACATATTATCACAGAACTGAGGCTCAATTTTGGGTCATTTTATTTTGGAAGATTTCCTTGATGTTATTCAAAGTCTGATTAGCAGCTATTGGCTCTCATAAAATCCAATGCACGTCCATAATTCTTTTCACGTACTTTGTATTAAGATTGTTTTCCTACATGGATAGAAGCTCACATGGTAACCTTCTTGAACACAAAGATTATATCTCATTATCTTCACAAGTCTAGCACCTAGCACAGTTTAGGGTTACAGAATAGTTATTCAATAGATATTTCAAAACTGAATTCAGGAGACATTTGTTTGAAACTTCAAGGATGAATAAAAATTAAGCAGGCAAATAAAAGCAATAAGAACATTCCAGGGAGAAGAAACAGAATGTCAAAAACGCAGAGTTGTGAGAAAATACAGTGTTTGATCATCTTATAAAATGATTCAGAAATCAGTTTCATTTTTGGAAATTTGGCTAGTTTGTTACGTTCCTCATAAAAGACAACAATGGTTACATGGAAGAGGTATGCAAAATTTATAAGTCTGAGCTTAAGAAATTCAGAGACCATGATTTCCCCCTGAATGGCTTTCAATATCCTCATTTTTCCTGTCATCAGTGTGGGAAAGTAAGCCTAGTGAAGAGACTAGGACAGAGAGAAAACATAAAGGAAAAGAAACAAGGTAAAACCCAGCAAATATAAGTAAGAAAGAGCTAGAGATTTTCTAGATACCTATTTGAGCTTAAATATCTTCCCCTAGACTTGAATTTTTAATTGTCTACTGAGCAGCATCATTTCACAGATCCACAGGCATTTTTGTTCTTCCCCAAATCTTCTCCTACCTGAATTAATGTCTTCAGTTGATACATTTATTTCTTACTTTCATAAATATTTATTGATGACTTAGATTGTATCATTCAGTATGCTAGGGATTTGGTATATTCTAGTGAACAAAATACACATAATTTACACATTTGAGGAAATATTCAATCTATGTAGCCCAGAAACCCTGCTAGGTCCCTTCTTATCTCATTTTCCATTGCCATTCAACTACTAGGTCACTAGTTCCTTTCTATTTTATTTCTTAGATACTACGTCCCTCAAATAGATCTCTTCTTTATTTCTACAATTACTTTGATTTGGACCCCTAGTCTATTCTCATTTGAATTATAATAGCTTTTTAACAATAGCTTCTCTGTCTTGCACTCAACATGTATCTTCGATATTTCTCTATAAACAGATTTAATCATGTCACTAACCTGCTTAAAATCTTTCAATGTTTCCACTTTGACTATAGGAGGAAGTTATTTACAAAACACCTGTTCCTTCCCTTCTATCTCAACAGAACACCTACTTTTCAAGTTTTCAACCCAACTCTATATGACTTAGGGGATGATGACCCCAAGCTGAGCTTCTGTAAATGATGTTGATTATCTAAGCAATCACAGTAATCTCTTTTTCCATTGCCAATAATTGTGTTAGGGATAGGCATGTGGTCCAGTTATGGCAAATGAAACACAGTGTGTTTTGAGGGAATTCTTGGATAAATATGTTTTACTCCTAAGAAAGATTTATGAAAGGAAATGACACCTCTTGATGTAGTGCTTGGAACAGCAGCACCCATTAAGCTACCAGCCTGATTATGAAGTGAACACAAATTGCAGTGAAACTCCACTCATCTCCTGAAGTTACCATCCCTATAGGTCACCTTGACTCTGAACATTGAACAAATGTCTTTATTGTTAAAGTCCACCAAGTGAGGATTTCTCTTGCATACATCTTTATGCATGCCAGACAAGGCCTTCCATGACCTGCTCCTGATTTTCAACCTTAGTTCTTGTGAGCTCTGCGTTGAGGATTATGGTTTCAACTAAGTTGACTGAAACAACAAGGTGTGTGTACAATGCATCTGGGACCTTGTTAAAATATAGATTCTGCTTCAGTAGATTTGGAGTAGGGTTTGGGATTCTGTTATAGGTTGCACAACGGTGCAAGTCCATGAATCACACTTCCATTAAGGAGGGGTTAGACGACCTGTAAGTACCTTTCTTAAACCATCAAGCAGGGAAATGACAAAACCAGCACTGAAGCTGTGTATATCATGAATTATATTTCCAATTCTCTGCCTTATCAATCATTTCTTTATTAAATACTAGCTCCTTTCAAAGTCAGTTAAGTTCTCTAACAGAATGAAAAAATAAAGAGGGGCCACATTGTTAACATTCAGAATCAGAAGATATATATATATAATATATATTATATTATTATATAAATTATAATATATAAATTATTATATATATATTATATATATATATATTATAATATAATATATAAATTTATATATTATATTATATAAAATATAATATATAAATTATATATATTATATATAATATATATTATATATTATACATACATATATTTATAAATACACATAGACAAATATACTTAAATAATTTTTATTTCATGATTATTGTCATGTTTCCTTGTTTGCTCTGTATGTTTTCTCTGAATTAACTTTAATAATCATCTAACTCAGAGATCTAAATGTTATATTTTTCCTAAATTGGGTTATTAATTTTTAAACTCTATGCCATTTAGGAAGAACTCCTTAAGCAGGAGTTCCGGATAAAGTTTAAAGCAATATTAATTACTAAAAACTAGTTTCCTGTGGTTAATGAAAGCAAATTACCTAGGGTAATTGAAAATAACTACCTAGTGTTATTAGCATAAAATTCTGTTTTCTAAACTACTGTTAAAAATTGTCTGGCTTTTACAATGTCTTTGTATTCATTGGTTCCAGGGTGCTCTTTTTCTCTGGAGCTGGAAAAATTTGAAATATTGATAATTAGTTTCCACAGAATTCTAACATTTGAAATATTTAAAACATAGGAAAGTTTTCTCTGTCTTCTATTATGTACTTTTCTCTTATGTGAGGAAATGTAATTACAGATAAAACATCAGGAATATCATATATGACAATTGTTACTCAAATCAAGACATTAATAAGTAATGTCATGTAAATATTTAATAATTCATACTTAGAATAACTATAAAAGAACAAATTACTTAAACTTTAATAAGAATGTTAGTGCTTTTCACTGGGGACAAGAGTCCCAGAAGTGTCTCAATGTAAATATTTTCTAATTACTTCTTTGTCAAAAGGAATATGCATTTACTTTTATGATTTTTTTTAATATTTAGTTGACTATAGTTTATTTTTCCTGAAAATATAATTTAAAATTAACCACACATAAATAATTTTAGTTATAAAGGAAAATCTTCATGAGTGAGTGTGGCCATTTTTCCCATTCCATTTTAATTTTTTTTAATGTTTATTTATTTTTGAGAGAGAGAGAAAGAGCATGGGAGAGGGTGGAGAGACAGGGAGACACAGAATCTGAGGCAGGTTCCAGGCTCTGAGATATCAGTGCAGAGCCTGACGCAGGGCTCAAACCCATGAACCATGAGGTCATGACCACAGCCAAAGTCGGACACTCAACCGACTGAGTCAACCAGGCACCCCATTCATTCCATTTGAATTTAATTGAAGACTTACATGCTTAAAAAGAAAATCATGGGAGAAATCTTTTCATATTAAATTTGCCCTAAATTCTTATGCTTATATTACAGTAAATTAACCTGGGAAAATTCTCTTTGTAAATTCCCTTTTTACTAGGAACATCCAAATGTCCCATACTCATAATCATGTGTGAGTATTAGCATTACATTATTTTTGTTTATTCAATTATGGCAAGATTGTTTAAAATTATTATATGTAATGGACCATAGGAGACGTTTATAGTTGCTAGAAGAATTATTAAACTCTTCAATGATTTTAATCAACCAGATTAACAATTAAAATAATAATAATAATTGCAAAAATAATAGGAACATCTATTAAATGTGTACCTAACTATTCTACTCTTCACAGCGGGTTTGGTATCATTGTTTTCTTTATACTGTTCTACTATACAGTACAATAAATTTACCTGAACAAATTGTTCTTTAAAATTCCCTTCCTCTAGAAACATCCCAAGGTCTAATATTCAGAGTCATACATGAATTTGAATAGTATGTTACCTTGCAACAAAAAATCTATTACATTTCTTTTGTCAATTTTGATGTTTTTTCAATTATGATCCAATTATGAAAATATTGCTTTATAATTATTATATGAAGTGGATTCAAGAGATATTAGTGGCTCCTTCAAAGATTAACTTATATAGGGATTTTAATGAATCAGCTTAGCAATTGAAAACAATTATTAATAGCAGTAACAAAAAAATAATAGACATTTTTACTATATGCTAACCTAACAAGTTTGGTATCATTATTAAATCATGTTTTTCTCCATACTATTCTACTACAGAGCTATTCCCTTCCTCTGTAACACAGGGTAACTCATAAAAGTATAATTTCACTTCAATATGGTTAAGTCTTTAGTTGGTCTCTTCAGACTCAGATGCCTTTTCTCTCTTTACCTGCTATACAAAGAAAATTGGGTTCCATTGTGATTTTTATAGCATTTTTGTAAGAATGCTTATTTATTTCCTTGTATTTTAAACATGCCCAGAGGCTCCATGCTCTATATCTGCAAATTTAAATTTAGGTCTAGTTATTTAGAAATAAATGAGAAAATAAATAAAATATGTAGGATGGATGCAAGCAGATATACAGCAGAGCACAACACATTTTGATTCTTGACTAGAAAACATGGGAAATTTTGTCATCTTCAATTTACCTTGCTTCATTCTGACCCAAACTTTCTTGACACAAATAATGATGTATAGAATGGAGATGTGGTTTGTGGAACAGTTTAGATTCTTGTGTGTGTGGTTTTTTCCCCCTGAAGCAGGATATAAACACAGATGCCATTCTGTTGGAACACTGACTATAAGTTGAACACAAAGGGTCCTGACCTCATTGAAACAGTTATTTATGGTGAGACAGTGTCTGCAAATAGCATCCATTAGGGCTAAATGCCTAGTGTATAAGACAGGGAAAAGGCACCTTCACACAAAAATGTAATATCCAGATTAGGTGCCTGCTCCTGAAATTATTGAGTTTAGTAGAAAAAAAAAGTTCCATTTGCTCTCAGCCCTGAGAGCTATACAATGTATTCTCCTATCTCCAAAAATCAGCTCTGGGTAGAAAAGATACAATTTTAGTACTAGAAGGAATGCTAATATTGAATGGATTTATTTCAAATTTTTCTCCACAGGGCATTTTCCTCTGAAATCCTTTCATTTTCTGAGACATGTCTTGGCAACACATGTGCACCTTTATATGTGCAAGTAATCCTGATACAAATGTTAGAATTTGCAGAATCAAAAAATATATTGAGCAATTAATTTTACTAAATCTGCCAAAATGTTAATACAAATGTCAAAATTCAGGCTGAGGAACATATTCTTCTTCAATACCATCAGCTCTTGAAATTTGATAGTAGTGTTAAGCTTTCAGTAAGGAGTTCAGTTGAGGAGGAAAGGATACATGTTCCAGGCACAATTCAGGGGAATGTTACATGCATTTCTGATTAAATACTTAAAATATATACATGTTAATATTAAAGTTCTATTTTGTTCATACAGAAATTAAAACTCATAAGTCAAATGTCTTGTTCAAAAATATTTTGCCCATGAAAATCTATGTTTTGAAATAAGTTCTATCTGAGGAGGCAAAGTTTTAAGAACAGATATACAGATAAGAAAAATATATCATTCAATTAAGAGAAATTTATGAAATACCTATTATGGTCAAGACCTGCTATCAGATGAGACAGAATTTATAAATATATTTTAAAAATCAATATCTACTGAAATATTAGGACTCAAAGTCCTAATATCTTATCAGAAAGATAAGATCTTCAATACTATGACTTCCAGAGCAGGGAGTATGTTTCTGTTTATTCCCTTTCCAATTGTTCTCTCTTTCCTACCAACTTATTTATTATAATCAACTTCTAATATGCAGAATAAATTCAGCCCTGAACCATGGCAATGGAAATTCATTACTCTTTCTTGGGACACTATTACAATATTGACCCCATCATACTATTTATCTAATTACCCCCAAATCTATAAAGATTACAAGGGTACGAACTTTAGAGATAGTATTCACCACTGGATTCTTATACAACACAAAGAGAAGATAATCATTAGATTAATATATGAATGTAATTTTATACATTATTTATTATAATTGCTTCTTATGTACACATACTATTGATAAAATATTTTTTTAATATTTTTATTTTATTAATAAAACTTTTTCCATGTTTCTTTATGTTTGAAAGAAAGACAGCATGAGCAGAGGAGAGGCAGAGAGGGAGACACAAAATCTGAAGCAGGCTCCAGGCTCTGAGCTGTCAGTACAGAGCCTGACGCAGGACTCAACACAGGGCTCGAACTCACCATCCATGAGATGACCTGAGCCAAACTTGGATGCTTAACTTACTGAGCCACCTCGGTAAGGTGACTGACCCCTTAATGTCATTAAAGAAGAGAACTATGTCCTGCATTTCTTTGTATCCCTTGTAGAGTGATTTTCACATAGTAGGTTCTCAACATACATATATTTTTCAATCTTTTTTTCTAATCAAGGCGATCTGGAGAGTGATTTTAGGTAGATATCTTGCTATATTAGAAACATAGTCAGATAAGCAAAAAAGCACAAAAATTTGCTTAAATATGTCCAAATTGTCAATTAGGAGTACTTCGTTTGGGGTTTTACATATCATCTATCCTAATATATTTTAAACATAAAGAAATGACTGAATTTCTGAAATTCAGTTACCAAGTTAGGTAATATAAAACTAATCTCTCTGTTTATGCATTAAAGTTTTAGTATTTATCAACAACTTGATTTTTCATTTCTAATACTGTTGTGTAGAACAAGGTGCTTCAGATCCTGGAACAAATTGGAACTGTCCCTGCAATGAAAAGCACAATATTTTGATCTTCATATCCAGTTGCTCAAAGCTTGATTCTGTATGCTTTGCTTCTTATCTTTTTTATTGAAAGCAGTTCGTTCTTCCACTACTGTGCATAACACCTAGCTAGTGCTCTGAAATAGGGATTAAGACACTGGTTCAAGTCCCTCCCTTTGGTAATCTATGTTACCTGGAGGGATTTGTTACATTTCTATGTCTCCAGCTCAGCAGTACATAAGAAATCCTTTTACATTGGCATGATTTTGTGAAGCAATAGCTTGAGTTTTTCCTATTTTTTGTCTCTTTATAGCTAATAATAAGGCAAAGAGTGATATTTAAATTTCCAAATGCAAAGTAAAATTTATCAATGGAGTTGTAAGTAACTGTTCATATACTATACAATATTCAATCAATTATAATATGCCAGAGTATGAGTATTAATAATTTGATGTTAGAAACTGGTTTGACTTTATTCATAAAACACAATTTCTAGATTTAGTATTATTATTATTATTAGTTTTACTTCTATTTTTTTCTCTTCTTCCATATCCTCTTGATATGATTCTTAAGAGTTTGAATCTTTGAAGTTTTCATCTTGATGTGGGACAACTGCACTTGATTCGCTCAGCACTTTAAACAGCTTGTCTATTCTGACTTTTGGTCAGAAAAATACATCTAACTTTTGTGACATTTGTGAAATATCTGTATCACATGCTATCACCAACTCTGATTTAAATATGCAGTTTTAATATATGCCAAGTAAAGGCAGTACCTGATAAAATAGTTTCTCTTTCAGAAAAAAAATGTAATGTTTTGAGAGGTTCAAAAGAAAGGAATTATTCAAATAAAAAATACATTGTGGTCCTGCTAGGAATAATAAACTTTCACTAGAAATAAAACACAAGTTATCAATATCACACAGCAACTTTCCATCATCCTATGGCTAGGCTAAAACATGTCGCTACTAGATATAAACAGAGGGAACTTCTTTTAAGGACATTGACATTTAATTCTATTTGAGGCTTGTTAAAGGTCATTCAATTTCTTTGCTTGCATTTTGCTTTCATTATCTTGCAAGCTACTTTGGTGAATTAATTCATTTAATACTGTGAAGATGAAAATTGATTTGTATCAGATCATCTCATTCTGTAGATAACTTGCTAATTTCAGAAACATTTCATTCTTATTTGTAATGAGGAAGAGGGGGATGGAAAAATCTATGAGAAAGAGAAGATCAAGGAAATTGGATATTATATTAAAGATATTATCTTCCTGAGTTTCTTTTAAAAAGTAATCATGTTTTTATTTTGTTATAATAGTAAATCTAAGAAGGAGATGAGTACTGTAAAAAACTTTATCAAAAAACAAGAGAAAGAAATAAATGTATAAACACGACTAGAAATATCATACTCAGACCCAAATAAAAATATCAGGGTAGATCTGAAGTATGTGTTCAAGCTGAGAACAGCACAGCAAACATGGAGGAGGCAAAATTATCTCTACAGAACCTTATAGTTACAAATGCAAACAAAAGAGGAGTGTAAAATTGATAAGAGAATAGAATGAGCATGATTAGATCAATTCTATTAAAAGCTTTCAAAGACAATAAGTGACTCAATAAAAGTAATCTGCATCCAGGTTTGTTCAGGAATCCACTGGAGGTCTTTGTCAAAATCTTTTGACAAGCTAATTAAAAGCAGACAGTTATGCAGCATTTGGTGTTTACCTTTGTGAAATGAATCAACTCATCTTCAAGTTCCTATATTCATATTTTCTCTATTGCCCTGTCATGATGACCTTTATGGTACAATACTATGAATAAACTGAATATTCATCAAGACAGACTCTGAGTCACATGAAAATAAAATTGCAGGAAAAAAAATTTAACCAGGATTTAACTCAATGAAATAAACATTCACTAAACAATGAAAGTGTCCTGGACAGTGCATGGAGTGAGAGAGCACACAAATAAAAGTCAAAGTCACTGTCCTTGAGGAACTCGTGATATACCACGTATTTTAAAAATAGATTGTCTGAGATTTTCATTGTATTTTGCTCTTTAAAGGTTTTTTTCTGAGTTAATTAGAAATATTTTCCTCAGGAAAATGATGCTCCTTTTATGATACTGAATTCCTCATAGCAATATATATTCACAACAAACAAATTCCAAAAAGGTTACTGAAATAAGGAAAAGATAGGAAAAAGGTTTATTTTGTTTTGTTGCTAGTTTTAATACATATTGTGGAATAATTTTTCAGTGGTTCCATAGGATAATCTGATGCCTCAGGGCTAATATAATTCATATTTTCCCTAGTGCCTGACAAATAAGTGGAAACTGGAATGAACTACTCTTTATACCAGTAATGTCCTTCAGGGGCATTTTTGCTTTAACAAACACCTCCTATTGAAAGATTCAAAGTAGGCCAACTTTTCTTCTGATAATCCGTCTCAGACTCAAGCTCACAACTAGGCCAGGAAACTTGGCCAGGCCAGCTGTTTCTCCACACTGCCGTTTTTGAAAACTCATTTTGCAAGATTTTCAGTGCTTTGAAAAAAATTTTTGAATGAGTATATTTTGAATAAAATGGGCAATCAGAATCTGACTTATGTGCAAGTAAAAAAATTTTTAAGCCAATCGAAGAGCATCAAAATAACTTTTAGTCTCTTTAATCTTTGAATATTTTAAATCTAGAAAGAATCAATGCAAATGTTTAAGGTAGAGTGATGTTTCCATGTTCTTGGCATTGATTCCTGAGTAAAGATTTTAAAACGAAGCCAAGGTAACATTTCTACCACATCAATGTTCTTTTTTTGTTTTTGCTATAATAGACAAGATAACACTTACTAGGTACCAGTCTCAATACTAAGCACTTCGCAAATGTTACCTTATTGGATTCCCTTAAGGGAATCTGAGGCAGATATAGCTACTATTTCCATTTTGCAGATTACAAAATTGAAGCATCAGTAGATGAAGTAACACATTCAAATGTAACTCAATCATTGGAGGATCTGATTCCTTTTTTTTTTTTTTTTTAATTTTTAAGTATCTATTTTTGAGAGAGAGAGACAAAGAGCATGAGGGGGAGAGGGGCAGAGAGACAGGGAGACACAGAATCTGAAGTAGGCTCCAGGCTCTGAGCTGTCAGCACTGAACCCGATGCAGGGCTCAAACCCATGAACCTTGAAAACCTGAGCCAAAATCAGAAACCTAACCGATTGAGTCACCCAGGCATCCTGAAGGATCTGAGATTCTAAACTAGGTAGTTTGTCTACAGATTCTTAGCTCTACAGCCAGACCCATTGAAGCTGCTAAGTGTAAGTTTTGATACTGAGATAAGTTTTTTATGATTTATTTTTACTTTAATCAAAGTAATACATGTACGGAAACTTACAAATGCAATAATAATAAACCGCAGCCTTCTGCTGACTACTACTCATCTGATTCCTAATGACTCAAAGCAACCTCTTCTAATTTTCTCTTTTTTTCTGTCATTTACCTATGTAATTCTAAAAATAAAACAAAGCCTACCCATACCATTTTTAAAAACATTTTCATGTATATGGTGTTTTCTACCTGCTCTTAAGAGACGAGAATCAGTGCCTTCATACCACACACACGTACACACACACACACACGCATGCATACGTTCCAGAGCTCCCACCAATGGTATTTCATTTTTTTTGTTAGATCAGTATTCATATTAACATCATACTATGTAAATCTTGCTTCTCATTAAGTGACCACAGAGATTACATTTTCATTCCTGTACGACTTTTAATTTTCCCTGAAGTTGCTAATTGCCTCATTTCATTTGCTTAGATTTCTGAGTACCCACCATTAATTTATTCCCAAGTATCCTGACAAAGTATAAATTTTCTTATAATCCAGTAAAACACATAGTTAATCTGTCAAGTGCTTTTATTTCCCATCTCTGGTGACCTCCTTTTCTTGGAGTCCTCTGCCTTCCTGCCCTGATCTGCACTGAAGGGATGGATCCCAGTCCCAGGAAGTCTTTTTCTCGATGATTCTGAGCAGCCATCTCTTGTTTTTCTGGGTTGGATCATTGCACTTCACAGGAGTTTTCAATGAATTCTCCAGTGTTAACACCACCCTCAAAGGCAACCCACCTTCAAAAGCATCTGGTTTCACCAAATCCCTAATCTTTCTAGAAATAATAATGTAAGCAAGTAATAATAGCCCTGATTATCTCTCACACATACCTACTCCCATTTTCGTAAGCATAGACTTTCAGCTTTCTCTCCTCTGCTGAATTTTATCATATATGTTCCAGAGAGTTTCAAAACAGATGAGCCAGGTTCACCTCTAAGTTGAGGAGACAGAGCTGAGAATCTGAGGAACCAAAGTGACTAAAATTCACAGAAGAGAGTAACAGGGACAGCTATATAAAAATGCAATATCAACACAGAAATCAATCCTGTTTCTATATAATACCAACAATCAAACAAAAATTGAAAAGAGAGCAATGATACATGTATAATAGAATCAAAAACATGAAGTACAGACAAATCTGACAAAAGACATGAAAGATCAGTACACTGAAAACTACCAAATCTAAAAATACCTAAATGCATGGAGAGTTTTACCTTGTTCATGGTCAGAAGATCCAATATTGTTGAGATATGAAATCTCCTAGATTGATCTGTCCATTAACTATATATCTCAAATTAAAACTCATTACGCTTTTTTGTTTTTGTGTTGGTTTTAATAGAAACTGACTTGCTGATTCTAAAATTCACACAGGGGGCGCCTGGGTGACTCAGTCAGTTAACCGTCCAACTTCGGTTCAGGTCATGATCTCACAGTTGGTGGGTTTGAGCCCTGCAAGGGGTTCTGTGCTGACAGTTCAGAACCTGGAGCTTACTTCGGATTCTGTGTCTCCTTCTCTCTCTCTGCCCCTCCTTTGCTCACGCTTTGTGTGTGTCTCTCTCTCAAAAGTAAATAAATATTATTTTTTTAAATAAAAATAAATAAAAATAAAATTCATACAGAAAAGCAAAAGGTTTAGAATAGCCAAAGCATCTCTGAAAAAAAGCCAGAGTAGAAAGGCTAGTAATAACTGATTTCAATACTTATTATAAACTACAGGTAATAAAAACTTCATGGTAAAGACAAAAGGAGAGACACTATGTCAATGGAACAGAATAGTTACTATAGGAATAAATCCACACATGTACAAACAATTGATATTTTATACAATTACAAAGATGATAGTGGAGAGAGAATATTTTTAATATGATGCTGAGATTTTTAAATATACACATGCAAAAAAAGATTAACTTTTTACCTACCTTGCACCATATAAAATATTCAAAATAGATATTAGACCTAAAGTTAAAATATATTATAAAAATAATGGAAGTTAACAAAAGAGACTTGGGTTAGACGAGTTCTTGCAGATGACACCAAAAGTATGACCCATAAAAGAAAAATATTGATAAAGTGGACTTTATCAAAATTAAAAACCTCTGTTTATATAATATCAGATATAATGAGGTATGTATAAATAAAGAATATATATGGAGACAGAGAGAGAAAGAAAGAGAGAATCTCTAATTCAATAATAACACAAGCAATCTAAAAAAAAACTGGGAAAAGTTTTGAGCGAACACTTCATAAAAAATATGGAAGGCAAATAAACACATGAAATGATACTTGACATCATTAGCCACTAGGGAAATACAAGTTAAAATCATAATCAGATACCAGTATATATTTATTAAAATGAGTTGAATGTAATGTCTGATTCTGCTAAGTGCTATCAAGGATGGAGAACAACTCGAGCCTTCATGTACTACTGATGAGAATGGAAATGGTCCAGTCAGTTTAGAAAAGTTTGGCATCTTCTTAAATTGTTAATCATTCATCTGCCAGATAACCCAGCCATTCTATCCCTAGGTATCTATTCAAGCACATGTCTATACTAAACCCCATGCATCAATGTTCATAGCTGCTTAATTTGCAAAAGCCTGAATTTAGAAACTGAAATACCTATCAAATAGTCAAGGGATAAATTGTGTTAGATCTACACATTGGAATACTACTTAGCAATTAAAAAGACTATTGACATAGCAACAACGTGGGTGAATTTCTTATGTGGATTAAAAAAAACATGAAAAAACAGTATATTATATGATTCAATATATATTTAAATTTCTAGAAAATGTAAACTAATCTAAGGACAGAAAGCAGAGCAATGGCTGTCTGAAGATAGGCAGACATTGTTGGTAACAGGGAGATGAGGAAGAGAGGGATTACAAAGGCACACAAGGGATAGAATTCATTATCTAGATTGTGTTTATGACGTCAAAATATTTCAAATTATACACATAGTGTTAAACAGGTCAATAAAAATAAGGAAAAAAAAAAACTCAGGGAAAAAAAGCATTTACTCTCTTATTTGTTGTCTCTATAGGATTATGCTTTTTGAAATTCCAACATTTTAATATTTTTTTTTTTTTGCAGGGAGGGGTGGAGAAGGGAGAAAGCCTATGGGAGCAATAAAGTGAGGTGAATAATACAGGCATTGTGACCTAGAGTTAGGCTACTGTTGATCTTCTGATGATTTAATTCATCATAAAGAAGATTATCTGCTTACACACCATGGATAGCTGTGCACAACTAAAATCATGGAAAGCAAAGCCCTGGATAAGGGGCAACTATTGTGTAGTCTATCTCTTAGTGAGAAATGCTCTGCAGGACAATGGGGAAACTTAAGAAAAGTTGCTTTTTGATACCCTCTAAATTACTTTCCTCCACACCTTCAAAACTTGTGGATATGGAAGGAAATGAGATTGTGCAAACAAACAAACAAACAAAACAACACTGTAATTTGCAATGCATTGTAACAAAGCAAGGTGAACTTCCCATTTAGCCAACTGAAGGAAGGCTACGATTCAGAACCAGGTTGTTATGGTCAGATTCAGGTAGATAAGCATTCTACATAACCAATAGCAGAAGGATTCCTGGAAAAGAGGTTCAGTTTTATATTTGCATTCTTAGATATTTGACAGGAACAGAAAGGGGCCCTAGATGCCACTGGCCCTAACTCCTCAAAGTATATAGGACAATGATGAAACCCTGTGAGGTGAGGCCATTTGTCCATGATACCCAGTCACAAAAAAATTACCAGGTTTCCATCAGGTGGGCAACACCTACTGACTCCTTGTTTGAATCTCATTTCACTCTACCCAATGCCTAGGCTTAGTGGTTAAAAGTCCTAACTTTGCAGCCAGACTGCCTAACTTTGCATCCTTGCCTCCACTATTTACCTGCTGTAGCCTTTAGATATTAAGGTCTTTCATAAGAATTCATGTCTCTTCCTTTCAGTTACATGGCAAGGTAGCACCTCTTTAAAAGTTGGTGTGACCCTGTGACATGCTTTAATCCAAAATGTGAAAAGAGCAACACATGTCACTTCTGAGGAAGTTTCAGGATCCAGTGCCTGATTTGTCATGTTTATTTCCTCCGGTCAACATGAGAGGGGGAGCTGTTGTCAAAATGAAGACTTGGTCAGTTTGGGTCCTTGAGCAACAATAGTTAGCATAAATCCCTCCCTGTAAACCTACTAATTTGTAGTCCTAGGAAGAAACCTGTTTTGTCAAGCCCCTGAAATTTGTGTTTACTGCAGCTTAAACTAGTTCATCCACACCAATATTGAGTGTGATCTTGGGCAATAGCTTACCTCTTAGCTATTCTGTTACCCTGACTGTAAAATGGGAGTGAGAATAGTATTGGGTTATTATGTGAACTAAATGAGAAAATGCCTGTAAAGTTCTATGAATATGCCAAGCACATAGTAATGTTTATTAGTAATAAATTATTATAAGCATATCATTTGAAAGATTGAAAAGCCCAATGATTCCCATTCATATTAAGCTACTATTTAATGAATACTAACTAAAGCCTGGTAACATAATGATACTTTACATAAAATATGAAAAATAATCATCACAACAACATTGTAAAGGTTTATTTGCATTTTAGGCATTATTCAGATCTACAGATACCGTTTATGAGCACTGAAAAATATTTGTGTGGCTTTGTTCTTGGCAGCAAATGTACTATTTTGATTATAGCAAATGTTTTAATTTTCAAGTTTTCATTACTAGGACTTATGTGAATCAAAATATATGAAAGTAGGTTATTCTCAACATGATTAGAGTAGATTTCCAACTTCTTTAGATTTATTCTGGCCACACTAACAAATTGACTCAAATCTGTGTAAAGGTTTACATGCAGTAGATGTTAATTTTTTCCTCATAGGTCAATGATGCATCTTTCCTTCATATGGTCATTCATGGACCCATACAGACAGAGATTTTGCCACTTTGAACAAAGAGTGCCCAGGATTACTTTGCAGCTTATCTCCATTCCAGCATTTTGAAGGAAAAAAAAAATAAAAAAAAAAACCCACAAAAACCACAAAACATGGAGGAATCTATATGGGAGGTTATTATGGGAAGTCTAGGAGTCAAATACATCATTCTGCTCATACTTTCCTAATTATGACTTAGTCACTCCATCACAATTAAGGGAGACCTAGAAAAGTATTCTAACAACATGCCCAAGAAAAGCAGCAAACATAGATTTGTGTAACATATATACCAATCTCTGCCTCAGCTTTTTAGACCCTGAAATCTCTGATTAAAGAAACTATCCACTCAAGATAGCTCCTAACAGAATAATCCCAATATATTTATTTCAACATTTTCAGCTTGTTAATGTTCTTTCACTTTCATTCATTCTCATTTTCCTCCTCACAAAAACCCTCTAAGGGGTAAGAGAGGTGTTATTATTATTCTCCACTTAAAGTGGAAAGAATTGAAATAAGGGGTAAGAGTCCCTGGGTCAAATGGAGCAGAACTACTTAATAGAGAAATTAAGTGGATGTAGTTAAAAGGGATAAAGTGAAGCTATGCTCTATTCCCAAACCTCAAGAGAGGGCTCAGGCAAGACCTAGTTTTAATAAGCCTTCACTCTTAGGGATACTTCGTTATGTATATATCCTCACTTCATATTAAAATTAAACTATTTTGGGGTTTTTTTTCTTAAGAAAAATTGTTGTATGAGATTAATGTGTTGCACATATAAAATTATTGTACTTAAAAGAATCACGTATATATATATAATCTGATACAGACTTTTATTGACCATACCTTTTCTAAAGGTTGGTTCACCCTAGATAGATGAAAACAGCAAGGAAATTATAATTTAATGAACAGGTATATATGTATGAAGGATTCTGCTATTATTCTGTATATATTATCTCATTTAAAGAAAGCTTCAGTACAACAACATTACCTAAAATTTATACAGATGAACGCTGAAGGTAGAGGAATTAATGTTTCTCATGAATTACAAGGTCAGGAATGAAATCCTGAAAGATAAAATTTTTCTTGAAATAATGGTGATAGAAAACTATTGAGATTGTTCTGGAGATCTTGAAGGCAATTTTCCACAATAAATATCACATAAATAGGAGGATAGCATTTACATAAATCTATACCAGGTACAGTTGCCAATATTGGCCTTAGGAAAACTAGATGTTGAAAGTTAAAACATGAAAGGAGTCCTGTTGTGTTGATAAGTTGAGAAGTCAAATGATAAAATGCAATTTCAATGTAATTCAATTATTAAAAACAAGCTGTAAGACAATGGAGGAGTTAATTCTTGAGTAACTTGCATCTTTAAGTGTGGTTGGTCCCTTTATGTCTAGCTGGGTGATTCCTATACCAAGTAATGCATGTGTCCCAAGTACTTAAGCTGAGACCCTAGCAGAAAGTTGACTCATTCTTCAGAGCAGGGGTGCACAGATAGTGGATGCAAAATTCCAAATAGCAGATCTAGAAGTACTCTCCAATTGCTTGGCCTTTATCTACATATGTTTTGAACAAACCATTACACTTGTAGGAAAAACAACTAATGTATGCTATCATTCCAGTCATCTGGTGAATCCAGATGAGAATCTATGTTTTAGAATTTTATTTTAGTCTCTGTCATTCACTGGCTGTGTGATGTTGCTCAAGCCACCCTCTTTGAACCTTAGTTTCCTCATCTGTTAAAGTGAGAGAATAATAACCATCTTTCAAGTCAAGAAGATTAGAGGTATATGTAAAATATCAGAAACCACTTATAGCACATAGTAATCTTCACTAAATACTTATAGTTGTTATTGTTAACATTTGGATGATAACAACAATAATGATAATGATGGTGATGATGATATTTGGTCTCCAAAGCCCAACCCCTTTAATATACCAGAAAATCTTTGCAGTGGTTATTTGCATTTAGGCATAATAAGCTTAGAATTAAGTTACATTTACTGAAGGCTTTATTTTGGGGAAAACATTTTCAAACATGTCATCTCATTTGATCCACAAATGATAACTCTCATTTTAGGAAGAGAATCTAATACTGATGTCTCATAGCCAATATTATGACTGTTCAAATGCTATTTCTATTCTACCTCAACATTTCTATGACAAACATTTTTCAGTACTTAACATAAATATGACATTGAGATAAAACTGATCCATCAAATTCAATTATATAATTTTACTCAAAACTGTATCACTATTCTCTATTTATCCAAAGCCGGGCACTGCATACATGTGGCACAAATGAATCACTGTAAATTATTTCCCCAGTATAGATTCAATGTTGAAGTGAATTTATTCTCAGTTAGAGTGGCTTGAATTAAAGGACTAATGAACCATACTCTGAACCATAGAGCCGGAAGAAGCAGGAACAAAGTTTGGATATTACATTTGCCCTGAAGAGCAAAGAATATAATCTCAGAGAGGGGGAAAAAAGTGAACATTTAAAAACCAATCACAAAGAGTGCTCTAATGTAGGTACAAAGCAGTACTAAGAGATTTGCATATCCATCATGATGATGTGGGTCAGTAGTAGAGACAGACTAATAAGATACCAAACAGACACTAAGAGAAATTAAACTTGTTTTGGTGTTTGTTTGATTCATTGATCTGATGATTATATTAAAAGATACAAGAGAACATCAGCATTCTCATGTTACCCATTCTGGAGATTAGCAACATCATTTAAACACAGAATAACAGATGGAGTTCTATGAGACTCTCCAATAGACTCACTTTCATAGGGCAGACTGGTCCAAATACAGTAAAACCTTGGATTGCGGATAACTTGTTCTGCGACTGTTCTGTAAGATGAGCAAACATTTCTAATAAATCTTAACTTGATAAATAAGCTATGTCTTGCAATATGAGTAGTACGTGATGACAAACATCACATGATCACAACTGAGTCAACGGTTCCTGAAATTCACTTTGATATATGAATGCTTTGAATTACAAGCATGTTTCCAGAACAAATTATGCTCACAGACCAAAGTTTACTGTGCTTTAAAAACCATGGAGTTATAGACCTTGAAAAAGCATCTGTTATATAGGCATCCCCAGAGTCATCATTCCCTTGTACCACCTGTGGGGTGTCTGCTGTAGGAGCACAAGCAGAGAGGCAGTGCCCTAGAGCATAAAACCCTAGGTATTCTCAACACTTTGGAGTCTAGTAGGAGAAGCAATGTTCCTATTTAGAAGTTAATTGATAATGACTAGGCTGGACTTTAGGGCCCCAAATCTGGAATCTGGGGCAAGGATTCAGTCCAGGAAGAGTGAGGTAGAAAGTACCATACTGGCAACTACCAGAGGGTCCAATAGTCCTATCGGGAGCATTCCTTAGGGTCTACATATGTCCCTCAATTCCAAGCTCCAGTAGTAGGCATGGAATACAGAAATTGCTATTATGCTGTTTCATTGAGTCAGAAGGGCAAACTTTGACTTTGTCAATTTTTCATGAATTCAATTGCTTGAAGTTGAGGAAGCCTAAGACAAAATGGGAATACCATCAAAAAGGCTAGTAAATAAGAACACAATGGTCAGACTAGTAGATAAGTAGATCTAGTTTAGGAAGAAACTACAAGTTTTCTATGTCAGCCTGAAGTCACAACTCTTTTTTTCCCCACTAGGAATCATGTTATATTGTTATTGCTTCTTCAGGAAAAGCAGAAAAGTCATTCCTAGGATTTGAATTCATTTTCATAAATATATTCCACATAAACTATAATTGCATTTACACAGTAATTACGAGGTGAATGTTATTGCTATACATTTCTTAGCAAATAAAGAATTTGAGGTTTATATAGGTGAATGATAACCATTAAAAATCAGCACTGGAACTAGATTTTATACCCCAGATGCTTCCAACTCCACTTCCCATGCTACCTCTTTCTGTCTTATGTCTTTCCCTCTTTTGTTCTTCCTTAGGGTTTTTTTGATCAGCCTTTATTCCTATCACAAAATGATATATGTTAATTTGTAGTAAAATAATAAAGCACATTTTAGCAAAAAGAATATTGAAACTATACATAATTTTATCACCCACAGATAATTATAACTAATATTTTGACATACTTCCAATATTTTACCTGTGAGTATGGTATGTGTGTGGGTGTATATGTGGGCTTAAGAGTGCAAAAATGTCATCATAAATGCATACTAATTTGGAAACCTACTTTTTTTAACAATATATTTCAAATATTTTTCACATAATTATATGTTTTAGTGTTCAGAATATTTTTATTAAAAATAATACATTGTCTTGTTAAAACTGCAAATAATGCAGAAAGATATGCACAATGAAAACCAAAAAATCCTCCATTCTATCATAGATACTATTAACATTTTCATAAATACCCTCTGGCTTTCAATGTGTATATATATCCATGCATATAATATACATTATATATATATATACATTATATATAATATACATTTTATATAATAATCTATATAATCTCTCTATATAATAACCTATATAGAATAAAATAATGAAAGAAATGAACAAAACCATGTAAACTCCTTTAATAATGAATGGAGTGATGTGAAGTCCTGGTTTTAAAGTCAGGTTACATGGAATTAAATCTGGTTGGTTTCAAACACTGTAAAATAAGAGTACTAACCTCAAGGATTTCCCATAAGGATTTAATATGTTATTATATGTAGTATCCTTAAGAGTACCTTTGTATGGTCATAAAATGAGTGTTGAACAAATATTAACTATTATTTTCATGTCTATCATGACTATAATCGTCATATCTTTAAGCAATGCTAAACTGATATTAAGCATTTGCTTTTTTGTTTTTTAACATTTTCATGTATACCTGATATATTACCGTAGAGGACTACTTTTATGCCCCCTCGGAAAAAATAAACACTGATAAATAAGTCTTTTGTAAGTAACAGTTATCTGCACAAGCTGGAAAATTCATTGTAATAAAGAAAGAAAACAGTCTTGGGTAATCAATCAGGACTCTTCTGTTTTTGGAGATCCTTATGAGAGAGGAGCTTACATCAGTGGTGATTAGCTTAAAATTGCCACCAGGTGATTAGTTTAAATGTTGAATTTCTGTAAGTTTATGGGAAACCCTATGTGTCACTTTCCAACATCTCAACGTCCAACCATGTAATGATAAAATTCTGGGATAATTACCTTTTATAATAACCTTTTATAATGCATTTAGCAGCCCATGTTGCCTGGCTTTCACATCTGGGTTCTGAATATAATTTCTTACTAAACCACTAGAATGAACTTACTTTTCCACAATTTATAAGAAGAAATAACCAGATATCACACATGAGCAGTTACGTAACAGTAACAAAATGATCAGGCCGTTGACAAGACTATCCCTATTCTACAAGATTGGAGAGGAACTGAGAATTCCAGTGCTGGGTTGGACCAAACCAACATATATTTGTGTCTTCTTTACTTCCTATACTTCCTTAATTTATTTCCTTAGATAAATTCCTCAATGGGGATTTCTGGGTGAAAGATTTTATAGCGTGTGTGTTGATATCATTGATAAACTGCACTATGAAAAAGATGAAATGAATTTGTATTCCTATGAAAAGTTCAGAGAGGAAGGCATCTCTGCATTTCTGTTAGGATGGGTGCCATGCTAGGCTCGCCTCCTACATTTCAATAGTGCACAGTTCCCTCCCCCAGGGAGGTTTCTCTTGGTTCAGGGTCTTGTCCATTCTCCCCCTAAATCTTCTCAGAAATCTCCAGTCCTCTCTGGCACCACTGTAGATGCTAATTCACCTCTTCTCATTCCCAGAATTATCTAACAAAAACACATACAGTTATGATTTTATAGTAAGAAAATAATTTTCTTAAATCCTTTCTAAAATGTTGCCTAAGAAGCAAAATATCCAATTTTATTGTCTCTAAATAAAACTTAAAGGAAAAAAAATTAACCTGCAGTAACTGATATTTATGCTATCTAAAAGACAACTGAAGGGCATGCATTTATCATGAAGTAACAATCAAGACTGTACCTTAAATCTTGCTATACTACGTAGTACAGCTTGTAATTATGAAAATTGCACCCTGTTGAGTTTTATTGATTAATATTTTTGGCTTAGACCCATATATTCACACATTTTATAATTTGCATACCAAAGCAAATTCTACTGTGATAAGAAATGTAACACAATGTCCTAAATTTATCAAAGTATATGTTTAGTCTTTTGGGGTAATACCATTAGTCTGAATCTGTGCTTCATAAGATTTAGTGAGAACTATGTGCATTAGGTACAAAATTACGATACATGGTTTTTTTTTTCTGTTGCTGAAGAGAATTGGCCTCTTGAATTTTTCTCTAGAGGATTGGTTCTCAAAGGACAGAGGCTCCCCACTTGGAAGGAAGCCCTCTCTCCTTTATCCCCTTTGCTTTACACCTTTAGAGAGACAAAAAGTGTAAGAGTAAGGTTCAGAAGAAAAACAAAAAACAGTAAGGGTGAATTAAACCTGCCACAGTAGACCTTATTTCCCAGAGTTCAAAGGCATCTATAGCTCTCTCAAATTATTGCCCCTCTCACCAGAACTTTAATTTATATTCTGGAATCAAATGAATAGCTTTTGTGCAAATAAATCAAGTTATTTAGCTACAGACTCTTCATTTCTCCCTCAAAATTTGTGGTCTCTGTATGCAGCTGGTTTAAGGAAAACTACTACTGATGTTGCTGTTTTTGTTTTGGTTTGGTTTGTTTTCCAAATATCAAAACTTTAATATGATTAAAAAGAAATTGGGGTATAATTTAGAATTATATAGTACTGCAAAATCACCATTCTTTTTTCTCTTTTACATACACACACACACACACACACACACACACACACACACACACACACACTCCCAAACTTTACCTAGCAACTGAATTCGACCCTGCAGCAGAGTGACCTCAGCCTTGGACAAATCCTGGACCTAAACAGAAAGGAGGCTGTTTGGCCCCACCGCTTAGCACTGATTCAGTATCAACATCGCACCTGCTCTACTGGCTTTTGTGGAGAGCTTTTTGTCTGTGTTAATATAACTGTTCTGCATTGCTCTTTAAACACAATTTAACTAACTTCTTTATGATGAGATAATCATATTTCTCCACATCTTTAACTTTAAATTCCTTCATAAAATTCCCTTGAGGGCTTTTGTCTTCCAAACCAAATAATTATACAGTCATTTCTGTTTCTCCAAGTAATGCCAGGAACCATGTAGTTAAGGTAGATACCACACTATGATATAATCATAACATCAAAATTGAGACAGGGTGGTTTAAGAGATAAATAGAAAGTTGTAATCTGAAACGTGCTATTATTTCCCTTAGGTGGGAGGTGCTAGAAAGACATAAATAAGGCATATGTGTTTGCTATTAACTCTAGGCTGTACAAAAGCTGACAATACAGCATCACCAATCATTTTTTAATCTATTCTTCAGGTATTTACAATCACTAATATGCATTTACATTTTTTAAACATTTTTATTTATTTTTGAGAGACAGAGACAGAATGTGAGTGGGAGAGGGGCAGAGAGAGAGGGAGACACAGAATCTGAAGCAGACTCCAGGCTCTGAGCTGTCAACACAGAGCCTGACCTGGGGTTCAAACCTACCAACTGTCAGATCATGACCTGAGCCAAAGTTGGATGCTTAAAGGACTGAGCCACCCAGGAACCCCACTAATCTGCATTTCTGTAGTGATACAGCCAACATTGAGTGTGTAGATGAGAGAATAGCATTGCTTTAGAGTCATAAATTCATACCAATGATAAACATAGATTGTCAGAATTTTCCTATTCCTCAGTGATTCCATTTCTTTGGTTTCTAGGGTGACAATTCTTTTGACAAAAACAAACAAAAAAATAGTTTGTTTCCTGTAAGGATTTTCTGTGTTGCTCTATGGACAGAATAGCCAGATGGTGAACAGTCACTATGAGGCTCACTCTGTGAGTCTCATATTTATCCTTGTACTTAATTTTGTATTAAGAGGACTTTTCTGCAACATACTTTTGAGTGCATCAAAAGTTTAAGCACAAATCTGGTGAACTTGGAAGTTTTTCTTCAATATGAAAACTTGTGTTCCATTCCTTATAAATGCATTTCTCTCACCAAAGTTATACATGAAATATAGTAAACTAAGTGCAATGACAATTGATAAGACATAGTTTAAACAGAATGGTATAATAGTCTCAGGCTAGATAATGAAATGAGAAGAAGCAGAATGAACCATGACCGATGACAAACAATACATGAGGTAGTTGAAACAGGGACTCTGGGAGTGAATCTTGCACAATCTTGACTGAGTTATTCTCTGTGCCTTAGTAGGCCAATAATAATAAACATACCTAACTCATGGTGCTACATTAAGGATTAGATGGGTTAATATGTGTTAAGAACAACAGCTGGCATTTGGAAACATGCTACTAAAATAAGCTACTATTTCTTGATAGGATTCAGGGCTTAAAGCTATAATTTGACCCTTCCCTTATTAAAGGGGATGTGGCAACCCATCTTCCACTATTTTCTTTCCCCCTATAAATACTTTAATAGATTCAAACATGATGGCACCTTCCTAGAATATATCCAATAAATGAGATAGCCCTGTCATTGAATACATTGCAAATTTGGTTTTGTGTGTGTTGGGGGAGTGTAAATTCTATTCTTTTTTCCTAAACTCCTGGGCTGAGTTCAGTAGAAATGGTTTTTTGTTTGTTTTTGTATGCATTATAGTGTGTGTGTTTACCTACTACTAAGAATTCTCTGAGAGGTTTGAGGGTTTTTTTTCCAGCCTAATGGAGATAAAATTAACATAAAACATTATACAAGTTTAAGATGTATAGGGTGATAATTTGGTACACATATATATTGTGAAATATTTACCACAATAAGATTGGTTAACACATCCTTCATCTCACATAACTACTATTTTATTATTGTTGTTGTTAAGGTGAGAACATTAAAGCTCTACTCTCATAGCAAGTTTCAAGTCTATAACATAGTATTGTTAACTATAGTCATGATGCTGTACGTTAGATCCCCAGAACTTATTTATCTTATAACTGAAAGTTTGTACCTTTTGATCAACATTTCCCCATTTTCCCCAACTTACAAACCCTGGTAAACCATCACTCTATGCTCTGTTTCTCTGATTTCGATGTTTTTAGATCCCACACATAAGTGATTATATACATTTCTCTTTTTCTGTCTGGCTTATTTCATTTAGTATAATGTCCTCAGGGTCCATCCATGTTACTGTATGACAGGATTTCTTTCTTTCTTAGAGCTGATTTATGTATATCACATGTTCTTAATCCATTCATCTGTAGATGGACATTTTGGTTGCTTCCATGTCTTAGCTATTGTAAATAATGCCGCATTAAACACTGGAGTTCAGATATCTCTTTAAGATAGTGATTTTGAGGGGGCCTCGGTGGCTCAGTGGGTTAAGTGTCTGACTTCAGCTCAGGTCGCGATCTCATGATTCATGAGTCTGAGCCCTATGTTGGGGTCTATGCTGTCAGCCTAGAGCCTGCTTTGGATCCTCTGTCCCCTTCTTTTACTGCCCCTCCCCGCACCCCCCACCCCCTGCCTTGTGCTCTCTCTCAAAATTAAATAAACATTAAAAAAATAAAAAATAAAAATGCCTTACAAAAAAAAAGGTACTGATTTGGTTTCCTTTGGATATATACATAGTAGTGGTATTACTGAGTCATATGGTAGTAACATTTTTTTTTTGAGGAACCTCCATAGTGTTTTCCAAAGTGGTAGCATAGTGTAAAGTGGGATTTACATTCAATCAACAGAACACAAAGGTTTCATTTTCTCCACATCTTTACCAATATTTATTATCTCTTGCCTCTTTGATAACTATTCTTACAGTGTAAGGTGATATCTCATTGTAGTTTTGATTGACATTCCCCTGATGACTGGTGATCTTGAGAACTTTTTCATATACTCATTGGCCTTTGTATGGCTCCTTTGGGAAAATATCTATTCAAGTCTTCTGCCCATTTTTAAATTGAATATTTGTTTTTTGCTTGAGTTGTACAAGTTCCCTGTACATTTGGGTAATAAGTCTTTATCAGACATAGGTTTTAAAAATATTTTTCCCATTCTGTAGGTTGCCTTTACATTTTGTTAATAGTTTCTTTTGCTATGCAGAAGCTGTTTAGTAATCTCACTTGGTGACTTTTTTTTTTTTTACTTGTGCTTTCTGTGTCATATTCCAAAAAATAATTGCCAAGGCTGATGACAAGGAATTTTTCCCCATGATTTCTCCTAGAAGTTTTACAGTGCAAGGCCTTACTTTTAAGTCTTTAATCCATTTGAAGTTAATTTTTGTGAGTGGTGTAAAACTACAAGTCTAATTGCAGTCTTTTGCATATGATTATCCAGTTTTAAGTAAACACTGTTTATTGAAGAGACTATCTTTTCCTCATTGCACATTCTTGGCTCCCTTGTCAAAAAGTGGTTACATATATATATGCTTGGGTTTATTTTTGGGCTCTTGATTCTACTCCATTAGTATATGTGTCTATTTTAACGCCAGTATCAAATTGTTTTGGTTATCATAGCTTTGTAATATAGCTTGAAATCAGGTAGTGTGATGCTTTTATATTTGTTCTTTTTCAAGGTTGCACCTATTCAGGATATTTGTGGTTCTACACAGATTTTAGGATTTTTTAAAAAAATTTTGTGAAAAATGCCATTGGAAGTTTTTAAAGTTCTTATTAAAATCCCAGCTAGTTAACATACAGTTTCAGGTATACAGCATAGTGACTCAACACTTCATAAAACAGCTGGTGCTCATCATAGCAAGTGCACTCCTTAATCTTCGTCACTTATTTTACCCATTCTCCCACTCACCTCCCCTCTGGTAACCATTAGTCTGTTCTCTATAGTTAAAAGTCTGTTTCTTGGTTTGCCTCCCTCTCTCTCTATTTTTTGCCTTTGTTTATTTGTTTTGTTTCTCAAATTCCACATATGAGTGAAATCATATGGCATTTGTCTGACTGACTTATTTCACCTAGCATAATAATCACTTATATTCCTTTATAATATATATATCACTTATATATTCCATTAAATATATATCATATATATCTCTTCTTATTTATCCATTCATTAGTCAGCGGACACTTGGGCTGTTTCCACAGTTAGGCTATAATGCTGCTATATAAACATCAGGGAGCATGTATCCCTTTGAACTAATATTTTTTGTATTCTTTGGGTAAATACCTAGAAGTGTAATAGCTGGATCATTGGGTAGATCTATTTTTAACTTTTTGAGGAAACTCTATACTGTTTTCCAGAGTGGCTGCACCAATTTGTACTTGATGCACTTGTTGCATCAACAGTGCAAGAGGGTTCTCCTTTCTCCACATCCTTACCAACACCTGTCGTTTCTTCTGTTGTTGATTTTAGCCATTCTGACAGATGTGGAGTGATATTTCAGTGTAGTTTTGATTTGTATTTTCCTGATAATCAATGATGTTGAGCATCTTTTCATGTTTCTGATAGCCATCTGTATGTCTTCTTTGGAAAAATGTCTATCTGTGTTTTCTGCCGATTTTTAATTCGATTATTCATTTTGGGGTGTTGAGTTGCATAAGTTCTTTATATATTTTATATACTAACCCTTTATCAGACGTCATTTGCAAATATCTTCTTCCATTCTGTAGGTTGTCTTTTAGTTTTGTTGATTACTTCCATCACTGTGCAGAAGATTTTTATTTTGATGAAGTCCCAATAGTTTATTTTTGCTTTTGTTTCCTTTGCCTCCAGAGACATACCTAGAAAGAAGTTGCTATGGCCAGTGTCAAAGAATTGCCTGTGTTCTCCTCCGTAGGATAGGTGTGCATAGGATTTTTATGGTTTCAAATCTCACATTTAGGTTTTTAATCCATTTTGAATTTATTTTTGTGTTTGGTGTAGGAAAGTGGTCACGTTTCATGCTTTCATATGTTGCTCTCCAGTTCTCCCAATACTCTTTGTTCAAGAGATTGTCTTTTTCTCACTGGATATTCTTTCCTGCTTCATTGAAGATTAATTGGCCATAGAGTTATGGGCTTATTTCTGGGTTTTCTATTCTGTTTCACTGATCTATGTGTATATTTTTGTGCCTGTACCATATTGTTTTGATCAGTTCAGCTTTGTAATATAATTTGAAGTCTGGAATTGTGATGCCTCCAGCTTTGTTTTTCTTTTCTTTTTTCTTTTTTTTTTTGTTTTATAATTTTTTAATTTTAATGTTTATTTATTTTTGAGAGAGAAAGAAGGAGGGAGAGAGAGAGAGAGAGAGAGAGAGAGAACAAGCAGGGGAGGGGCAGAAAGAGAGGGGTACACAGAATCCAAAGCAGGCTCCAGACTCTGTCTGGCATAGAGCCCAATGCAAGCCTTGAAATCATGAACCATGAGATCTTGACCTGAGCCCAAGTCAGATGCTTAACCGAATGAGCCACCCAGGCACCCCATGTTTTTCTTTTTCAAGGTTGCTTTGACTATTCAGGATGTTTTATGGTTACAAATAAATTTTAGGATTGTTTGTTTTGATAGGGATTGCATTAAATGTGTAGATTGCTTTGGGTAGTATAGACATTTTAAAAACATTTATTCTTCCAATCCAAGAGCATGAAATTTTTTCCCATTTCTTTGTGTCATCTTTAATATCTTCCATCAATGTTTTATACTTTTCAGAGTATAGGTCTTTCACCTCTTTGTTAGGTTTATTTCTAGGTTTCTTATTGTTTTTTGGTGAAATTGTAAATGGAATTGATTCCTTAATTTCTCTTTCTGCTGCTTCATGCATTGAATTCATACATAGCTTTGGGCAGTACAAACATTTTCACAATATTAATTCTTCTGATCCATGAACACAGAGTATCATTTCATTTATTTATATCTTCTTCAATTTGTTTCATCAGTCTTGTAGTTTTCATTGTTAAGATTTTTTACTTTCTTGGCTAAATTTATTCCTAAGAAATTTACTATTTTTGATGATATTGTAAATTAGATTGTTGTCTTTATTTCTTCTCAGATACTTTGTTGTTCATGTATAGAAACAAGACTAATTTTTGTATGTTGATTCTATATCCTGCAAGTTTACTGAATTTGGTGACTTAGTTGTAACAGCTTTTTGGTGGAATATTTAAAATTTCCCATATACAAGATAATATCATAAACAAAAAGGGACAATTTTACTTCTTTCTTTCCAATTTGGATGACATTTTTTCCTCTTTTCCTTGCCTAATTCTTTTGTCTAGGACTTCCAGTATTATGCTGAATAGGAGTGGTGAGAGTGAGCATACTTGTCTAATTCCTGATTTAGCAAGACAGCTTTCAATCTGATACCAATGAGTATGATGTTAGGTGTGGGTCTGTTGTACTTTGCCCTTATTACGTTGAGGCATGTTCCTTCTATACCCAATTTGTTGAGAGTTTTTGTCATGCAAATTTTGCCAGATGCTTTTTCCTGCATCTGATGAGGGGATCATAAGATTTTTGTCTTTTATTCTATTAATGGGGGTATTTTACATTTATTGATTTGTTTGTATGGAATCATCCTGTATCCCAGGGATAAATCCCATTTGATTATTGTGTATGATCCTTTTAATATGCAATATATTTGTGTTCTCTTATAGCTCTCTGAGCATCTTCAGAACAATTATATTGAATTTTTGTTGGGCAATTCATGTATCTTTATTTCTTTGACATCAGTTACTAGAATTTTACTCTGTTCCTCTGGTCATGTCACCAAATTTCATTTCATTTCATTAAATTGCCTTAATTCTTTGTGATCCCTGTAGCCTTGCATAGGTATCTGTACATTTGAACAAGCAGGAACCTCTTCCAGATTTGCTGGAATAATTTAAGTAAGGAAAGGACTTCACTTTTTGGTGGGGGCACCTTGGAAATGTTACCTTGGGTCTAGTAGTGCAGGGAATGTAGTGCCAGGACATTCGATGGCTCCAGGTCAGAGGAGTGTGATGTCTCTTTAGCTCAGGCCACTGGGGTCTATCAAATAAATAACTATGTGGTTCTTAGTAAATGCTATGGGGGTTCAGTGGTAGCTGCAAGGGATGTTGGGGTCCTCAGCAGTTCCTCCATGTCCAATGGCCAGTAGGCAGGGACCAGAGCAGGTAGTGGTGGTGGTTGGAGTCAATGGTATACACACACTCAGTTGCAAGAGCCAGATCTAGGTGCCTGTGTAGTCAATGGAGCTGGTTGCAGACACATATGTGTCGGTGGGAGCCAGGGCAGTAGGAAGGAAGGACCAGGGCTAACTGTAGGTGTACCGGCTACTGCAGGAGCTCTGGAGTCAGCACGCATTCCTGTTGTTGCAGGGTCTTGCCACAGATGTGTGCATAGCAGTGAAGGCTGGTGACAGAAGTTGAGCCAATGGTATGCAGGTGCATAGCCAGAGGGTCCAGCTGCAAGCAAGCCCAGCAGAGCAGGCCAGTGACAGGAGACAGGGCCAAGCTGGGCCCATAAGCATATCTGAGGGCCCAGTTGTCACTGTGCATTCTTGTGGCTACAGTCCCTATGCACATGTTCATGGTCATGGAGGCCAGTGAAGGGAGTTGGACTAGAGGGTGTAGGTGTACACTTGTGGGGCAAGCTGCAGGTGAGCCCAGTGGTGCGGGGGCCTTGGCTATCAGTGTGCATTTCATGGTTGCAGGATCCCACCACCGGCATGCACATGGCAATGGACCCAGTAGCAGTTGTCAGGCTTGCAGTGTGCAGGTGCACAGCTGGAGGGTGTAGCCCCCAAATGTGCACACAGCAGTGGTCGTCAGACACCGAGACCTAGGCTATGTCTTGCACTTGCACAGCTAGAGGCATGAGCTACCTGCCTGTGCAGATCCTGGCTCCTGTGGGATAGGAGGGAGAGGAAGTAGGGAGGGTGTCAGAAAGCTGTCATCTGTGAACATTAATACCTGTGGAGAGAAAACTGGTGAAATATGTGCTGGCCATTAGTTTCTTCAATCGTGAAAGCTGCTGGGGTCCTCTGCAGGGTGGGTCACAGGAACTGTGGTCATTGTCACAGTATGGGTAATACTGGCAGCTCCTGCTGTTCTTCCTTTTCCCTAGCCCTCTCCAGAGGTCTCAGCTTTGCCAGTATCTGGGTGGGTGAAATGCAAACAGGTCCTTCATACAGTGCTCCAAAATGGTGGGGAAGCTGGTCACTCACTCCCTTTTCCCTTTCCTAGTGAGGAGAACTCTTTCTAGCTGAGGAGTTCCCTCTTGTCACTAAGCAGTGTGGGCCTGTGAGGTGGAATGATACAGGCAGAACGAAGTTTTTTTTCCTTCCCTTTTAGTGTGATTATTCTCAGGTTTTTTGTTCCCTGTGTTGCTGAAGCTTCCTAAGTGGACTCCTGAGCATCCCCAGGGCTATTTTTGTTTGTGGATAGATGTCTAATTGTTGATCTTTGTGGAGGAAATGAAGACTGAGGTCTCCTACTCTGGCATTTTGGTGATGTCACTCCTGTAGGTTTACTTCTTAAACATTAATATTATTGGAAAAAGCATATATATACTTAATGAATATTATCAGTTATAATCTGCCATATCATTCCAAAGCAGAGATATATTTTGCGCCTAGAAAACAACGTTGAATAGATTATGACATTGCCATTGAGTTTACAAAAAGTGAAAGGTAATCTAAAAAACAAACACGAAATTTTCAGAAAATTGACAAGCAAAGAGGCAAAGTTTTTATGTGCTAAAACCAATCATTATACAATGAAATAGATCAAAATACCTTTTAATAATTAGGAAAATGTTATAGGGAAAAGTAAAGTTTACACTTAATCTTGAAGACTGTAAAGAATACACTTTTGGTTATAAGTAATGGAAAATCCAACTAAAATTCACAAACAATATAGGAACTAAAATGTTTCAGGTCAGGCTTGAGAGCTGTTGAACACTGTCATCAAAGTCCAGTGACTTTGCATCTCTACCCTGTCTTTCTCACAACTAACTGCTTCATCCTAAGGTTGGCTTCACTCAAGTTTCCACTACGGGTGCAAGAATCTTTCAGGGATGCCTACAGCAGGAAAAACATGTCTCTTTGTTGGAATATTCCCAGCAAAATAAACGGCTTTAAAAATGGCTCAAGTGTCTGACTTATACAAGTGGATCACAAAGTGAGTGGCAGAACTATTTTGCCAAATAAAGGAAATTATATGAGGGAAAAATTGATCAATGGGAAACAGTTTTCCATGGGTCTCATAGTTTTTGCACATCTTGAGAGCAACACACTGACTAACCTTTAAGTGTCTTTTTGAGGATTTTTATGTAGTGAGCATCTTTGGAAGATAAAATTATGTCTGTCTCCAGAGCAAAGAGTGGGTTATCCTTAGCATTTCTCCCTCTCATACCCCAGTCCCAATCCACCAGAAAATGTTAGCTCTACCTGAAAAATATATCCAGAATCCGACACCTTTTTCATATTTCTATGGTTGAAACTATGCTCCATTACCTTTTGCCTGAATGACTGTAGTTTTGCTGCTTCTACCTTTCCTACTCACTCCTCTACAGTTTATTTGCAACACAGAATATAATTGGTATTAATATATATATGTATATATATACACATATATATGTATATGTATATGTATAATTTAAATCTTTTTCTCAATACTCTCCAGTGAATAATTTTCAAAGTCTTTAGAGCAGCCTACAAGGACCAACATGATCTACACTCTCCCATTCTCATTACCTGTCTGACCTTATTCTTTATTACTCTCCTTTCCATTCATTCTGCTCTGGCCACACTGCCTTCCATGCAGATGTTAAGGCATGCCTGGCATACTTCTTCTTTAGGCCCTCTGCATTGCCTGTTTCTTTCTCCCGAGATGTTCTTCCTCTAGCTATCTCATGGCTAACTCCCTCACTTTTTAAAGGTATTTGCTTATTTATCACCTTCTCCACTCCTGACCATCTTATTTACATTTACAATGTCCCTTCACTCCCACCCCAAGCCTCATCCTTCCTTATCTCTTTTTTCTTGTTCCACATTATTGATCACCTTCTAACATGCTATACAATTTGCTAGAGTCTTTATTCTTTTGCTATAATTTGAAGTCAACAGTACATACTTTTTGTCACTGTTTTCACTGATGTTTCCAACCACCTAGAACAGCACCACACACATAATCAGTGCTCAATAATCAATAGTTTAATGAATGAAGAATGTACTCCCCTCAACTTTTCTGTAGAAAAAGGTAAAACATAGTTATATACACACAAAATTCCTGGTCATATTTGTGCTGCTCCTTTGATTTTCTTAATAGAACATATTTTTAACATTGTTCCAGAGTGCTCCCACCAGGATAAAACCTTTCCTGGTATGATTTAAATTTTGAATATACTGTTGGTCATGACCTAGGCATATTTAGGGTCTCAGATAGAAATGACCTTTGTTCTGAAAACCATGTTGGAACTGATTAGCAATGTTCTCACATTGAAGACAGAAAATATAACCCCCTGTGGAATTTACAGTAAACGTGTACCCTTGTTTGCTGCACATTTTCCAGTTCCTCTTAGAAAAATATTTAGCAAGTTTCAAGTTACAGCTTTCTATTTTTCTATTAAACAACATTGTCTCCATTTTGATTATATGATTATATCATGGTGTCCTGTCTTCTTTAAGTAGGAAGACTCTGTACAAGTTTGGGAAATTGTAAAAATGTATAATTATTTAGACTGGAAAAAAGCACAAAAGTGACTTGATAAGTCAGTAAAAATTAGGGAAATACAGAAATATGATTAGTTCTTCATTGTTCTGTTCTGCTAAAAGAGGAACTAAACAAATAGCAGTGTAGAAATTAAATTTCATGTTATAATTTTACAAAGTAAAAATTAAATTAATAAATGTTAGGACTCATATGTGAAATGCCAATCATAGCGTTCATGTTAAATCTACAGTTCAAAACTGCAAGCACATCTAAAAAAGCTATCGTTGACTTATAAAACTTTATGAGGTGATAAGATAATTAAATTATACTGTATGAGTTTTTTTTTTGTTTTGGTTTTTAGTAACAGTGTATAATCCTACCAGACATATGTGAAATTTCCTGGCTCAAAGTTAATACTCAGTAAATATCAGCTCCTTTTATTAACTTGCTTCTATGCAGTCTTGCCAACATTTCGTATTAAAATAAAAAATTCCAATGCGAAAAGTAAAATAAGCTATTTTATTATTGTTTTAATGTGCATTTCTTTGTGATTAAACACTTTTTCCACACATTCATTGGCCATTAGTACTTCTTATGTTCCTTGCTTAGGTCTGCCTTTTATTTTACTAATAGAGTGTTTATCTTTTGCTTATTGATTTCTTAAAACTTTTATAGAATAAGAATATAAAGCTTTGATTTACATATATGGAAAACATTTGCCATTTGTTTATGATATCTATTTCTCTTTACTTTAGGATAATTGCATTTTTTTATAGGCAAATCCGTCAATCTTTCCTTTGCCAAAATACTTAGTAAGACCTTCCGCAGCTTGAGATCAGACATATATTCTCCTATACTTTTTAAAAGCTATTTTCTGCTTTCATTTGTTATAGTTAATCTATCTGAAATTTATTTCAGAAGATGGTACAAGGTAAGAATCTATCTGGTTCTCTTCTAAATAGACAACCAATCTGTCTGAATTTAACGACATGATATTTATCTTATAGAAGTAAAATTAAGCTGTAATTGTTATTTGGACTTAATTGCAAATAACACAATTCTTAATTCTTAAATGTCTAAAATAGAGATGTGGGCAATAAAAATTTATTTTAGGGTTTAATTACTGAATGTCTTTATTTAAGTTCTGGATGAAGAAATCCAAAATGTGCACATTAAATGCATTCCATGAATGTATTGATGGGAGAATATTACTATTCCAGAAATTGATAATAAAAATGATACTTTATAGAAATAATTGTCCAGAATATGAAATAAAATTCAATGGGGTAAGAATAGACAGATCAATCAATGGAACATAATATAGAGCACAAATGACTTACACAAATACAGTGGGCTGATCTTTAACAAAGGAGCAAAGGTAATTCAAAGGAGAAAGGAATAGTTGTTTAGACAAATAGTGTTAGAACAACTAGACATCGTTGTGCAAAAAAAAGGAAGCTATAAATGCATATTACTATGTGAAAGAAGCCAATCTGGAAAGGCTACATACTGAATGATTCTGAGACAGGAAAACTGAAGGGACTGCAGGAGAGAAAAAAATGTTTTTTACCTTTGCTTCTTTTCCCAGCTTCTAGGACCTGTATCCCCACCACACTCTACACATGCTTTGTAATGCAAATAGCATATGTTCTCCTTTTAAGGGACAGGGAGTTAATGATTCATTAGAATAAATAACATCTAAGGAATGACCTGGTGAGCCAAGCTATCATATGTGCATTCCAGACCACTGGAGCCAGATATCTCCAAGACCCCTGGTTCTAAGGAATGGTACCTGGGCCCTTGTCTTTGTTCTAGCTGGTTCCTGGGTGCCTGGAAGGACACATACACCAGACCTCCATCCTCAGTAAAAACTCCCAAACCCTGAACAGAAACAAAACTCCTTCCTTTCCTTTCTGAATCTCCCAGACACTCACTCCATCTGTTATCTGCTCTCTATATATCTAAAGTAAACTCTACTTTCACCTTCTGCTCGTTCATGTTTGATTTCCATCCTGCATAAAGCCAAGGACACTCTTGGCTGGTCCTATCATCATTAATTTCAACTATGTGACATTCTGGAAAAGGCAAAACTATGGAAATAGTAAAAAGGTCAGTAGTTGCCAGGAGGGGTTAGTGGGCAGAGTGGGAGGAGGTGAATAAGCAGAACACAGAGAATTCTTAGGGCAGTGAAAATACTGTGTGTTACTACAAAGATGGATGCATGTCATTATACAATTGTTCAAACTCATAAAATGTACAACACCAAAAGTGAACCCATAGTGAACTATGAACTTTGGATAATTATGATTTTGCCAATATCGATTCATTTATTACAACAGATATGCCACTCTGGTGAGTGATACTGATAAAGGAAGAAGCAATGCATGTGTGAAGGAAGAACTCTCTGTACCTCCTTCTCAAAAATTTTTATGTGAACTTAGATCTGCTCTAAAAAATAAAGTTTATATATAAAGGGGAAAATGAATCTAGACACGTTCACCTTTCACTAAAATTAACTCAAAATGGATCACAGATCAAAAGATAAAAGGCAAAACTATTAAAGTTCTAGAAAATAACAGGAGAAAATCTAAATTATCTTGGATTTTGGAGGTGGATTTTATTTACTTATTTTTTAAAGTTTATTTATTGTTTACTTTGAAAGAGGGAGAGTGCCAGCAGGGGAGGGGCAGAGAGAGAGAGGGAAAGAGAGAATCCCAAGCAGGCCCCACGCCATTAGTGCAGAGCCTGATGGGGGCTGGAACTCACATACCTTGAGATCATGACCTAAGTTGAAACCAAGAGTCAGATGCTTAATCAACTGAGTCACCCAGGTGTCCCTGAAGGTGGATTTTAAAGACTACACCAAAGAGACAATGCATGAAAGAAATACATGATAAGTTGAACTTCATTAAAATTAAAAACTTCTGCTCTGTAAAGACACTGTCAAGAGAATGAGAGAATAAGCCACAGACTGGGAAAAAATGCTTATAAAAGACATGTCTGATAAAACTGAAATTCTATACATACAAAGAACACTTAAAACTCAATAATAAGAAAGTGAAAAACCCAATTAAAAAAGGGGGTAAAAGACCTCTAACAATTTTGTATGATCTGTCAGGAAAACTATAACAGAAAATCCTGTATAGTTTCAGATGTTAAACTAGCAGGATCAGTAGGAGAGCAGAATCCTGTGTAATCAAGGCTTATCCAATCATTAATACACTCAGAAGGATGGAGAAAGAAAAGTCACAAGGGAAATATATAGGTGGATCCAGTGAGTGTCATAGCAACAGAGTGGCTCTTAAATTGATATGCCCAGCTGAGGAGAATTCCATTTTAATCAGTACCAGTCTGGTGTAAGAGAAACTGGCTTAACTGGGGTAGGGGGTGGGGGGGAAGCAAAATTCTCCATATGGCTAAATAATGTCATTTAGGTAAATGAAAAACAAAGTTATAATCAACAGCAGTTTAGGGTAAGCCATTATTTAAAATGTTTACAACTGAGTGTGAGAGAATGCCATGGAGTTCTCTTTTGGAAAAGGTGTAGCTTGTATGAAAATGACACTCATATGGTCTTTTCTTTGAAATTGATACTACTCATAGCCATATTTAAAGACTATGGGCAGGTTTGGGATAGAGCTTTTTTAGAAACTTTAGGAAATTGAGAAGTAAACTCAGAATATCTTCTCATTACATCTTCATCAAGATCTTAAAGTTTCTGAAATTTTGTATGTTAATAAATATATTAAATTTGCATTTATATACTTTATTAAAATGTCTAATACATACATACAAACATACACACATACACAAACACACTTGGCTAAAGTCCAATTAAAGTAATAGGAGCAGGATATTATTTCTGAAATGTAGTTATTGTGCCTGAAGTCCAACAGTACCAAGCACATTACTTATGACAGCATAAATACTCTTTACTGATCACAATCATGAAAACAGTAAGTCTGCACTCTAAGACAGGGTTACAATTCATTTGGTGACAGTGACCCAAACTACAGGAATGATATCAGGGAATAATTCATGTTAAATACAGAGACCCATGTAAGTCAACTGTGCTCAGTTCCTCAAGAGCTTTATTAGTATCTGTGGAGTATATTGTCATAAGTGGTTCTTTTCCAAATGATTAACTGATGAAGTTGATTTATATAATGTGTTTAGAACACATAAAAGTGAGATGATTGATAATTTGGTTTTATTAGCATCTACAGTGAGATGTAGAGTGAAATGAGATACTCTAAGAACAAGTTTAACATTTTAGTTATAACAAGTATATTGATGTAACAAGAACACTGAAGAACATTGGAATATAAATGCATAGTATCTACAGTCAAAGAGATAATAATAAAACATACCAAAGGGATTTTTAAAAAGCAGCTTACTTATTAAAAAAAGAACGTTAAAATCACAGATTTTTTTCTTGTTATCAGTAAAAATCAATGGCAGAAGAGAATAGAATAAAATTGATGTGATCAGGAAAATAATTTTCAGCCTAAAACTGTTTTACAGCCAAAATATAATTTTTTAAAGAGAGAAGTAACTAGATAGCACATGCAGAAATAAAATAAGATGGACTAGTTTCTTCCCATTTTAAACATGTAGAAATTCTGGTTAAAATTTAACTACAAAATGATTAAATATGTAGAACTATTAAAAAAAATGAAATTTCTAGGGTCTAGAAATAAAGTGTTGGAAAACATTCCCTGTGGATTTATCACATTAGGGTATATCTTGTGAGGGAGAAATTGTCATTTCGTTCCTATATTTTGAAGGATGGCTATATGGCAAACAGCTTTGAAAGACAGAGATGGTGTTTCCCTGACAGGAAAGGGCAGATTTAGTTAAAGCCTTGGAAGATCAAGATAGTGCCTTTGGAGAAAAAGTCAGGTGTGCTAATCACTCATTGTAAATGATTCGAGATCCATAAGCTCATGATTCCTCTCCTATAATACACCCGCTGAGTGTTCAGGTTTCATCAGGACCTCTGCATTTTCTTGTAGGATTTAATGAGTGGTAATTCAACACACACACACACACACACACACACACACACACACACACACACACACACAAATACTGATACTCTGTTTACTACTACTGTTTTGAAGAGTAGACTGTCCTTTACCTCTGATCCACAAATCTTATGTCTTTTGCCAGCAGTCATGAGACTATGGCAGGCTGTCTTGAGAATTTGAAAGTATGGTAAAATCTCTAATCTTTCATAGTTCTTGACAGAGGGAAGTCATGATCTGAGCAATCATTGTATGAATTAGTGCTCTGGGAAGCCCAGAGAAATACTATATACAGATAAAGTCTTTAGAAGGTAGAAATTGGAATTCTTCACATAGTCCAGAATCCAACTGAATTTTTCACATAATCCAGAATCCAACTGAATTCACAGAGCTACATAAGGAAAAGAAAAACTATAACCTGTTTTTTGGTTTAGGAAAGTTTGACTCTATACGGAGATGTGAATGAGGCAAAAGCCTTACTAAGTAATAGAAACTCCATGGCTACATCATGCATGGATATATGGATAGAATTTCCACAGTGCACATGGTGTTGGAATCTAGGACATGAGATAATATCACAAAAACAAGTAAAACCCCCAGGGCAAAAACAAGGTCAAAATCACTCTCTAGAGATATCTCCTTATTTTAGGAATACATTGGAATCTCATAAAATATAATCTCCTACTGAGAATGAATTCAACAAGAAATATGTACAACTACATACAGAAGCAACTCTCCATAAGGAGAGATGGTAGATTAACTAAATAAGGTCATTACAACTCCAGGACTAAGAGATAATAAAGTAATCTGTAAGATAATATAAAATAAGTATGTTGAAACGATGAAAATATAAAAGAAACAATAACAACAACAAAACAAAGTGAAAGAACAGAAGCACAAATACAAACAGCATATACGCACATGCTGAATCAAAAAGGAGCTACGTTGAAATTCCAAACATAAAACGAATTGTTGATATAAAACAACACGTGGATTAATTAGATATTAGATACAGAAGATGAGAAGATTGGTAAACTGAGAAATCTGAAGAAATTATATAAAAGTGCAATATATGAAAAAAATCAAAGCAAATCAAAAACAGTAGAATGAAAAAGCCCAATACATATCTAATAGTTTATTGACTTATTCAATAACCTGTTTACATATTCATACATATAAATGTGTATTAATGGTCAATTTATTTACAGTTATTATAAAATGATTTACAATTTGAAAAAAATACTTCCTTAAACATGAAAGGTAGAGATAATGTTGCAGTTTAGAGATTTTTGAGACATTTTTACTTTAAAGATAAACTAAAATTCTGCAAGTTAGACAACTTGAAAAAAACACTGTGGTCAATTTTATTTTGTGTTTGAGTTTTAAAACAACACATTAAGATTATTTTGTTTATGTTCTGGTTTTAAGTGGCAATCACAGAATTTTCAAAGGATGGACACAAAAGAGCATGTGGTTAGAAGTAGTTTAACACAATCATGGCGCACCTGGGTGGCTCAGTTGGTTAAGCATCTGACTCTTGATTTAAGCTCAGGTCATGATCTCATAATTTGTGAGATCAAGCCCTGCTCTGACAGTGCAGAGCCAGCTTGGGATTCTCTCTCTCTCCCTTACTCTCTTCCCCTCCCCCGCTCTCTCTCACATGCCTGTGAGCTCTCTCTCTCTCTCAAAATAAATAAATAAACATTTTTAAAAAATGAGAGAAGTAGTTTAGCAGAATCAGACATGTTGCTAGAACTAGAAAAACATGGCTAACCATCAAAGCTAAGATGGAAATAGGAAACCAAGTAGTGTACTCATAGTGGACAGCACTGAGAGAATGACATGGAATTGTGGGAAAAGCAGGGTCAGGACAATGGTTCAGGACTGACACTGAACTGCAATCACATTATAGGGAAGTGTTTCCAAATGGCACTTTGCAACTTACTTCCTACTATACTGATGAATATTGTCATTAGGTAGGCTATACATTTTTCAATGAATATATAGTGCCCTATGTTTTTATATATAAAGATATATAGATGTAATCTGTAATATATATATTCTACATAGTCTCAAACATGTTTTTAAAAATTTAACAGTGATTACTGACTACATGTTGTCTAATAGTGTTAAAAGAAATATTTATGTAATTTAAAAAATAGCTTCTTTTAACTGCAGGAGTAATAGAATTACAAGTATTAGATGGGGAGGTACAAAACCCAGTAACAAAAGTAATTTAAGTATGTGTGTATGGCAGAGAATGATAAATAAACATGAAAACAATAAAATTATTTTAATATGCAGGAATACGTACAGATATATGTATATAACTGTTAGAATTTACTCATACTAAGTTACACTGTTTGAGACTTTGAGATTATTCTATCATTCTGATCATATTAAGGAGCAAAAGGAAGCAATAAAATGATCAAATAGAAAAATATGTTTCACTTGCTTTTTAGAAAGCTGGATCAATAGGCCTATTGATTTTCTTGATTTTTGTCCATTAAAGGAAAACAATCTATATGAAATAATATATTAAATATAGTTTCTAATGTCCAGAAATGCAGTGTTTGTACATTTGGTTTCAAGTTTTATGTGTTCCTACCAAACTAGTCATATTATAATCAGTCTACCATAACTGTGCATCTTTCCTTCCATGCTGTAACATTTGTAAGTCAAGAAAACATCTGCTTTCAGCAGAATGTTAAAGTTGATTGGGCCTTAAGACACATATATTTCAATTCTAGCAGTTTACATATGAAAGAACTGAGTATCTGAGAGTTTGAATTATTTTCCCAAGGTCATATATCTAGTTAGAAGCTGAATTGGTTACTTTCAAAAATCACTGGAGTTGAAACAGAGTTCTTTATGTACAGCCTCAAGGAAATGCAATATTTATACCAGTGAAGAGAAAATTAGAATATTCTTACTCCTCCACATGCTTTAAAAATTTCATCTCCTTTTGCTTTTATACAAATCTTTAAAATACTTTATAATCTGGTTCTCAAATTGACATTGGGTGAAAAGGAACATTTAAGATGGTCTCTATTAATGCCCTATAGAAAGAACCATCATTATTCTACAGTAAAACTAGAGAAAATGAAGATCCCATAAGACAAATACACACTGGATGCTTTTCTACTATTTCTTCTCAAAAAAAAAAAAAAAGATTGGGTTTAAGCATTCTTATTTGAATCAACTATTATCTTTTTCTCTATATGTGTTTATTTAAAAATAACTTCCATATTTCGTTTTATCTTTCATAGACCCTAAAAGAAGCTAAATACGCCACACAGTGCCCTTATGGCATAAGCACATGGGTCAGATTTGGAACATTTGATTACAGTGATTTTGGTTGTGTTCTTATATTTACTTTCATATTCTTCTAGTTTGATGAAAAGTCACCCAAGTTCATAAACTATTCATGAATTCCCTGAAGTTATACATATACAGATAAAAAGTGAAAAACAAGTTAGAATAGATTTGCTCCTATCATTGCAGACTTAGCTTGATAAAAAGGCTGGCTGGCTCTGAAATGATGCCCAAAGTTAACCTATCAGAGCAAGATCCAGAAATATTGCTTTCTCTGTTTATAAGAATAGATTGCTTTAAGTTGTCAAAAAAATGGGCCTTAGCACGACTCAAAATAAGTTACAAATGATGTTAATTCATCCTTTAAATAGAGATGCTGCTGTTTACCTCAAATAATTTTTGTTGGGATTAAATGACAGTGTATATAAAGTGCATAACCATGTTTGACACCTGGTAGCCAATTATCCCTTGTTTGTTCACTCTCTTTATAGATTTATTCTCCTTAATTGTATATGCTCAAACTGTTCTGCCAGCCTCTACTATTAAAATACTGCTACTTTTATCTGATATCTCTTCACAGAAATTCCTAGTGCTTCTGGTGAAGTGAATCACATCTCCCTCTAAGTACTTTTTACACATGGCTTGCATCTCATTTGTACTATTTCCCTTTCCCTTAGTATTAGATTTTGTTACATCTGTGTCTCTTGGAAAGTAATTGCTCCTGTATCTTATATAAAACTCAGTCTTGTACAATAAGTGCCCTTATAATTTTCAGTAAACATATATTTTTTCACTGAGTTAAAATACCGCAAAAGAATTAACCCTACTGAGGAGGGTGTTATGCCATGTCTATGTAATGTTTTATATCTGATTAGCTAGAGGTTTTGTTTGTTTATTTCCTCAACACATAGCTAGAATATACATCTCCGTGTTGTCAAAACATTGTCAAAGAAAATTGTTAATGATTTGTATATGTTTACATTGAATTTAGCCTTCAAGTTTGCATCTACATTATCAAAATTGCTCAATTTGTCTACTTTGTGTAAATTTTATTTGTGCCTATGGTAATTTTGTTCAAAGCATTACATTTAAGTTTAACAGCATAGTCAATATGTTGCTAATCAATTAAAATCTGTAGTAGACTAACTCTGGATATAACTTCCTTTATAACTTATATATAAATCTAGTATAATTTCTAAGAGCTAAGGAGAAAATTATCCTGTGGATCATATGTAATAATGGCTAGAAGCATGTGTTTTGATACCTAAGAGAAAAAACATACATATGCTTTTTATTAAAATGTAAATTATCCCAATTTCACTTGTTAATCTTAACTTTTCACTTGAATCTTGTTACATCTAAAGTGACAGGAAAAAAATGACTGATTTTATTTTATTTTAACCTTAGTTCATAGGTATTCAAAAATGTAATCAACAAAAATCTCTGAAAAGGAAAGAATTAGAAGCTTTAGATTTAAATCCTTAATGTTTAAATATTTGGCTTACAATACAAGAGAATATGAGAAAGCATTAGAACTGGTCTCAATATCTATTTACTTTAGCATATAGTTTAGTTTTAGTTTGTTTTAGATTAGTTTGCTTTCAATTATACCAGTATCTGAACTTCCCTACGTTGTTACATGTCATCTACTACTGCTGGAGTATACAAATGTATAGTTTAATAATGCCTGAAGCGTTTAAAAAGGAAGTAAATAATGATTGCTATTTGTGATAAGTTTATCACAGATTTGCAACCTTATCTCCTCAGTAGATTAAAAGTAGGGGTTTTAAAATTAAATACCCTAAATGAATAGATCATCCTAGGTTGTGAATCTTCCTTTTGGCTTTATTCTTCCAGAACAAAATTTGTTTGCATTCTGAAACAGATATTTAAGTCACTTTTGTGAGACCAATTGGACTTGAACTGGTTGGAAATATATTTAAAAATTTAGGAATCCTTTTCATGGTATAATTCTCTAATATCTAAGATGGATTAGTTTGGGGAATTTTCATAGCAACAAGAAGATTAGTTTTCTTGGGTATCTATATTATTTACCCATACAAAAATTTCATCACCCGATAGTGCCTTTCAAAGGACATAAATCCCTTAGTGACTGCTATAAATTTGACCTTTATTTTCTCAACTTTTTAGTCTTCTAAAGCTGGCTATGTTATCCTTCTACAAGTCAGAAAAATCAAAAGTACACCATTGGCCAGAATTATCTACAAAGAGGAATAGTTTACAGCAATGGATACGCACTATACAGAGTGTTAAAAATCATGGATTATTTTTAGAAACTTAAGACAATTTCCTAACAATAACTTTAAAAACAGTGTAAAGTCAAGTCAGGGACAGAGAAAATTCACTATAATTGCATACTTAGTTGCTAAAATCTGTTCAACTTAATACAATGTTTTACACATCATTAAAACCTAGGCACTTTGTATTATTTTTTAAAATGGTTTGTTCTGTTCTTCATGGATATCTCATTCTAATATCTCCCTCACTTCCAACTGATTAGTCTATATAATTCTTTGCTATTTTAAGTGAGCATTTGCAAAATGCTAAACATGCATATGTTTATACAATACCTGTAACATTAAATTCTATGTACATATATGTATAATTTCCAATTTCATATCACTTCTCACACAAGTACATATATACAAAGAATAAGTTTTGAAAAAGAGAGAAAATTAGCACAATAATATCATGTACCTTTACAATGTGAAAAACGTAGTGAACATTTTAAAGGAAGTTTTTATGAGTATTTGAGATAAAAGTAAATAGAAGAAAGTTGCTTTTGTACAATAGCATACTTGTTTGGACAAATCAAATGTCACCCAAGGTTTAGAAGAAGGAAATTCTAATCTTGTTGATTCAAGTCTTAAAGAGTTGTAAGATATATAGTTTTAATTTCAGAGCAAATGTATATACAATTACCATTAAATGTATATACAATTACCATTTGTTGACAATTATTAGGTATGGGACGTCATTTTCTAATTTGAAATTGGACAGCCAATACAAATTTGATTTGTTATAAAAAAGTACAAATAATTTGGTACTCGATTTCTCTCCTATGCATGTAATAAAAACTATAAACAAATTATTTTTTCTTATTTACATAGCAAAGCAATGAAATATTGCATTAAACTGTTGAACCACATTATCTTGGTTGTCTGGATTACCAGCAATTTATAATTTATTTTTTTGTATTTTCCAAATGTTATATGATAAGTATATATGACTTTTGTAATCAGAACAGAACTTTTTCTCTAAAGAGAACATTTTAATTTAACAGCTGTTTAAAAAAGACTGCCCTCTCATTCAGTGTCTTACTGGAAAGGCCTGAATGGCAGTACAGCAGCTTCTTGTCTCTGCCTTCGTATTTCATCTCTCCAGCATATGTTCTATTTTAACATGGCTAGAGCATAGATTATGTACATGGAGTGGTTTTGAGTTGTGATTTTGTACTGATTTGAGGTTATAAACTGTTCCTCTTTGAAGATAATTCTGGCCAGTGCTGAGCTTTTGACTTCTAATCTAGTCCATTGAACAAGATAATTAGTACACAAGGATATTCTGGACAAAATGAAGAAAGCTACAAATATCCAAACTATCTAGATCATCAACTGTATTGTATTATTTTAATTCAAAGTGCTATCACCTTATAAACATGAATGACATCATTGACTATGATTGTTAATATGAACCTCAAGTTTCATATTATTTTCTATCTGCAAACACATCAGTGAACCTAAGTTTGTGTTAACATAACTCTACATAATTGTGATGAAGGGTTGCTAACATCACATATGATATTTGTAGAATTATTCTGCTAAGTAATCTACAGCAGGAAGATTTGGAATTGCCTTTGGCCACTCATCATGCAAATTTAAATGTAAATCTTGTTAGAAACAACCCAAAACAAACTTCGTAATTTTCTTCTCCAAAAGAGAATAAATTGGGTAGTGTGTGAATCACCTAATCTGAGTAAAAATTATTTAAATGTTCTTTTAGCCATTTTGCAGTTTGTACCACACAAAAGTGAATTTTTTTCTATCCCTGTTATTTGTATTCTTATCCCTAGTGTTGAAGTGCATTTATTTAGTCTTTGGATTATACTTTCTGTTTTAAGTAAAACATCTGTGTGTTACCACCCGTCTACAACCACCCCTGCAAAAATGTGGATCCTGGCAAGCTAACAAGAACAAACTGACACACCAGATATACATAGCTGTAGGTGGGCTGAAGCCTTCCATCTGTGGTGCACGCCACTTGCGGTCATTTGACGAAAGTTAGATAAACTGGAATAATATGTGCAAGGCAAAATTAAAACTAAAAAGCTAACTTTACGATATTGGCATCTTTCCCTCCTCTTATCCTTTGATTATGTTGCTAAATAAAGATAAAATAAATTTTGATTATGTGCTACAAAATTGCTTTCAAGCAATTTCACCAAATAAATATCATTACTGCAATTTTAGCAACAGAATTATAAGATCGCTCCATTTATGTAAAAATAATATAGTATTCTTTAAGAGGTTAAGATATTTTCCTCTATTTTTTTTGAAACTTTCCTAGCAATATGATATGGTTTTAAGTGTTAGATTATAATTATGAGCTTTTGAAATTTTACTGTGCATAATTTCACTATATGAGAGTTTCCCTATTGTATGGCACTGGTTCAGGCACCCCAGGTTACTATCAGAATGGTTTCATTTGATTGCAATAATCTAAAGTCTATCAATTCATTATAATGTCTTTCTAAATATAAGCTTTTGTAAAAAGAAAATTGTAATCATGGGAAATTAATTACTTTTGTTATATATAAATGAGCAAGCCTTTCTAAGCCATATTATATAGCTTATTTCAAATATTTATTTCCATCTTATTCAAAAAATAAATGTTCAAACAAATGACATTCGCTTCATCATTTTTATGTATGAATGGTTAAAATGTGTAAGCTTATTTTTCACATTTACAAATTGGAACTCTTTCTCATATTTTAATAAAGGCTTTATAATACAAAAATAATTTTAAAATGTGAGAAACTAGACCTAAAGTTATATATATTTTTTTCTGGGCCAGGAAATCATGAAACTATTTTCTATGGCAACCTACAGCAACATGAGCATCGCAGTTCAGATCTCATTTCTTTAATACAACTTTACTGAGGTATAATCTGCAGTTAAGAAAATGCATGCATTTTAACTGAAAAATCTGATGATTTTTAACAAACACATAGTACCACGTAAATACTACCAAATAATCATGACATAGAATATTTCTATCACTACAAAATATTGTCTGATGCAACTTCGGTGTTAGTTACTCCCCCACCACTCCCATCTCTGGCCCAGACAACAATGAACTATTTTCTAGCAACACACACCATGAGTATCTGTTCTAGAATTTCTTTTAAATGTCTGTTTTTGGTGTCTGTTTGGTGTCTGTTTTGTTTTGTTATGCTTTTTTCTCTGGCATTTAAAAATGTACATTATGTGCATTTGTATTATGTATCTTGTGCGTATTATGAATGTATTTTTCATGGGTGTTTTTTAATGTATATTAATTAATATTAATTAATAAAAGTAATATTCCATTGTATGAATACAAGGTAATTTTTAATTCATTTAAAAAGAGCTACATTGTCTTCAAAAGTGGGTATACCATTTTCCATCCTTACCAGCAATGCATGAGTGTTCCAGTAGCTCCTGATCCACAACACCTGGTATTGTTCACCTTTTTACTTTTCGCCATTTCAGAGGGTCTGCTGTGGGGCTCTTGTGGTTCTAATTTGCATTTTGCTGATGACTAATGGTTTTAAATAAGTTTTCATGTACTTTTATGGTATGCACATACATATGTTTTAATTCATGATGTCTCCATTTATGTCTTGTGCCCATTTTAATTCATTTTTATCTTACTTCATTGTAAAAGTTCTTTTTATGTCTTCTAGATTGCAAATCTCTATGTTTATGTATTCTAGAATATAGTCTTTTGTACTGTGCACATTTTTGCACAGCTAGGGATGGCAATGTCTTACAGAGAGAGGTTTTTTGTTTTAATTTTTTTCAAATCTAATTTATTATTTATTTCATACTTAGTGCTCTTCGGGGATTTGTCAAAGAAATATTTTTCTACCCAAGTTCACAAAGATCTCTCTTTTGCTTTCTTCTCTATATTTTATACCTTGAGCTTTTACATTTAGGTGTACTCTGTATTTTTGAATTAAATTTTGCCTACGGTGAGGAGTAAGGGTTAAAGTGTTTACCTCTAGCTCTCAAGCATATATTTGGCTGAACTAGGGCCATCTGTTGAAAGAAAATAATCTTTTCCCTTGTAATTTAATCCTAATTCCTCATTGAAAATAAAGTAACCTTATATGTGCAGGTATTTATAGGGTCTCCATTTTATTTTTTTGGTATATATGTCTAACATAATATCCATTTCTCATTATCTTAATTTCAGTGATTTTATTTTATTTTTTTTTAAATATATGAAATTTATTGTCAAATTCGTTTCCATACAACACCCAGTGCTCATCCCAACAGGTGCCGTCCTCAATACCCATCACCTCCCCTCCCCTCCCTCCCAACCCCCATCAGCCCTCAGTTTGTTCTCAGTTTTTAAGAGTCTCTTATGCTTTGGCTCTCTTCCACTCTAACCTCTTTTTTTTTCTTCCCCTCCCCCATGGGTTCCTGTTAAGTTTCTCAGGATCCACATAAGAGTGAAAACATATGGTATCTGTCTTTCTCTGTATGGCTTATTTCACTTAGCATCACACTCTCCAGTTCCATCCACGTTGCTACAAAGGGCCATATTTCATTGTTTCTCATTGCCACGTAGTATTCCATTGTGCATATAAACCACAATTTCTTTCTTCATTCATCAGTTGATGGACATTTAGGCTCTTTCCATAATTTGGCTATTGTTGAGAGTGCTGCTATAAACATTGGGGTACAAGTGCCCCTATGCATCAGTACTCCTGTATCCCTTGGGTAAATTCCTAGCAGTGCTACTGCTGGATCATAGGGTAGGTCTGTTTTGAATTTTTTGAGGAACCTCCACACTGTTTTCCAAAGCAGCTGCACCAGTTTGCGTTCCCACCAACAGTACAAGAGGATTCCCATTTCTCCACATCCTCGCCAACATCTATAGTCTCCTGATTTGTTCATTTTGGCCACTCTGACTGACGTGAGGTGATATCTGAGTGTGGTTTTGATTTGTATTTCCCTGATGAGGAGCGATGTTGAGCATCTTTTCATGTGCCTGTTGACCATCCGGATGTCTTCTTTTTTTTTTTTTTTTTGAGTTTTTATATTTTTCATTCTTCATTTAACTTTTAAAACACTACTATAGTTGAATATTAAAACAAAAAAAATAATAGCAAGTAGTGAGCTATGATTATAGTCCTTCATTCATTCACTACTGCATATAAAATGCCAGCAGTGTTCTTCACTGGCCCCATTAAGAGGTCTGACACTGAACACCTTCCCTAGGGTGATGTTCATCATCCTCATATGCTTCTCCATTGTAATGGCGCCTTCTTTCCTGATTTGGATCAAAGTCCACCAGTTCTACCTGGTCCACTTCATCAGTCTCTTCTACTTCCTTCCTCTCAGGTAGGAGCTTTTCCAGCAAAGACAGTTTATCAGGAGAGAGAAAGCCATTCTCAGGGAAGTTTATCTTAAATTCGATGATTAGGCGACCCTTTTCGTATGGTCTATGATAAATTGGCATGCCTTCATTCAGCACACACTTGATATCTCCATGCTTGACAATCTGACCTGGATGAGAGGTAACGACAATGGTTCTGTTGTCTAGAGTAGATATTGGCTTTTGAAAGCTGCACAGTGCTTCAAACAGCTGTATGTCCATACACATGAAAAGATCCTCTCCTTGCCTAGTAAAAACAGCATGGTCCTTCTGATCTAAAACAATGATAATATCTCCTGGTTCCCGTCCAGGTTCTTGGTCTCCTTCACCATGGAATGTTATTTTCTGGCCATCTTTCATGCCTTTGGCAATATGAACTTCTAGAATCTTCTTTTCTCGAACTATCTTCCTTCCATTGCAGCTTTTACATCTATCTTTAGGACTGATCCGTTCCCCATGGCCCTGGCACTCCATGCACACAGATTGAATTTGCTGAACCATTCCAGGTCCTATCTGATGAATTCTTATTTGCATTCCAGTACCTCGGCAATTGGGACAACATTCTACTGCTCCTTTGTTACCACCTCGGCCTTCACATTTGTTGCAAATCACATTCTTTTGCAGAGCTAGTTTTCTTGTTGCACCATTATATAAATATTCTAAGGTTACAGAGAGCTGATGCACAACATTTTTACCTCTCCTCTCTCTCTGCATCCTTCCTCCTCCTCCAAAAAACATATCAAAGATGTCCATGGGGGAGCCAAAACCACCACCTGCTCCACCTTCTTTAATTGCCTGTTCTCCTCCTTTGTCATATAATTCCCTTTTCTTCACATCAGAGAGCACTTCATAAGCTTGAGAAATCTGTTTAAACTTCTCTCCTTCATTTGGATTCTTGTCAGGGTGGTACTTCAAAGCCAATTTCCTGTAAGCCTTTTTCAATTCTTCCTGGGTGGCATTGGGTTTGACCCCCAAAACATCATAGTAAGTAGTTTCTTTCACCATTTTCTACAGCCGGTGAGGGGCCCGAAGCCAGTGTGGGGGAGCGGGAAGGAGCGCGTTGCTGGGCGCAGCTCGGGCAGCCACCACTCCTCCGCTTTTCAGCGAGCGTTCTGGAAAGTTCCCCAGATGTCTTCTTTAGAGAAGTGTCTATTCATGTTTTCCGCCCATTTCTTCACTGGATTATTTGTTTTTCGGGTGTGGAATTTGGTGAGCTCATTGTAGATTCTGGATACTAGCCCTTTGTCTGATATGTCATTTGCAAATATCTTTTCCCATTCCATTGGTTGCCTTTTAGTTTTGTTGACTGTTTCCTTTGCTGTGCAGAAGCTTTTTATCTTCATGAGGTCCCAACAGTTCATTTTTCCTTTTAATTCCCTTGTCTTTGGGATGTGTCAAGTAAGAAATTGCTATGGCTGAGGTCAGAGAGGTCTTTTCCTGCTTTCTCCTCTAGGGTTTTGATGGTTTCCTGTCTCACATTCAGGTTCTTTATCCATTTTGAGTTTATTTTTGTGAATGGTGTGAGAAAGTGGTCTAGTTACAACCTTCTGCATGTTGCTGTCCAGTTCTCCCAGCACCATTTGTTAAAGAGACTGTCTTTTTTTTTCCATTGGATATTCTTTCCTGCTTTGTCAAAGATTAGTTGGCCAACTTTTGTGGGTCTAGTTCTGGGGTTTCTATTCTATTCCATTGGTCTATGTGTCTGTTTTTGTGCCAATACCATGCTGTCTTGATGATTACAGCTTTGTAGTAGAGGCTAAAGTCTGGGATTGTGATGCCTCCCGCTTTGGTTTTCTTCTTCAATATTGCTTTGGCTATTCGGGGCCTTTTGTGGTTCCATATGAATTTTAGGATTGCTTGTTCTAGTTTCAAGAAGAATGCTGGTGCAATTTTGATTGGGATTGCATTGAATGTGTAGATAGCTTTGGGTAGTATTGACATTTTGACAATATTTACTCTTCCAACCCATGAGCACAGAATGTTTTTCCCTTTCTTTATATCTTCTTCAGTTTCCTTCATAAGCTTTCTATAGTTTTCAGCATACAGATTGTTTACATCTTTGGTTAGATTTATTCCTAGGTATTTTATGCTTCTTGGTGCAATTGTGAATGGGATCAGTTTCTTTATTTGTCTTTCTGTTGTTTCATTGTTAGAGTCTAAGAATGCGACTGATTTCTGTACATTGATTTTGTATCCTGAAACTTTGCTGAATTCATGTATCAGTTCTAGCAGACTTTTGTTGGAGTCTATCGGATTTTCCATGTATAATATTATATCATCTGCAAAAAGTGAAAGCTTAACTTCATATTTGCCAATTTTGATGCCTTTGATTTCCTTTTGTTGTCTGATTGCTGATGCTAGAACTTACAACACTATGTTAAACAACAACGGTGATAGTAGACATCCTTGTCATGTTCCTGATCTCAGGGAAAAAGCTCTCAGTTTTTCCCCATTGAGGATGATGTTAGCTGTGGGCTTTTCATAAATGGCTTTTATGATGTTTAAGTATGTTCCTTCTATCTCAACTTTCTCGAGGGTTTTTATGAAGAAAGGATGCTGAATTTTGTCAAATGCTTTTTCTGCATCAATTGACAGGATCATATGGTTCCTATCTTTTCTTTTATTAATGTGATGTATCACGTTGATTGATTTGCCAATGTTGAACCAGCTCTGCATCCCAGGAAAGAATCCCACTTGATCATGGTGAATAATTCTTTTTATATGCTGTTGAACTCGATTTGCTAGTATCTTATTGAGAATTTTTGCATCCATATTCATCAGGGATATTGGTCTGTAGTTCTCTTTTTTTACTGGGTCTCTGGTTTGGGAATCAAAGGAATGCTGGCTTCCTAGAATGAGTCTGGAAGTTTTCCTTCCCTTTCTATTTTTTGGAATAGCTTGAGAAGGATAGGTATTATCGCTGCTTTAAATGTCTGGTAGAACTCCCCTGGGAAGCCATCTGGTCCTGGACTCTTATTTGTTGAGAGATTTTTCATAACTGATTCAATTTCTTCACTGATAATGGGTCTGTTCAAGCTTTCTATTTCCTCCTGATTGAGTTTTGGAAGTGTGTGGGTGTTTAGGAATTTGTCCATTTGTTCCTGGTTGTCCAGTTTGTTGGTATAGAGTTTTTCATAGTATTCCCTGATAATTGCTTGTATCTCTGAGGGATTGGTTGTAATAATTCCATTTTCATTCATGATTTTATCTATTTGGGTCACCCCCCTTTTCTTTTTGAGAAGCCTGGCTAGAGGTTTGTCAATTTTGTTTATTTTTTCAAAAAACCAACTCTTGGTTTCATTGGTCTGCTCTACAGTTTTTTTAGATTCTATATTGTTTATTTCTGCTCTGATCTTTATTATTTCTCTTCTTCTGCTGGGTTTGGGGTGTCTTTACTGTTCTGCTTCTATTTCCTTTAGGTGTGCTGTTAGATTTTGTATTTGGGATTTTTCTTGTTTCTTGAGCTAGGCCTGGATTGCAACGTATTTTCCTCTCAGGACTGCCTTTGCTGCATCCCAAAGCATTTGGATTGTTGTATTTTCATTTTCGTTTGTTTCCATATATTTTATAATTTCTTCTCTAATTGCCTGGTTGACCCATTTATTCTATAGTAGGGTGTTCTTTAACCTCCATGCTTTTGAAGGTTTCCAGACTTTTTCCTGTGGTTGATTTCAAGTTTCACAGCATTGTGGTCTGAAAGTGTGCATGGTATGATCTTAATTTTGTTATACTTATGAAGGGCTGTTTTATGACCCAGTATGTGACCTATCTTGGAGAATGTTCCATGTGCACTCAAGAAAAAGTATATTCTGTTGCTTTGGGATGCAGAGTCCTAAATATATCTGTCAAATCCATCTGATCCAATGTATCATTCAGGGCCCTTGTTTCTTTATTGATCCTATGTCTAGATAATCTATCCATTGTTGTAAGTGGACTATTAAAGTCCCCTGAAATTACCACATTCTTATCAATAAGGTTGCTTATGTTTGTCAGTAATTGTTTTATATATTTGGGGGCTCCCATATTCGGCGCATAGACATTTATAATTGTTAGTTCTTCTTGATGGATAGACCCTGTAATTATTATATAGTGCCCTTCTTCATCTCTTGTTACAGCTTTTAATTTAAAGTCTAGTTTGTCTGATATATGTATGGCTACTCCAGCTGTCTTTTGACTTACAGTAGCATGATAAATAGTTCTCCATCCCCTCATTTTCAATCTGAAGGTGTCCTCAGGTTTAAAATGAGTCTCTTGTAGATAGCAAATAGATGGGTCTTGTTTTTTTATCCATTCTGATACCCTATGTCTTTTGGTTGGCACATTTAATCCATTTACATTCAGTGTTATTATAGAAAGATATGAGTTTAGAGTCATTGTGATGTCTGTAGGTTTCATGCTTGTAGCAATGTCTCTGGTACTTTGTCTCACAGTATCCCCCTTAGGATCTCTTGTATGGCTGGTTTAGTGGTGACAAATTCCTTCAGTTTTTGTTTGTTTGGGAAGACCTTTATCTCTCCTTCTATTCTAAATGACAGATTTGTTGGATAAAGGATTCTTGGCTGCACATTTTTTCTGTTCATCACATTGAAGTTTTCCTGCCATTCCTTTCTGGTCTGCCAAGTTTCAGTAGAGAGATCGGTCACGAGTCTTATCGGTCTCCCTTTATATGTTAGAGCACGTTTAACCCTAGCTGCTTTCAGAATTTTCTCTTTATCCTTGTATTTTGCCAGTTTCACTATGATATGTCATGCAGAAGATCAATTCAAGTTACATCTGAAGGGAGTTCTCTGTGTCTCTTGGATTTCAATGCCTTTTTCCTTCCCCGGATCAGGGAAGTTCTCAGCTATTATTTCTTCAAGTACACCTTCAGCACCTTTCCCTCACTCTTCCTCCTCTGGAATACCAATTATGCGAAGTTTATTTCTCTTTAGTGCATCACTTAGTTCTCTAATTTTCCCCTCATACTCCTGGATATTTTAATCTCTCTTTTTCTCAGCTTCCTCTTTTTCCATAATTTTATCTTCTAGTTCACCTATTCTCTCCTCTGCCTCTTCAATCCGAGCTGTGGTTGTCTCCATTTTATTTTGCAGCTCATTTATAGCATTTTTAGCTCCTACTGGCTGTTCCTTAGTCCCTTGATATCTGTAGCAAGAGATTCTCTGCTGTCCTCTATACTGTTTTCAAGCTCAGCAATTAATTTTATGATTATTATTCGAAATTTACTTTCTGTTATATTGTTTAAATCCTTTTGGATCAGTTCATTAGCTGTCGTTATTTCCTGGAGATTCTTTTGAGGGGAATTCTTCCATTTCCTCATTTTGGATACTCCCTGGAGAGGTGCGGAACTGCGGGGCACTTCCACTGTGCTGTCTTGAACAACTTGCATTGGTGGGCGGGACCACAGTCTGACCTGATGTCTTCCCCAAGCCCACCACTCGGGCCACAGTCAGACTGGTGTGTGCCTTCTCTTCCCTTCTCCTATGGGCAGGATTCACTGTGGGGTGGTGTGGCCATCTGGGCTACTTGCACACTGCCACGCTTGTGGTGCTGGGGATCTGGTGTATTACTTGGGGTGGATCGGCAAGGTGCACAGGGGCGAGAGGGGCAGGCTCAGCTCACTTTTCCTTTGGAGATCCACTTCAGGAGGAATCCTGCGGCACCGGGAGTGAGTCAGACCCGCCGCCAGAAGGATGGATCCGCAGAAGCACAGTGTTGGGTGTTTGGGAGGTTCAAGCAAGTTCCCTGACAGGAACTGGTTCCGTTTGGGATTTTGTCTGGGGGATGGGCGAGGGAGATGGTGCTGGTGATTGCCTTTGTTCCCCGCCGAGCTGAGGTCTGTCTTCCGGGGCTCAACAACTCTCCCTTCCGTTGTCTTTCAGCTCTCCTGCTCTCTGAGCAGAGCTGTTAGCTTATAACCTTCCAGATGTTAAGTCCCGCTTGCTGTCCGAACACACTCCATCCAGCCCCTCCACTTTTGCAAGCCAGACTCCGGGGCTCTGCTTGCAGGCGGGATGCTCCTCTGCTCCAGCTCCCTCCCGCCAGTCCGTGTATTGGGCACCACCTCTCTGCCCTTCCTACCCTCTTCCGTGGGCCTCTCGTCTACACTTGGCTCTGGAGAATCCGTTCTGCTAGTCTTCTGGTGGTTTTCTGGGTTATTTAGACAGGTGTGGGTGGGATCTAAGTGATCAGCAGGACTCGGTGAGCCCAGCGTCCTCCTACACCGCCATCTTCCTCCTCTCTCTTAATTCCAGTGAGTTTATAGTAACTCTTAAGAAAGAAAATCCTTCATATTTTTTTCCTTAATTTCAAAAAAATTTTTGTCACAATAACCCCTTGGATTTCCATGTATGTTTTAGAGTCATCTCTATTTTGGGACAAATAAAAGAAAAATTCTTCAAGAATGTGATTGGAATTCCACTGAATCTATAGGTGAATTTGTAGAGAATCACCACGTAAACAGTATTGGTTCTTCAAACCCATGGATGTTTTGTTTTCAGAATATCTGTCTGCTCATATTTTAAGTTTGCCCTTTCAAATCATATTTTTGATGCTTTTATAAATGACATTGTCCTATAACATTCATTTTCAATTGTTTATTGTAGTATATATAAATATAATTGGTTTTTATATTGACATAATATCTTGTGTCCTTGCTATATTTATTCATTGGTCATAGTAATTTTAGTTACATTCCTTAAATTCTTTCTGCCTGCCCTATCATAACTTATGCAAAAAAACAAAATAAAAACTGAGAAATATTACTTTTGCTCTATCTTACCAATTTTGCTATGTTTTATATTAATCTCTTAGCTCAAAGTATTTTATAATTGACATGATTTCCTCTTTGAGTCATCCATTCATTTAAGGACACATTTTCTTTTTTTTTTTTTTTTTTTTTTTCAACGTTTTTTTATTTATTTTTGGGACAGAGAGAGAGACAGAGCATGAACGGAGGAGGGGCAGAGAGAGAGGGAGACACAGAATCGGAAACAGGCTCCAGGCTCTGAGCCATCAGCCCAGAGCCTGACGCGGGGCTCGAACTCACGGACCGCGAGATCGTGACCTGGCTGAAGTCGGACGCTTAACCGACTGCGCCACCCAGGCGCCCCAGGACACATTTTCATTTTAAGTAACTTGGGGGTTTCACAAATTTGGGGACTTTCTGTTCTTGATTTTTAATATAATTTTGTTGTGGAAAGAAAATATGCTCTGTGCATATTAATCCTTTTATATTTAATGAGCTTTGTTTTATATTACTATATGGAATTACTTACGTACCATTAACAATTGAAGAAGAATAATTTGTATTCTATCATTATTGTGTATAGTGTTTTTAAAATATAAATTCATTAAATTGGTTGATGTTGTCGAGTATTTATGCAGGAAGAATGTTGAAATTTTGAACTCAGATAATACCTTTGCCTACTTCTCTTTTCAGGTCTGTCAGTTTTGTGTCACATATTGTGAAGCATTTCTATTAGGCAGACAAACATTTGCGATTGTTTTGTCTTCCTTATTTTTTTTACCTATTTATTTTGATATGACCCCTTTATCTCTGGTAATATTTTTTGGCCTAAAATCTCCTTTAATCTGATAATAATAAGCTACTCCAGTTTTCTTCTAATGCATGTATACTTATGATTCATATATGAATATATTTGCAGTATTTTCCCTTTCATCTTTTTTACTTTTTGCCTGTCTGTTTATATTTCATGTATTTCTGTTGAAAATTCATACAGTTCTGTCTTGATTTCTTATCCACCCAGATAATCTTAATCTTTGAGTAGACTGCTTTTTAACTGAAGTGCTTAGACAACTTACATAAAACACATTTATCTGTATGACTGATTTTAAATGTATCATTTTTTTTTACTTGTTCCATCTGTGTTGTTGTTGTTTTTTTCTATTGTGGTTGTCTCCTGTCTTCTTTTAGAATACTTCACTATTTTTAGCATTCTATTTTATTTTCACTATTGACATAAAATATACCTTCTTCATTTACAGCTACTTTAACATTTTCAATAGACAGCTTTATTACAATATACCATAAAATAATATTTTCAAACTTAAATTGCAGTGTAAGAAACATAATAGTATACTTCCATTTACTGGCTTCCCTATTTTGAGACTGTTTGCCTACATTTTACTGTTTCTTCTTCTTCTTTTTTTTTTTTTAATTGTCAAGTTAGCTAACATACAGTGTAGTCTTGGCTTCAGGGGTAGATTCCTGTGATTCATCACTTACGTACAACACACAGTGCTCAACTCAACAAGTGCCCTTCTCAATGCTCATCTCCCATTTTCCCCACCCCTCCAGCCTGATCAACCCTCAGTTTGTTCTCTGCATTTAAGGGTCTCTTATGGCATGCCCCCCTCTCTTTTTGTATTTTATTTTTCCTTCCCTTCCCCTATGGTCATCTGTTAAGGTCTCAGATTCCACATATGAGTGAAATATGAAATATGATATCTGTCTTTCTCTGACTTATTTAGCTTACCATAATACATTCCAGTTTCGTCCATGTTGTTGCAAATGGCAAGATTAGTTCTTTTTCATCACTTAGTAGTATTCCATTGTGTATATATACCACAACTTCTTTATCCATTCATTGGTTGATGGACATTTGGGCTCTTTCCATAATTTGGCTATTGTTGATAATGCTACTATAAACATTGGGGTACAAGTGCCCCTTTGAAACAGCACACCTGTATCTCGTGGGTAAATGCTTAGTAGTGCAATTGCTGGGTCGTAGGGATGGACTTATGCAAATTTATTAAGCTAATATTAGATGAATTATCCCAGATTAATTAATCTGCCTAAAATTTGTTCTAGTTTGCATTTTGCAGCATCTAGGAACGCATTTTGCATTTACAATTTGGAGTTATTCTTTTGTATATGAAGAGTTAAAGCTTTGATAATCAAGTGACAGTAACTAAGCAGAAAATATAGACAATCCAAACTTACTTCTTACTTCCAGTTTTGGCCAGAATAGAGGAAACGGTACTGAAATTACTTTCCCATAATAGAAAATTGAAAAGATATATGAAACGACTGTTTTCAGAAGTTGGACAATAAGCAGTGACAGAGGGACAGACTTCAAGCTTTAGGGAGCTCAATAGCTGGAATCTGTGAAGCCGATTACTGGAGAGGAGGTAGCTATATAAAGAAAGAGCTCCAGAAATCTATGTGGGGGTAACCCTGAGTCATTGAGTAAATAGTGAGAAGCCTATGTGTAATGTAAGAATTCATAAGACCTGGGAAAGAAAAAAATTCAGGGAAAGAATAGTAACTAGGGTGATTTAAGATAAAATGCTCCCCAAATTCAAACTGGGCTGGAAGATGTTCAAGTTCCAAACTGCCAGATCAAAGAGGATTAATTGAACAAATATATTCTGTAGAGACGTCAAAAGGATCACACTTTGTAGTAAGGTTAACTAATCTTAAAGTAAAGGTTACACAAATTTACCCTAACAATATCTGTAAGTATCAAACTCATCATACTCAGTAGCTTAATTGCCTGCCTCTCAAATCAAAGTCATTCCTTCTTAAAAGATGCTACTCTTAGAAGCATTCGATTGGAAATTCTAAGCCAACAAATAAATCTTAAAAATCATAGTTCTCGGTGAATTAAACATATGCAACAGTATAAGTTTAATAACATAATGCCAGAGTACATTTTTATAAGAACACATAGAAACAAACAGCAAAGATGATAGTAAGAAAGACTGTTTATAGTAAATGGGAGGTAGATAAGGAAAAGGGTGCAGTACATAAGTTAAAGGGAATACATGGAATAAGAAAAAAGTCTTTCTGTGGACCAAAGATGATAATGTGACATAGTATTATTAACTTTGCCCCTCTCCAAGTGAGGTTAAAAAAGAACAGCTTGATAATGTCATATTTGCAAGAGTCTGTTAGCCAAAGTCCATAAAACCAAAGCTAAACATGTTATTAACAGTGTTTAATTTGGTTGATGTAAATCACCAATGTGTCACTTCCATTGCATATTGACTTACTTTTAATTTACCTAAATAATCTGCATACTCGCTTAAGTTTGTCATGGCTTTATTGCAGTTTACTGGCTGACACATTCCTCAGATGACTTTTTTTCTTATCAGTTATGTGGCCCAAGTAGAACTCCTCAGTCAAAAGAGGGAAGGAGAGTAAAAGAAAAAAAAATGGAAAAAAAAGTAGAAGAAAGAAAAATGAAAGATGAAGGAGTCCGTTGAGAGAAGAAGCAGCAGAAAAGTCATTCATAAGCTGGACATTATAAATCCATCCCTCTTAGGATTCCCTTTCTTCATGTCTCCCTTTCTCTTTTCTTTTTGCAATAAGGAATTTATTTTACTGATCCTATGCTTCCTGTATGCAAAACATTACTTTTGTTTCCACTAAATGAAATTCTATACAGGTGTTTTAATTTGGCTGTTGGTGAAAAATGGGAAATAACAGCAAAGGAATCACATTAGTTGCACTTTCACGTCAGGGTCTTATCTTCTGACAATCCACATGTTGCGATAAGTGCAACACTGCTGATGTATGGAAGTCTGAAGAATCCATACACACTGTCTTGGGAAAATTGACAATGAAAGTGCATGAGTATAAGTAAATTTGCATACAGTTACTAGGATAACACATGGCCAGAGATGATCAGTAAAATAAAAAAAAAAAATACAGGTATAGAGAAACACACACTGTTAATCTCTCTGGCACCAAAGAGAACAAGAATAAGCACTGTTAGTCTTGAAGGAACAAAAGGGGAGAAGATGTAATTTTCACAAAGATATGTTTTCCAATACTTGCTGCCTTTAGCCTTTCTCCTTTTTATTGTAATATTATATGTTCATTTTCACCGAGAAACAGAAGTGCAGTAACACATGTACACAAAAGCAAGCTCGGTTGAAGGGAAGGGAATTTATAAGCCTCGGGGAATCTGGTAAAGGCAAGAAATTGACAGTAATAAAACAAAACAAAAAATCTCAGTCTTCTTTCTTTGATCACAGATACAGGAGTGTTTGATATAGATGGATAGATAGATACACGTGAACACATATGTACATGTATATGTATACATAAATGTACATATATACACACTTTTAACATATAACTTATAATCACATATATAATTGCCCCTTACTTTAAAAATAATACCTGTAATTTCTTTTACCTTCTCACTCTGCTCTGAATAAGTGGTCCCCCCAGCAGCTGTCTTCCCTCTGAGTTCTGCACCAACCACCACTGATAATTGCTGTGTTAAGCATAATGTTTTCACAGCTGCAAGCAAGATTTTTAAATAGCAAAGGTGCACTGAAGCCATCCTCAGCAATTAATAAATACAATACTAACAATATTTGCACTTGTGACTTTTTTACTCTGAGCATACCAAAGCACTTTACAAATAAACATGTGTTATTAACCTAATTTTTTACAGATGGAAGGAAAAACCCACTAGATTTAGGTTAAGGCCAAGTAAGTGACTTTGTTAAAGATTGCCCAACAAATCAGACCATGACCTTGAATAGAACCCAGGACTCCAGTAAGGCCTCTGCTTGGCTTTGTGAAAATCCAGCATCTATTAGCATTTGAACTTTAAATGAGCACTACTTAATGAACTTTACACATCATCATATTTGTAATAACATTTGCCATGAAAACCACTGTGTCAGTTGTGATTTCCATTAATTCTTTTTCCATAAAGAAGTAATCATTACATTTTAGAGAGATTTTTACAGGGAACGAAAGCCTTAAATCAAACCACTCAGACACTGAGTGATGTGTCTTCTCAGGAGTGCAACCCACTGGAGCAAAGGAGGTACAGTTGGTGGACATAAGGGAAGTGACCGCCGGGCTCTGGATGACTTTCAGAGGATGGAAGGCAGGGAGAGACTGACAGAAAGCCCAGGATGTTGTTTGTTCAACAGATGTGTTCCTAGCCAGCTACCAAAGCTCATGAACCATTTTTATTTGTCAGCATAGAGAGATTAGATATTTGCGATTTCTTATCGGAAGTTCACAACCAACGCATCAAGGCTAACTTGTCCACTGATTAGTAAAGTGTGCCCTACTTCCCAACTTGCCTATGGCTCTGCAGAAACATGAATTTTGTGCTGTATAACTGTACCCATGGTTCTTCATTGTTTAAAAGACTGCAAAAGTTATTTTTAATTTAGTATTTGAATCTTCATGAACATATATGCCCTCTGGATTGGACATTTTGATCCTTACACAGATGGTTGTTATTTTCTGGGACATTCTCCCACTACTCTTTTCCAAGTCAATGTGGCAAACACATTAAATGAAAATACAAAAAAAAAAGAGATACTTAGATGTGTTGATATTTTAAGCAATATCCATCTACTCCTCATTATGATATTTTAAAGCATAATTTTTATTAAAAACTATATGCAAGGGCAAAACAAAATTAGAATAGTCTGATATTTAACTGAAATAGAGCTGTTGTCTATTACGATTATACAAAGGATATTCTTTGACATATTTTTTCAAAAACTAGTAATTTTTTAAGAGTTAAAAGCAACTGAAACACAACTAAAATGATAAATATTTGCAAGCAGAATTCTTCTGACCATAAATAACTTTTAAGAATAAAGAAGAGTTAAATGATTATAAAAGATGGACCATAAGTTTATATCAGATATATATATATGTATATATATATATACACATATATATATATATATATATATATATTATAAAAGGATACTAATATGTGAACAATCCTATGCTTTATAATATATATGTATGTATATATATATGTATGTATATGTATATATATACATACATATATATTATAAAAGGATACTATATAATATGTGAACAATCCTATGCTTAAGTATTGGGCTGTGGGAAACACAAAGAACAGAATTATAACCTTGTTTATAGAATGCTAGATTACAAAGGTCGAATCATGTACATCATATTTAAATCCTGGAATAGTCCTTTAAAATAGCATTTATTATTTTCTTTAAAAATCTTCTTTTGCTTTTACATTAACAGTATTTTTATCTTATTAATGTAAATAATAAACATGCTTAAATAAAATATAAAATAATAAAATATAGAAAAATATATTTAAATAATATAAAATATAAAATAAAATACTTATATAAAATATAAAATACATAAATTTGAAAGTATGTCTCCTTGCTCACAATCTTTCAGTTATAGACCTGAATTAAACAAATTAATACAGAGACACACATATGTTTTTATATAGACTACACACATATTCATGTCTGCCTCTTATTATCATTATGTATATAAATGCAAAATTATATGCATACAAAATTTGCTTTACATTTACAATAGAATTTTGAGGAGTTTACACACCTGTACACGTATATGCATCTTTCTATTCAATATATGTTTAATATTTAAGCAATTCTCAATTGATAAATATTTTTCCAGGTTTCCTTCAATTTTAAGTAATGCTACAAAGACCAATGAACATATAACTATCATGCACTGTTTGGAACATATCTCTATAAAATTTGGACAGCAAATATATAAACTTTGGAATGTAATAGATATTGCTAAATCACCCTCTAAAAGTTTCAGCTAATTTGCAACTATTCTAACAATTTATGAGAATATTCAAACAAATGTATTTCTCTGATTAAATAAATATACATTCAATTCAAAATAATATGGGTAGGAGTGGAGGTGGGTGGGGAGTGGGTTAAATAAATAAGTGATGGGGTCAAGGAGGGCGCTTGTTATGATGAGCACCGGGTGTTGTATGGAAGTGTTGAATCGCTAAATTCTACACTTGCAACTAATATTACACTGTATGTTAACTAACTGAAATTTAAATAAAAACTTGGGGTAAAAACGTAATATGGCTAGAAGCCTACAATACTGCCACACAAAAATTTCAGTAAAATAGCCATGAACACATTGGCGTAGTATTCTCTACACTAGATTCCAGACAACTGAATGCCTGAATCATGGACATATCAATAGTATTTGAAGATACATGGAGCCAGGTTGAAAAGAAAATGCATTTAGGCTTCAACTTTTTGCCTAACATGTCCAGGTTCTTAAATATAATGTAGGCTACTCAAAAAAAGTTACAACAAAAATTATGCAGTCCCCACCCACCCCACCCCCCCGCCCCCGGCAATCTGGTGTGTGTGTGTGTGTGTGTGTATGTGTGTGTGTGTGTGTGTGTGTGTGTGTGTGTTAGAAACTCAGAGCCTGTAACAATTAGAAAACTGGACAACTTTAAATCTACATTTTAGGGTTTTGTCCCGGGGGCCTTTGTAAGCCATTAGCAGCCATCAGTACTTCTTGGATACTGTCTTTTGATATCCTTTCAGAGTGAGTAAATCACAGAATATATTTGTGCATAAAGAAAGGTCTAAGGAGGAAGTTCTAAAAAGGAATTGAGGGAAAATCATCACTTTTATGGTGGAGGAATAGTTTCTCAAAAGCAATGTAGTAGTTGTATATTCTGGAGAACTTTAGTTTACAAATTATGTAAAAGTATTAGCTTTGCTTTTGTCTTCAACTCTTTTCTCCAGTGTTATATCTGACAAACTATTCCTCCAACCATACAAACAATGAGTGCCTAACACTATGATCATATATATATATGATAATATATCCCAAAATGGCATTTGATAACTTAAATATATATGAAATGTATATATGAAATAAATATATATGAAAAATAAATAATGAAATATATAGAAATATAGATATGAAATATATATGAAAAATATATAATCTATATATGAAAAATATATATGAAATATATATATATAAATCCATAAATTGTGGATAAAAGCTATTTATTACATCAAAACCTAAAATTATATTTATATTAAAACATGAATGGACAGTGTCAAGTAGTGAGCTATAAATCATTGTGACAAAACGTTTGCCTAACACTTCTGCATAAATTCTTGGGCGTGCATACTATATGATAGGCAGAGGCATACATACACATATACTTCAGCACACATATAATTAAGTGAAGTTAATCAGTGTCCTTCTTAGCAGAATTTACCATAGTCTTTAATATTCTAAGATGCTTTTAAAATTTTATTGTTTTTTCTTCAATGAAGACATATTATGTATATAATGGAGAAGCATTCCCATTGTGCTTATCTCTACGTAGTTTGATTGTGCGTGCTTATCCTGCACCTCTGCTCTACCTATATTTCCTAATTGCTCTACAGTGAATATGTATTGCTAATGAAAAATAACGTTTTTTAAAGCATTTAAATAGAATAAATCATGAGAGACATCTCAAATCATAGAGTGGGGAAATTTTTCTTATAACATGAAATCTAAAAACTATAAAAAGTGATAATATGAAACTTTTTATTAGGTAAATTTCAAATGTGTCCAAAAGAAAATATATTAAAAATGGATCCCTATGTAGCACTTCAAAGATTATCAACAACATTTTTCATATTGTTTCCTTTGTTTTAGCCACCAGTGCCATTTTCCCTTTCTTCTTTCAAATTCAAGATATATAATTTACTTATAAAAACTTTTCTATGCATCTCTAGAGAAAAGTCTTATTAGCATAAACTCAGTGGTAGTTGAAAATTTTAGGCACAATGTATTTACCAAAAATATCTTAATCCATCTAAAATGTCTGCAATTTGATATTTGTCCCTTATTTACAAAAAAAAAACCCAAAAAACAAAAAACAAAAAACTGTTTTTAACTGGTTTGTCAAATAAGGCAGTTTCACTTTAATTTACTAGTAGTATACTGTTGAACAACATTGTAATATGCTATAATAATAATAAGGTAATATAATAATAAAACAATGTCTATATATTTCTATTTATCTTTTATTGAGGTATAATTTTATATATAACAGTTTCCCTCCCTTTCAGTTTGTTTATAACTTTTTGTTCTATTTAAGTATAATCCACTATAGGAAAATACACATTTTCAGTATATAGTTTAATGAGTTTTGACACAAAAATATACTTGTATAACTCACAATCATATTAAGATATAAAAACTTCTTCACCTCAGAAAGTTTGCTCAGGTCTCTTCCCAGTAAATCTACTAACCAACACGTAGACTCTCTTCCAATTTTTGTCACTGGAGTTAAAATTGATGTTAATTATATCAGAGGGTGAAAAATCTTTTGTAAGCACAGTATGATTGTTGTGAGATTTAACTTTTGTTGCCCATAACAGTTGTTCAATACTTCTAACTGCTAAAATTATTCTGTTGTATGGAATTTTATAATCTATCTATTCAATCCTTTTAAAATGGACTAATTCCTTTTTTTTTAATTTTTGGCCATTATGAAGAAAGCTTTGATGTATTTGATTTTAGAGACCATTTGTGAAAATGTGGGTATTTTTTTTAATGGGGACAGAGACATACAAGCAGGGAAGATGGGCAGTGAGAACAGAAAGTGAGAGAGAGAGAGAGAGAGAGAGAGAGAGAGAGTGAGAGAGAGAGAGAGAGAATCTTAATCAGGCTCCACACTGAGGAAGGATCCAGACATGGGGATTGATCTTACAACCCTGGGATCATGATCTAAGCTGAAATCAAGAGTAGACCATTCAAGTGACTTGAGCCACCCAGGGGTGAATATGTTTATATTTCACTTTGACAAATATATGAGCGGAAATGCTAACTCATACGATAGATGTATGTATGTAAAAAAACTGTCATATTATTTTTACAAAGGGGCTGTATACTTTTATGCTTTCACCAGTAATGTAAGGGAGTTTTGTGTACATTTGGGGTTCAGTGTTTTTAGCATAGTCATTCTAGAGCATCTAATAGTACTTCATTAAGGTAAAGTTTGCATTGTTTTCCCTTCTTTTTTAAGTTTATTTATTTATGTGAGAGAGAGGGAGAGAGAGAATCCCAAGCAGGTTCTATGCTGTCAGTGCAGGGCCTGACATGGATCTCAATCCCACAAACCATGAGATCATGACCTGAGATGAAACCAACAGTCTGCCACTTAACCGACTAAACCACCCAGGAGCCCTTGAATTTTCTCTAATGAGTACTGTTCTTCAGTACTTTTCCATATGTGTCTTGGCCATGTGCTTATTTTCCTTTTAGCTATATCTGTTTAAATTAGTTAATCATTTTAAAAGAGTACTTTGTATTTTTACTTATAATACAATGTAATAGATTATAGATAATAAATATTATATATTTATGACATAATTTATGATATATAATAATTATTTTATTATTTTTGCTGACTACAATATTATTCAATAGTAAAATAAACGACATGAAGATTAGAATGGAAATAAAACAGGGGTGCTTGGGTGGCTCAGTCAGTTAAGTGTCCGGCTTCAGCTCAGGTCATGATCTCATAGTTTGTGAGTTGTAGCCCCACGATGGGCTCTGTGCTGACAGCTCAGAGCCTGGAGCCTGCTTGGGATTCTGTATCTCCCTCTCTCTCTGCCCCTCCTCTACTTGCACTCAGTCTCTCTCTCTCTTTCTCTCAAAAATAAATAAACATTAAAAATTTTTTAAAAAAAGAATGGAAATACAACAGTCTTTATTACAGGTATTGTATTGCACTGATATTGTAGGTAAAACTCTAAACAATATAGAAATGAGGTATTAGGACAATTATTTTGTTAATTTTAACAAGGTCACAAGACACAAGATCAATATGCAAATTCCATTTGTAATTCAGAATCCTGGTAATGAACCAACTGTAATGACATCAAAATTAAAATACTAAAGAATACATATAGTGACATGTGCTTAAGGCAGAGAACTCCAAGGCATTGCAAAGAGAAATTAAAGAAAATACAAATAAATGCAGCAGTGGGTATGAATGGATTGAAGGTTTTTATGTTGTTGAGTTGCAACTCTAAGATGATATGTGATTGTAATCAACATCCTCACTTTTTATAAGTAATAAACTGATTTTAAAATTTTTATGAAAACAAAAGTAACCTAAAATAGTAAAAAACAACCTTCAAAAAGAACAAGGTAATTCATGCAGTAAGGTAGTTATGGAATAACGTTGACTTCGCTTAATGGTGCTGAACAGCCATGTAGATAACTGTAGAGAAAACTAGTTGGGTCTTGGGTTTTTATTGTTGTTGTTTATTCTTAATCCTTCTGAAAATCTTTGCCTTTTATTTGAAGTAGTTTGTCCATTATTAGCATTTATTCTCATTATTGAGAATGGTGGGTTTGGATACACCATTCTACAATTTGTTGTGCAATTGTCTCTGATTTTAGTTTATTCCTCCTTTCTTGCCTTTTTTGTTTATTTGAATTTCAAAACATGACATTTTTAGCACATGTTTAATTTTATCTCAAAGTATTTTATTTAGAAATTGACATAATTTTTCTATGAGAATTACAGACTTCATCTATAACATCCTCTTTTTAGAAAATATTATGGAAATCAATTTATCAACCCACTATGCAGAATAGAAATGTATAATCCCAGTTCTTTTCATCAATAATTTATCTTTCTTAAATAAGTAAACAAAATTATTAGAGCAATAATTATTTAAGCAATAATGATTACAGCAATGGTTATTACATTTAACACACTTTGTGGTATGCTACTTTTAATATTATTTTTATTGTCTTGTGCTACTCTGAAAGGTTTTATCAGGATTTCATATACTTCATGATTATGTAGCATTCAATAATTTTCTAAACTCTATCTCCATTTATGTTTCACGGATACTATCCTCATTTATAAAATTAAAAAGCTAAGACTCAGAAAGATTAAATGATATCCTATGCCATGAAACCAGTTAATGATGGAGTCAGAACTAGAACCCAGGCCATATTACTTCTAAAACATATATCTATAAAACTACAGAGCATTATACCCTCATACTTGCTGCCAGAGAGCTCACATTCTCATTAGCAAAATATTATGCATAAAACAATTTAATACTATAAAACTTACTAAGTAATTTATAGTAGATATAGATGCAGTACGAATTAATACTTATATTAATAGTCTTACTTGTATTTCAAATTATCAAAATTCAAGATGTAACTTTTAAATCATCCTCCCAGTTTATACAGACACAAATGCCTACAACAAAGAACTGAGTCATTAATTCAAAATAAGGTTCAAGTGTTGACTTTTAAAATTTGGTATGAAATTCTAAAGTACAAATTTAGTTATTTCTGAGGTTATTGATTGAATTAATGTTACTGTCATTTAAATTTTATGTCATACAAAAATTTTCCCCAAAATGTGCCATTGTGTTTGTTATATAACTTAAGTAGATTTGTTCTTTATGAAAACATATTACTTCACTTTTATATTTTTTCTTTTATTTAATTTTCTCTAGTAGTTCTTAACAACCATTCACTGGTTCCAGAGTTTATTATCCTATAATTGAGAAAATGTGAAATGAAGTACCTTCTCCACTTAAGTTGTAAAACTATCACATCATTTAGCTTGGGAAATGGAATCTCTGTTCCAGGACTTTCCATTCTCATATTCAGAGAAAGCTAATATAACCGGGGTGAGTTTGTGGGGAAATATTTGAAATGAACAAGTATATAAGACTTTTCTTTCCTCTAAACCATTGAACATTTATTTCTTATTGAGAAAGGTAAATTGTCATCCCTCTGTGAAGTATATTTGAGGCAAGGGCATTCAGCAGTGAATGGGAAATGGAGATCTCTGGCAGAAGTAGATATAAAAACCACTTTTAACTTACTAGGGGCGGGGGGGAGTAGATAATGTGATTTTCTTGCTGTGAATTCTATTCTCTATTATGAATTCACAGTAGAATTTTATGAAGCAGACAGTTTTACTAGTGCCTATCCAGTCAGGAAACATTTGAATTGTTAAGTAACTCATTTAAAAAAATTGATTGATTGGTTGATTGAGCTGTTTGATTAATAGAATGCTGTCTATGTGTCAGGCATTTGGGCTACAATTCTGAATGTATATTTTAGTGAAGAAAATATCTTCTTTGCTTTCTGGGGATTTTTTTTATTGTAAAAATGGTCTATATTTATTCAGACCTGGAGGAGAAGTGAAATGATTTCTCAACTTGAATGTAAGTTACAGAGAATTTTTAAAATACGTCCTAGATTTAGTTCATGCAGTGGAAGTCATGAAAATGCTGGGCGATCTTAAATTAAAATCAAATTGTCTAAAAGGCTCCCATTACCATTCGAGGGTAAAAAATACAAGAAGACATCAATGGTTATAAATCATGTTAATTGGTTCTTCATAGAAGATTACCATTTATGTGCCTAATATTAGATGTATTTTTTTCTGGAGCATTCATTAATAATTAATCCTCTAAACATAATTGTGGGGTAAAATTCCTTGTTTTATAATTATTGTAAGCAACAATATTTAAATTTTAGCATTTAAGAAATACATATAATAAGGTATTATTCTAAGTGCCAAAAATGTTAACACAGTTAAGACATTGCAACTCTATGAAACAGGTACTAATATTATCCTCATTTTCAATTGATAAAAATGGAGAAACAATGTTAAGGAAATTTCCAAAGGGCACACAGTTATTAAGCAGTGGACCTGGGCTTTGGATTAAAAAGGGTATATTCCAGAGTTCCTGTTTGTTTTGTTTTGTTTTGAAAGATAATAGCATGATGAATCCTTAGGTATCCATCATCCAGTTTCAATAATTAGAAATAAAAGTCCGGGGGCTCCCGGGTGGTTTGGTTGGTTAAATGTCCGACATTTTATTTTGGCTCAGGTCATGATCTCACCGTTCTTGAGTTTTAGCCCCACATAGGGCTCTGTGGTGATAGTGCGGAGCCTGCTTGGGATTTCTCTCTCTTCCTCTCTTTCTGTTCTTCCCCTTATTGTGTTCTCTCTCTCTCTCTCTCTCAAAATAAATAAACTTTAAAAAAGAAAGTAATATTTGTCCGAGTTTGTTTCAATTATATCCTCCCCCACATACTCGCTTCTTAATAGTTTTTGGTGACATAGAGACGACTAAGTGACAGATTAGCAAGGAGTTTTCTGAAACTTTCCATGCATTTGAATCCACAGCCAAGGAAAATTCCCTTTTAGGGGAATGTAAGGATTTTGTTGACTTGGAAGAATTTTCTTCTCAAAATGATAGTAGAATGGACAAAAGAGACATGTCAAAGGAGTGCCTTTCTCTTAATCCAAAGGACCCAAGGAAAGCTAAGTTACAACCTGTTCTGCTATAGAAAAATAGATGCAGTCAGTACTAAAGTTTTGGGGAACAGAGTGGTGCTGAACTGGAGGGGATCCTAGATTTAGAAAATTTAAGAAACAAGGTATAATGCTGGACGGAGGTGGACAAGTAGTTGGGTTCCCAGAAAACACAGTAAACTTACATGAAAATCTAGATAAAGTTAAACTCATTGAATATTACCTTAATAACAAAGAAGGGTCACAGTTATCTGAAAACCTGCAGAAAACAGAATTAAGTGATGGCAAAAGTATTAAGCAAATGGGAATAGACATCATTCTTAGTACTTCTCTTTCCTTGGACAGGTGATACCCTGGAGGGTAAAAAGGGCAGTAAAAGAGAGAGAGAGAGAGAGAGAGAGAGAGAGCGCCCCTTCCCCTGTGACTGGGCTCTTCTAAAGAAGAAAATATAAGAATCTCTAGACTCCTCTTTGGAATCTACTCTGGATAATAGCTGCCAAGGTATTAATGAACAACAAATCTGAAATTCAGTTATGGCTCTTAAAGAGAATTCAGGTTCCTATTCAAGATATACTTCTTTCAAACGAAAAGCAAGACTCCACCAATGTTTTTGTGCATAAAAATGGAAAAACAAATGGGAAGATCCTTTGCCATGCACACTTCAGCCATGATCCAGCAGTATGGCAAGCAAAGAAAGTAGTCAGAGTACCAGTTTGTTCTTCAGGAGAGAAGCTGTCAGATCTAAGACTACCGTGGATCCAGGAAATCTGGCGGTTTCTTACACACTTGTACACTGCTAGGCATGCTCACATTCACTGAGGATTAAGTGCATGTCAGCTTGAAACCCTCCCTGTCTCCACTGAAGCTTAAGAATCATCTACTTCTCTTGTATCAGCTGAGGTTGACAGTGGTGTGCTTGCGAGATTTGCAAAATTATCCACAATTTAACTTATAAGTCCTGGACATCCAGGCTTTTCCTACTTTCACTCCTGTGTTAATTTGAACACAACAACAATAGGTAATTCCACTTTCTTTTCATCATCAGGGTTTCTTAAGGTTGGCACTATTGACATTTTAACACACATAATTCCTTTTTTTTTGAGGGGTGTCCTATGCATTGTAGGATGTTTAGCAGCATCCATGGCTTCTACCCACTGGATGCCAGTAGCACCTCCCCAGTGTGGCAAACAAAAGTGTCTCCAGACATTGCCAAATATCCTCTGAGGAATAAAATCACTTTGTATTGGGAACTACTGGTCAAGTATCGGATCATTAGACCAGGGTTTATGCAACATTCTGAAAATGATTGTGAGCCATAACAGCCAAATTTTATTGTGCTTGATTATATTCACAGTATTGGTTACCTATATATATATACTTTGTTTCCTTTAATAAATCTTAATTCTTTTTGCAAAGAACTTCATTAATTTTTTAACATAAAAATAGCGCCAAAATATCCTTTCATGAGTTAATAATATGTATTTCTTTTTAAAACAAAAAGAGAACTTTAATTTTATACAAAACCTTAATTTAGTAACCACAATTAACACAGTAATAATTCCTTACTGTTATCTAATACATAGTTGATATTCTAATGTCAGTGATTGTTTCAAAAAAAGTTTTCATCACTGATGTGTTTAAATTAGGATCAAACAAGATGTAGGCATTGTATTTGGTTGGTTGATGAGTCTTTTAATGTATTTTTTCTTCTAGGGCATCATCCATTCTTCTTCCTTGTTTTTTTTTTTTCCCAAGTTATTTGTTAGTTGAATGAATGGGCTAATTTTTCCTGTAGAATTTCCTTCACATTGGTAAGATATGCTACATGCAGTGGGTTGTGTTATAGGAAACTAAGTTAGGGGATATTAGTTTTTTCTTATAGTCAGTTATTACACTTACTCATTGTTCTGGAGGAAGACATTACCTTTTTTCTACTGGTTATTAAAAGCATGTCTGCAATTTGCTCTGGAGAGAGATTTTCTTTCTAAGAAGATCATCTATACACATATTATTGAAAATATAGTCTGGGACAAAAGAGCCACCAGTGACTCACTCACAAGATATGCAGAGACATGAGAGACCTGAGGAGAATTGTTTCCCAACAATATTCATCCTTATTTCTACATTTGCCTTGAATTTGGTAACTTTTCCAATAAGTATGTCACTTCACTGGCCACTCTGATTAATCTGACCTACACGGGGTAGGAACAAAATCTATTCAATCGTTTCTTACAACATTTAACTAATGCTATTCTCAATAAGATTCTAAGCAGCTTAATGAGGACAACCTGAAGTGTTAACCACAAATATGCCATCCAAGGTACCAGGCACAGCTGAACAAACAAATCGGGTTTTAACTTAGAAAGCCTGGTTGGTGTCTTTCTCCATATGTTTCAGCATTGACCTTTTGACTTGGCTTGAGGCGTTAGTCCAGTTGTAGCAGATGCATTAGTGATTATATAGACTCTGCCTTGGCCCGTAAGGAAAAAGTCTCAGGCAGTCACCCATAACAACCATGACCAGTGAGTTCAGGCTGAACTGAATGCCTTCCAGGGACATTGCAATATAATTGATCACTTTAGTTAAAGCCAGGGATAAATTTTGTACATGGTTTCTAATTTGTTGACTCACACTATAGAGACAACTGCCTTCGAGGAGGACATAAATAATAAATCAGTTAATCTTCTGGGAAGTATCCCAAAGCAACCAAAAGTCACCTCATTTTGAAGATATCTACAGTCATATATGGGCTGCATGAATTCCTGTTACTGTTTCGTAAAACACCTAAAGATCTCTAATATCTACTCCTAAATTATAAGTTAGTGTACCAGAAAAGAAACACAGGAGACAGATATAATGTTCCTAGAAAGAATTTTTTTTCAAAATTTTGGGGCCTTGCAAGTGAAAATAACATCCACTGGCAGGGGGCAGAGATTGAGAATGCCTTCAATATAGTCTCACCCCAGAAACTAACAAATATTTGGCTTCCAAATTTAATTTGAATAACTGATCTAATTCTTGTTTCAAAGGGAGTATCTAAATCACCAGCAGGTTCATATCTGTTTGCCCCATAGAATGACCAAATGATGGCTTTGAAACATGGTTAAGCAATGTTCAAAGATATTGACAGGTGTTTTGTCTGGAGATGGGGTTGCTGGGGTCCTCTCCTCTGTCCCAATGTATTTATAGTTCAATATTAAGAGAAAAGGAACAAAATCTTGGTTGGAGCTATCAAAATCTAGAACATCTAGCAGTCAGGTAGATTAAAAGTACCTGCAACAGTTTAGGAGAGTGACATGGAGAAGGGTTTCTTGCATAAGGAAGGTTCTAAGGGTGATTCTAAAAGACAAAAATACTTAGCATTTCTCTCTCTCCCTTGCCACCCAGTGTCTGAAGTGTTTCTTCCTCATGTGATGAGATTATAGTTTTCTTTCTACCACCATGAAACAAGTGTGCCCATTGTATTAGTTATAACTTCACCTGTTTTACAATTATACCCTGTGCACATCAAAATTTTTCTCAGAATTACCAGGAAAATTTGAAGTTATATCGATAGAACTCATCCAAAGTTAAATGCAAAAAAAGAAGGAAAAAAAAATTAAAAACACATAACAGAACATCCAAGAACTTTGGGGCAATATCAAACTTTCGTATGCATGATTGGCATCACAAATAAGGAGTGAAAATGGGCAGAATAAATATTGAAAAGATAATGGCCAAAGCATTCTTAAAGTGAATGACTAGCATTGACCATGGAACCAAGAATCTCAGAGAAAACCCAGCAAGATAAAAGCTGAAAATAAATAAATAAATAAATAAATAAAATAGTATCGTTTCATACTACCAAAAACTAAATACAAAGAACAAAACTTAAAACAGATAGAAAAAATATATATACATTACTTACATAGCAATACGGAAAATAATTTAAAAATACTTTTGTTGAAAATCATGTAAGTGAAAAGACAATAAAATGACATAAAGTACTACATGGGGCAAAAAATCTCATCCCATAATTATACCTGGCTAAAATAGTCTGCAAACAAGGTATGGAGGATGACATTTGTAAAAATGGTAAACTTTGGACTGCAAAAATCTGTTATTTCATAATACCAATGAGTAAACTGCAAAAAAAAAAGTCAGATTTTATTTTATTTTTTCAGATCTCTGGATATCAACCAAAGGCTTATACAACCCCAGGAACATTTTTTTTAATAAATGATCTCAGTTAAGAACAGAGAGCTTTGTGGGTGTTTTAATTTGCCCTTGTCTCATCACCTATCTCTGCAGCACCATAATGGTCACTATTTTACCTTTCTTGTGGTTCCCTGGAAGACTCCCACTTGTAGAAATTATATTTATTTGACATGACTAAGAGCTCATTCAGCACGGCCTTATCTGAGGGTATTTGTTAAAATTATCAGCAGCAATTGCTTAACATTTCAGCTGCCCAAGACCGTGATAACATTTGTGGAAAAGAAGAGGTTTAAAAAAAAGAAAAGCTGGTGGATAGATGTTCATAGGGAATTTCAAAGAGCTCTGATTTTAGCCATTCTGACAGGTGTGAGGTGATATCTTATTGTGGTTTTGATTTGCATTTCTCTGATGATTAGTGATGTTGAGCATTTTTTCATGTGTGTTACACTTGTCTGCAGCCCCATAGACACCTCTCGTTGCCCTTCTGAGCTCCCTCAAGTGGCTCCTGAATCCAGCAACTGTTTCCAGTGGGTAAGTCCAGGGTGGTCTTTATTCTCAGTTAAGCAGAACATCTCCAGTTCAGGAACACTGTGAGACTGAGCAACAGATGGAAGTGGCCACCACACCAGACGTTTGGCTGACATTCCTCACATGCTGACCCAATGGAAATGCAGCACTAGCTATGCAAGATAATAGAGTGGGTTACCCCTGTTTTTCCTAGGTTAAAATTGTCCTTTTTAGTTTTCTTTCTTTCTTCGACTCATCAATTCATAGGATTTGTTATTCCACAGGAATCTCATTTAAATATTTTCTCCAAAAAAATTAATTAGTTATTTAATTAAAAAATAGCTTAGACATGTTCCTGAACATTTAGAAGACCACACACATGCACAGAAATGTGCGCATGCCCAGGGTTTGTGCATAAAAAGAAAAGACCTGAGAAAGCCACCAGCTCTCAAATGTTGCCTAATTTGAGGTTCTGTATAAGCAGAAAGTGAAGGATAGTAGAGTGTTACAAACAACTGGCTTACGCAATGAAGGCATACCTCAGAACACACAGAGAACACCTTAACAAAAACTGGAAGACTTCTTGGCCCAGGGCATTTAAGAAAATCTCCACCCATTTAATAGCTGGCTACTAAATCACCTTATATGATTTAAAACAATGATTTTAACAACAACAAAAAACAAAAGTATACAATGAAGTAAAAAAAATATATGGCCTATACATGAGAGCATAGCAGTCAAAAGAAACAATGCAAGAGGAAGCCCAAACACTGGACTTCAGAGGCAAAGACTTTCCTGCCTCCCTGGCTTCCTTTTCTTCCTTCCTTCCTTCCTTTCTTCCTTTCTTCCTTTCTTTCTTTCTTTCTTTCTTTCTTTCTTTCTTTCTTTCTTTCTTTCTCTCTTCCTTTCTTTCTTTCTTTCTTTCTTTCTTTCTTTCTTTCTTTCTTTCAGACAAAGAATTTAGATCAGCTATTTTAAACATCTTCACAAAACTATGGAAAAACTATGCCTAAATAACTACAAAAAAGTATGATAACAATGTTTCTCAAAATAAAAAAATGAAAGTAAAGATATATAAGTAATAAAAAAGAACCCAGTAGAAATCCTGGAGCTGAATAGTACAATAACTGACATGAAAGCCTAGAGAGGCCCAAGAAGACACAAAAAGAATTGATGCACTTGAAGATAAAAAATTGAGATTCCCCATTCTGTGAAACAATAAGGGAAATGAATGAAAAAAAAAAAAAAGAATGAGCATATTCTAAGGATACATCATATATTAGGTCATAAATAAAGCCTCCAAAATTTTAGAAGAACTTGTCAAAGTTTGTTCTTCAATTACAATGGAATTAAACTAGATGTCAAACACAGAAGGAAATTTGGGGAATTCACAGATATGTGAAGTTAAACAACATATTCCTAAATTAAAAAATGGGTCAAAAAATCAGAACAAGAAATTTTACAAAATACTTTGAGGTGAATAAAAATAAAAACATGTCTAAGCTTTTGTAATGTAGCTAAAACAGTACTTGAGGGGAAGTTTATACCTGTAATGCATACATTAAAAAGTAATAACTATCTCAAATCTATAAACAAACTAAAGTAGAAGAGTAATCTAATCTCAAAGTGAGCAGAAAGATGGAAATAGAAAATGTTAAAACAGATAAATAAAATAGAGAAATCAATGATATCATAGCTTGTTTCTTTACAAAGTTCAATAAAATTTAAAAAAACAATTGTAGCTAGATTGCACAAGAAAAACACAGAGAAGACCCAAATTACTAAAATAAGTAGTGAAAGAAGGGATATACTCCTGATCTTATAGAATAATAATAAAAAAAGAATTATTAGAAAAAGCTTTGAACAAGTATACATGCCAATAAATTAGATAACCTAGATGAAATGGACTCATGCCTAGAAAGACATCTACTTAGTATTGAATATGACTCAAGAAGAAATGGAAATCTGAGTATACCCATAACAAGTAATTGAATTATTAATTACAAAAATCTCCAAAATATAAGCCCAACCCACAAGCCTTCCTTGTTGAATTCTCAGAAACATTTAAAGATTTAGCACTAATCCTTCACAGACTTTCATAAAAGGAGAAGAGGAGGGAATACTTCTAAACTCATTCTTTTAGGCCAATGTTATCCTGAAATTAAAGCCAAATTTAGAATGGAAATGAGTGCAAAATACAGAGCAATATCCCCTATGAATATAGACACTAATTTCTTAACAAAATACTAACAAATTGCATCCAGCAATATGACCTAGTAGATTTGGCCCAAGAGGACAAAGGATTCAATATATCAAAATCAATCAATATAATATCCTACATTGATAGAATAAAGGACCAAAGTCATGATCACTTCAGTAAATGTAGCAAAAAGCATTTGACAAAATTAACACAATAGATGGGAACCTCCTCAAACAGATAAAGAATATATACTTAAAACAACAACAATAACAACATCCACCCATGGCTAACATTAAACTTAATGGGAAAAGACAAAGATTTCATCCTAAGAACAAGGCCAAGAGAAGGATGTCCACATCTGCCATTTTATTGAATACTGACAAGATGTTATAGCCAGGGAAACTGGGTAAGAAAGAAACAAAGAAAAAGCATCAGGTTGGAAAGAAAGAAGTAAAACTATTGTCATTCACATATTACCTAATCTTTTATTTAGAAAAACTTAAGGAATAAACAAAAATACATTAGGTCTAGTAAACAAGTTCATCAAATTGGTAGGACACAAGATGAACAGAAAAATCCATTGCATTTCAGAACTTTAATAAAAAAATTTTTAAATTAACAATTTCCAATATCATCAAAGAGATTAAAATATCTAGGAATAAACTTACATAAGAGTGCAAAACTTCTACAAACAAAACTATAAAACATCGTTGAAAGAAGTTAAAGACCTCAGTAAATTTGGGGGATACTGGAGGACACAGATTTCTGATTTCAAGACTTGGTATGCAGCTACAGTAATCAGAATAGTGTGGTACTGACATAAGTATAGACATATATGTCAAGAGAATAGAATTGAGAGTCCGGAAATAAACACTCAAATTATGGTCAGTTAATTTTCAGCAAAGTTGCAAAAACAAATCAATACAGAAATAATCTTTTCAACAAATGATGACTGGAAAACTGGATATCCACAAGCAAAAGAATGACTTGGGCTCCTTCCTTGCACATATACATTAACACAGAATTAATCAGCTTTAAATGTAAAAGCTAAAACTATAAAATTCATGGAAGAAAACATAAATGTAAATCCTTGTGATTTTTGAACTAGCCAATGGTTTCTTAGATATTTCTCCAAATATCTAAGCAAAGCAACAAAAGAAAAATAATAGCTAAAATCAACTTTGTAAAAATTAAAAACCACTTTGTTTCGAAAGTCACCATCAATAATTTGAAAAAGACAACACACAAAATCAAGAAAATATTTGAAAATCATAAGGGACTAGTGTCCTCACTGTATAAAGAACTCTTAAAACTCAATAATAAAAAGACAATTTTAAGGATGGGCTAAACTAAATATATTTCTTTAAAAACCTTGTAAAAATGGCCAGTAAGCACTGTAAAAGGTGTTCAATATCAATAGTCATTAGTGAAATGAAAATCAAAATGACTACATATTACTTCATACCCACCAAGATTGCTGTAATCTAAGAGATAGACCATAACGATTTTTTGTTAGAATACTACTAAAGTATAATAATCACATTGCTGTTGGGAATGTAAAATAGGCAGCCACTTCAAAAAACAGTCCTCAGAACATTTCCTCAAAAATGTAAATAAAGTTATCACATGACCCAGTTATTTCACTTCTAGGTATGTACCCAAGAGAATTAAAAATCATGTTTACACAGCAACTCATACACAAACTTCATAAAAGCATTATTAATAAGAGCTAAAAGAGTAGAAACAGCCACAGCTACTTCAACTGATAAATGAATATCCACAATTTACTCATACAATGGATAATTATTCAGCCATAAAAAGGAATGAAGCACTGATACATACTTCAAAGTGATCACACTCTGAAAAGATTGTGTTAAGGGAAAGAAACTAGACACAAGAGGTTGTATTTCCTATGGTGCCACTTATATGCAATGTCCAGAATAGACAAATTCATAGACAGAAAGTTGATTAGTTGTTGCCTAGTGTTCACGAAAAGGGAAAAAGTAGAAAGACTGTTAGTAGATATGGAGCTTCTTTGAAAAGTGATAAAATGTGGTGGTGATGGTTGTACCACTTTGCAAATACACTAAAAAACAATGAATTGTACACTTCAAAAGGGTGAGTTTTATGGTATGTGAATTATATCTTAATAAAATAAATGTTCCAAATACTTTATATCTCATGAGAAAAAGTAAAAGACCTTGGTTTCCACATAACACAATATGTCATAATGAGTTTTCACAAGAAAATGTGCATCTTAAAGTAATTAAACTTCTGGCAAATAACATAAAAAAGAAAAAGAAAACCTTCATGACCATGGAGATAGACATTGATATTATAAACAGACACAAAAGCAGCAATGATAAAATGAAAAAAAATAATAGTTCAGACTGTGTTATTATTAATATTTTTAAAAATCATAAACTATTATTAAGTGAGAGAAATATCTATCCAAAAAATGGGATATGTTCAATATATTTGACATAAGAGTCCTATCCAGATTAAAGATTGTTTAAAAATCAATTAGAAAAAAAACAAGTAACTTAATAAAATATGCAATTATCAAAACATCACATTAAAAAAATTATGAAGTGTGATTACATATTTTACATGATTATGAAATTCAAATTAAAACTGCAATAAGATGGCATTTCAGATCCATCCAGAACATTAAAGCAAAACCAAAACCAAACAAAATATTGACCATATGAAGAACTGCCGAATATATGATGCAATGGGAACTCTTACATACTGCTGTTTAGGTACATATTGGTACAAAACACTTGGAAAGTGACAGTATTCACTAATGTTGAACATCAGATACCATATAACTTAGCAATTCTATGAGTACTCTCTACATATTTGCATATGTTTACCCAATTAAATGTACACATGTGCACCAGATAACAGGTATAAAATTGATCATAGCACGATTTTTCAAAAATGTCCCAATTTGGAAATATCCTAGTGTTCATTAATACAGGGTGAATAAATTAATTTTGATACATTTGTACAACAGAAGACAACACAATAATGGAAATGAAAATGACACTGTAACATGTACCGACACAGATCTCACAATCAAAACATTTGACTTATAGGCATTGGACACAAAAAGGCACATTCTGCATGATTCTACTATATACAGTTCTAAACCAGGTGAATAAATCTGTGAAAGTAAGAAAATCACTTACCTTCGTGTGGATTATAAGTAGAAAGACACATGGTAGAGCATTCTGGGATATGAATACAGTTCTGTTTATTGGTTATCTGGGTAAGGCTACAGGTCAAACACCAGCAACCCTTCCAGGTATCTTCCACCATGTTCACCTACCTTTATGCATGTTATACATGGTTCAATATAAAGTTGAAGCTAAAGATTAAGAAATATTACATAGATTTTTACATGAATAATTTTATCAAAGTTATATTTATTTCACACTACTTAATTATAAATTAGGAATTAGAGTAGAAAATAAAATTATTTTTCAAGCAACCTATTGCAGCTTACAAATCATCTTTAACAATCATCTCTATGATATATTAATCATTGGCAAGAAAAATGCTTTTTAAATTCATGAAATTACTTTCTTTTTTGTTTTAAACATAATAACTGCCTTTATTGCTTATTTATTTTTGAAAGAGAGACAGAGAGACAGAGCATGAGTGGGGGAGGGGCAGAAAGAGAGAGGGAGACAGGCTCCAGGCTCTGAGCTGGTCAGCACAGAGCCTGACATGAGGCTTAAACAAACCAATTGTAAGATCATGACCTTAGCTGAAGTCAGAAGCTTAACTGACTGAGTCACCCAGGTGCTTCATGAAATTACTTCCTAAATAAGCTTTAAAAGAAGGACTCTTGCTTGGATATCTTTCTACATTTGCAGGCTAATAGATAATATAGTTAAGAGCATTTAGCAGTATGTGTCTCCCCATTAAATCAAATAATAAGCACTAATATATGTGAATTCTTGAAATGTTTTGACAAATATACTTTCTTTATATACTCCATAAGAGAAAAATTTGGTCCAATTGAATTATAAAGGAAAAAGTCTGTAAGCCAAAATGAACATCATATTCCTATAACATGTGAATCATTCTCTGGATGAAATATGTAACCACCTTGTACCTTCTAAATAACTAAAGATTATTCTTTTTCACTGTTCCCTTTCAAATTTATTAATTACAAAAACGTGGATGCTAATATCATCCAGGTTATTTTAAATAAACATTTTTATATAATTTTTATGAAATTTGTTTTTTAAAAATTTAATACATTTGGGCTTTGATAAGAAGTCTGATTGCTAATCAAAATCTATATATCAGTATTTAATACTTTGATCAATTTAGAAATGATGCTGTCAAGATAACTCTTGAAGCAAATTTTTATGTTATATTCAAAGTTTACCACTACTCCACAAAATTAGAGACATTTTACCTAATTTAATAGAGTGGAAAATAAAACAAGTAACTGTTCTTACTTAGCCAGCATAAACAGGACTCTATTGGCAAACTTTTAGAGTATGAGAACAGGACAATTGCTTCCCTAGAAATTTATTATGATTAAACTGTTTCAAAATAGAAGGAATAACCACCAATAGTAGCTTCAGAATTTCCATTTAAGAGGAACTTAAGAGGGTCAGTCTAATTGGAAGGGGACTGTAGGGGACTTGTTTTGAAGATATTTTGAATAGCGAGCACAATGTGCTTCAATTTGGTATTTATATGGTGTGACCCAGGGGAACTGATAGAGATGGAAAATAAAGAACCCCAAAACATCCTTATTGCCGCCACTTAATAGTATTCTGTAGAAACGGTCCTGTGGAAATAGAAACTTCTCCTTAGAGAGACTGATGAATGTTCTCCAGCAGTTGGTCTGCAATACAGCAAACAGGCTGTTTTCATGAACTCATTTCGTGTGCTGGGATAGACCAAGTTAATTGGTCTCAAATTTATTCAAATACTAAAAATTTTATGTCTAGGTGTTGGCATTTGTGCCTTGACTAGTATTAATGGAAGAAGTAATCATGACAGTAAAGAAATTCCTATATTGTAGAAAATAAATATATGCTTTCCTAGAACGGAGTCACTCAAACTACTGTTCTTCCTCATATGTTATAACAGCTATACAGCAGAAAATAATGTAAGACACTTTTTTTTAAAGCTGTTATTATTTGAGGAAAAAAATAATCTGAGAGCAGTGTTTAGAAAAACCATACCTGCTTAGCTTAGGTTAGTTTACCTGTAGGGAACTCCACAAAGTAAATGCATTCAGTTTTGTGAATAATCGTGGTGAATTTTTTTTTAATTCTTTTTAATTGTAAGTGGCACTTGTAAGCTTAATACTGGAGTCAGCTGAGAAGTAATATAATTGTTAGTTAGCTGTAACAATGTGAGACTCAAGTATAAGTGACTAGTTATAGTTTAATAATCCTTAAAAGGACACATATATAAACCAAATGTTTAATTTCAAATATTGAACATCAAAGGCACCTTTTTTTTTCTTTTGACAGTTAAACTACTTTTAACACAGTCTGGAAATTGGTTTACAGACTTTTCTTATAGTCACAGACATGAGAACAGAGATTCTGACCATGTGGCTGCCTGGAGCTGTAGCCCTTGGCCTGCCATAGATGATTTAAAAGGCTCTATAGAGAAAAAGTCAAGACTTTTTTGGTCTATGATTATAAGTGAGTGTGGTTTGGAACTGTTTAAATGGGGAGAGACCTATATTCTTAGAAACCTTGACTCTTTTTTAACTTTCTCATTCTTTCCAGCTGGCTAGAGCCTCTACTTTTCTCCAAATCAGGTGCCTGTCGAGATGGAAGCCAAATTTTTAAGAATTAGATGGAAATAACACTTCTTATTTCATATTTCAAATGTTGAATCTCAACTAAAAGGCAAGGGCAATTTAAGTCAAAAACATGCAGGAAGAGTTAAAGAAATAGATACGTTGTAAATCATATGGCAGAAGTGCCACGTCTTACACAAGTCACATGTGGTTTTCTTTAATAGAAGTAAGTCACTCCTATTATGCAGAGAATACTTCCCTCTAGCTATTCACATCCATTTAGTGTTCAACAGCTTGCCGAAGTGAGAGTCTTTGAAGGCTTAAGTATATTCATACGCTCATAAAAATGACACACTCATTAGCAATTATTGGACCAAAGAAGGTCTGCAATTTTTCCTCAAAAAAAGGAGCCTCATAATAGCATTTGTTTTGTTTTTTAAATCTAAATCTTTATTGATCATTATTATATGCAGGCCTTTTGGATAGCTCAAAAGGAATCAAATTACCTGGGTTCCGAATCCACTTTCTGTTTGATCTTCAGCAAATTATTTAGTCTCCTTTTGTTTGATTTCTTAACCTGTAAAGTTGAGAAATAATAACCCATAATTTATAGCGTTGTCGAGCATTAAATCAGATCATGTATCTAAAATGTTTAGAATTTGGCATATCACACTGAGGGCCACACTTGTTACATAGTAGGTGCTCAGCAAAGTTACTCAATGAAGACTATCAACTGTTATTTTCGTTACAGTTTATTCGCATGACAATCATGTGAGCAGGCAATCTTATTGACAATTTGAATATGACACAATTAAGAATCTGTAGTCCCCAGTTATATTCTCAAGTTCATTAAGAAATCCTAAGCGGTAGAGTGATGGGTTGGTACACAAGCCAGGTCTCTACAGCACGAAGTTAGCAACTCTTGTCTCTTAGCTTTTCAAATTACATTCAACACAATATATACTCATGTATGTTGTCTGTGTCAGGCCCTGTGCTTGGATCTAGGCAATCAAAGATGGATAAGATACTATCTATCACCTATGATATTCTTCATAGATAGTCATAAGTGAAAATTATTTAAATACATACACTCAGGGTTCTACAGACACTAGAGTGAGAATAAAAGCATTGCCTCATTGTAGCAGCATGGACTGTGGTCTATGAAGACTGGGGTGATAGGGAAACCTGGGTGGCTAAGTTAGTTAAGCATCTGACTTCAGCTCAGGTCATGATCTCACGGTTCGTGGGTTCGAGGCCCGCGTTGGCTCTGTGCTGACAGCTCGGAGCCCGGAGCCTGCTTCAGATTCTGTGTCTCCCTCTCTCTCTGCCCCTCCCCTGGTCTCTCTCTCTCTCTCTCTCTCTCTCTCTCTCAAAAATAAATAAACATTAAAAAAAAAAAAAAAGAATGGGATGATACTGTAAAACACCCAGTGTCTGCAATGAGGCGTACATAAACAGGATTTGTTTCTTTAACCACATACACTTTTTAAAAATGAAATTTCTAAAAGCAAAATCCAGTAAAATTTTACCTATAGTATGTATTTTCTTTAATTAGCTAGAAATTTTTGATACTCAGGCCCATAGTTTTGGATACCTATGGCTAAAAGTGCTATTTCCTACCAAATGTCACATCAGATTACTGACAACTTTCAGCTACATTTCAGAAATCCAACAATACCTTAAATCCAGTTATTTATGGTATTAATAGTTAAGATGTCATGCAGAGTTTGGTTTGTGGTTTTAGTTGCTTTAAGATTTGCAAGAAAAAATTGAAAGACAGAAAAAGGTTGAGATTATTTGAAACAGTGTGGGCTGTTTTTCCAGATAATATTAGGAAGATTTTAGTATATAATTAGTAAACACCAATATAATAAGTTCTGTTACACTACTGTACATTATACTCTTATGATATACCTTCGTTAATTGCATTTAGAAGTCTATCTAGCAGTATTCACTTAAATTTCTTTCAATTACAAGGATTCGTTCCACCTGAATCTGAGCCATTGTGTGATCAGCTATTTGAGGTTATTTGGGATCCTGGCACTTGGCATTTTTCTGCATCTTCCCATCTTACACACATTGCGCCTATCTGCTCTTGATGTAGTAACAAATAATTAGAATCACAAGAAGTATTTACTCATTTTTCATGATCAGTACGGATGATATTTATAAATGACTGCAAATACTCTTAGAATGCTGTTGATTTTTAGTGAAAGATGTTTTGTTTTCAACATATTTGATATTGCAATATATCATATATAACATGGAATGCGACCACTGTAGAGAATTGGACTTTGGTTTCGAAATAGCAGTGAATTGATTATTCTTGCTCACAAAAGCACTACCCATAATTCATGAGTTCTCTTTGCTTAATTTTTTAAATCTTTTACTTATTTATTATCCAACAAAGTCTGTATCAACAGCCCACAGGATAATTTTCAATGATTTTTATTAGGCAAGAGTGAAGTAAATGCAAAACAGAAGTAGCTTTTCTCTAAGCCCCAGCCTGGGGAGGGGGCAGGGGAGAATTTGCTTCAACTTGATGAAGGAGTTTATCTACAAAATCTTGAGATTAAAATGTCCTTGGCAGTTTTCTAAATTAGAGAAAAGTATTACAAATTTAGAAGTGCTAAAAGGAGAGTGGAGCCCAATCTAGTAAATACTGAAATAACATTCTTTTGATAATGCTAGATCTTTTTTGAGATTTAGACTTTTTGTGTCCCAAATTAAAGGCATCATTTAAATAATTTTGTAAATTCTCACTTATTAAACCAAAGAAAATATGCATATTATGGTAGAAAATTACTCACCATCATAATCTTATTTTGCTTACCCTAAAAATGCTCTTATATAATTATATTATTCTTATATAATTCCGTTTTCATCTTATCATTATGAAAAATGTGAAAAATTTCAAAATTCAAAAAACACAGGAAAAGAATCTTTTAACAAATATCAGCACATCATATTCATCATATAGAAATAAAAATTCTTTAACATTTTGTGATAACAGCTTTATCTACTTATTAATATTTATGTATATACATTTTTGTACCATTTGATGGTTACACAGTAATGATAATTTACCTAAATATAAATCAGCATGCATTTCCTAAATAGGACATACTCCTACCTAACCTCAATGCCAATATCCTATATAAGATATAATAGTACATTAGAAATAATATTATTTTCTGAATTTTAACATATAACTCATATTCTAAATTCCTCAAATATCTGCCATCATTTTTTATTGCTATTTTATTTTCAGCCATGATACAAAAAGTTTCACACATTCATTTTTAAAGTTTTTTTATTGTTTTTAAAATTTATATTAGATTTCCACCATTTTATTCTTTTAAGACACATTTTTGAAGACAGTAAGTCTGTTTCTTTTATTTTTTACTTTTTTAATTTATTTATTGTCAAGTTAGCTAACATACAATGTACTCTTCGCTTCAGGAATAGATTCCTGTGATTCATCACTTACATACAATATCCAGTGCTTATCCCAACAAGTGCCCTCCTCAATGTCCATCACCCATTTTCCCCACTTCCCCAATCCCCCACACCCATCAACCCTCAGCTTGTTCTCATATTTAAGAGTCTTTTATGGTTTGCCTCCCTCTCTCTTTGTGTCTTATTTTTCCTTCTCTTCCCCTATGGTCTTAAGTTTCTCCAATTCCACATAGGAGTGAAATCATATGATATCTGTCTTTCTCTGACTGACTTATTTCACTTATGTCAAGATTTCATTCTTTTTCATTATATATATATACATATATATATGTATATATATATGTATATATATATATATATATATATGTAGTCCATTATACACACACACACACACACACACACACACACACACACACACCACATCTTTATCCATTCATCAGGTAATGGACAGATGGGCTCTTTCCATACCTTGGCTATTGTTGATAGTGTTGCTATAAACATTGGGGTACATGTGCCCCTTTGAATCAGCATTCCTGTATCCTTTGGATAAATTCCTGGTAGTGCTATTGCTGGGTCATAGGATAATTCTATTAATTTTTGAGGAACCTCCACACTGTTTTCCAGAGTGGCTGTACCAGTTTGCATTCTCAGCAACAGTGCAAGAGGGTTCCACTTTCTCCACATCCTTGACAACATCTGTTGTTTCCTGAATTAATTTAGCCACTCTGACCTGACCGGTGTGAGGTGCTATCTCAATGTGGTTTTGATTTGTATTTCCCTGATGATGAACAATGCTGCGTATCTGTTCATGTGTCTGTTAGCCATCTGATTGTCTTCTTTGGAAAAGTGTCTATTCATGTCTTTTGTCTATTTATTTCTTCACTGGATTATTTGTTTACAATCCTGGTCTTTAGCCTGTGTCACAAAGCTGTAATCATCAAGACAGCATGGTATTGGAAATCTGTTTCTTTTAGAATTTCCCACATACTAGACTTGCCTAATTATTTCCTGATGATGTCATTTAAACTTTTCCTCAAACTCTATTACCTGTAAACCAGAAATTAGGCCTAAAGGCCTGATTTAATTCAAATGATTTTTTTTGGCAAAAATACAGTACAATACAATCTACTGTACACTGAATTCCATCAGTTGGCACAGTATCTGGTTGTACCAAAATAAGTAAGGCTAACATTCATCTTTCTTTGAGATTATAGACTAGATCTCTCTATTATAAAGATACGTTTTTCTTCTTTCATAATTAGCAAAAAATCTGTGAGATAATACTTTTCACACTTTCAAAATATCTGGTCCTCAATAATCCTTCATTCACTTTTTTTTTTTTTTTTTGCCTACACTAATGATCATTTACTGAATCACTGATGTAATAAGGAGTAATTTTCTAATTATATCATTCTTTCTATATTTTTAGCTAGCCTTCTCTGAGCTGTTGATTATCGACAGGAGATGAATTACAGTTTTTGATTAAAGGGCAGCATTTATGTTTAATTCTGCCTCTATAATTAATGAATTTCAGATAACAGAGTTGGGGTAATATTGGTGGCAAATGAGTTTTTCTTTATAGTTTTTCTCTCTCTTTTTTTTTAACGTCATCATGGACCCATGAATTTTTATCAGTTGGATATTTAAGAATCTTTTTTAGTCATTTATTTTTATGTCTAAATTACGGAAACTTAGTTTATAAAGAAGAATACTCTATGGAAATAGAGAAAATATCTGTAAAACGAATACTTCTGGTTTATGCTCCAGAGCATGTAATTAATTTAACATATAATATCTTGGTCCTTGAAAATATTTAAATAATTACTCCATGTGCTTTTCTGTTATACCTAAACTCAAAAGAAATAAATATTGCTGAAAAGTTTAGGAGATACAAACATTCAGCTGGAAATTAAATAATCAGACATTGTTTGACTTACTCTACAACACTGCAATGGCTATAATCATCTTCATCAAATATTTAGCATACCTCCATGTAGGAATGGGCTTTCTCTGATACATAAACTACTTGTTACTAAATATTTTTTCTAAACTTTCTTAGGCCATTGTCAGTTAAGAACATAGCAATATTATTTTTGAATTTATTGCTTTGTTATTTTCATGTCCTATTTTATAGACCTACCATAGCATTTGTTAGAAAACCCACAAACTACACACTTGCCAACACAGATCTTATTGAATTAAAAAGAACTTACATTTTCTTTTTTTTTTTCCTAACCAATGGAGTTCAAGAAAGGTAGAAACTGCTTCCATTAACAAGTATAAACATGCATAACATTTTCATAATTATGATAAAATATTTGCAAAATTATGAATACAATGGAATGCTGAAGTAATATATTAATATAATAACATTCAAAAGAAGCATAAGTATTTGTCATTTTAGAAATGGGCCATCTTGCATAGCTGTCATATCTTGGCACATGGCTAAGGTCTAGCGTGGTAACTTCTATGGAAGAGTCAGAGTTGAGAAAGGAACCTGTAAGTAGACATTCTTACTAGAAAGTGGGAGACACTAAGAGTATCATATGATGGGAGAATATTAAGTCCAGCATTTAGAATATTATGACCAACACTACAGACAATGGAACACATGTTGTGGCTGCAGGTAGTAGGTAAAATGGAACTTAGCAACTAGCAAGAGGAATTAATAGGAATTATAAAACCTGAATCCATTTATAAACTGAATTTGGTAATTCTAGAATTGACAGCTAGACAGATAATCAATTGACATGGAAATCTGCCTTCTGGTAATGGGCAAAATGCCACCAGAATTAATTCAATATGACTCCAGTTCACCTTGAGAATATCACTATCATAACAGACTCCTTGCCTTACATGGACAATGGTATGGACAAACTACTGATAAAAGAGATGTCAGGCACAGGAATAAGAAATGGAATGTAGTAAGTGCAACTATATATATAATAATAATAATATAATAACATCCTATATTATAATATATAAAATTATATAATATAATATATATAAAGTTGATTTATTTTGAGAAACAGAGAGAGTGGAGGAGGGGCAGAGAGAGAGGGAGAGAGAGAATCCCAGACAGGCTCTGTGCTGTCAGTGCAGACCCTGATGTGGGGCTTGAACTCATGAACCTTGAGATCATAACCTGAGATAAAACCAAGAGTCAGATGCTTAACCGACTGAGCCACCCAGGCACCTCTGCAATTATATTTTGAGGCAGATCCTAGGTTTGGAGAACAGGATGAACATATTCTAATTTTAAATAGGAAAAAAAGTCAAAGTTGGTCAAGTTTCAATAAATGATTTGATGTACTGTCTGAATATTGAGCTAGAATTCTCTGATTTTGTACAGACCAAGATCAAGCTTAATGAGGTTGAAGTAGGATGATTCAGTCATGATGATATGGAAGGACAGTATATTGAGGCCAAGAAGAGACAGGACTTGATGGACTGCAGACCAAACAGATTTCAGATGCCTTGAATTTAGAAATAAAGTTGGTTCTAATTTTAAAACTAAAAATGAAATAAATTGTGATGGGAACATGAAGTGCAGTCCTTTAGAGAAATAATTTGGCATTCCTTCAATACATTAAACACACACTTACCATTTGATTTGGCAACTCCTCTGCTAGATATATACCCAAGAGAACTGAGAACAGGTGTTTAAACAAATACTTGTACTTGAATGTTCATAGTGGTATTATTCAAAATAGCCAAAAGATGGAAACAACCAAACGTTCATCAAATGATGAGTGAATAAACAAAATGTGGTATATCCATACAATGGGATATTTTTCAGCCATAGAAATGAAGTATTGATGCATGCTACAACATGGCTAAATCTTGAAAATATTATGCTAAGTGAAAGAAGCCACTTACGAAAGACAACATATTGTATGATTCTATTTGTATGACATACCCAGAATAGGCAAATATATAGAAACAGAAAGTTGATTAGCAGTTTCCTAAGCCATAGTGGTGGCGGGCAGGGTTGGGGGCATGGGGTAGGTTGAGGAGGATTGGGGTGTGACTTAATGGGTATAGGTTTCCTTTTGAGATGTTGAAAATGTTCTAAACTTATGAATGTGATGATTCTTGCACAACTTTGTGACTACACTAAAAGCCATTGAATTGTAAACTTTATGATTATTTTTTTAAGTTTATTTATTTTTGAGAGAGATAGCATGAAAGGGGGAAGAGCAGCGAGAGATAGAGAGAGAGAGTATCCCAAGCGGGCTCTGTGCCATCAGCGCAGAGCTCAGCGTGAAGCTTGAACTCATGAACATGTGAGATCATGACCTGAACTGAAACCAAGTCAGAGGCTTAAATGACTGAGCCACCCAGGTGCCCTCAATTGTAAACTTTAAAATGGGTGAATTTTATGATCTTTGATTTATATTTCAGTAAAGATATTTTTAAAAGAAAAAAGTTAAAAAAAAATAACCACAATAGAAAAATGCAATTTAAGTGTGATTTGAGGAATTTCTATATTCAAAAACATATATCAAGCCATGCACTTATATTTAGGTAACTGCAAATGTTTAAAAAGTGGAGTATCATATGGGATCATTTTTAAAGTAATGTTTTTAAATACATGTTTCACATTTTGATAAATTTTCCTAGTCCCATACGACTGAGATATTTAATGTTTAAATATTTGCATGGTTTATTGAGTGTATTTACATCTTAAGAGTTTCTTTTACTCATGCATTTACTTTGATGAAGTGTAGCACTCTTGTGCCATATAAAAATTCCCTTTGCCCTTTTTTCTTATGCAAATATGTTGATTTTTCCCTGAGATACATCCCCAAATGAGTATCATTTGGCATTTTGTTTTTTTGTTACCATATCAGTTCCATGTCTTCTTAAAGGAAAAGGATGGCCCACCTAATCATTCTAGATCAACATCATATTTGAGACCAGATAATTAGACACCTCTTTCCTATTTAAAATTTCAATATAAGAAAGCATTTCTATAGAAGTTTAAAAACAAATAAACAAGAAACTCAGGAATCCTTCACAAACTTGAATGAAGCATGATTATTTACCGTGGTACATTAAACACATGATTATGTATAACAGATTTACACCATCATTTTAATAGCACATTGTTTTAATTAGTTAAACTAAATCCTGTTCATTGAAAAATATTGTGGCAGATTGTCTGGTGACAGTTCATTTTTCCTGATTATATTTTTAATAATATTTTATTGATTACCTGGAATACAGTTTTATCTCTGTGATAACAGATCTCATGGCAAGAAATCCTTCATAAATACTCTGAAAGTATTATTTTTGCTAGCTTTTTAAGACTCAATTCTGAGTCTGTCTTAAAGTTTTTAAAACTTTGCTCTGTATTTGGGAAACGAATAACAAAATTTTACACTACTCAGTGGCAAGAAAAAAAAAAGTTGTTAAATTTAGGGGGAGTGGAAGATCTACCAAGATTTAGAGTAATCAAATTTATCCCTTTTTATATTTTATTTTAGTGCCTTATACCATGTTTTAATTCAAGATTTGGAACTGCATTGAAGCCTTTGGAGTGAATCTGCCTTAATACACAATGCCAGTTTTCCTTTGGTCTAATTTAGTTCTCTGGTGATGGCTAAACTTGTGTTTGTTATCTGAACTCTTATTCTCAAAACCCTTGTCCTGGATCAAATAAAATGACTGGCTTTAAAAATTAAAAATAATATATTAATATTAATATAATTATATTGTTTTATGAGTTATATTAGGTATACTAATTATACTTAGATAAATGCCCTTATTCTAGATTATGCGATCATTATATTACTTATTGATGTTTGGTGTTTTCTTTTTTTTACCTCTCTCTCTGTGATTAGCATACCTCTTCTGTATTATATTTTCTGTCCTCTTAATTTTTTGACATTTGTCTTAAATATTAATTGCATTTACATTTTAAACTGAGTAGCTAAATTGTGCAGTGGAAACATAATTTTCAATATGGGTCCACATGGCATAGGTCCTATGAATAGTGGCTAATATTTACGAAGATCATTTATTTTTTTAGTTACCATTTTATGCCAGACAAGAATAATTAATCTTTGAAAATATGGTCTTTCAACTCTCTATGTTCGGGCTCAACAATCTATATGGCCTATGGTCAAATCACATGCAGGTTCTTAAAATACCAAACAAATTTGCTCCAACTCACTTTAATGAATGAGAGTAAATTGCATGCTTTTAATTTCAAGTAGATAATTATGTCATATAGAACATCTTATGTTCACCATCTGCTCTCCTTTCTTAAAAAAATCATTCCTTGACCTACAACTACATGTTAATATTTTTGTACTTGCCATCAGGAAACTATAGGCACAGTCTCCAAATTTTTCTTCTCATTAAAAAAAAATTACTTCAGTTGAGATTTTTGTTTCCACAATTGCAAAGAGGTTTCTATTTTCAAAGTCTTATTAATACAAGATCTGTTTAGCCTGATTCAAAATCAGCTCTTAATTCTCGTCAGTCACCAGCATTTAACCCAGATGATTATTCTCTTTTTCCAAAACCCATTTTTTAAAGTACATTTTATTTTATTAACCCAAAACATATACTTAAACTTTAAATGCTGGCTCTTTAGGAAAAAGTTTCTTCTGGTAAATATGCATAACTGTTGCCCAAAAATGTACACAGTGTTTTCCCCAAAATATTTATAAACATAGTGGTCCACTTAAGACCAGCCCCATCATAACCTACTGGATACAATGTGCTCTTAATTTATAAATAGGCTACCCTCTGTATATAAAATATAAAGGCATATATGTTATACGTACAAAGTAAGAAATATAAAAAGGAGATGGAAAGAAAAAAATAGTGTTCTTCCTATAAGATCCAGACAGAAATTCAATGTAATTAGTGAGATCAAATGTACTCTTAACTTATAAATGGGTTACTCTCAGTATATAAAACATATAGGCATGTATGTTATACATACAAAGTAAGAAATATAAAAAGAAGAGATGAAAAAAGAAAGAAAAAGTGTTCTTCCCTATAAGATCCAGACAGCAATTCAGTGAATTAGCAAAATCAGGTAAAAGGTCTGAAGAATTTCAGTTTTGGCAAATACCTTTCTAAAAAATATCTAGGCTATGAGAGTACTAAATTTACATTTTAAGAATTTAGTAGAGGTTTCCATTTAAACATTCACTGAAGATGTTGTGGTCTTCTTAATATGCACAAAAGAAGACTTTTAGGGTCTGTCAAAAAGAAACAGACAAAAAGTCGCTCATTTATAGGTGGTTAGTAATCACTTCTTAATCAAATGTGTGTAGTGCAGAGAATCAAATCCCAGACCATCAGTGTTTGAATATGTTTGATGAAAGATTCCAATGAAGGATCTGAATTCTTCCTAGGTCTCAGAGGGAATGGGGCAGAACATAATGGCAAATGAGGGGTCAGCCCCAAAGGTGGTGGGTCCAATCTTAACTCTCCATGTTAAAAAAAACCACACCAAATGTTTCTATAGCATTCTGCTGAATTTTCTTTATTTCGAAGCCCAGGTCTACTTGAAGGGTCATGTAGCAAGTGACTTATACTATGAACAGTGACATCACATTAAGAGACAATCGTTAGATTCTTTCACTAGGCAAAGAGCTCACATCTTTGGAATCCATGAGTTGGTATTATTTATGGGATACCTGAGATGTACCTTGCTCCGATTAACATTACCATGCTACTCACTATAAAAAAGCCCAAGGGTAGACTACAGAAGATACTAGGGTCACCACTTTCCGAAGACTGAGTTGTAACCCAACCCATTGACTTTATCACAGCTTTCTTCCATGTAGAGTAACGAATTTCACTTTCCTCAGCGTTGATCTGGGGTTCAAACCGCTCCATCATAACCGCTGACAAATCCTCGGGTTGGAGACTCCAAACATCAACTCCTTCTGCAGCCCCTGCTGCCATGGCAGCTCCCAGGGCAGTTGTTTCAGGCATTGAGGATTTCACTACTGGAATATACAGAATATCTGCTTGTAGCTGCATAAGAATTTTGTTGTTGGTCATTCCTCCATCTACCTGTAAATGACTGAGTGGAATCCCACAGTCGCGGTTCATGGCATCCAAAATCTCCCGGGTTTGGAAACAAACAGCTTCTAATGCAGCAAAAGCAATATGGCATTTATTGGTGAACTGAGTGAGCCCACAGATGATCCCTCTTGCACTGGGCTCCCAGTAAGGTGCATATAACCCTGAAAACGCAGGGACGAAATAGCAGCCATACGATGTACCTACTTCTTTAGCAAGTTTTTCTATTTCCTCTGAGCTCTTTATAATTCCAAGATTGTCTCTTAACCAGCGAATAACAGCACCAGCTATAGCTACAGAACCTTCCAATGCATAATACACTGGTTTGTCTCTGCCAAGCTTGTAAGCCACTGTGGTCAGAAGGCCATGTTCAGAAAACACACACTTATGGCCTGTATTACACAGTAAGAAGCAGCCTGTTCCATAGGTATTTTTGGCTTGTCCATCCTGGAAGCACATTTGTCCCACCAATGCAGCAGACTGGTCTCCCAAACACCCAGATATTGGGACACCTTCCAAGACCCCAGCTTTCATTAGGCCGTAGATCTCAGAAGAACTCCGGACATTTGGAAGAATTTTCATTGGAATTTCAAAAAATTCACAGAGCTCTTTATCCCACTCCAGAGAATGAATGTTGAAAAGCATTGTCCTACTTGCATTGGTTACATCTGTACAATGGACACCTCTGTTGGTCCCTCCTGTCAAACTCCAAATAAGCCATGCATCAATGGTCCCAAAAAGAGCTCTGTCTTCTTCAACAGCCTCTTTCACTGTTCTCACATTGTCAAGGAGCCAGCGAAGTTTCACAGCACTGAAGTAAGTGCTAAGTGGAAGGCCTGTCTTAGACTTGACAAAGTTATTATTTCCTGGAATTTTTTTACTAAGATTCTCAACGGTAGACTGGGTTCTTAAATCAAGCCACACCACAGCATTGTAGAGAGGCTCTCCAGTTAACTTGTCCCAGACTACAGTGGTTTCCCTTTGGTTACTGACACCAATAGCTTTTATGTTGGAAATATCAATATTGAGCTGTCCAAGCTTCTCACATGTTTTCTCTATACACTCATAGACAGACTGCAGAATTTCCTTAGGGTCTTGTTCCACCCATCCTTCTCTTGGAAACTCTTGTTTTATTTCCACTTGATGATGACTAAGTAGTTCGGCTGTTTTTGAATTGAAAACCAAAAAGCGCGTTGAGCTGGTGCCCTGGTCCACTGCCCCCACCAATGGCCCCAAAACTGCTTTCTTCGCGGCTGCCATGAAACCAGCTTCCGGTCAGCGGGTATTGCGTCCAGTTTCCAAGGAGACGGTGGCACGCGGGGGAGGGGCAGGTGGTGAGACAGAAGGCAAGGAGGTCGGCTACAACGGCTGAATGCCGGAAACCCATTCTCTTGATCCCTACCTCTCCACTGCTCTAGCTCCTGTCACTTTTGCTGCTTTTTCATCTTCCCCATCACTGTGGTCAGCAAAACCCAGGTCTCAATCTCTGACATCCTTTCTTCTCTATATACTCTGTCTCCTTAGAGGTTCTCATCAAGTCCCCTGCCTTGACATACCACCTTTATGCTGATGACCCCATAACTTATATCTATAAACTTTCTAAACTGAAGTCTTGCTTAAACATCAGTTTTATATATAGCCAATTGCCTAACTCAGTTATCCCCTTGGATGTCCAAAAGGCATTCTAAATGTAATATGTCCAAAAACAGGCATTTGTCATCCTCATCATACATGATCCTCCAGAATTTTGCCCACATTAGTAAATCACAATATCCTTCTTCTACTTGCTTAGGACAAAAATCCAAAGACATATCATCTACCACCATTCTCTCATACAGCACATCTAATCCATCTGCAAAAGCTATCATGCCTTTATTCAATATGCATCTCAAATCCACCACTATTTACTGCTCTACTGCTATTACCTAAATACAGTTTTCATATCTCACCTGAATAATTGCAAAAGCAATTGATGTTTCCGCTTCCATCTTTAACTTAAAAGTCACTGTATAATTGAAAGCAGTTACATCCAAATGTATCAGATTAGGTCACTCTTTTGCATGCTCTATGATTGCATTCCATCTTATTCAAACTAATACTTAGAATCCAGCATCTTAATGTTGTCTAAAAGGTGCCATGGAATACAGCCTACCTAACTTTTCCCTTCTGCAACATCCTATTCTTCTGCTTTAGCCACAATACACTTCTTGCTCCACAACCTAGGTTTGAAATCATTTTCTCCCAGACTCTTGTTTAATTCATTTATCTCAAAAATTATTATAAGCATTCCTTATAAAAGAACAAATGCAAAGTTGTGACTATTTATTATTTCCTGCTTTCTTTTTTTTTTCTTTGCCCTATAGACTTATCAACACAGCTAAAAAATTACCTAGAGTTATTTCAGATTTGAAAGATCCTACCTCCTTCCTTCTTTTCTTTCTTTCCTTCCTTCCTTCCTATCTTCCTATCTTTCTTTCTTTCCATTTTTTTTCAACCAAACTTCTCTTGTGAGAAGCAGTCGAGTTAGAGTGAGAACAGGATTTGTTTCAGCAGGGAAGAGCATTAATTGCTTAGGGTAAAGGACTTAAACTGAATAGTCCAGGCAACTTCTCATGTGAAGAAGCTCCCAGGAGTGAGGGCCAATTTAGCTTCCTTCCTATCTCAGACAATTGACATAGGGTATGTTATGAGAGAAGGCACTGAGCAAATATCATATTGGTCTCTAGGGTAGCCCAAACCTATGCTCCTGTTAAAATCATAGTTTGTACTGTAAACTGACTTTTCATAATACCAGAGCTCTTCATGAAATTCAAAAGGTAACTGAGTTGCATCATTGACACTCCTCACTGTTAAATGTTTACTTTTATTAGATTCATTTAAAAAATAGTAATGTATCATATTATGTTTTGCATGGAGGAATGGAAGTTGATTTCAAATATCAAGGCCTACAGAGAATAAGTACATGGAGGAGAAAGGGAGGGTCATATTAGGCTCATTTAACAGTATTCCATTCAAGCATGTTCTACTTTCCCTCAGGGCATGCTTATAAAGATGGTCCCTGCTGAGTTTAGGTCTACACATCACTTGTTATATCTAGAGGGAGAGACAGTTAATGATTTTACATACCCCTTGCTGTGAACAGAATCATATGTCTTCTCAATCAAATGATACAGATAATTAGTAATTCTAATAAAGACTCAAGCTTGACAAATTTTACAGAATTGATTTTAATTTGTTTGCAGCATGTTTAAAATTCCTGAAGTTTTAAGGCAAACTTTATCAATACAAAGTCTAATGGAGAATAGACTTGACCTTGCTATTATAAAATAGATCTTAATCCAGTGGCTAATGTCTAACTCTAACTCTAATGTCTAACTTTCATCTTTGGAATCAGATTTTAGATCTTCAACAGTTTAACTTTTTGTTTTCTAGTTTTCTCACCTATGAAATGGAAGTATTTTGTTAACAGAATAACAGTTAGTAATTAATAGAGAAAACATACAACAAAATTAAAAGGATATGAGTTTTGTAACTATTTTATTATGCCCTAAAAATTTCATTTTATTTTGTACAGTTGTATAAATGACAACTATGTAGCACTGAGTTTAATTAGTTTTATTAATGTGTATCTTGGAGGAAAAAGTATATAACTTTATCAAAGATAATCCTTAAATCACTTAAAAGGTAGGATACCTTTTTAAGAAGATACAGTGTACAAATTAAAATCTGTTAGGCTAGCATTCTTGCATTTCATGAACTGTAAGAAATTTTTTTTCAATGGATGGTGGAAGGATTTCTGATCAAGTAAATTACAGAAGCATAAAGCATTGCCTTAGATAATTCAGTACAATAAAGATTTTAAGCATGTAAGAATCCCTGCAGCATTATACATGGGTTTATCTTTGTTTAAATCAGAATTTCCAAAAGTTATTTCATTATAGCATATATCTATTTATATTATGTCCTCTTTAGCAGGACATAGTTTGGCAAACAGAGGTAAAAACATAATTGCTTCTTTGATTTACTCTAAATACAATACTATAGTAATTATTATTGAAAACTTTTATTTCCTTTTATCATGATGGGAGAAAGTGGAAGCATAGTTGTTCAAGGTATTTTAACACCTTTTTTAACACAAGAAAGAAAGAATTGCTTCATTATTTTCCATGTACTCTTTGAATTATTTTTGATTCTTATTTCTACAGAGTTGTTTCATTCTTAACTATGATTTTTGCAATAAAATACAAATAAAACACAACATGACAAAATTCGAAGCATGCTATAAAATCACTAGGCCACCCCCACCACTAAATTAATGTATTAATAATTTAAAGTCACCGTCTTGGTAAGACACAGTGACTATACCTTTGTTCTATATGTGGCTAATTTTTAATGATTTTGGATTTATGAAAATAAGCACAGCATGAACAGTTGGGGCAAGCTGCACATAATAAAATATATGATCTGTTTCAGCCTATGTTATTTTTATATCATCCTGGATTATTCCTCTGGAAATTCACATCTCTTATTATTTTGCATTTGCCAATTAACTACTGCATATTTTGAAATCTCAAATTCCAAGGAAGTGGAATAGGATATTTTCAAATGCATACTAAATATATCTGTGATGCTAAACCCTGGGCTTTATTCTATAGTCATATGACTATTATACATTTTTTAAAATGTTCATTTATTTAAGAGAGGGAGAGAGAGAGAGCATGAGAGAGTGTGTGAGCAAGGGAAGGGTATAGAGAGAGGGGGAGAGAAAGAATCCCAAGCAGGCTTCATGCTCAGAATGGAGCCCAACACAAGGCTCGATCTCAAGACTGTGAGATCATGACCTGAGTTGAAATCAAGAGTTGAACACTTAACTGACTGAGCCACCCAGGGACCCCTATAATGATTTTTAAAAACCAGAATTGGGGTTTTATGATAAGGACAGTGAAAATGTGTATAGGAATCATATATAAAAGTGGCTGGGAGTGGAGAGAGACCCTAAATCTAGGACTATCCCATAGCAGTTCAGCAGTTAGGAAAAGGCCAGCTTACCATAAGAAAGACCCATGAGGTGGCATTCTGTTAGGTGAATGTAGGCCTGAGTCTCAGTGCAATGACTTCGTCTGTAACTGTAAGAAGACTAGTAACAGGAATGATGGCCCAGCTTGCAGTTCTTGCATTCAGACCCCCAGAGGATTCCAGGACATTTGTATCAGTGAATACCTATTGGAATGTAGAGAAACTTATATCTGCAATTTGATGTCATCTTACGGCATATTTGTGCATCCTGAACTAAACAGATAAAATAGTGAACACTACCATCATTTGCTATTTTCAAATTTTAAAGTTCAGCTCCACAGAGTTTTAGAATGATGTAATCTTATTGCTATGTGACAAAAAATTATAATTCACACATGCTTTGTTTCTTTTTGATATTTTAATTTTGTACACCTTTGTGTAAATTATTATGACCTTTTCTGAATGACAAGGTCAAAAGTTCAGAAAATCTTTTGCACTGTAAAGAGAAGTAGATAACACAAGTATAACTGCTTCAGAGTTTTGACCTTTTAATAATTCAGTACTGAATTTTAAGTTAAAAATAAATAAGAGGTAGCAGAAATAGTCAGTTATACTGGGGCATATAAACCCATGGAAATGTCCACCTGCAAATGCATACTCTTGAATTCTAACAAAATGAACATACATTGAGACACTTGTCTAGATTTCCTGGCTAAATAAAGATAGTTTTGAATTGAAATGAGAGGAACTAAAGAGATATAAAGAAAGGCAAAATCCTGTAACACCATTAACAAAAAAGAAAATGACAAAAAGGTGGTTTTAGTAACAACCTGAGATGCAAATTTGCATTGAGTAGCAAACAGGAATTGATAGTAAATGCTGAGGAGGAGCATAGTGTACTAGAAAACAAAGAATAGTAGACGTTGGTGGCAATCACAAAAGAGACAAAACAATCAATATACCAAGATATACTGAAAAGGGGAAAATGGAATGAAAAGGAAACAATAACCCAACAACTTTTCCACACACAAAAATACTTACACATATGTACAACTATATGGATACATGTATTCATTCCATTTACTCAATCCAGAAGAAAGGAAATTATTCTTTAATTATTTTGATTATTTTAAAACTCTCATCTGATGATTATTGCTTCAGAACTTTCTCCTGTCCTTGCTTTTCCCAGAATTAGTCATAACCTCTCTTGTAATATTTTTATCATGAAAATGGGAATGTTTTTGTAACTGTTTACTATAAACGTAACCCTTTAAATTGTTAAAAACATCTCCACACTACATAAAGACAAAAATAAAAATCTCTCTTCATACCACCATCCAGAGAAAATTGCTGTTCATATTCAAAATATATTTACTAACTTTTCTAATTTTCTTTAATTTGCATAGGTATGTATTTTTGTACAGAAATCAATTTTAAATCTCTACATTTATAATAGGATTAATAGGTGGGGTGCCTGGGTTGCTCAGTCGGTTATGTGGCCGACTTCAGCTCAGCTCATGATCTCACAGGAGTTCAAGCCCTGCATCAGACTCTGTGCTGACAGCTCAGAGCCTGGAGCTTGCTTTGGATTCTGTGTTTCCCTCTCTCTCGCCCCTCCCTTGCTCACGCTCTCTCTCTCTCTCTCTCAAAAATAAATAAACATTAAAAAAATTAAATAGGATTAATATGTATTGCATAGTCCTTTTCTCAAGTGAAATTTGCCTCATCTTTTTTTTTTCACATCGATTCAAAATTCTCTATGGCATTTCTCCATTTTATGGATATATATGTGTGTATATATATATATATGTATGTATATATATATATGCTTATTCCATTTTGGTTACAATAAAATTGCCTTAATGCAATTAATGTACTGTATGAGCATGTGATATAGTTGTTAAACCCTTCCTTTGGGATGAATTCCTAGAATTAGTATTGTCAATGAGTAGGCATATTTTACATGCATATTTACCAAGTGCCTTCCAAAAATTTTATACCACATTCTTTCAGTCTGTTAGATTAACTGTTTCTTAATAATCTCAACAGTGGAAGTTTCATATATGTATTTAAAATCTGTCATCTTTCATGATTTTTTTCTCAGTGATTTATAAGAGTTTTGCATATGTTAGACATGAACCTTCTCTTTACCCCTTATATTGCAAATACTTTTTTTTCTTATTTTTGTGCTTGTTCTTTTATTTCAGTTAATTTTTTATTCTGTTCAGAAGCTCTTTAGTTTTTACATCATTGAATTATCCACCAATTATTTTATTTTTTTAATTTTTAAATTTTATTTATTTTTGAGAGAGCGAGAGAGAGAGAGAGAGAGAGAGAGTGCACAAGTTGGGGAGGGGCAGAGAGAGAGGAAGACACAGAATCCTAAGCAGGTTCCAGGCTCCAAGCTGTCAGCACAGAGCCCGACTCTGGGCTTTCCAACTCACAAACTTGTGAGAACATCACCTGAGCTGAAGTCGGATGCTCAACTGACTGAGCCACCCCAGGTGCCCCTCAACCAATAATTTTATGGTAATTGTTTTGTTATTATGCTTAGGATGGCTTTCTAGAATTCCTAAATTAGAGACACAATCAGAAACCATAAATATGGACATTAAACAAAACACTATATAACACATGATATCATGAACAAAGAAAATGCATAGAGGGGGACATTTTTAGCAATATGTACAACAAATGATGAGTAACAGTAATATAAAATCTTAAAAATCTTTGAAAAGACAAGTAACGCAATACATGTTTTTAAAAATGCCAAAATTATTGTCAAATAAATTACACATTAAAAACACAAATGGTCGATATACATACATACAACCACACACACACACACCCATACACACGTATATAATGGGTTGTGCTAACTTTACTAATGTGTTATTATTTATCAGATTATGTAAAATAAAATTATATTGGTATTATTCAGTGTTGGCAAAAAAACATTTGAAAACATATTTGTATTTTATTTGATGTAATTGCAAATTAAAAGAAAAAGAGAATGGAGCAGTTTGTACTTATCAAAATTGAAATTGTCTGTGAACTTGACTCAAATAAGCAACTTTTCCACACACAAAAATACTTACACATATGTACAACTATATGGACACATGTATTCATTTTAGCATTGATATGATAATAGAAAATATATACAGAGAGAGGGAGGGACATAGCTCTCCATATTTACTAATTTTGGTTGCAATGACAGAGCCTGACACAAATAAAATTAAGACAAAAAGAATATATAGATTCTACATGCAATGTAAATACCCAGAGACATTCCTGGTCCTAGTCAATGAGAGATCCAGGGCATCGAGCAATATAAATCAAGTCACCATCATTTCCTATCTTTTGAATACTTTATTATTTGTGTTGGTTCTAGGTTGACTTTCATTAATTAGTGGCAGCATAGCTACCATTAACTTCAGGCTCAGTTTTCAACCCAGCAGAAATACCTATCTTTACACTAACAATAAAAGAAATTATTTGTGTTACACTGGTCACAGATCATGTGCCCATCCCTAAACCAGACACTGTGCCCAGGAAGGCTCCATAACCTCTCTTTCTAGGCTTGAGTCATATGACCACATCTGGGGCTGGGCTGGAGTTAGCATACCCAATCCATTTGGACTGAGGTGATGGCTCAGTAATATGGGTTCTGTTACAAGAATGGGAGAAATGGATGCTGGAAGCCCAATGATATACTATAATGAGTTGCATTGTTAGGTAAGAACAATACAACTTGCTAAATGATATAAATTACATATATATTTATAAAAAGTAAACAGTAAGTTAAGATTTCCTTAAAATATACATGTGTGAAAGCAGATATAAAAAGTACTTAGTATACACACAATTGTCAGTATTGGTTACCTACGACAAAGGGCTGGAATTTGAATGAGGTCTTTTTTATTAACTTAATATATTTCTGAATGTGTAAGCTTTTACAATACTGGTTAATAGGTAATGTTTATTGAGATTTTACTGTATCTCAGACTCTGTTAACTCGCCTTACATGTATAATTTAATTTAATTATGCTAAACATTTCAAGAGGCAAATGTTATTTTTATAATGATTCCCAGATGAGAAAAATGAATAACAGGGACTTAATAATTGTTTAAAATGTCACTCCAGAGCCTTAATTTTTTAACTCCATGGCTATAAATACATTTATACATATATATATATATATATATACACACACACACACATACATACATAATCATATATTAAAACATATGCATATATAAAAACTAGTGCATTATTTTGAATCACGATACTATATGTTATACTACATTATTGTGAATTATATACATATATAAAATAATAAAATATATTTTGTGTTCATAGTTTCACTTAATTTTAAAAATATTGTCTTTTCCATATTCATATATTAAAATAGTGACTATGTATATTCAAGTACTTCTAAAATCTGCAGTGTTTATTTATTTATTTATTAAAGTTTATTTATTTATTTTTGAAAGAGAGAGAGAGCAAGTGGGAAAGGGCAGAGAGGGAGAGACAGAATCCCAAGCAGGCTCTCCTCTGTCAGTGCAGAGCCTGATGTGGGACTTGAACTCACGAACCATAAGATTATGACCTGAACCAAGATCAAGAGTCCTACACTTAACCAACTGGGCCACCCAGGCGCTCCTGCAGGGTTTCATTTAAAACTAATTCATATAGAACTGATGTATAAATATTAATATAGCCCAACTATTCTCCAAATTGTTAGTAAGTTATCCAAGGAGAGTTTATTAAATAATTCTATTTTTCCACTAGTAAGTACTTTATTATTATAATAACTAATTTAAATATAATAATCTGTGAGGTACATATTCTGCCCCACTAGTCTATCTATTATGAACCCAGAACTATTTACATTTTTTTTAATGTTTCTTTTTATTTTTGAGACAGAGAGAGACAGAGCATGAACGGGGGAGGGTCAGAGAGAGAGGGAGACACAGAATCCGAAGCAGGCTCCAGGCTCTGAGCTGTCAGCACGGAGCCCAATGTGGGGCTCGAACTCACGGACCGTGAGATCATGACCTGAGCCGAAGTCAGATGCTTAACTGACTGAGTCACCCAGGCGCCCCCTATTTACATTTTTAAAAGATCTCTCTAGTTGCACATTTATTTAAGTCCATTTGATATTAAGAAGAAATGTAAAGCCAAAAACTTCCTAAATCGTCAATACTCTATTTTGATAGAATTATATTTATACATTTTAAGAAAATTGTTTTTTTAATATTAACCACTTATGTCTATGAAAATGGCCTTTCTCTTCCTTTTTAAAAAAAAAATCCTTTTATTGCTTTTCTTTCATAATATTCTTCACACAGTATTTCTCATCAGAGTATTAATATCCCAAGGCATTTTATATTTTTTAAAGTTACTGTAATGCAACACAATTTACACTACCCATTTTTAAGTGGTTATTACTGAAGTATAGAATAGCTAGTGATTTTTTGTTCTTTTTGTAATATTGATTCTCTGTGTATTATATTTTTTAATGTTACTGAAATATACTTCAGTTATATCAAACTAAAGTGGTTTTTTATTTATTCACATGTATAGCCATCACCACCATCTAATTATATATATCTGGCTTCTTTCACTTAAAATGTTTTCAAGGTACACCCATGTTATGGCATGGATCATTCATTATTTTTGTCGCTGAATAATATTTCATTGTATGGATATACAACATTTTGTTTATCTACTCTACAGGTGAGGAACATTTGAGTTGCTTCTACATTTTGGTTAGTATGAAGTTAGAGAACTAGGGTTGGGTATGGTATTAACTGTATATTTTATTTTCTGTAGTCTCATGTTTTGATATTTGGGGCTTTGTTGAGCCTAGAGAGACTGCCCTTCCCAATGCTAGCCAGTCTCTAGAGATAAGGATAAACAATTTGCAAATGAGCATGCTTTTAAAATAAAAATAAAATAAAAATAAAAATTATTTTATTTTAAAATAAAAATAAAAAGTAAGGGTCTAATACCCTAGTCACCTATTTTCACAGTCTAGTTATTTCATTACAACATCCCAAAAAATGATACTCAGCAAATATTTACACATTTTCATGTTCAAAGACTTAATTATAATTAACATGGAATTCGGTTGTTGTTGTTATATAAACCAATTACTCCTTTGACTCTAATATTAGATGAAAAAAATAACATTAGAGCTTTGGTGATTTTTGTTCAGATAATGTTTACAGATTTGAGGACAACAAAGTTGACTTTAAAATTTTTCTAAATAACATTTGGATGGATAAATTTTAGGACTAGATAGGGCATAAATATAACTGAGTTTCTTTTCTTCTTAAAATGGTTCTATGAATAATGAGATTGGTATTTGTGGTTCTCTCATGGACCAAGGGTTATAAAAATGGGCCATAGTGATACAGATTGATTTAATCTTTTGACCAGGCTCAATTAGACTACACACATATGAATATTTCCAATGTTAGAAGTTATTGACATTCTTATGAATTACTGTGTTGACTACCCATTAATGTGATAGCTATAATAGGCTATTCTAAAACACCCGTTGAACTTTCATTTAGTCTGATTGAAATTGAGATTATAGTTAAGCTCTGTTGACTTGTTCTCAGTATAACATCTATTTCAATGGCTTTCTTTAATATATTAAAGCAAAATGTTAATGTAATTCTTGTGTAATAAAGAGTTTGGCTGGTCTTTGTCTCCACTTCCTGGGATGGAAACTCTAAATCCTAGACATTGTCCCATTGGGGGAGTATGTTGGTTATTCTTGATGGTCCTCCTCTAAGACCACACCTGAGTTTATGCTAAGAAGGTGACTCAGGTGGACACTTTAATTGCTTTAGGTTGGGGGCTAGCCATACCAGAAAGAGCAACTATATGATTAGAGGGATGAGGTTTTGTGTTACATGACATCAAATCAATCCTGTGGGAATGAGGGTTGGAGGTTCAGTTCGATCACATAATTTAATCAGCCATATCTACATAATAAAACCCAATAAAACTCAGAGCTTGGGTATACTTCCTGGTTGGTTATACACATTAATATGCCAAGAGGGTGACTCATCCTGACTCCACAGAGAATGGACATGGGAACTTCTCAGACCTTCCACTATGTGTCTCTTGTTTTGACTTGTCCTGATTTTTAGCTTTGCAACAAAACTGTAATCATAGTATAGTACTTTCCTCGGTTCTGTGAGTTGTTCTGATGTATTATTGATGCTGAAGGGGTAACTGGAACACCAAATTTGTAGTCAGTTGGTCAGAAGTGTGTATGGCCTAAGAACTTCCAAACTTGAAGCTAATGTCTGATTTGAGGGCAGTTTTGTGCCTGTGAAGTTTTACCTAACTCCTGGTTAGCAATCATAATTGGATTACAGTAAATATAATATAATATAATATAATATAATATAATATAATATAATATAATATAGTATTTTAATTATAATATAAACTACTTGATGAGAACAAATTATAGTTCTACAGCCATAAGAACAAAATATTGAACAATCTGTAATAACAGGATGATTTGTTCTTTGAAATATATTAGCTGAGTGACAAAAACATTATGAACAATACATTTTATTAAACTGAGTAGCATTTTGAATAAATGAAAATATGAACAGATGTCATATTTGAAATAAGCATAGAGTATTTCAAGCATCATACAATTTTCAAATAAAATTAATCAGAGCAAGAAAGTATCCTGGAAATCTCTGAAGAAAGCCAAGCAAGAGAAATATGGCAACAAAAATAAGTATGAAGAGTATTAATGAAATACACAAAGCTCTATTGAGCCATAATATTTGGTATCCTGGTATATACGGGTGTATATATAGTAACAGATTTTCCTATATGTATGTGTGCATGTGTGCAGTGTTAACCACCTGAGAAAATGCACAGATTAAATACTTAGAAGTGGAAATTATAGTATTCCAAAGCATGAAAAATCATTTGAGTCCATGTTGTTATATCTCAAAACTATTACCAGGGCCTCAACTACTGGAATCTCCTTTGTCCTTCCTTGATACCAGCAGTAGTGGCCAAAGTGGTGAGATTGAGAAAAATCTAGTCTATCATCCCAAACTTACCTATGTGTTCTGGTGTTATAAAGGTAAAACTCACAAGTAAAATAGTGTTGATGATGGCATTCTGTAGTCTATCCCTTTCACAATGTGCCTTATTATTGGACATTAAGATATGGTTCTAAGAACATAAATAACTAAAGAAAAATAAACCTTTAAAAAAACACAAAGAACTCTTCCCTCAGCCTCTTGTAGTCTAATTGGCTATGTCTTCAAGGACATGTTTTTCTGCAGGTTGCTTTGATATATATCTAACATGCCTCTTGAATTGGGAAGTAAATTTTTCATTGCCTCTCTTCTCATATGTATATAATGATCCACATGGATAGACATTTATATATTAGGAAAGAAAGATGGCTAATAGATATAAGTACATCTTACAACTTTTTTCAATTTATTTTTTCAACTTAATTTTTCAATAAACCTTTTTTAGACAATGGATTTCAGAAACTGTGTTAAAATGTTAGAAATGCAGAAATATGCCTTCAAGGAACTTGCAACCCGGACCTAGAGACAGAAGTGCAAAAAAATTAATGCAATAAAATTGGTAAGTACTACTAGAGATAGACTGGTATAGAGGAAAGACATTGAGTTTTAGTTTCAAGCAAATATTAGTCTCAGTTTTCACTATATTTGGAAACATTAAATTAACTACTCAAGATTACTTTGCCTTTATTTGTGAATGAAATTCCATGCTGTGCATCACAGAGATACAACAAACTTCTCCAATAAATTAAATTAACTACTCAATACTACTATGCCTTTATTTGTAAATGTATAGAAGAAGACTTAACCTTCAGATTGCTATATATATTTTCTTTTTTAGAATTGAGAAACTATAGGGGTGCCTGAATGGCTCAGTCGGTTAAGCGTCCGACTTCAGCTCAGGTCATGATCTCACGGCTTGGGAGCTCATGCCCCACGTCAGGCTCTGTGCTGACAGCTCAGAGCCTGGAGCCTGCTTCAGGTTCTGTGTCTCCCTCTCTCTCTGCCCCTCCCCCACTCATGCTCTGTCTCTCTCTGTGTCAAGAATAAATAAACATTAAAAAAAACTAAAAAAAAAAAGAATTGAGAAACTATATGTCAATTATGCAGCTCAAGTTTTTAAGGTAAGTTTTATCTATTATTTTTTTCTTTGAATTTCTCTAGAAATATATGTGAGGGCATGTTTCAGAGCGTACTCAAGGGAAATTGTAGTGAGATAGTAATATTTGAGTTTTAGTGATTAGCAAAGTCTTGTTGGACCATGTGTGGATGGCATTTAAAAAGCAGAGCAAAGGTGGGGTAGTACTTAAGCCATAGGTAAAGATGAAACAATATGATTTCAATACTGAAAGTGTCCCTGCCCCTGTGTTTTCAGGGAATGGTGTGGTTAAAACATAGTATATATAAAGAGACTGTTTGGATATGGGTTTCACAGTGAGGATAACATCTCTTCCATGCTCTCAAGCTAGTTTACTTTAATAACTGTAGCCTTCACATCATTTTTAACATTTTTTATCATTTAATAAGAATGTATTCACCCACCAATCTCTTATTTCTTGAAGCAGAGACTTTTCCCTTTATCTTTGTGAAGTCATAGTCACTTCTACTCATATGTGTTCTCCAACATGAGCTAGCAAACTACAGCCATGGGAACAAATCCAGCCCATAGAAAAAAAGTTTTATTGGAACATACTATACCCATTTCCTTTGCCTACAAGGCTTTCACACCTATAAATGCAGAGTTGAGAGTCTGAATAGAGACTTTATTACTCAAAAGCCTAAAATATCTACTACTTGCATTTACATGAAAAAAAATTGCCAAACGCTGTTCTATAAAATACAGAACAGTGGCATCCAGTAGATAACCTGGCATATATTATATGTTAAACAAACACTAGCTCTGCTACTGCTTGCTTTTCCTCCAGAACAAAAATATCATTGTTCTTTTGAAAATGTTTACTTCAGGAGGCAATGAAACTCCATGCTGTGCATGACAGAGATACAACAAACTTCTCCAGTAGAAGTATTAGTTATTTGGGGAAGTGGAAGATGGCAGCGTAGGAGGATGCTGGGCTCACCTCGTCCTGCTGATTGCTTAGATTCCACCCACATCTGCCTAAATAACCCAGAAAACTGCCAGAAGACTACCAGAGCAGACTCTCTGGAGCCAAGCGTAGACAAGAGGCCCACAGAAGAGGGTAGGAAGGGCAGAGAGGCAGTGCCCGCCGCACGGACTGGCGGGAGGGAGCCGGGGTGGTGGAGGGGCAGCTCACCCAGCAAGGCAGAGCCCACGAGTCTGGCTTCCAAAAGCAGAGGGGCCAGACTGCGTGAGTTCTGACAGCTAGCGGGACTTAACATCTGCAATGTTAAAAGTCAATATCTGTGCTCTTGGAGAGCGGGGAGGGTGAGAGGGCACCGGGAGGGAGAGTTGCTGAGCCCCGGAAGACAGAGCTCAGCTCCGTGGGGAACAAAGGTGCTGGCAAGTGCCATATCCCTCGCCAATCCCCCAGCTGAAATCCCAAAGGGATTCACTTCCCGTCACTGAACTTGCTTGCACCATGCAAACACCCAACGCCGTGCTTCTGTGGATCCATCCCCCTGATGGGTCTGCCTCCCTCCAGGTGCTACAGGGCCCTTCCCACAGGGGACCACCCATGGCAAAGCTAGCTAAGCCTGCCCCTCCTGCCCCTGTGTACCTTGTGGATCCACCCTGGCTAATACACCAGATCCAATCAAAAGAGCACCAAAAGCCTGGCAGTGTGCAAGTAGCCCAGACAGGGGCCACACCACTCCACAGTGAGTCCTGCCCCTGGGAGACGGGAAGATAAGGTACACACCAGTCTGACTGTGGCCTCAGCAGTGGGCTGGGGGGAGACATCAGGTCTGACTGCAGCCCCGCCCACCAACACAAGTTACTCCAGACAGCACAGGGGGAAGTGCCCTGCAGTTTGGAGCCACCACAGGGACTACCCAAAATGACAAAACAGAACAATTCTCCTCAAAAGAAACTCCAGGAAGTAGCGATAGCTAATGAATTGCTCAAAAACGATTTAAGCAATATAAGAGAACAAGAATTTAGAATAATAGTCATAAAATTAATCACTGGGCTTAAAAAAAGCATAGAGGACAGCGGAGAATCTATTGCTACAGAGATCAAGGGACTAAGAAATAGTCATGAGGAGCTAAAAAATGCTATATATGAAGTGCAAAATAAAATGGAGGCGGCCATAGCACAGATTGAAGAGGGAGAGGAGAGAAAGGGTGAATTAGAATATAAAATTATGGAAAAAGAGGAAGCTGAGAAAAAGAGATAAAAAAATCCAGGAGTATGAGAGGAGAATTAGAGAACTAAGTGATGCAATCAAACGGAACAATATCTGTATCATAGGAATTCCAGAAGAAGAAGAGAGAGAGAAAGGGGCTGAAGGTGTACTTGAACAAATCATAGCTGAGAACTTCCCTGATCTGGGGAAGGAAAAAGGCATTGAAATCCAAGAGGCACAGAGAACTCCCTTCAGACGTAACTTGAATCGATCTTCTTCAGGATATATCATAGTGAAACTGGAAAAATAGAAGGATAAAGAGAAAATTCTGAAAGCAGCTAGGGATAAACAGGCTCTAACTTACAAAGGGAGACCCATAAGACTAGTGGCAGACCTATCTGCTGAAACTTGGCAGGCCAGAAAGGAATGGCAGGAAATCTTCAATGTGATGAACAGGAAGAATATGCAGCCAAGAACTCTTTATCCAGCAAGGCTGTCATTCAGAATAGAAGGAGAGATAAAGGTCTTCCCAAAAAACAAAAAATGAAGGAATTCATCACCACTAAACCAGCCATACAAGAGATCCTAAGGAGGATTCTGTGAGTGAAAAGTTGCAAGGACCACAAAGTACCAGAGACATCACTACAAGCATGACACCTACAGACATCACAATGACTCTAAACCCATATCTTTCTATAAAGCACTGAATGTAAATGGACTAAATGCTCCAACCAAAAGACATAGGGTATCAGAATGGTTAAAAAACAAGACCCATCTATTTGCTGTCTACAAGAGACTCATTTTAGACCTGAGGACACCTTCAGATTGAAAATGAGGGGATGGAGAACTATCTATCATGCTACTGGAAGTCAAAAGAAAGCTGGAGTAGCCATACTTATATCAGACAAACTACTTTAAATTAAAGGCTGTAACAAGAGATGAAGAAGGGCATTATATAATAATTACAGGGACTATCCATCAGGAAGAATTAACAATTTACAAATGTCTATGTGCTGAATATGGGAGTCCCCAAATATATAAAACAATTAATTACAAACATAAGCAACCTTATTGATAAGAATGTGGTAATTTCAGGGGACTTTAATAGTCCACTTACAACAATGGATAGATCATCTAGACATAGGATCAATAAAGAAACAAGGGCCCTGAATGATACATTGGATCAGATGGATTTGACAGATATATTTAGGACTCTGCATCCCAAAGCAACAGAATATACTTTTTCTTGAGTGCACATGGAACATTCTCCAAGATAGGTCACATACTGGGTCACAAAACAGCCCTTCATAAGTATAAGGAAATTGATATCATACCATGCACACTTTCAGACCACAATGCTGTGAAACTTGAAATCAACCAAAGGAAAAAGTCTGGAAAACCTCCAAAAGCATGGAGGTTAAAGAACACCCTACTATAGAATGAATGGGTCAACCAGGCAATTAGAGAAGAAATTAAAAAATGGAAACAAATTAAAATGAAAATAGAACAATCCAAACGCTCTGGGATGCAGTGAAGGCAGTCCTGAGAAGAAAATACATTGCAATCCAGGCCTATCTCAAGAAACAAGAAAAATCCCAAATACAAAATCTAACAGCACACTTAATGGAAATAGAAGCAGAACAGCAAAGACACCCAAACCCAGCAGAAGAAGAGAAATAATAAAGATTAGAGTAGAAATAAACAATATAGAATCTAAAAAAACTGTAGAGCAGATCAATGAAACCAAGAGTTGGTTTTTTGAAAAAATAAACAAGTTTGATAAACCTCTAGCCAAGCTTCTCAAAAAGAAAAGGGAGATGACCCAAATAGATAAAATCATGAATGAAAATGGAATTATTACAACCAATCCCACAGAAATACAAGCAATTATCAGGGAATACTATGAAAAATTATATGCCAACAAACTGGACAAAATGGAAGAAATGGACAAATTCCTAAGCACATACCCACTTCCAAAACTCAAACAGGAAGAAATAGAAAACTTGAACGGACCCATAACCAGTGAAGAAATTGAATCAGTTATCAAAAATCTCCCAACAAATAAGAGTCCAGGACCAGATAGCTTCCCAAGGGAATTCTACCAGACATTTAAAGCAGAGATAATACCTATCCTTCTCAAGCTGTTCCATAAAATAGAAAGGGAAGGAAAACTTCCAGACTCATTCTATGAAGCCAGCATTACTTTGATTCCTAAACCAGAGATCCAGCAACAAAAGAGAACTACAGGCCAATATCCCTGATGAATATGGATGCAAAAATTCTCAATAAGATACTAGCAAATCGAATTCAACAGCATATAAAAAGAATTATTCACCATGATCAAGTGGGACTCATTCCTGGGCTGCAGGGCTGGTTCAACATTCAAAATCAATCAATGTGATACATCACATTAATAAAAGAAAAGAAAAGAACCATATGATCCTGTCAATCGATGCAGAAAAAGCATTTGACAAAATTCAGCATCCTTTCTTAATAAAAACTCTCAAGAAAGTCAGGATAGAAGGAACATATTTAAACATCATAAAAGCCATTTATGAAAAGCCCACAGCTAACATCATCCTCAATGGGGAAAAACTGAGAGCTTTCCCCCTGAGATCAGGAACAGGACAGGGATGTCCACTCTCACCGCTGTTGTTTAACATAGTGAAGGAAGTTCTAGCATCAGCAATCAAACAAAAGGAAATCAAAGGCATCAAAATTGGCAAAGATGAAGTCAAACTTTCACTTTTTGCAGATGACATGATATTATACATGGAAAACCTGATAGACTCCACCAAAAATTTGCTAGGACTGATACGTGAATTCAGCAAAGTCGGAGGGTACAAAATCAATGTACAGAAATCAGTTGCATTCTTATACACTAACAATGAAGCAACAGAAAGACAAATAAAGAAACTGATCCCATTCACAATTGCACCAAGAATCATAAAATACCTAGGAATAAACCTAACCAAAGATGTAAAAGATCTGTATGCTGAAAACTATAGAAAGCTTATGCAGGAAACTGAAGATATAAGGATATGGAAAGACATTCCCTGCTCATGGATTGGAAGAATAAATATTGTTAAAATGTCAATACTACCCAAAGCTATCTACACATTCAATGCAATCCCAATCAACATTGCACCAGCATTCTTCTTAAAGCTAGAACAAGCAATCCCAAAATTTGTATGGAACCACAAAAGACCCCGAATAGCCAAATAGTGAAGAAGAAGACCAAAGCAGGAGGCATCACAATCCCAGACTTTAGCCTCTACTACAAAGCTGTAATCATCAAGACAGGATGGTATTGGCACAAAAACAGACACAGAGACGAATGGAATAGAATAGAAACCCCAGAATTAGACCCACAAAAGTATGTCCAACTAATCTTTGATAAAGCAGGAAAGAATATCCAATAGAAAAAAGTCTCTTTAATAAATGGTGCTGGGAGAGCTGGACATCAACATGCAGAAGAATGAAACTAGACCACTTTCTCACACCATTCACAAAAATAAACTCAAAATGGATAAAGGACCTGAATATGAGACAGGAAACCATCAAAACCCGAGAGGAGAAAGCAGGAAAAAACCTCTCTGACCTCAGCCACAGCAATTTCTTACTTGACACATCCCCAAAGGCAAGGGATTTAAAAGCAAAAATGAACTATTGGGACCTCATCAAGAGAAAAAGCTTCTGCACTGCAAAGGAAACAGTCAACAAAACTAAAAGGCAACCAATGGAATGGGAAAAGATATTTGCAAATGACATATCAGAGAAAGGGCTAGTATCCAAAATCTATAAAGAGCTCACCAAACTCCACACCTGAAAAACAAATAATCCTGTGAAGAAATGGGCAGAAGACATGAATAGAGACTTCTCTAAAGTAGACGTCCAGATGGCCAATAGGCACATGAAAAGATGCTCTACACTGCTTCTCATCAGGGAAATACAAATCAAAACCACACTCAGATACCACCTCATGCCAGTCAGAGTAGCTAAAATGAACAAATCAGGTGACTATAGATGCTGGAGAGGATGTGGAGAAATGGGAACCCTCTTGCACTGTTGGTGGGAATGCAAACTGGTGCAGCTGCTCTGGAAAACAGTGTGGAGGTTCCTTAAAAAAATAAAAATAAATCTACCCTATGACCCAGCAATAACACTGGTAGGAATTTATTCCAGGGATACAGGAGTGCTGATGCATAGGGGCACTTGTACCCCAATGTTTATAGCAGCACTTTCAACAATAGCCAAATTACGGCAAGAGCCTAAATGTCCATCAACTGATGAATGGATAAAGAAATTGTGGCTTATATACACAATGGAATACTACGTGGCAATGAGAAAGAATGAAATATGGCCTTTTGTAGCAACATGGATGGAACTGGATAGTGTTATGCTAAGTGAAATAAGTCATAAAGAGAAAGACAGATACCGTATGTTTTCACTCTTATGTGGATCCTGAGAAACTCAACAGAAGACCATGGGGGAGGGGAAGAAAAAAAAAGATTAGAGAGGGAGGGAGCCAAACCATAAGAAACTCTTAAAAACTGGAACAAACTGAGGGTTGATGCGGGGTGGGAGGGAGGGGAGGGTGGGTGAGGGGTATTGAAGAGGGCACCTGTTGGGATGAGCACTGGGTGTTGTATGGAAACCAATTTGACAATAAATTTCATATTTAAAAAAATGTGTATATATTTTAACAAATAGTTGTAAATGGAAGAATTTAGTGTACACAAAAACATATAAAGTTTTGCAAATGATTCAAGTGAACAAAAGAATTCATTGTACCATTTGTCTTATTCAAATTCAGGAACTATCACATTTATACCATGTGATTTACATACCATTTGACTCAATGATAAAGACCCATATGTATTAACAGTGAAAGATATCAATGATGTTTTATTTATTTACTTACTTACTTATTTATTTATTTATTTACTTATTTATTTCTTATTTATTTATTCATTTATCTATTTTTTTTAATTTTTTTAACGTTTATTTATTTTTGAGACAGAGAGAGACAGAGCATGAATGGGGAGGGTCAGAGAGAGGGAGACACAGAATCTGAAACAGGCCTCAAGGTCTGAGCTGTCAGCACAGAGCCCCACGCGGGGCTCAAACTCACGGACCGCGAGATCATGACCTGAGCCGAAGTCAGCCGCTTAACTGACTGAGCCACCCAGGCGCCCCTATCTATTTATTTATTTAGTGAGCAGGGAAGGGGCAGAGAGAGAGGCAGAGAGCGAGTCCCAAGCAGGGATCATGACCTGAGTGGAAATCAAGAGTCACTTACTCCCTTAATTGACTGAGCCACCTTGGCAGCCCTAAGCTGATAACACTTTGATCACATAAAAAAGCTCTACATTTTTACTCTATCGCTCCCTACATTTTATATTTTTGACGTTACAGTTTATATCTTTTTTTATTTTATATTGTGTATCACTAAACAAATTATTGTACCTATAGCTATATACAATATACACATAGAAACAAATCAATCCGAAAATCATAAAATCACAAAGAAAGGCAGGGAGAGAGGAAAAAAGGAGCCAAGGACTTACACAGCTTTAACTATAGGCTATCAGGCTTGAAAAATGGGTCTTTAAATGTGTCTTTTTCTCTGGATAGCTTCCAGAAACAAAGAGGAAAATATATTTCAACCCTAGATATATTGCACAGTCTAAAGGGCTAAATGATAGACCAATAGGTAAGTCTGGAGTTAATTTTATTTAGAATTCTTAAGAAAGAGGCAGTTGTAATGAATTTTTGATTTTTTTAACTGCTACTCATAATCATACATTCATTTGACTTGTCCTTATTCTGACCAAAATGCAACAGTATTAGTGAAATTACTTGTAAAATACAGATAATTCATCTCAAGTTATAGTGAAGACCCCAAAGAGAAAATACAGCAGAAGAGTTTCTGGCTAAATGAAAACAGGGCGACCAGAACACACATGAAAAATATCAGAGTTGACAGAAATGGCAAGGCTTGTTGAAGGAAGGAAATCATATTCCTGGGATATTCTCAAACATAATGAATATGAATATTAACTTTCCAAACATAACAACAAATAAGCTCTGAAAAATGTATAGTCCAGAGATTAAACCGTTCATCAAAAGTGCTTATCTACTCATTTCAGTCTTCTTGAACTTCTCTTATTTACTCCTTCCATCAACTGTATTTGCCAAACAAATATAGTGTACTTGTACTTTTTCCCTACTATTCCTAGACTTCCTTCCTCTATACTCTTGTGGTTACATTACACAGACTTAACAGTACATTGAATTGTGTAGTTTGCATAAAATCTATTTTTTGTGCTAGATACATTGCAACTTAGAAAAATTATAGATACATATATAATTTATAAATTATTTATACACATATATATGTATATATCTATTTGAATTTAGTTAAGTCAACTTTAATAGAAATCATAAGAAAATGTGTTTTTATTTTTGAAATGAGAAAAAAAATTATGGTATGATATTTTGGATTGTAGTATCATAGCCACTATCTCTTAATGCCCTTGAGTTTTTAAAATTACATATTTACTTTGCCATTAAATTTAAATACCTTGTCTTCTGAATTCAGCAGCACACTCCGTTTATTTCACTAAATGTTAAAGTGGAAATGATCCACTTATTTTACTTGCTTCAGACTATTTAGACATTCCTCACAGAGCATGATTGTGTTAGAATGAAATGAAAGATTTTTAGTCACAATCAAGTCTGACTAATCCATGTGTAATTTATCTGTTTCTTAGGGTGGTTACAGAAAATGAAATTGTGATCAACCCAGAAGGAGGAACTAGTGAGTTAACGATACCATTGACACTATCTAAGGAAGAATTTCAAATTTAATTAGCATGCCTACAATTTGCCACTCAATCTTCTTTCCAGTACCACGTGTACCATGAAGGGTCAGACGACCTGAAGGTGAAATGACAACTGTGTTTCAGTTTCTCGGCAAAGTCTGAAGTGCTTAAGTTGTCCCAACACTGAACCCTATCTTTCCTTATGATACTCATGTAGTATATGTTGAAATGCTTTATAAACTGTAAATATAAAGGTATTAGAATTATCAAAAAGAAATGAGCCTATGAAGCAAAACAGTTGGAGAACAGAATTCCAATGATTAAATCAAAGAGTAAATTGCATTTTAAAGTTTATTTGCCATAAAAATACTAGTTTAGGCCAACGGGTATCACAGCTTAGGATTTTAAATTCATAATGAACTGAATTAATGTTATTCAAAATAATCCAAATAACAATATAATGATTTTCTTGTTTTACTATGTTTTTCTCACCTATTGTAGACATTTTCAAACCTACAGAAAGTTGATATTTTCAATGCATATTCTTATATAATTTACCTATATATTTTTGAAATGTCATTTTGTCAGGTATACTTTAGCACTCTCTCCCTCTCTCAGGTTTTGCTATACTATTTTAAAGTAAGGAGTATGCTAATTTACCCCTAAATATTTCAGCAGAAACCTTATTTTTTTAAAAAAAAATTCACATACAATTAAAATAATGCAATCCTCATTTACTTAGCAGAGGTTGAGACAAAGTTTGTTTAATTGACTTATTTATCATAGTAAAATGTCAGAATGACATTTTGAATTGAGAATTTCCCTTCAAATTTATTCCCTGATATGTGAATCCTGCTTAAGATCTTAGAATCCTTTCAAAATAAAGGTTCTTGTACTGAAACTTGGACATGTTGAAGACACTTCTGTTGTCTTTTGGGTCACCTGATTAATTTGTCAGTATACCTAAACAGATCATATGATTCTTTTCAAATATAAAAGAATGTCCCCTGTTGTGGCAAGATACAAGGTATAGAAAATTGTTCTTCACTTTGAGGGAGCTATCCCAAAATTTACTGGACTCCCTTTCTTTCAGATGTTTTATAGAGGGACAAACCCTTGCCTGTTATGTGATATTTCTCATCCTTAAAGGAATATTGGTTATCTATTAATTTATGATTTCCTGTTTATCAATATATTTAATTTATAGGTCATGAAATGAGGTTTATGAAATGAGATGATTAAAATCTTTACAGCCTAAATTATGGCACAGGATTTAAGTATATGAAGGAAAAAATGAGAGATATGTATTAATGTCCCTAACAGAAGAAAACTTATTTCTATAATCATTTTTATTTGATAAGGCAGTGAAAATAAAGGCCTTTCTTGAGCAACAGCTAGATACCAGGTGTCGTTACTACCTTGGATCTGGCACCAATATATATTATTCTGAATTTTCCTAGTTGCAAACAATAAAAATTGATGGCTAATTAAATAGAAAATAAATGTATCACAGAAATACTGGGATGACTGAAGAACTGGGCAATAGAAATAGAAACAAAGAAGGCTATGTATTCAGAGCTACAGTCAAAATCCCACTTTGGGGTCTATTTAGAATACTATTGCAGCAACCGCAAAGATAAGATGCAACAATTTGCTACAAAAAGATCACTTTTTTGTGTGTAATCTTTCCCCTTGAAAGACAAATGGACACCGCCTCTGCTATCACTGTTATTTCTACATATAAAGAACCGATATTGCTAGTTTCACTTCTTCCAACACAAGCCTGACTTCACCAGTCTTACTTTTTGGTATCTTTAGCTTCCATTTCAAAATCCAGAGTAGGTAGAACTAACTTTCCAAGCGTAGGTTGCTACTGTGTTTTCACTGTGTGGAAAACTTAAGGCATGCATATCAGATCTTTTGGGCTTTAATACTGTGAGACAACCTCTGCCGTCCCCAAGATTCATCACATTTAGGAAGAGGTTTCTGATGTTGAACCAAAAAAATAAATAACAAGACGTCTACCACAAGTAGGCCAAGTTTTTAAAGACGGTAAGTAGGGAGAAGGGTTTCCAGGAAGAGAGAGGACAAAGTGAACAAACTTACAGACATGAGTGAAAGACACATTTTGAGATATCTGATAGAACACTTTAGATGTTCATCATGCTTATATTGAGTATATTTGATTATATGTTGAATATATAATACATTGAGAAAGAAGGCAATAATAATTCTTTGGACCAAATTTAGGCTGGTATTGAATGTTAAGAAGAGAAATTACAGAGATTTGTTTATTCTTGATTTTTCTAATATTTTTTGTAATTAAAAAAATTAACATTTTCACTTTTTTTTTTTTGAAAGAGAGTGTGAGAGAAAGAGTGCAAGCAGGGGAGGGGCAGAGGGAGAGATACAGAATCCAGAGTAGGATTGAGGCTCTGAGCTCTGAGCTGTCAGCACAGAGCCCAACACAGGGCTTGAACCCACGAACTGTGAGACCATGACCTGAGCTGAAGTCAGACTCTTAACCAAATGAGCCACCCTGGCACCCCTAGATTTTTCTAATCTTGTTTAAAAGTACAAAACTCAACCACTCCTAAGAAAGTGGTAATGGCCCAAATGTTATAAGCAAAACAACAAACTAACACTGCTAGGCAACTATCAAAACTCTGCTGATAAAATCAATGTGATTCATAGAAAACTATTTAGTAATGTGGTCCTGTATATTAATGTACCATAAATTATTAAACTTTAGCTCAATTTTGTGACACTCCTTATATCATTATTCAGTTCCTACTTACCTTTGAAGACCAAGAAAAAGCACACAGTCTGTAGAGTCTGGACAATGATAAAATAAAAGTTACAATGCTTTCTACTGCCTCTTTTGTTTAGTATGTGTTAAATAACATTCTAGTAACGATCCTGAACTTTAAAGATTTTATTTTGATTTATTAGAGAAAATGCCATCATGCTGCAAAGAAATGGATCTAATATAGAAAAATAATATAACATCTTAGATGACTACAATAAACTAAATAATAAAATTTATGAACACATAGACTTTTGGTGGTTATTGCTTAAAATGCAATAGTATTATTATTATTGATTGAATTCACCATGTGGCATATAACATATTAGATTGTCTCTTGTATGTCTTTAATTGAGCAATACAAAGACAACATTACCTCATTCTAATAAGTATAGGGTTGAAATTCATGACATCATCAAGATCAGAAATTTTCTTGAAATTAGAAAGTTATTGGATAGATTGCATTACACACTAACTTTTACAGTGTGCATTGTCAAAGATAAGAGTTTATATAGCTCAATTTCTCTTAAGTGAATGGATTTTTTAAAAATTTTCAACAGGAAGTTAGAAGTAGAAAACATTCAAATATATTAATTTTGTGGTACTCCTCTATGGATATCAAAAAATATGTTTGGTAATCACAGCAACATAATAAGCTCCTAATGATGTACAGTAAGAAATGCAATAAAAGTAATTCCTATGCTTTATAATTATTTAAATGACTATTTCACAAAATATTAACATATAAAAAACAAATACATAAGTATGTTGATACTTATATTTTGAAGGAATTACCCTCCAACAAAAAGTTTTATCTGGCAATCAATTTTCTTAATATAAGTTGTCAACATTTGCAAGTTGGAACATCTTGCAGAAATGCATGAAATTTCAGCTTCCTTTTGAATAAAGATCGGGAAAAATGGGCCCAAATATTCACACGCATAAAAAGTCAATTAAAACACTGAAGTGGAGTAAAAATGTCACCTCTTAGAAGAAGTACATTTTTTTGGTCACATTCCAAGCCACATCTCCCTCCATTCAAACTCTGAGCCTCAGTGTAAATTGCTATTTACTGTTTGCCCCAGACTGCTTTACTTCAACCCCACCTGCCTGGCCCTGTAGGCACATATGTCTTTGATCCAAGCACTGCTGGATAAGGGGGTGGTAAGGACCATGCTCTCCCCCCATCTCCCAGAGGCTGCAAGGTGGGCTCTGGCTGAGAAGAATTTATTTCTATCAGAAAGTATTTTCAGGACAAGACATGAGAGTCTGCCAGAAAGAGAGATTTAAGCTTTTGGAACTAAGGAAAGAAAAAGTGCAATCCCTGATGATCTGGTGAAGAATGAAGCTGAATGTTTCTAAGGTACTCCAAGCTGTGCATGAAAGGTTCCAAGTGACCTGGAGGACGGTATTGTTAAGGTGTTATGAATGAGAGCCCTCCAGAATCTTCCTTATCAATTTACCTTTAAACAGTTCCTTCTTTTTTGCCTCAGTATGAAGTGTCAATTCTGATATTTTTAGAATTTTTTTCTTCCCTTGAATGGTTACCCCAACAGGCTCTTTTGGAAAAAAAATAGCACATTTAAAAGTTTTATGTAATTACAACCTGAGGTCCACTAGCACTGAGAAGAGCTTTATACTTAGAATGCCTTGCTGTTTGCACAGAAAAACCCCGTGGTTCACTGCTTGTCTGATACTTCAATTATTTAGCAGTAATCACATACTAAAGCAGATATTGATTTCCTAGGTATTCAAATTACACCTCTAACTGCAAGCGCCAGTAAAAGGGTATTTTATCATTTTAAATGATATACAATTTGGTGTAATGGGCTTGTTCTCATGTAAGGGTATATATTCATGTATTTTTAAAGCTATATTATAAAACTCTATCATAGGCATAACTTTTAAGACATATTTAGACTTTTTCATGTGGGAGGTGTTCTCTTCATTGCCATATAAAAGGAAAGGTACATTATGATTATAAGATTGGGACATTCATAAAAGTAAATAGTTATTTTTTTCTTTCTCTTACAATATAAGCAGTCTATATATATTTATTATTGTTTTTTGTGATGTATAAAAGGTATGTGATTATTGTATCTTCAGGCAAACAAAAATGTAAAAATAGGGAGCATTAGCAAATGAATAGAAATTTGCCTTATCCAATTTTGTTAATGAATTTTTCTTTCTCAATGTACCATGGACATTTTAGGGAAAGATACATAATTCTGGGCCTATTTGAAAATAATCAATTATATTTCATAGCTAGGTTTGAATATTCCTATAAATAATTCATTACTGGCAACAACAACAAAAATCTGACTAGCCATTCACAAATTTGGCCCTGATTTTTTTGACCTAAGAAAACTATATCTTTTTCCTATATGTTTGAAAAGCTGAGGAACAGAAATGATGCTCATAAGGTATAGAAAGAAATATTTTCTAGTTTCTAGATTGGGGTAGCTGATTTGAACTGGAACACACAAATTATACCACAGAAGAACAGAACTAATACATCCCAGTATGTTCAAGCCAACAAGTTAAAACTTTTTAAAATGGGTCATTTGCCTCAACTGGTAAGAGTTTTGGTTAAATCCTTGGCACATTTATATTACTGCCTTGTCCAGAACTAGGAGTCTCTTATCTTTTTTTGCTCTTCTCCAAGTAAATGAAACACTGAGAAATCAGCAATTAGTAAATAAAAATTTGCCTTACTTTTTCTAATGGCTATAGTTTTAAAGGATAAGAGCATGTCCACAGTTGAATATTAAATAGCTAAATTTTGTGTCAGTTTTTTTTTCTTTCTTTTAAGGATTTGATCAATCCATCAGATTTATTTATTTACAGAAGCAGTCACTATCTTTCTCTTGACATGCCTTCTGATATGCTTCCATTGATTAAACAATAATAAAAATGAGGGTTACATTTTTATTCCATTTCTCAGTCTTCCATTAACTCTTTCATACATAATCAATATACTTAAGATGGTTTTAAATAAAAGTTTATACTATCCATAAGGATACTGAATATCCAATTGAGTGTATTATCTTGATTTTGTAAAAAAATTACTTGACATTTATTATCCCAAAAGAGATTTATTGACTACCATAGAGGCTGACAGGTAGAAATAATCTTAGCTAGTGTCTGTCACCTTGAGGTTTCTAATTATATGAAGCAGTCAATGATAAACATTTATAGAGACCGCTAATTCTAGGGAGCAATTATTGAAAAACAATTCTATGATTGGTTTTGTATTATATTATTTTTTGTTCATTAACAATAAAAAAAAAACTATTGAGAAGATCAAGACAATTAAACCTCTCACACATTTGTTTACAGCATGGGCCTGTGCAATGATAAACATGGCTTCACATAAAAACACACAAAATCGAGTATATGACATAGCAGTATCTTACTGAACAAGCCTAATTATAGCTCAATCTCTTTTTCTTTAATATAGTTTGAATTTTTTTATTTTGAGAAGGCTCTAAACAATGATAACTACATAGCACTTGAGGGCAGAATGAACTGTGTTAGAATCCAGTTCCAATTTATCTATTGGATGATTCTTAACGAATACTTAACTTTTTGAATAGCTGAGTTTCATTTTCAATAAAATTGATGATTAAGCACACAGCCTAGAATTTTTCAGCATTTGTTTACTGACATGAGAGAGTTCCCATTAATATTAACTTTAATGTCTTTCAGTTTATAACCTTAAGAATTTTAAATTATCTTTAAAACAGTACCTGGTATGGTGACTAGACTATTAAAAGGTATCCAGTAAATATTTGCTTAATGACCAAATCAATTTTTTAAGTAATTGTTGTGGGTTAATTTTGTCCTTGGCAAGCCTGGCTGGCTCAGTCAGGCCACTGACTCTTGATTTCAGCTCAGGTCATGACCTGCTCTTAGGTTCAGTTCTGAGATTGGAATCTCTGCTTGAGATTCCCTGAGCACTCTTTCTCTCTCAAAATAAATAAAATAAACTTGAAAAAATTTAGAAAAAATTGTCCTTTCCTCCTCTCCCTTAAAAAATACATGTTTAAGTTCTAACTCCCCCTAGTACCTGTCACCTTATTTAGAAATAGGGTTTTACAAGGGTGCCTGAGTGGCTCAGTCAATTAAGCATCAGACTTCAGCTCAGGTCATGATCTCGTGGTTCATGGGTTTGAGATCCACGTTGGGCTCTGTGCTGACAGCTGGGAGCCTGGAGCCTGCTTCAGATTCTGTGTCTCACTCTCTCTGCCCCTCCCCCCTTGCACTCTCTCTCTCTCTCTCTCTCTCTCTCTCTCTCTCTCAACAATAAATAAAAACATTAAAAACAGAATAGGGTTTTGCAGATATAATCAAGTTAAGATGAGGTCATAGCAAGTTGTGTATGTAGGGGGAGTTCAAATCAAATACGACTACTGTCATATTTGTAAGAAGAAGAAAGGACCCAGAGACACAGAAGATACACACAGAGAGAATACCACCCAAAGACAGAGGCAGAGGTTGGATGTGTGAGTGTTACAAGCAAGGGGAAGGGAAGCTCTCCTAGAGCTTTTAAAGAGAGCATGACCTTGTTGACACCTTGACTTTGGACTTCTGGTCTCCAGAACTCTGACAGAATAAATTTCTATGATTTTAAGCTATCTGGTTTATGGTACTTTGTTATGGCAGCCCTGGGAAACAAATATAATTTGTCATATTTCATTTTAGTAAGTTATTTTAAACTTATAAAATAAATAAACATTGCTTTTTGTGCCAGGTGTCATTCAGGTAGATATAATTTTCTTTGGTAATTTATTACGAATGTATAATTATTTACATTATATACATTAGTATTATAACTTCTATAAATTAGTATTATAACTTAGTAAATTAGTATTATAACTTCTATAAATTTTCATATATTAACTCCTTTAAATCTCAGAACCTATGAAATGTATACCTATCTCCATTTTAGAGTTAACTGAGGCACAAGAAGGATAAATAATTTGTATATAGCCTTAGAACCAAAATATCAGGGCACAACATAGGATCTGATTATAAAATTTAAGACGAAAGGAAAGAAGTTGTTATTACTGTCTCAGCTAAGGATACAAACACAACTGAAATAGTTGTATTGGTTCCTGCCTTTAATTGGTCAGAAGTTAAACTGCACTTTAAGCCTCCTTGACCTGTTTTATTTATTTATTTATTTATTTATTTATTTATTTATCCATCCCCAGGAATAGAGTTTCACAATTCTCTATGCTTCTGTATTTCTTCTTTAACACATGATAGGAAACACATGATAGGAAAATGATATGATTACCTCAAAACTGAAAAATTCGTCAGGTCATCCATTACTATCCAAGCTGAAGTAGCTGCACATACCCCTATAAAGCACACTTGATAACATCAATCACTTTATTTTATTTCATTTAGTAAACACAGCTGTATCAAAAAGGATCTTTTTTTTTCAAAAAATGATCTTAAAGTGCTGGCTTATTTACTTTTTTCTTCCCAGGATAGTTAATACCATAATCAGCAGGGCCTAGGGTGGTACCTGTCCTAAATAAACCTACATTTCCTATTTATTTCCTTAGAACTATTTTGCAAGTGTTTGTTTTTATTATTTTTGTTTACTAGGATATATTTGAATAGAAATATATTGATATTTCTAGGATACGAATGTTGATGTTTACTAGGATATATTTGAATATATTTGAATAGAAATATTTTGATATATTTGATAGAAGTACAATCTTCCTCTTCCCACATTTGATATATATCACCTATGTAAGGAGAGGATTTGTCATATCTATCACATGTGGATACTAAGTTTATCAATATCCTTGGCAGTATGATATGGGGAGCAGTGAGATCCATCTGGGAATTGTTAGGGCTGGTGGAGTTCATTCCATGTGGGCATGCAATTACATTGTGATTATCATTATTTGCACAGTACTTAATACAGTGCCTGGGACATACCTGGTACTCAGTACTCCTTTATCAAGTGAATGAACAGATTTGATGCGTGGAAATATGCTGAAAATCCATAATATGTAAGATGTTTAATGAGATTCCTGAGAGTTAGTGAGAACAACTGCAAACAAAAGGAATGCATTCCATAAAGAGGGTCATCCTCACCAATCCATCTTCATAATACCCACTAATTCCTATGATATTGCTTGTTGTTGTGTTGATGGCAAAAGGAACAAACTGAAAAGCATAAGAAAAATGGAAAATATGGAAAAGGCTCATCTAATATTTTTTCTATATATTTTAACAAAGATTTCTTTGTTAACGCCATAAAATATGAGACCTCACATCACCTATTTCAATTCCAGGTTGCTCATATTAAACAAAGTGTATGAGTATTGACCTTTGTTCTCTTCAGGTTAATACAGAAATTCTGTGAGTTAGACCTAGTGGAGTGGGGGTATGGAACATTACCATGCTAAAGTGGAACATTAGCATCTTTTCTCAAAGGTTTTCCTTTGGTAGATAATTATTTGCTTGTTAAAACTTGAATAATTTATTTGCTTAAATTTATTTTTTTTATTTTTTTTAACGTTTATTTATTTTTGAGACAGAGAGAGACAGAGCATGAACACAGAGAGGGAGACACAGAATCTGAAACAGGCTCCAGGCTCTGAGCTGTCAGCACAGAGCCTGACGCGGGGCTCGAACTCACGGACCATGAGATCACGACCTGAGCCGAGTCGGACCCTCAACCGACCGAGCCACCCAGGCACCCCTATTTGCTTAAATTTTAAAAAATGTGGTTTTTTTTTTATTATGCCATGGTACTAACCTTGCTTGTGACAATATTAGTAGGTTATTTTATTGCTTATAAGACGGGTGAAGCAGGTGTGTCTTCAGAGCTTACTGGATTTAGCAATGAAGACTTGGCATTTCAGTTCTGATACATAATAAGGATGACTGCTACCTTAAGCAGCATGGAAACTAGTAGTATGCAGAGAAGTAAAGAGTCTCTAAAATTGATTAGATGCCAAAGATAAACATAAGTTTTGTCAGTTAATCAAATTTATATGATATTTATTGCAAATATACTATAAGGCACCTAAGATAATTGCTGCTCTGAAACCAACTAATACAATGTGTAGACGTAAAATTTAGTTAGGAGAATTTGGCCATACAGCTCTAAATGGGAACTGCCATGTCTGATACATGGAAATTATTCCTAAATGACTATAAGCTGGCTCATAAAGCAGTGAAAGTCTGAAATCAGTTACATGCAAGAGATACAAAGTTTTACTTCTTACTTGTGTTTTGCTGTTCATTTATATTTTTTGACTAATCAAGTTGTAACTTGTTCTTAAATGAATTCTTAGATGCTTCACGATCACTAGTGAATTTTGAGTTATCCAATTATGGATAGTTATCCAATTATGGATAGTTATCCAATTATTAGGTAGCAAATATTTGGAAACATTTTTTAAAACTTCAAATGAAAATTTTATCTCTGTATACCTCAGCCTTAATACAGAAATATAAAAATATTTCCATAAATATAATAGAATCAAATTTTATTGTTTGTTTTTAATAAATTTTCATGAGCTGTTTATTTTGCTGAGTTTATTTAGAGGCGACAGCCCATTATAAGTATCCCACAGACAACAGTCACCTTAATTCTTTTTCAGAAAGCACAAATGATAGACATACAGAGTCACTCCCATTCAACACCCACCCTGCCTCGCAAAACACTGTCTCCTTTATGAGGCTGAACACTCTACTGCTTACAAGGATAAAATACTTCATAACATTGTATTTTCTATGATTTGAAAAGAACCTAAATGCCCTACATAAGATAAATATTTAGGGAGGCAAGGGCTCATATACTCAATGGAAAATTATGTATCACTTGAAATGTATCTATAATGAAGATTACTAATATCTAAATACATTTGTATTAGTGTGATCTAAGGAAACAGGATATTGATTGATTGATTGATTCATTGATTGATATTTAATGCTTATTTATATTTTAGAGAGAAAGAGAGAGAGAGACAGAGAGAGAGAGAGAGAAAGACAGAGTGCAAGCAGGGAAAGGGCAGAGAGAGGAGACAGGATCCAAAGCAGCTCCAGGCTCTGAGCTGTCAGCACAGAGCCTGACGCAGGGCTGGAACTCATGACCTGAGCCAAAATTATGACCTAAGCTGAAGTTGGATGCCTAACTGGCTGAGCGATCCAGGTGCCCCCAAGGATTTTTACTTAAAACAAAATAAAATATATAGTGAAGTAGCAAGAAAGGCTTGCAACAGAATCTAATAATGGATGTATTTGTACTGTGAAGTTTAGGATTATTATTTTCTACTCGTCTCTTGACACCATCCACCATCCTTCTCTAAAAAACATCATATATATTTATTTTAAATGAACAATGCATTACTTTGGGATAAACTAAAAAGCAATATATTCTCTCTCTTCTATATTATATATTATTATTTACTCTTTATTTTTTCCTTAACAATACAGAAGGAAAATACAGTTTTATATCAGTTTTCATCATATTATACTTGGGAAAATTTACATATTTTTAAGTAAACATTGAATTTTATTTTATCATATAGAAAAAGAAACTTAAAAAAACCCCTTTGAGGTCACTAGATTTTATTTATAATCCCAGATATATAATATTATGGTTTCAAATTACCCATAAGACAACTAAGTCTATTTTAATAAACATATTATATATTTCAAAAGTTTTAGATTTATAGAAAGTTGCAAAGATAGTACCAAGAGTTCACACATAGCTAGCACCAAGTTTCCCCTGTTATTAAGCCTTGAATTATTATGGTATATCTATTTATTTCACATAAGGAATTATGCCAAATGCACTACCAGATAATTGTCCTTAAGTACCATAATACTTCATATAAAATTGGTAAATTGAGAGCACCTGGGTGACTCAGTCCATTAAGTGCCCAACTCTTGGTTCCTGATCAGGTCATGATCTCATGGTTCGTAAACTCTAGTCCCACATCAGGCTCTGTGCTAAAGGTGTGGAGCTTGTTTGGGATTCTCTCTATCTTCCTCTCTCTCTGCCCCTCAGCTGATTGTGCTGTCCCTGTGTCTCTCAAAATAAATCTATAAACTTTAAAAAAATTTAAAAAATTGCTAAATATAAATAAAAAATTCTACATTTTGGAAAAATAGATTCTTGATTTTTTTCAATATGCAGTCTTTCATGGCTAGATACTTTTCAATAAAAAAAAAAAAATTAAAAAGTGCTCCAAGTTAAATTACTAAAATGTTACTCACTGGAATTTGACAATATCATAGGAAAGCCCAAATGTGGGGAAATAGCAAGGCTGGCATCCAAAATGGCATTCCTACCATAGTCTAGATGAAATATTTGATGTCAGTAATCTAAAACAAACCAGATTATAATTTAAAAGAGCAATCTCTATAACAGAGAACACAAGCAGTCCAGATTCAGAAATTCAATTAAGCAGACCATCAACTTGATATCATCTTGAGTTGTTTGTGCCCAGGAAATGCAGCCTTGGTTCCCTACATGGAGGTCAGACCCCTGACTTTGTAAAGGAATCAATCACTTGAAAAGATTATGTAGAATGACTTTCTGCTTCTGGAAATGTTGGACATAAAAGATATGATCTTATGAAATTAAGGCTGTCATATTGTAAACATAATAATAAAAACAACATTCTAAAGCATAAAACAAAATGAGCAAAAACTTGACCTAATTACCTTATTTTCTAATGCTATTATCTTTCAGATCAATATATCTATTTTAAATTTAAAAGTTCTATCATAATAGGTTTAAGAAAATTTTTATATATTTCATTCCAAAGTTTTGCATTTATTTCAAATTTATTTTTATATCATTCCAAAATATTTAATTCCCTCTGGTGTTCATTTAGTGATTTATATAGATGGCATGCTGTGCAGATAAAGCAAGTTGTATTACAATTTTCATTTCTCTCAAATTAATTTTAAAACCTGAGACAGCAGCAAATTCATCAATCATGATGTTGGAATGATTTTCAGGCTCACATAGGCACATATGGATATCATTATGGAGGTCTGAATCATTTCCGTTTAGTCAAAACAAATAAACTAACAAAAAAATAAATAAATAAACCTTGATGTAAGTCTTTGGTTTGCCATATTTTAAGACAAAAACAAGGACAAAAATATCAAATGGTAGAAGTGTTTACTTTTGTTTTTGTACCCTTTATAAATTCTTATTTCTTATTATAGAGACTTACGAGTTAAACTATTAAATCCAAATTAATGAATACATTAATGATATATACACCTATAAATGAGGGTGGGCACGAGTGTTATTGGTATTACCTTAGAAGGAAAATCTCATGGGGAGATTCCCAGCACACAGTGCCTTTTTATGGAGAGATAGAACCATATTTTCATGCCATTACCTTATATTCTCCCCCAACTCTCACTGAATTGTTCCCAGAGCATGGGACAATACACTTCTACTCTAGTTGATTAGATAAGGAATAGACAACCAATCCCCTGGACTTATTAATTTATTTCATTCATAAAACTATTTCTCAGATAATGTAATCTATAATGGAATTTTTAACTTAACGCTATGCAGAACTATGTTTGAGATGCAAAGAAAATCCATCAGCAGAAAGTGAGTTAAGAGTGAAATCAATCCAAATAGAGAAGCAGAGGCAAAAACATGTTCTCAAGTAAAGTAAATGGGACTCCTAATTTTTTAGTTCCTTGAAAGCTTTAGATTTTCTTACTATGTCTGTGTTCTGTGAGATGGATTTCTCGCCTTCCCAATTTATTTCTCTTTCACTTAAAAACATATTTGAGTGGTTTTTTTTACAAGAAACTAAACCTTGAATAAATATTAATTATTCTAATTAAATAATTGCTGATCAATTAATTAAAATATACTTTCAGATATGTTTGCTCAATTTATTTTGTCTCATAAAATAAGGTGCTTTAGGATGATTGGTATCATTCTTTACTACCATTTCAAAGGGGTGCAGAAATTGTCCACTGGTCATGGAATCACATTAAAAATAGAGCATGAAGGTACAGGCTTCCAGCTACCTGTTGCTAAGGTCGATAGAGTTATGCCATTTAAATCTGCCTACAACTCAGATATAAAATTTTCCATAGACTTTGTAAAACATATGGCATTAAAATCATACCCCATTTTCTTTTATTTAAATTATCTTGTGGAATTTTTGTTTCTTCTAACCAGAGGTAACCTAAGACAAAAGACTAAGTAAGAAGTGTTGATTCTATATTCTCTCATAATTGTATGATATTAAAAAAAACTCTATAAAATTGATTAACCTCAGTTTTCTTTTTGATAAACGAAGATGTAGGGATGTATGCAGATTAATGAGGTGCTATACATAAACACATAGAATACTATCTGGTAATTAAGGATGCCGTAATATCATTGTTGTTATTATAACATTATTATGACTCAGTATAAAATTATCCATAAAGAGATGTATAAACTGAGAAAGTAAACAGAAAAAAAAATCTCTAAATGGAATTAATACTACTTCATAAATGAGATCATATACCCATAGGCTTTTGGTCAGTGAATGGAATTTTGTAGACAAAGAACATGAGGAAGGGAATCTCAAGCTAAAGGAGTTAAATGGGCAAATCCCAGAACTGTAACATACATAATATGGTACACTAAGTAATTAGGAAATGGACACAGTGGGATATAGTGACAAGTGGGATATAGTGACATAGTGGGATATAGGAAGGTTGGGACCCAGAATGCTAGATTCCTTTGTGGGGGTGATTCTTCCCATCTTACATTTTGATTTCCTTCTTTCTTATCTTTCCAAGAATTAATTTCCACCAATGATCATTTCTTTCCTATTCTGAGCACACAAACGCATAACTTAAAGAATATTTTTTTGTTCTTTTGGTCTACAAATGCTTATTTTTCCTCAGCTTAATAGTTCTACAAAATTGTTTTCTAAGTTGCTTATTTCGTCATTCTCCAAAAGAATTGTTTACACTCATTGTCTTCACATTTTGTTTGCTTGTTTACATACCTTGATTCCTGGATCTTTTTCTTTTAATTTATTCTTTTTTTTTTTTGAGACAGTGAGAAAGTATGAGTGGAGGAGGGGCAGAGATACAGGGAGAGAGAGAGAATACCAAGAAGGCTTTGCACTGTCAACATGGAGCCTGACATGGGGCTCAAGTCCACAAGCCGTGGATTAAAATGACCAGAGTTAAAATCAGAAACAACCAATTGAGCCACCCAGGCACCCCCTGAATCATTTTTAATCTGCTTTATATTCTCCGTAAGGATAGCATAATGTCATGGACAGGCCACACATTTTGGGAATTAGACACAATGGGAATTCCACAATTGCTTCTGCAAACATTAGATAATTGACCATGGAAAGACGAGTCCATTGCCTAACCTCATTTTCCTCATCTGTAAAAAATCACTGATATCATCTAAACTGTGCCTCTGATGTAAGAATGAAAATGTCTAATCCAGATAAAATACCTAGCATCATAGTAAGCATAGATTGAGTGGTTGGCATGTGTTCATTCTATTTAATTCTGTTTCCTCCTATGGGATTCCATAACTGTTGCTTAGATCCTATCTTACCTAACCCTTTTCCCCGAGAGTCTCCCTAAAACACTTTCTTCCTTGGCTTAATGAATTTCAATCTCCTTTCATCTTTTATATCTTTCCTTTCTTCCTCTTTAGACACAACTCAAGAACCTCCTCTGTGTATTTTCTTTAAGCAGTATTAGCCAGTCCAGTATGTTAAACTATTAACTCTATATAATTTCCCAAATTTATATTTCTATTTCTAGAGTTCCATTTCTGACCTTTATTCCAAGCACTGGTCTAAAATATCCAAAATATGAATACCTGAATTAACTAGCAACCCCTGTTATACACATTCAGTCTCACATACACTGTTATAGCAACAGTCTGTTATACACATTCAGTCTCACATCTGACCTAGCTTTCTGTTATCATTTTGATGTCATTTCCATCATTTCATATCGTAGTAGAATGAACAGTGGTTCTCCAAAGATGTCTGTGTCCTAATCTCCAGAACTTGTAAATATGTTACTTTACATGGCTAAGAGATTTTGTAGACATGATTAAGTTAAATATTTGGAGATGGAAAAATTATCCTGGATAATCTTGATGTTGGACTTCTCAGCCTCCAATAGTGAGAGAAATAAGTTTTTGTTTTATAAGCCACCAAGTTCATGGTATTTTTGTTACAGCAACCTAAAGGAGCTAAGACAATCAACGATTTCACAAATTTTTTATAGGGAATGGAGCCTAAAAAGTCTAAAAAGTAATGATAATAGTAAATTAAGAACAGAACAACTGGTACTCAGGTAAAACAAAACTGCAAAGAACTTAGGCAAATGTTACAGGTTTAGAAAATGTTAGAATGAAAAGTTAAGCTCAAATTGCTTATTATGAGCTCAGCTACTTAAGGTAATATAATATTGTTACAAATTAGAAGTGTTCCTCTTAATTTTAGATTTTGACTTTCAAAAATGACAGACTATCAGTAACTTTTGATAATTTTGATAAAGGATATAATTAACCAAAATTAAAGAGCCTCTAAAATACAAATTTCCTATTATGAGACTTGTAGTAGCTTTAGGGATTTTTACTTTTAAAATTTAATACATAAATTGCCATTGCTAATTATTCTTGTTTAATACAAAAATAATCCCTTGGCAGTACAGGTACCCTAGACCCTACCCCAGGCCTACTGAAGGTGAAGGTTGAGGGCACTTCTCTATTCATAACAAGTTCATCAGATAAATTATTATGATTAGAGAAGTGTGAGATATTGGACTGTAGGAACAATCACAAAAAGACCTATTACTTTTCTATAAAGTATACTTGCTATGTAGATAGTTTCTATCTCAAAAAAAAAGTACTTCATTTTCCTCAACAGTCATATAAATATTGAACAAACATGTAAGATTTTCCAAATTTAAGATTTTTAAAGTGATTTATTGGTTTCTATTCCCCATTTTGAAAACAGTTATAGTTACCCTGTCTCTCCAAAGCCAAGTGAAGTGAGTGGACTATTTTTCAGGTTAAAGGGTAGAGAGAACCTTTGATGAATCTTTCTCCAGTCACATTATATTCTTTCACTACTAATTATGATAATATGGTAAATATGAGTCAAGATCAATGACATATGTAATATCATCTCCACTGGTCATTTTAATAAACAGGATTAAGTGAGAAGTAAACAAGGATTGTAAGGATTTTTGAAAAGGGCACTGTGGTTTTCTCTTTTAGGAAAAAAAAATTTGCTGAACATACAATCCAAATGAATTGCATTTCAAAACTTGCAACTTTCTTTTACTTTTTTTTAAAAAATAAAGCACCATTCTTTTTCTTTGCTATAATAATAAAATTATGTCAGTGCATTTCTCAGAATTAGGGATTCATTTTCAATATAAATAATTTTATGCAGACTATGTTTCTAAACTTTCCAGGCTACTCTATAAATTAGTGTAGATCCTATACATTGATAAAACTTCCAGCGATATAAAGAAAAAATATTAAATAACAAATTTAAACTGAATATCTGACTATAAACTAGTTTTTTTTTACCTTTGTAATTAATGCTGGTACTCAAACATAAATTCTAACTAGAGAAGAATGAGAAGTAAGGTGACAATTTTAAAAGAGGACTTTTAGGCATTTTCAATCACTTTAGAAGATGGTTTCATACTTAATAATACCAAATTTCATTGCTAGACTTCAATTTGCTTTATCTTTATGCAGCATTTCTCAGACACTTTTCAGCAAATAATAAATGATGGGAAAGAGGTAAGGAAGACCACTAGTCTCCATGGTAATTATATTAAAAAGGAAACCGAGGATTCATTTTTAAGTGAGTACCAGATAACCTTATTTCTATAATTTTATGTATTCCTATTTTTTTAAAAAAGTAACAAAACTGATTTCCCCTAATTTGTGTCTGTCCCTCCTTCCTTCCATCTTTTCCTCCTCCCTCTTCCTCTTTCTTTTTCTTTCTTTCTTTCTTTCTTTCTTTCTTTCTTTCTTTCTTTCTTTCTTCTTTCTCTATTTCTTTCTTTCTTTCTATTCCTTCTTATGTTGTTTTTGTTTTTCTAGTACAATAAAAAATACATGGTGGACTTTTAAGCCAAATGAAAAGAGTCCTGCTATTCACCAGTAGTAAAAATTTTGAAAAGGTGACCTGTCCCTCAAAACCAGATATTCTCTGTTTAAATGAGTAAATAACTCACATCTGTCACTTAGAATTATTGCAAATATTGAGATAATGATCTACCTTTTCTTTTGTCACATAGAATCTTCTATATAAATTTAGTATTTATTAAGAGCCTTTTCTTGTTTCTACTTTTGAAATATTCCTTTGCTTTCTCCTTGTACTATGTCTTCATGCCAAACTAAAATTAGCCACATTTCACTAAGGTTCTTAAAAATGTTAAAATTTGGATGCTGTAGAAAAACTAGTAGATGTCCTAAGAATTTGATTTTATTGTAAGAAATTGATTTTATCCTTTTTAAAGTTTAAACATTAGTTAATATACAGTGCAATATTGATTTCAGGAGTAGAATGCAGTGATTCATCACTTACATACAACACCCAGTGCCCATCACAAGGGCCCTCCTTAGTACCCATCACCCATCTAGCCCACCTACCTCCCTCTGTCAACCCATAGTTTGTTTTCTATCAAGAGTCTCTTGTGATTTGTCTCTCTTCTCTCCCCCGCATCCCTTCCCATATGTTCATCTGTTTTATTTCTTAAATTCTATATATGAGTGAAATCATATGGTACTATTCCATTGTATACCACATTTTCTTTATTCATTCATCAGCTGATGGACATTTGTGCTCTCTCCACAGTATGGCTAATGTTGATAATGCTGCTGTAAACACTGGGTTGCACGTATCCCTTCAAATCTGTATTTTTGAAGCCTTTGGATAAATACCTAATACTTCAATTGCTAGATTGCCAAGGTAATTCTATATTTAGTTTCTTGAGGAACCTCATACTGTTCTCCAGAGTGGCTGCACCAAATTGCATTCCTACCAAGAATGCAAGAGGGTTCTCTTTTCTCTGCATTCTCCTCAACACCTGTTGTCTCTTGTGTTGTTAATTGTAGTCATTCTGACAGGTGTGAGGTGGTATCTCATTGTGGTTTTGATTTATATTTCCATGATGATGAGTGATGTTTAGCATCTTTTCATGTGTCTGTTGGCCATCTAGATGTCTTCTTTGGAAAAGTGTCTATTCATGTCCTCTCCCATTTCCTAATTGGGTTATCTGAGTGTGGTAAGTTCTTTATAGATTTTGGATACTAACCCTTTGTTAGATAGGTCATTCACAAATATCTTATTCTGTAGGCTGCTTTCAGTTTTGTTGATTGTTTCCTTCACTGTGCAAAGCTTTTTATCTTGATGAAGTCCCAATAGTTCATGTTTGCTTTTGTTTTCCTTGCCTTTGGCGTCGTGTCTACTAAGAATTTGCTCTGGCTGAGGTCAAAGAGGTTTCTGCCTATGTTCTCCTTTAGAATGTGGATGGTTTCCTGTCTCATATTTAGGTATTTCATCCATTTTGAATTTATTTTTGTGTATGGTGTAAGAAAGTGGTCTAGTTTCATTTTTCTGCATGTCGCCATCCAGTGAGAAATTGATTTTCAAACACTACTTCCCTAGGGGACTCTAGAGTGAAAAATATTCCTGGAAAGCCTCCATGTTTATTTGTAGATTCCCACATCTTCACAATTTTTCAACAAATAACTGGGATATAAGCATGCTAGGAAATGAAATACACTTTATGGTTGTCTCTCATTGGTGGACAATGTGTCCAGTGATGCAAGAATTGTCATTATGTGATATTCTAATCACCTTCTTTTCTCCTCTTCAGTGAAGGAGTAATGTCCACCCTGGGATTATAGAGATGGCCAGAAACACGATACCTGACACCAGACATATTAGATACATAGTGGTTTGTAAGTTACACACACTCACAGCTCAGGAAAGGGGGACACTGGACTCCAAGCAGGGCCACACAAGGGCTGCAATCTGGAACAGAATGAAAAACCAGGGGGAAGACTTAACAAGAGAGTAGGGTGTCTCCTTATTCCCCCAGGATGATGTGTTGGGCTTGTTTGCGCCATTCTGTAAGTTGGCATGAAACTGGAGCTTGCTACTCAATGATAGGCAGAAATTACACCTGGTCTTTTTAATAATGAGGTTGTTGTTGTTGTTGTTGTTGTTGTTGTTGTTGTTGTTGTTTTGGTCTTGGAGATGTTATTCACAGGAGCAGAGAGAAGACATTAAACTCTTGGTTACGCCATTTGAGGCTTTCCTAATTTCACCAATCAAGACACTACATAATATTGGACCTTAATTTCAGACATTAGGCCTAAAATGAGAGAAAGAAAGTCTGAGGATTAATATGGTAAATTTCCACCATGCCAAGACTCCAAGACCAGGTGTGTAAATCAAGTAATCAGAACAGGTACCCCTAAAACATATAAGAATGTAGGAGAGGCATTTCCCAGATATAAAACAGAAATCTATATTCCTGATGGTATTTGCTAGATTCAAGTCATCTCAATTAATTTTGAGTAGAATTACTTTTAGTTTTTAAAATATTGGAAATTTATTATTCTTTAAACAAAATTATTTAAAATTTAGAATAAGTGACAAAGTTCTACTTTTCTAAGTATTCTCATACAACTGAACAAGTAGTCTTACTAGTTAAAAAACAATACTGGGGCACCTGGGTGGCTCAGTCAGTTGAACGTCTTACTTCAGCTCAGGTCATGATCTCATGGTCTGTGAGTTTGAGCCCCATGTCAGGCTCTGTGCCTGGAGCCTGCTTAAGATTCTGTGTCTCCCTTTCTCTCTGCCCCTCCCCTGCTCATGCTCTGTCTCTCTCTCTCTTTCAAAAATAAATCAAAATTTAAAAAAAAAGGATCATTTTCTCTTGTCTCAAAAGATGATTTAAATGTACCCCTAGTGATTTGGGGTTAGTTTCAACCTCTTTGTACTTCCTCTGTCAAAACACATATGCTAATAAGTTCCTAGCAATATTGTAAAGATAAACTAAAAGCACTTTGCATAAACGAAATGGTATATAAATGCAAATTAATAGCACTAATTTATGTTATAATTATATATAGAATCTTCCAATGCTAAGCACCATCTTAAGTTAGGATACATTCCCCAGGGTAAGATAAGGATGAAAGAGTTCACAAAACGACACCTAAGATGATTAAAGTAGAATGAAACTTACACATATACAAAAGGAGAGTGGGAAAGTTCAGACTACTTAGCCTAGAAATGTGAAGAGATAGAGTGAATATAATTGAGTTATTTAAGATTTTGAAGTGTATAGTAAAAATTGATAAGATGCTTTTTTATATGCTATTCCATAATACAGGAAGGAGAGATCACTCAAAAACTAATGGAAGGTTAATTTAAAAGGAACTAAAGGAAATGCTTAATCTTCACGTAGTGTAAAGTCAAACCACGTAATTCAATACTTTAGGAGATTACAGATTAAAATACAGAGGCTACACTTTAAAAATAGGACATTTTTTGGACATATTTTAGCCAGTGCAATTTTCCACATTATATAGAGAAAAATCAAAGTATATGTCCAATGTAATTAAATGATGACCATCAGTATCAGTAATATGGTTATTCCAGTCACAATTTAGGCATGGAATTACCAATGGACAAAGAAGAATGCTGAATTTTTATCATTCTTGAATCACTTGTATTTTATTTTCAAGGAGGAAATAATTGAACCTATCAATGTGCCTACACCTCATCATTGCCATACTCCATATTCATTACATATTCTTTTTGTTCCCTGCTAATGACCTGGATTCTTTTTAATAATTTATAATTTTTTCTATGCCATGATATAAGCAACTGATAAATTATTGGAAGCACTGCTACAGAATCAAATGTTATATATTAAAGTTTGAATTTTACAAACTTATTTTATATTGAAAAGTTATAGGAATTAAGCAAGCAGATATTCTGATCTTTTATAATTTTCAATATTTTGTACTATTTTAATTATCCACACTAATACTTTAGCAATTTCAATATGGATATTTGGAAAAGGAGGATGTATTTTACGTGTCCATACACTTTTATGTAAAGCATATTTCTGAGAAATAATTATTTCATTTAAATGTTTGATGCTCTTAAAAAATGGGAAAATCAAAGTAAATATATGAGGCTGAATACAAAATGGTATTTTTAGATATGGATAGGAAAGATATATTATTTCTTATTTTATTTCTAGATAAGAAGTTTAAAACAAACTTTTAATTTAATATAAAATTTAAACATTAATAAATATGATATTAACGGTCACTATTAATGCCATATTTATTAATAAGTATAGCTTCTAAATGTTTTGAATATGAAAGGCAGTTATATTTTGACAGGGAGAAGGACTACAATTTTACTAGAACAAATGTTCTGGGGGAAAAAAAATCAATAAACAGTCACACTGTTGTTTTTCCTACTGGAGAGACTGACTGAACAAGGATCAGTACATTGTTACTTAGTTCTCAGCTACTTCCTCAGGCAGTTTCCTGATGTTAGAGAATTATAGGATTCAGGAACAATCTAAAAAACCTGTTTTAGTTGAATGTTGATTTTATTTTAAGAGCTCAAAATTTAGTGACTAAGATTTTACTCAAACGGGAACTTGAACAAATCCTCTATTGGGCAGATATTTTGTGATTTCCAATCTCAGAAAATTCAAAGCACAGAGTCTGATAGCTGTGACTTCAAGTCATATCTTCCAATAACTAAAACCAAAAAATGAGAAACGTTAAGAAAAAACTTGATGAACATTAGAAGAGAAGTGGTATATATTATGAAAGGAAGAGTAAATGTTGTTTTGAAATGTTTTGTTGTTGTTATTAAGTTTTTTTCATGCAATAAGTGCATGCTTTAATTATTATTATATATTTGAGGTATTTTTTTTCAAGTTAGGGAAAAAATCATTCTCATGAGGAAAATTTGTAAAAGTATGGCTACATAACCCATTTTCAAAGATTAAACAATTTTTAGTGTCGTTTAAGGAAGCCTTAAGCTGTGAATATGTGCTTCAAGTATATTGCTAAATTTTAATATAATGAGGTTATAAAAGAAATTTAAATTTCCCAAAGCACTTCCTTACATATTGAAACTTAATTGCTCCACCATAATATCGTTAATGCCATCACATTATGATTTATATGCCAACTTATGGTTGCCTTTGTCTTGTAATGATCTGAATGTTATTCAAATACAGTAAAAATACCATTAGAATTTATACTAAGAAAAAAATTGTATTAATTCAAGTAATTTTAATTCTAATTATTTCCTTTCTGTTAAGAATATTATGATCAAGTCTATAGAAAATTAAAAATGGTTTAATTGATAATGCCTTAAAATTAGGGCATGGTGAATATATATCCATTTGACAGAATGAATCAACTTGATATATTTTTTGAATAGCCATTAATTTTTAATAAGTTTTATTGTATTTTAAAAACATAAAAATTTATGAGGTGAATTGCTTCAATCTTTGAGAGACCATTTACACAGTGGCTATACCAACTTACATCTCCAGCAAATGAGGGTTCCTTTTTCTTTACATCCTCACCAACACTTGTTGTTTCTTCTTTTTGATTCTAGCCTTTTTGACAAATGTAAGGTGATAGCTCATTGTGGTTTTGATTTGCATTACCCTGATGACTAGTGATGCAAAGCATCTTTTCATGTGTCTGTTTGCCATCTGTATGTCTTCTCTGGAAAAATATCAGTTCAGGTTCTCTGCCCATTTTTAATTAGATTATTTGGTTCTTTGTTTTGTTTTGGTGGTGAGTTGTATAAGTTCTTTGTATGTTTTGGACATTAATTAATCATTTATTGGATATATCATTTGTATATAACTTCTCCCATTTAGTAGGTTGCCGTTTTGTTTTGTTGATCGTTTCCTTCATGGAAAACAGAATGGAGGTTCTCCAAAAATTAAAAATAGAAATATTGTATGCTTCAATAATTCCACTGCTTGTTATTTACCCAAAGAAAATAAAATCACTCATTCAAAAAGGTGCTCCTATGTTTATTTCAGCATTGCATGCATTAGCTAAGATATGGAAGCAAGCTAAGTATCCATCAATAGATGAATGGATAAGAAAGATGTGAGATATATACATATGTATATGGGATATTTGTGAAATATTACACACCATAAAAAGAACTGATCATGCCATTGTGACAACATGGACGGACCTAGAGGGTATTAGGCTAAGTGAAATTAGGTAGACAATAAGGAAAAATACCATATAATTTCACTTATATGTGGAATCTAAAAATAAAGATGAATAAACAACATACACACAAAAAACAGAATCAGCCCCTATAAATACAGAGAACAAACAGATGGTTGCTAGAGGGGAACGTGATAAGGGGATGGACAAAACAGGCAAAGAGGAGTGGGTGATACAGGCTTCCAGTTATGGAGTGAATATGCCTTGGGACTAAATGGTATAGCATATAACAACATTGTTATAGGGTTCCATAGTGACAGATGTTAGCTACATTTGTGGTGAGCATAGTATAATGTATAGAGTTGCTGAATTACTATGTTGTATATCTGAAACTAATATAACATTGTGTGTCAACTCTTCCCTCTCTCTCTCTCTCTTTATATGTGTGTGTATACATAATTTTTAAGAGAGCATTTATAGATCAGAAAACTGAGACTCAGAGGGCAATAATGACTATCTACTTTTCCAAAAAAGCTCCCATCATTTTTGTATCTTATATGTCTTTATTTGAACTAGGAAATAATGATAAGATAAATGTGGAGCTTATAGAAAGAGGCTATTGGTAGAGATTTTTATGACGCACTGAAACTACAGAGATAAATTAAAATGACACATCAATATAAACTACTATTTATAATGAGAGATTCACTAGCAATTATAAATCTAATTAGGCTGCATTTGATTAGCTAGATATCCTGGAGCTGAAGAATTTTCTGATAAAACTTATGTAAGTTTTTTTTTAGGTAAAGTAAGAGTTTTCTTATAATATTATGATAAAGAAGTAAATACCAATGTCAAAAAAAAATGTGCTTGAGGTAAATAGGCAAAGAAGATTTTATTCAAGACTATTTTAATAAGGGAGACAGTCTGAGCTCAATTCCCACAAAACAAAATGCTGGAAGGATAAACTAGTGGACAAGAACTGGAAGACATTTGGGAGAGACTGGTGGATGTGATTAGTTCATCTATTTGCCAATCAGCACTTATCAAAGTGAGGCTCCTATCCTCTCACAGAGACTGGGAGACAGGGGTGTTTCCTTTCCCTTTGATTACATTTCAGAGGGATGGCTCCCAGGTCCTTGAGAAAGACACATGGAGACTCTAAAACTGGAAAGAGGCTTAGAGACAATGTATATCTCAAAGGGGCAGAGAAGAAATTTGCAACTGCACATTTTCTAAAGTAAATGCTTACTAAGAAAAGGAAGTCGAGACTTATGGTCAGAAAAAGAACTCTGTAAAGATTAGTCAAGCTGAGGAGAATGTAAAGGTCATCTTGGTCACTAACAAATCACTCTATTAGTTTTCCATATTTCAGTAAATAAAGAATATATTATATATAGAATAATATACATATCCTTCTTTTAATATTTATTTATATTTTTATTTATTTATTTATTTATTTATTTATTTATTTATTTATTTATTATGAGAGAGCGACAGAGACAGAGAGACCTTGAGTGGGGGAGGGGCAGTGAGACAGGGAGAGAGAGAATTCCAAGCAGGCTTCCCACCAGCAATGTGGAGCCTGATGCGGGGCTCTAATTCACGAACCATGAGATCATGACCTGAGCTGAAACCAAGAGATGGATGTCTAACTGACTGAGCCACCCAAGCACCCCTACTATATATTCTTATACAGGAAAATACATACATATTCTTATATATCATATATATATTCTTATATATTTAATCTTCTAAATATAGAACATATCTATCTATATACATAAAATCATATATATAGAAAAATAGCTGTTGTAATTGTAGTACACAGCAGCACATGTTAGGCATGGCAGGTTTGAAACCACATTCTCTAGGTTCTTTAGATCAGAGGTCATCTTGGAGAATGGACTGCAGCAAATCCAATGCTCATATTCAGACAGAATTTAAATTTATGCCTAACAGAGAAGAAAAACAAACTCCCCTGCAGAATAAAAATTATGATAATACAAAGAATTCATTGTTACATATTTAACATATATGAAGTATTGATATCCTTTCTATTTACTATCTTGCTCTTGGTGGTGGTGTTAGTGCTCATGTTAAATTTAGTGAGTTAAAAGGTTCACTCATGTTATTGGTCTTCTTAAATTAATTTTACTTTAGGCATTATGTGTCTCAGCCACGTTTTTTACTGATTGTATAAAACAAGCTAAAAATAAAATTGGAATGAAACTACTATATTTCCAGTTTATATTAATTTCTCTATTTCTTGATTTCTATGTTAATGATGTACCGTTTTAAACCCATAATATATTGTGCTTTACCAAAATGATTCATTAGAATTTTGTTTAGTTCACAAATTACCCAAGTTACCTTCTTTTTGTAACTACTGTTTATCTCAAAGTTTTGTCGAGTGACCATCTATCTGCATTAGTATCACCAGATATATCTGAAAAAATTCATCTCTTCAAGCACTTCTGAAGAACCACTATATCAGAATCTCTCAGAATATATCTCAGGGATTTATGGAACTCCTTGGGCTGATATTTGAGAAATCATGAAAAGGGAGAGAGACAGAGAGAGAGAGAGGGAAATTTATTTTACCTTTCAATTCAGCAAATGTATCCTTTCATGTCTATTATGACTTGGCAATATGCTAAGTCCCAATAATGCAAAGAACAATAAGAGAGAAATAATTGATTCTTCTCCTCAAAAGGTAAATATGATTCATAAAATATAAGACTATGATATTTACATCCAAATATTATTCATAAAAAATGATAGAATATTTATATCCCCAGGATCATTTTAACAAAATGTGTGAGCATAAGCTATATTTGGTACTGATGTAATACAATAAGAAAAAAAGAAATTAGAAGGTGATGACAGAAATTATATGAATTCTTTCCAGTTACAACTATTTTGGTCAGTGTTTCTCATACTATGTGAGACAGTTTTACATGAAAAACGATGAGCCTTTTTATTTTATATACTTAAGTGTACACATTATAATGTACAAAACATAAAAAGCTATGAATTTATGGGTATTTTGGCTTAGGAGGGGACTCTTTACAGGAATGTCTTAATATTCTAGCTTGTTCTGACCACCTGACTCACAGATCTGGTGCTTAGGTATGTCTATGACGGGTTCAAATCTGCACCAACTTAATCTTCCCCTATAGCTATTCAGATGCCTTGCTAGCATAAATAAGGAAGGCTCAATTACATTTTGTCTCTGAAATTCTTTTTGAGTTTTTTTGTTTGTTGAGAGAGAGGAAAAGAAAGGGTGCATGTGTGCAATGAGCAGCAGAGGGGCAGAGAGAGAGGGAAAGAGAGAATCCCAAGCAGGTTGCATGCTGTGAGTGCAGAGCCCAAGACATGGTTCAATGTTATGAACCATGAAATCATGACCTGAGATGAAATCAAGAGTCTGTCACTCAACTGACTGTACCACCCAGGCGACACTTGTCTCTTGAATTTCTGTACACAATTGTAATCTATTAGGTCATATATTGAAATAAGATTTCTAGTGATAAACAGATAAAGCAAAAACCATGATCAGCAATAATTTGGTCAACAATGCATTCAGCATCTAGTAGATGTCCACCGTAAGTAATGTGGCCAGAGTATTTTCAATAATAGAGGCTATAATAATTTAAATCTTAAGCATTATTTAATTGATTTATTGGACAAGACTCAAATCAGAAAGAATTAACAGTACCCAATAGCACTGAATGAGAATGAAAAGTTTAGACAAGTTCAACAGACTGATATATACAAAGTAATTGTCCTTCAGGTAGAATTTACTAATTGAGAACAAACAGATTGATGGTGGAGTTGTTATTTTAAAAGAACCTGGGATTTTAGAAATGTTCTATCACTAAAGACCTAAAAGAGCACAAGTAGAATAAAAAAAATGATGTCTTAAGTAATTAAAAATTATTAATGAAATAACTTGCTAACCATAGTCAAAAAAAGGCACAGAAATTCTGATAGGTAAAAGCAACTTACAGGAGGTGAATTGTAGAAGAATGTGAAAGGAGGAAGCAAAAAACAAAAACAAACCAAAACAAACAAACACACAAAACCCTGAGAGTTTGTATAGGATTCTAGGTTACTGTGTATTCTAGAATCTTACACAAGAATTTGGGAGGAAGTACAGAGAAAAGTAAACCTCTTTTAAAGTTTAAAGACAGACGTTCCATGCTCATGGGTTGGAAGAACAACTATTATTAAAATGTCTATCTACAGATTTAATGTAATCTCATTCAAAATACAAACAGCATTTTTCGCAGAACAAAACGAACGATCCTAAAATGTGTGTGGAACCACAAAAGACCCTAAATAGCCAAAAACAATCTAGAAAAACAAAGCTAAACAAAAACAACAACTGGAGGAATCACAATTCCAGACTTCAAGTTATATTACAAAGTTTTAGTAATCAAAAGAGTATGGTCCTGGCATTGGCATCAAAATAGACACATACATCAGTGGAACAGAAGCGAAAACCCATAACTAAATGTACAATTATATGGTCAGTTAATCTTCCACAAAGGAGGAAAGAAGACAATCTCTTCAACAAATGGTGGTGGGAAAACTGGACAACTATGCAAAAGAATGAAACCAGACCACATTCTCACACTATACACAAAAATAAACTCAAAATGGATTAAAGACCTAAATGTGAGACTGGAACCACAAAAATATTAGGAAGGAGTACAGGGAGTAATGTCTCTGACATCATCCATAGCAACAGTTTTCTAGATATGTCTCCTGAAGCAAGGGAAACAAAAGCAAAAATAAAATATTGCAACTACATCAAAATAAAAAGCTTCTGCACAGTGAAGAAAATAAACAACGAAACCAAAAGACAATCTACAGAATGAGAGAAAATATTTGCAAATGACATAGCTGATAAAGAACTTACATAACTCAGCACCAAAAATCCCCACACAAATAATCCAATTAAAAAGTAAGACACGAACAGACGTTTCTCTAAAGAAGACATACAGATGGCCAACAGACACATGAAAAGATGCTCAACATCAGGGAAATGTAAATCAAAACCACAGTGAGGTATTACCTCACACCTGACAGAATAGCTATAATTAAAAACACAAGATAAAACAAGTGTTGACAGGGACGTGGAGAAAAAGGAACACTTGTGCACTGTTGTTGGGAATGCAAACTGGTACAGCCACTTTAGAAAACAGTATGGAGTTTCCTCAAAAAGTTAAAAGTAGAGCTACCCTACGATCCAGTAATTGCACTAGTAGGTATTTACCCAAAAATACAAAACACGAATCCAAAGGAATACACACTCTTATGTTTATTGCAGCATTATTTACAATAACCAAATTATGGAAGCAGCCCAAGTGTTCATTGACAGATGAATGGATAAAGAAGTGATATATATAAAGGACTATTATTCAGGAATAAAACAGAATGAAATCTTGTCATTTGCAATGACATGGATAGAGCTAGAGTATAATGCAAAGTGAAATAAGTCAAAGAAAGGCAAATACCATATAATTTCAATCATATGTGGAATTTAAGAAACAAAACAAATAAGCAAAAGAAAAAGAGAGACAAAGAAGCAGACTTACCTATAGGGAACAAACTGATAGAGGAAAGGTGCGTGAGGGGTTGGGTGAAATAGGTGATGGGGATTAAAGACTACACTTATCAGGATCAGATTGAGTATAGGATTGCTGAATCTCTACATTGTACACCTGAAACTAATATAACGTTGTAGGTTAGCTATATTGGAATTAAAGAAAAAAAACTTAAAAAAATAAAAATGTTTATAGATAGGCTTCAATAATTAGATGGCTAAAATTAAATTAAACCAATACAAAAAGTACTATAGTATTAATGCCATGGGGCTTATTTATAAGAAATTCACAGAGAAAACATGTTGTACCATGTAATATTTCCTTACTTATAAACATTTATTTACCCTGTGAAACAGGGTCTTAAAAACAAATATTTTAAAGTAATTTTGCATAAGTGAACAAGTAATCATTTTACTGTACCAGTAATTAAAACTAAGTGTGTTGTTTTATATCTATACAAGTAATTCTGTGAAAGCAATATAAAAATTGTAACTAATTATTTTGACATTAATAATTCTTTGAGTGCTGAAGCATGAGATATGAACGCTCTTCTATTAGTTTTCATAACTATAAAAATGATAGTCGGTTGTAAAACTAACCAGCAAATTAAAGTGCACCCCTTTTGAAAATACAGTATTGCATTTAACTGTATGCTCACTTAGAGCTATTTACTTTCACATTGTGTGTATATATAATTTAATAGTTCTAAAATCATTGATAATTTTTAAAATTAAGAGTAAATAAAAATTTTAATATATGTAATTATTGTTTCAATTCATGTGGATAATTGCCATTAGCTTTTCAAATATAGTCTTCCAACCCATAGTCTATTATTTGTATAATATAGGCCAATTACATACAAATAGGACATTGTCTATACATAGATCACAATTTGAGATGCATATACACAAATAGTTGTTAAGTAAAACACATAGTTCATAATCTTTTTTGTTTCACAACTAATATGTTTTCAATATTATATAGAGCCAATGAGTGATGCATTTAAATGCAAAAACCCTACAGAAAAGTTCTTCATCATTGCCGTTATCAAAACAGAAATAAAAAGCTTAAATGTGTATATAAGTATTATATGTGTATGTAAGTATGCATACAAACTCAAATCACATATTTGTATACATATTTGCAATCTCAGGATTGATCTGGTAATATGTTTAATCATATTTTTTTAACCTATGCTCTTAATGCTTGCCTTTGAATAACTGTATGTGAAAACCAAATGCAAGTTTTCATGTACAATGGCTGCTATCCTATTTATAGTGATTACATTTCTTAAGGGATTATATAATAACTGAAAGAAAAAGAAATCTCAAAACCTCAGAAGTAAAATGAGCATATAACTTAAAGATTTTAGAAACGAATTGTGCAATATTTGAAGATATTGTCAATTATATCATGGGATAACTATTATACTATGATTAAATAAATATATGTATCATTAACATTAGGATAAACATTATACTTTTTAAGAAAAAAAATCAATTTCACGCACCTGATCACACAGTTTGTGGCAAAGATATGTTTTGAAAGAAGAAATTAAATCCCCATGTTAGATCGTGTTATTTGCACTACCGAATATTTTATAAAAGAAAGTCAGAGTTAAAATAAAATTTCAAAAAGACAATACTAAGTGTTGATATAGAAACCAATCAACTGGAACTTTCATTCATTGATAGTGGGAATGCAAAATGGTATGGTCTCTCTGGAAAATAGTTTGGCAATTTCTTATAAAGATAAACTGATATCTACTGTAGTATTAAAAAATAAAATTTTGTTTATAAAAAACCCTATATGAAAATGTTTATAGTAGCTTTATATACAAATGCTTAAAATTAAAAAAAAAAGTCTAACTAGTAATTGGGTAACATATTATGTGGATGCAGCACATCCATATAACGGAATCCTATTTAACAATAAAAAAGAACAAACTGTTAATACACATAATAGCATAATGAATCTTCAAGGGAATATAAGTGGAAGTGGCAAGATTCAAAAGGATATATACTGAGTGATTCCATTTACATAAAAATCTGTGACTGCCTGTGGTTTGGAGTGTGAGAGGGAGTGGTTAAAAAGTGGCAACATGAATAAATTTCTTAGGGCAGTGGAACTGTTCTGTAGTTTTACTCTGGTGAAAGATATATGTCTCTGTTTGTCAAAACTCATTAGAAATTTACACCCAAAATAGTAAATTTTACTGGGTGTAAGTTAGATAGATATGATAGATAAAAGGAATCATGATTTTAAGACAATGATCAACATACTCCTCTTTCTTATTCACAATTTCCAAAATGCAAATTACAATTGTTCTTAAGAATATATATTAGTAAATGAGTATTAATATTATAACAATGTCGTGAGTTCAGGTTTAAAAACAGAAAGTAAAATTTCCATGAAGATATTATAAATGCCTAATTGAAAAAGTAACTGCCTTGACTTAACTCAGTTAACATAATTATATGATTGGAAGTTAATACTTTCTACCATTTTTTTTTAAGACTCAAACAATTTTTATGCCTAGAAATAGTAGGAACTCTTTTTTTAATTGTTTATTTTTTTAAGTTTCTTTTTTTAAATGTTTACTTATTTTTGGGAGAGGGAATGACAGAGTGCAAGCAGCGGGGAGGGGCAGAAAGGCAGGGAGGCACAGAATCTGAAGCAGGCTCCAGGCTCTGAGCTGTCAGCAAAGAGCCCTGACTAGGGGCTTGAACCCGTGAACTGCGAGGTCATGACTGAACAGAAGTTGGACGCTCAATCGACTGAGCCACCCAGGTGCCCCAATGTTTATTTATTTTTGAGAGACAGCATGAGCTGAGGAGGGACAGAGAGAGGGGGACAGAGAATCCAAGTTGGCTCTGTGCTGACAGCAAAGAGCCCTATATGGAGCTTAAACCCACAAACGGTGAGATCACGACCTGAGCCAAAGTCTGACGCTCTACCTACTGGAGCACCCAGGCACCCCTAGCCCTTCTTTAAAAATGTTCTCCTAACTTTTCTCTTGCAAATATTAACAAAAACTATTTTTTTTAGTCCTGTTGCCCTGATGCTCCACAATTTGGGATAAATGCAATATCTTCTTTTGTGTAGAAAGTCAATAATCCACTAGTTATAGGAGTTACTACATTATGAATTCCATCTACCATATTTCTCTCTTATATACTTGCTATGTAGTATAAACACTGGCCTACTGTATGCAATCTAATAAATATTATATTTTGATAGTCTTCCTGTAATGTTCTTAATATCTTTGAACATACTTTATATATTTCCATCTTTGAACCTCTCACTCTCTGCTCCCAACCTTGTTTCAGCAAGAAGGAAAGGGAAATGAAGATAAAAAGACACTCTTTGAAATGAAGATAAACAGACAATTTTTCACAAGTTGACAAACATTATCTATTAAAAAATCTATGGTTTCCTAAAAGCGGAAAATTAAGTGTTGCATTAGATATAATAGCAAAATTTCTAATTTGGTTAATTTTCTGAATCTCATTCTTATCCCTACTCTTCTTTGCTGGCTGTTACCTGTGGATGCTACCTTTATTTTACTCAGCTACTTCTCTCTTAATTTCTATTGTTGATATAAGGAAAAAAACATATTTCACATATATGTGTGTGGTTATAGATATGTATGTATATGTACATGTGTGTATGTGTGTATGTATTTGAAAGAACGGGAGAGACATTCCAATTACAGCTAATTTTCTATTTCTTAAAGTATATGTTCTCCAAAACTTCAGGTTTGCAAATGTTTATTAAAATTACTTAACATCTCATCATAAGCAAATACTAAACAAAAATGTCAGAAAATGAAAAGTTATTTATTCTAGATTAAACAACTATAATATTTGTCAATTATCTTGCCTTTTTTGCTAGGGGTAATCTGATTCCACAGCTTCTCTAAATGTAGTTAAAAAATGATGGATTAGATATTATTTTTAAGAAAACATATTTGAAAGTTGTTGACTGTTTAAAATATAAACAGCAGAAAGTCTTGTCATGTGTTATTTGTAACAAATAAACCCCATAGCAGTCAGGATGAACATACCCTGTAAATATAACTTCTCAAAGCAAGAATCACTCTAATTTCACCTTTTAAGAAATTTCCAGTTATAAAAGTGGCTCAAATTTAAGCAGCAGAATTGACAACAAAAATAAAATGAAAAAATCCTTCTTTCATCCATTAATCTAACCTATAAAACAATGATAAACATAAAAATAAGAAAAGCATTTAAACTTCCATGATTTTGAATTACTAGAAAACATGTCAACCTTAACAGGTTAACAGGTGATTTGAAACAGTTTACATATAAATGTCTACTCTATACAGACTTACTTCAATGCTTTGTAGGATGATATTATGAATCAACCAATTTACAGAGCCACTATATTATACCTTCTTGAACATGAGCCCCTGAGGATGTTGAATATTGAGGCTCCAAGTCCAGAGAATAGGCAAGTGCTTGCAGTTTTGTAAGCATTTGCTGAACTAAACAGACATGACGGTTAGAGTTTTTCACTGATGAACACTCAGTGACAGAATGTAGACTTAAACAACAAAACAAAACCCTCCTCATTCCCTGTGTATATTTGTGTATTTTTGCATTTTAAGGTTAAGACACCACTAGCATGTCATTACTCAATACAGGTATTCTGTTTTCCAGGACACATTTGTCACTTTCTTTAGCCATTGTTTCTCAAATATAGTTACAGAATTAACATTATTGTGCTGGTCTACTTTGTACGTATAGGCTTCATTTGGTCAATGTTTACAGTCAATTCTGTCACCTAAAACAAAGTATCATATTTTAGATGTTGGAGATTTTCATAGTTAGAATATCAGTGAGATAGAAATATTAACGTCTACGATTGGGACACTGTAATATTTCACTTATCCGAGAGTCACTTATTTGGAAACCTCAAATATTCACAGGAGAGACAAAAACCAGAATGTCTCTCCAGGCTTGTCAGGGCAGCCGGGAATCCTGGCAGTCAGTCAGAGCAGATGGTGTAGGCCAGGCCTTGGCAGAGTCTGATCCCAAGACAGTTGGATTTAAGAATGTAGGGATGGACCAAACACAAGTCAAGTACAGGCTGGCCAGCTAAATGTATCAGAATGAACACAGCGAAGAGGGGCATTAATAGTAGTTCTGTGTGAGCTGCTATTGCCACTTTGTTCAATCTCAAAATAATTCTCTGAATTCAAGGCAAGACAAACTTATTGCTTCTACTCCTTGAAAAGAGTAGACTTAAAGGGACCTTGATGTAGAAGAGTGGAGTTGAATTCTATTCCTGAGAGAAAGACTGTAAGTTTAGTCGTGCAGGCATTTATCCCCACGTTTTTACTCAGCCTATGCCCAGAAGTGAGCATAGATTTCAGATTGTAACATGTGTCTATGGCCTCTGATAGCGTAAATATGACAAAATGTTAAGTGCAATTCTTATGTTTAAGGTTCATAACTTAACCGAAATGACCCTTAGAAACAAGCCAAATATATCATTTAATACTTAACTGAAGAAATTATCATCTGTTTCAAACTAGAAGGAAAACTAGGTGGGTTGGATTTTCTCTAGAATGCTATATAAGAATGCAACACATGGATTCATAAAGTATTTTCAATTGTAATTTTCTTTTTATGAGATTTTCTTTATTACTGAATTAAGGATATAACCCCCATCTTCAATTCTACTACTATAGGGTATTCAAGAACATACATAAGCATAAAAAGATGAATACCCAATTTTGAAATTATGGTTTTTTTCTGTGTCTCTGAGTGAAACTCAGTGGGGTAAATAAGTAGAGAAGATAAATATGTCTTGTCAGGAACACTGACTAGAACTTCTTAGTGGCCTTGGAGACTTAGTCTAGGTTTTGACAGAGGGTTATATTAAATGGCCTCAGATTAGTCAAAATAAAAGTTACTTCATGTACCTAATGTGGGGTTGAATTATTAATTTATTATTAATTCAGATTATTTATTTATGTATTTATTTACATAATTAATTTGTTTTTTCTTTCAGCAACTTCCAGTGTTGACTGAGTATGTAATATGCATGCTGCACTGTTCTTGATGACTTGGAAACTGCAATGAAGCAGATAGCCAAGGGTACTTCCTTTAAGGATTCTTACATTCTAGGCACCAGGGCGGTTCAGTTGGTTAAGCATCCGACTCTTGTCTTTGGCTCAGGTCATGATCTCATGGTTTCTGAGTTTGAGCCCTGCATCAGGCTCCATGCTGATGCCTGCCTGGGATTCTCTCTCTCCTGTCTCTGCCCCCCTCTCTCTTTCTCTCAAAAAAAAAAAAAATTTAAAAATTTAAAAGAAAGGATTCTTATATTATATTTTAGGAAGTAAGAAAACAGACTCAACATAACCCAAAACAAAGAAATACATAAGAAGAGTTTCAAGTAAAATACTTGCACAAAATAGGAGGTAGTCACGGAAGGCAACATCCAAGGAGGTAAACCTGGAGTTTACATATGAGACATGAATGGCAACTCAACAGCACAATTATTTGACCTCTTCATAAATACAAGATTAAAAAGTGCAAATGATGGAGGGACAAGAAAAATGCTCAGAGGCATATTTCCTATAGTTTCCACTGGGTAACTGATTGCTTTTACTATATACAAAGTAAAGCTTTAAATGGGAAAACTAACAAAAGAATATCTCAAGTTTCTTCCCTCTGTTTTGCTCTAGTAGCACTGACAATTTCCTACTGTAAACAGAATATGTGTAATTAGGGTCTTTGGCATCACACTCCAAACCTTGTTATTATCTACTACAGGACGAAAACCACATTATATAAATAGTATAAATAACAACTAAAATAAATATGACAACATAATCTAATCTACAATATAAACAAGATAAAAACAAGTAACTAGAAAATCTGTACTCTTTTTCAAGCAAAAAAATATAGTTAAAATCATAATTTTAGGGGTACCTGGGTGGCTCAGTCAGTTAAGCATCCAACTCGTGATCAGCTCAGGTCATGATCTCACTCACCATTGTGAGATCAAGCTCCATGCTTAGCGTGGAGCCTGCTAAAAATTCTCTCTCTCTCTCTCTCTCTCTCTCTCTCTCTCTCTCCCACCCTGGCCTCTCCCACCCTGGCCCCTCCCACACTGTGCTCTCTTTCTCTCTCTCTAAAATAAAAAAAATACATAAAATATTTTAAACAATCTTAATTTTAGATTATTCCAAATTAAAGTCTTTTAAAATGCAATGTTTTGGTTGGAATTTGTCTTCAGATCACCTTTTCTTCTCTCTCTCTCTCTCTTTTAAAGTTTATTTATTTTGAGGGAGAGAATCCCAAGCAGGCTCCTTGCTGATTCACAAATTGTGAGATCATGACCTAAGCTGAAATCCAGAGTCTGACGCTTAACCAAATTGAGCCACCCAGGCACCCCTAGATCACCTGATTTTTGGAGACTATATACAAAGAAAAATAACTGGAGAATCAATAAATATATTGATAAATATACAAACTTGAAATTTTATTTATCACTAATGAAGAGAGATACGTAAAAAATTTCTAAAACCAATAATTTTTGAACAGTTTCTAAAATGCTATTCAATTTCCCTCCACCATAAAAGTAAACTAATAATATTGTTTAAAGGCATGCTCAACAAATGACCAAATATTATTGATCAAAATTCAATATTGTTTTGTTTTTGTTAATTCTGTTCTAAGGAGGAAAGCAGCTGATTATGTGGCCGGTTTGTTCAATTTTGCGTGAAATAGACTAACAATGTGGATAATACATCCTAATTTGGAGGAAAGATGACTGATGGTGTACCTCATTCAGACATAGCTTATTTTTACATATGCACTGCAAAAATCACTAATTTGAAATAAAATTAAATCAATTATTCAAACATCATAATTAAACCTTTTAGTTTTGTCTGAAATATAATTAATTCAAGAAAAAGTCTAATGTAATCTCCATTCCCCCACTTCTATGGATATTGATCGCTGACTAAACTCCTTTGCTTTTAAAAGAAACTTTATATTAAAATGAAATATACTTGGAAGATATTAGAAAACATGAAGTTGTACCCCTATAGCTTTGTTTCATGACTGGGTTTCCTCTACTTTTCCATGAATGATTCTAACTTTTACCTGAAGCATCATAATCTGTCATCATGGAAATAGTAACATATGCCAGTATCCCACTGCTTGTGTTCAATTTGCAAACAGTATGTGAAAGTTTGTCAAATTCCTGTGTTTCCAGCATGCTACTTTGTCACCATCTTACAGGTTAAAATGCTACCACATCTACTGCTGCAGTTTTCCCAGCAGAAAACAGGTGTGTATTGATTACATTTTCAGCAGGGAAACAACAGTTTTGTCTCTTCTGTACCATGTCATTATAATGTAAAGTAGCAGGTAAATTATGGCAACAAGCTGATATGTAGTGAACTGGAGGTAAAGTTTCCAGGTGTTTGGGAAGTTCTCAATGTGAATCGGCATAAAGGTTTGATTTTCCTCATTTAATGATAGCATTTTGCTTATTGCCTCTTTTAGGAGTGTCTACGTTTTTTACAAATATATATATTATACTGAAAAGCAGTATAATACGTTAGCAGTGTCTGGGAGAGGGGCATGGGATTACAGCAATCTTTTCCCCCACGTATGCATTTTTTATAATTCTATTTCTTCACTAAATGTATTTCATTTGTAATTTTTATAAGTAGACTAATAGAAACGTAGGATTTCTACACCCGGACACTTAGAATGTAGGCTAAAGCTAATAGGATTATATTTGTGTAGAACAAATTACTTTTTAAAAATTATTTTCTAGGGGCGCCTGGGTGGCTCAGTCAGTTAAATGGCTGACTTCGGCACAGGACATAATCTTGTGGTTAGTGAGTTCGAGCCCTGCTTCGGGCTCTGTGTTGATAGCTCAGAGCCTGGAGCCTGCTTTAGAGTCTGTGTCTCCCTCCCTCTCTCTCTGCTCCTCCCCCACTTGCACTCCATCTCTCTCTCTCTAAAAAATAAACATTAAAAAATTTAAAAAATAAATAAAAAATAAAAATTATTTTCTATTTTCCTTTCCTTATAATATGTAATGCATTTTAAGTGTAACACATACTTTGTCAATGTGAAAAAATTATTTTAGAGTGTGATTTATTAGGATTGCCATTATATATATATATATATATATATATATATATATATATATAATGACTACATATTATGATCAATTGCCAAGAAAATAATTTTCTAAAAAAAGGTTAAATTGGAAAACAAATTAGAAATTTACTACATTTAAAAAATATTAGATATTGGAACAACTTAAATATTTTGTATAAAGCAAAATAAATTTGGGGTGCCTGGGTGGCTCTGTCGGTTAAGTGACCAACCCTTGATTTCAGCTGAGGTCATGATCTCACAGTTGGTGGGATCGAACCCTGTGTTGGGCTCTGTGCTGACAGTGTGGATTTTGCATGGGATTCTCTCTCTCTCCCCGTCTCTGCTCCCACCCCCCCTTCATGCACTCTCTCTCTTAAAATAAATAAATAAGCATTAAGTATATACATGTATGTGTGTGTATATATATATATATATATATATATATATACATAAATAATAAGGCAAAATAAATTTTAAAGACTTATAAACCTGTGGCTATCAATAAAATGCGAAGGAAGAATTAAACAAAAGTGTAAAGGTGAAGAAAAAGTGAACAACAACATGCAAAGAATGAAACTGGACCATTTTTTTTTACAGCATACACAAAAACAAATTCAAATGTATTGAAGACCTAAATATGAGACCTGAAACCATAAAAACCCTAGAGGAGAACATAGGCAGTAATCATTTTGACATCAGCCATAACAACTTCTTTCTGGATATGTCTCTGGTGGCAAGGGAAACAAAAGAAAAATAAACTACTGGAACTTCATCAAAATAAAAAAAAAATGTCTACACAGAGAAGGAAACTATCAACAAAACTCAAAGGTAACCTATGGTATCGGAGAAGTTATTTGCAAATGACGTATCTGATAAGGGGTTAATATCTAAAATATATAAAGAACTTATAAAACTCAACACTCAAAAAATAAATAATCCAATTAAAAAAGGCAGAAGGTATGAATAGACATTTTTCTAAAGACGACACAAATATACATGAAAAGATGCTCAACATCACTGCTCATAGGGCAATACAAATAAGAATTACAATGAATCAACAGAGGATGGTGAGGATGTGGTGAAAGGGGAACCCTCTTGCACTGTTGGTGGGAATGCAAACTGGTGCAGCCACTGTAGGAAACAGTATGCAGTTTCCTCAGAAAGTGGAACCCTATGATCCAGCAATTGCACTACTAGGTATTTACAAAAAGAAAACAAAAATACTAATTCAAAGGGATACAAGCTCCCCAATGTTTATAGCAGCATTATCTACAATAGCCAAATTAAAGATACAGTCCAAGTGTCCATCCACTGATGAATGGGTAAAGAAGTGGTATATATATAATGGAGATTACTCAGCAATAGAAAAGAATGAAATCTTGCCATTTGCAACAACATGGATGGAGCTAGAGAGTATTATGCTAAGCGAAATAAGTCCATCAGAGAAAGACAAATATCCTCAGAGATATTGTGCATTTGGATTCAGGCCACCACAGTAAGGCAATTACCACAATACAGTGAGTAAAATGAATTTTTTTGTTTCTCAGTGCATATAAAAGTTATGTTCCGTGACATTATTGTCTATTAAGTGTTTAATAGTATATCTAAAACCACAATGTTCATACTCTTAATAAAAATACTTTTGTGCTAAAATATGCAAAGCATTGTCTGAGCTGTCAGAAAGTCATAATCTGTTTGCTGGTGGAGGGTCCTGCCTCAGTGTTGATGGCCACTGACCAATCAAGATGGTGGTTGCTGAAGAATGCAGCGGCTGCAACAATTTCTTAAAGTAAGACAGTAACAAAGTTTGCCACATGAAGTGACTCTTCCTTTCACAGATGATTTCTGTAGCATGTGATGCTGTTTGATAGCATTTTACCCACAGAAATTCTTTCAAAATTTGAGTTAATCCTGTCAAACCCTGACACTGATTTATCAATTAACCTTATGTAATACATACACAGTTCAACACTCCCCACAGTTTCTTCACCAGGAGTAGCTTCCATCGCAAGAAATTACTTTCTTTGCTCATCCATAAGAAGCAACTCCTCATCTGTTCAAATTTGATCATGAGATTGCAACAATTCAGTCACATCTCCAGGCTCTACTTCTATTTCTCTTGCTGTTTCTATCACATCTATAGTTACTTCCTCCACTGAAGTCTTCGATCAACATCTTTGAAACTCATGTTACTGTTTTGACCTCTTCCCATGAATCACAAATGTTCTTAATGGTATCTAGAATAGTGAATTGTTTCCAGAAGCTTTTCAATTTACTTTGCCCAGATCAATGAGAGGAATCGCTATCTATGGCAGCTAGAGCCTTGCAAAATGTGTTTGTTAAATAATGAGACTTGAAAATCACAATTGCTCCTTAATCCATAGGCTACAAAATAGATGCGTGTTACCAGGCAGGAAAACAACATTAATCTCATTGTGTATCCCCTCCAGAGCTCCAGGGTGACCAAGGGCATTGTCAGTAAGCTGGAAGATTTTGAAAGTAATCTTTTTTTCTGGGCACTAGATCTCAATAGTGGGCTGAAAGTATTCATTCAGTAAACCATGTTGTAAACAGATGTGTTGTTATCCAGGTTTTGTTATTCATATAGAACACAGGCAGAGTATATTTAGCATAATTTCTAAGGGTCCTAGGATTTTCAGAATGGTAAATGAACACTGGCTTCAACGTAAAGTCACTAGCTCCATAAACTCCTATCAAGAGTGTCAGCTGGTCCTTTGGAGCTTTGAAGCCAGGCACTGACTTCTCCTCTCCAGCTATAAAAGTCCAAATGACATCTTCTTCCAGTAGAACACTGCTTTGTCTCTACTGAAAATTTGTTGTTTAGTGTTTCCACCGTCATTATTTATCTTAGATTTTCTGGGTAACTTGCTACAGCATCAGCACTTGCTGTTTCACCTTGCACTTTTCTGTTATGGAGACCACTTCTTAAACCTCATGAACCTCTGCTAGCTTCAAACATTTCTTCTGCAACTTCTTCACCCCTCTCAACTTTTGTAGAATTGAAGAGATAAGGGCCTTGCTTTGCATTAGGCTTTGATGTAAGGAAACATTGTGGTTGATTTGCTCTTCTATGCAGACCACTAAAACTTTCTCCATTTCAGCAATAAGTCTGTTTGCTTTCTTATCATTTGGATGTTCAGTGGAGTAGCACTTTTAATCTCCTTTCAGCAATTTTTCCTTTGCATTCACCTGTTGATAGTGTGGTGTAAGAGACCTAGCTTTTGGCCTATCCAGGCTTTTGATGTGCCTTCCTCACTAAGCTTAATCATTTATAACTTTGATTTAAACTGAGAGATGTGTAACTCCTCCTTTCACTTGAACACTTAGAGGCCGATGCAGGGTTATTAATTGGCCTAATTTCAATATCGTTGTGTCTCAGAGTATAGGGAAGCCTGAGGAGAGATGGTGGGGAGCAGCCACTCCGTGGAGCAGTCAGAACACACACCACATTTCTCAATTAAGTTTGCCTGCTTCACATAGGTGTGGTTCATGGCATACCAAAATGATTATCATAGTAACACCAATGATCACTGATCACAGATCACCGTAACAAATATAATAACACTGAAGAAGTTTTTGAAATACTGCAAAATTACCAAAATGCAACACAGAGACACAAACTGGGCAAATGCTGTTGGAAAAAAGTTGCTGATAGACTTGCTCAATGCAGGAATGCCATAAAACTTCTGTTTGTAAAAAATACAATATCTGCAAAGTACAATAAAATAAAACACAATAAAACAAGATATGTCTGTATACATTAGACTGCTTGATATTGTCCTATATCTTCTGTGTGATTATGATTATGATGATGACCGAAGATGATTTTTACTCTCTTTCCTCTGTAAGTTTCAGTTTGAAAGATAACTATGGAACTATCTTCAAATTCACTGATGCATTCCTCAGCTACATACTTACTGCTGGTAACCTGTCAAAAGAATTCCTCATACACATCTTGTATCATATTGTTTAACTGTTTTTGCCACTTAATTCTTAACATTTGTGTCATTGATATTATATATTTAAAATTAGAATGATGATACATTCAGTGTTTCTGGTAGAATTTGTATGAAAAATTGTAGTTTTTTCAAATGTATAGTACAACTCCGTATGTTCTAAAATTGCCTTGTTAAATACGAGTTCTGCAACATTGGAATGTTTAGTTTGGTAGCCAATTGTCACTTGTACCTTGGTAGCAGGTAAAATGTGGCAAGCATAATTAAGAAACTGAATTTCAAATCTTACTTAGTTTTAATTAAATTTAAATAATCACACCAAGCTGGTGGCTACCATATTAGCACAACTGTAGAATTTATCAAATCTAAACATAATCAATATTTTCAATTAAAGAAATATAATTCAGCACAAATTGTTCCACTACACCCTGGGATACATACATATAAAATGCTGTAAAGCTCTTAAAGAATTAGGTGAGGGTCAATCCAGATGTGTTCACGGCTAAGACTTTATCAAGCATGGCCAATAAGCTTTACTATCCATACATATAAACATTCACGGCCACTGACAGTATTTTTTTCTTAATCAAAAAGATATACTGTACAAAAGTTCAAATAGTAAAATACTTTATCTTTCTTTTTTTTAAAGATTTTTTTTTCTTATTACATTTCTTTATTTTTGAGAGGCAGAGAGAGACAGAGCACGAGTGGGGGTTGGCAGAGAGAGAAGGAGACAAAGAATCTGAAGCAGGCTCCAGGCTCTGAGCTGTCAGCACAGAGCCTGACGTGGGGCTCGAACTCACCAACCGTGAGATCATGATCTGAGCTGAAGTCGGATGTTTAACCGACTGAGCCACCCAGGCGCCCCAGTTTATCTTACTTTCTATATTATCCTTGGAATTAGGGATCCCCAGAATACCTGGGAGATTAGGGGGATTATCCTTCTAACAAAATATGTATGAATTTAACAAAGTATGATTACTTGAAATAAAAGGATGACAATTTTATCACTGTATTTAGTTTTGACATATTTGTAAATGAAATTGTGGTCTAATACAAAGAGATCAGAACTGGTAATTAGAAACAATCATCTTGTAGGGGCGCCTGGGTGGCGCAGTCGGTTAAGCGTCCGACTTCAGCTCAGGTCACGATCTCGCGGTCCGTGAGTTCGAGCCCCGCGTCAGGCTCTGGGCTGATGGCTCAGAGCCTGAAGCCTGCTTCCGATTCTGTGTCTCCCTCTCTCTCTGCCCCTCCCCCATTCATGCTCTGTCTCTCTCTGTCTCAAAAATAAATAAACATTAAAAAAAAAATTAAAAAAAAAAAAAAAAGAAACAATCATCTTGTCTTATTGTATACCTGTCTTAAGTATCAATTCTTTGAGCATCATTTTCCTCTTGTGTAAATTGGAGACAATGATCTACCTCACAGTTAGTGATAGTGCAGAGGAACCATGTATATTTCAAGAATTATTATTTTTCTTTCCTTTTCTCAGGAAAATCCCCAAGATTATGACATTATAACTCAATATAAACATTGATATCAATAAATGTTTGCTTTTATTTGTGTGTATTTTGTGCACAGTACAAAATAGTACGTTCACATTTTAATTACAAAAACTCACATCTACGTGACATTACACCGCAAGTACATAATGAAATCTCATTTAAGTACCTTCCTTTTTAATCATTCATAGTCAGAAGATGTAGGATACATGATCGTGAGATATAATTCAGATGCCCATGAACTGAATCTATTTATCAATTTGCAGGTTGGTCCCATTCACCCCCTACTGTTCTCCTGCATTATTTCAACTAGATGAGGTAGTGTACACACCACTGGTAATTTAGCAACCTGATAACAGACACATACCATTTTAACATTACAGCAGGGAGCCCTTGTCTTGCCTTTTCAGTTCACAGCATTGTTACTCAATGGAACACCAATTAACACTTAAGTGATAGAGTTTTAGTTTCTCTGTAAAAACTGGGAATCTTTCTTTCGTGCCTCGGTACTTGAGCCTGTGTAGTTATGATATTTAATCAGCTGAGAGCCCAGGGCATGCACTTGTACTTGTGTTATTATTTATAATTGAATACAGCACTGCTGCTGTGGCAAACCTTACTGGCATCATTTGTGTAAGGTTTAATGGTTTCTGGTACTGCTCCTAGCTTCTTACTCACCAGGCTATTCTGCCGTAATGTGGCAGAGTATTTTAAAAGACTTGTTTGTGACTGAAGTCAATGGGGGGGCAGGTAAAGGGGTATAAACAAGTAGTGAAAGCTGCAACAGAGTAATTAATTTTCAAAAATAAACATGATTCTTCTCCGATACTGGCCAATTTTCAAACTCATGAATATGATATAAACAACTCAGAGGAGAATAAATAGTAAGGTGCAGATGAGGTTAAATAGTAATAAATCACATCTATTTTCAAATTTAGAAAGACTTTGACATTGGTCTAATTACACATACACACACACTACAAATAAAAAAAAAGAAGGGTTCACAATCATATTCTAGAAACCTAGTTTTCTGCACACTAACATGTGAAAGTTTGGCTACATTCACAACAGGACTAGTGAATTGCTGCTAGCATGGAAATTGGCATCATTGTTATTACAATGTACATTTTACACAATGGCACTAGTATTGCTATACAAAAGTGTCTGAAATAGGCCTGGGCAAGTTTCTCTTGTTAAATGTACATTAAGGGGCGCTTGGTGGCCCAGTCGGTTTAGTGTCCAACTTCTGCTCAGGTCGCGATCTCGCTGTCTGTCAGTTCGAGCCCCGTGTCGGGCTCTGTGCTGACAGCTCGGAGCCTGGAGCCTGCTTCGGATTCTGTGTCTCTCTCTGTCTCTGCCCCTCCCCTGCTTGCACTCTGTCTCTCTCTCTCTCTCTCTCAAAAATAAATAAACATTATAAAAGTTATCTAAAAAAAATAAATGTACATTAAGTCCTTAGGCTATCATATACTTACGGGAACACTAAGAAAGAATGTTTATTGAACAAAAATATAGATTACTATTTGGTTAAATCCACAATTATAATAACTCTATGTGCTTTTTGACTTCTTTAAATATTTTCCTCTGATTTTCCTTTTAAATCTTCATTTTGTTATCCAAATATGGATGTGATTATGAATGTCTTCAAGAACACACTTGTGAAATATCTACTACATGCTTAACTGTAGCCAATATTTTGGGGATGCAGCTTTGAACAAGATACACTCAAATTTATCCAGGCAAATTCCGCAGTTACAAGCTTCTGACTTCATGCAGTTTAAATTCTACTATAAATATCCTTGTGAGGCATGCTATCATTCTACCTCCCAACAATATACAAATGCAACAAAGAATTATTAAACTAGAACCAGATGGATTGATATATTTTTCACATGCAAATGTCCTTGATCTAGAAGAGCTATGACCAAAGGACAACCTAACGCTCTATCTATCTGCTTGCTAGTGTCTTCCTAAGTTTTGAGACCTATAGCTATTTTAAGAGACCATGGGTTTTACTACTGCACCAATCTTTCTGTGAAGTAAAGCTGCTTTAAAGAGCAGTTGCTGCTTACATGCTGGAGTACTAATTTGGAAAATATAACAATTGTTCACCTATATTTTAAATATCACACAAACAACAATAGCAATAAACCTCTATAGTATAGTTGTGAGAATTAAACAAATTTGCACATGGAAGACACTTTTAAATATGAAGTTTTTTTCCTGTATTATTTCTACCATCCAGAGAACACGTTATGTGGTGGTTTACATTTATCATATCTTATGATCTAGAAATCAATGGCATAAGAAAGGGAAAAAAGGCATATTAGAAAAATCACTAGATGAGGATTTAAAAGATATGAGGTTAAAATTCTGATATGCTACAATTAGCAAACTTTGTTTCCACAATTCTCAAGGGTTGAGAGTAGATGAGCTAATAATTGAAGGATTATTTTATAGTTTTAGAAAGAATTAATTGCAAAGTAGTTTAGTCTTCTTAGAGTACTAAGAATTATGTGATACAAATATTAGCTTTTCATTTATTTAAGTGATTAAATATATTTCCCTGTGAATTAATACATTAAATCTAATCTAAACTGTTATAATTATATGCAGTATGTTTCATCCCCGCCTTCATCGTGAATGGTAAACTAACAAAAAGCTAACTTTGTTTTCAGTAATGTGAAATTTTAAGATGGGCATAAAAGATAAACTCTGTTAGAACTGATAAACCGAGCAGTCATCATGACTAACTAATGATTATATCTATTACTTACATTGTATATGAGATTGACCAATTCTTACCATCATTGTGTTTAAATAGAGCCAGAGTTAAATAGAGCCAGTTACAGAGTATCAATTTCAAAAAGGAAAAGAAAAATAATTTGCTTCTGCACATATTTGATTGGATAAAGAGTCATGTGGATAAACTTAATTTCAATAGGGTAGAGAAATGCTATCTTATGCACAGAAAGCAGAGAACTGAAAATGCTAAAACAGCATTAATAAGGACCATTTTATAATATTCATAAAAGATGTGTTCATTGGATTTTTAGTTCTGAGTTTATTTTTTATAATAATTTCCAAATGTAAATAATTGTTATTTTACATAATTCAAATAAACATCTATATATTTTTATTAGCTTTGAGTTACTTTACTATTCTTAATACTCTTTACAATACTTTATATATTTAATATAATGCAACTCTGACTTTTTATGTTATCTGCATTTTGGTAATGCTATATATTACTTAACAAATTATTTAAACAAAGTTCCAATTTGAAAATAGTCATTTTATTAAGTAAAGTCCATAGTTACACCTTTAAGAACTATTCCTATACAATTGTAAGGATAAAAGATTTTCCATGGGCTGGTATAATCTTACCATATAGACTTAATTAATCATGATTTACTTTTCCAACATTATTGAAATTGGTTAATACATCATCTTTTACAACTGTTTTAGTCAATTATTTTCCCTTATATGAGTCAAGATTCTATTCCAATGGTTATAATGAAGAGACTGTAAGGAAAATAATACGGAACCATGAGATGGTTTATGGCAGTGGTTCTCAGCTAGAGGGGGTGTGTGTTGGAGGAGAGGGTGGATTTTGTCCTCCAAGGGACACTTGACATTCTGGAGACATTTTTGATTATCATTACTGAGGAGGGGTGCTACTTGCTTCTTGTGGGTAGAGAGCAAAAATGACTCTAAACATCCTACAATCCACAGGATACCTCTGCACAAAAGAGAACTATCCAATTCAAAATGTCAATTGTGTCAAGATTGAAAATCCTGGCTTAAAAGATCAAATCATAGACAGTGAGATACCCAGAGAAAAGCTACAGAAGGACACAGTTACCAACTCGAGGGCCTCAGGGAAAAAGGAGGAAATAGTTACTGGTGCTCAGTGAATGCTAGAATATTGGATAAGTGGGCCAGCTAATGGAAGTTATTGCCACAGAGGAATACAATGACTACCAGGGACAAATATGATACAATGCAGGGAGTGGGGAACAAATATTTTAGTTTCTGTTTCCTCTTTTAAACTGCCCAGGTTACCATCATCCAAAACCAACAAAAGCTAGATGTCAAGGGAATCTGGAAGATAGAGTGTCCAGGGGCCAGCCTCCTGGACTGAGTGCAGCAGAAAAGGGTGAAGAATACAGCTGGGTAAAGGTAAATGGAGAATAAACCGCACACTTACTCGTCTTTAGTATGTTTCTAATTTTACTATGTTGTATGTGTTAACTTGGTCTCCTAAAATAACATACAAAAGGAAATTTGGGTAAAGCTATCTCTTTTGTTTCCAAGACAGTTTGTTCCCACTGATACATTTTCTTTAAATGAGCAATTTGAGAAATTCTAAACATATTAGAACATAATCTTTTTTTTTCTTTTCATAGGAGAAAAAACATTTAACATGAAGTTGCACAGTTTAAGATATTTGAAACAGTTGCTTTCCATTCACATTTTTGTTCAATATATATTTCTCAGGAAAATGTTCTCAACTAATGGCTTATGGCAATTAAACCTGTGTGGGATCATAAGTTTTGGAAACTTGCAAAATGTTATTACCTTATAATCTAACTATATTAAAAATCTGCATTGCTCATAGAGAGCTGATTTCAGTGTTTCTTTTTTGCTCTTAAAACAGGACCCCTAACTGAGGATTAAATTAAAATAAGTCTTTTCATAGATGGCTCCCACTGGAATGTAAATTACAATTCTAAGATTGCTGGTTCTCATGGCCTGTCTTTGCTATTTTTCTATTAAAGCTTCTAATTTTAGTATACACTATTAGTGTGTTTTGGGTCTAATGAGAAAAGGATGGCCAGAAAGGATGAAGATTAAAAGGTAAATCACATGGGTTTGATCAGTTTATGTCTAGAGGCTGACTGGATGTACTCTTCATCATAGACATGTGGGGGAGCTTGTCTTTTACTATTCAGAGACTATACAAAAGAAATACTTTGGAGTTGTTTTTTGTTTTATGTTTTCCAGGTAGATTTTCAGTTTAGAAAGTAAACAAACAAATAAATGAATACAAAACAAGAGGTATCGGAGCTGGGAACAAATCTAGTTCTTTCTTGTATTTTGATTAAATGTTTGTTTGTTTGTTTTTTGCTTAATTTCACAGTGATATCTCAGTAGTCTTAAATGTGGACTAAAGCAATGCTCCATGAAGTGTGAGCCATGAAATAGCAATGTAAACATTATGTGGAGACCTGTCACAAAGGCAAAACTGGGCCCTATCCTGGACATACTGGATCAGAATCTCCAGGGCTGGGATCGAGGCATCAGCATTTTAATAAGCCTTCCAGATGATTTTATTTGAAATCAGAAGGGCTTCCGTAACAATATTTTAAAAATTATAATTCTTCAAGGGATTACAAACATCTATAGTTACCTTTATTTTATTTTCTAAAGTGAAATATACTATGAATAATATTTGAAAATTGTTGGTTATGTTTAATTTTAGTTTTCTGTTGCTAAAAAAGTTATGACAAGAATTGCCTACTACTACAGATTGTTTCCAAACTGCCTCTTCTCTGAAAATAATGCAGACTGATCACAACTTGAAAATGATAGTGCAATTTAAAAATGACTTTGGAAATAAATGCTTTAAGGAAATTATTCTTCAAATTCTTCTAATCAGTTTAAAAAGAAGTTATTAAAAATCAAAACTTTACTCGAGGCAAATCCTGGTAGGAATTATCAGCCTCCATTAAAAAGGTTTTATTGGTATAGATTTTCAACTTGCATGGCATTCCATAAAGGGAAATAGAAAAATAATCTGTTCATATGGATAAAATTAAGCAGTAAGAATTCTGCATGTGATATTGTATTGAGATAACTATCAAAGTCATAAATAGTCCCAGAAAATAAGTATTTTGGGAGTAGATAAGAAATGTAAATTCAATGCATATTTTTATTCTGCTTTCATAAACAAGAAGATATGGTATTTGCTCTTATAGAGCATTTCAGAAATTTAAAATATAGACAATAGAATATAGATATTACTAAACCAGGCTATAAACCTATGGGCCTTAAATATGTTTTAATCCTCACTCTGCCAAGCTATATAACATTAGAAAAGTTACTAAATGACTCAGACTTTAGTTTTTTCATCTGTTAAACTGGAAAAATAACAGTGCTTAATTTACAGTTACTGTGAATATTCATCTATTTAAATAGAACAAGTAAAACATTTCAGAATATATCTGGTCCTGAAAAATAAGTAAACATCATTAGCTGAAATTTCAGTTATTTATTTCCCAACGATTTTATTCTTTCATTCAATGTGTTTATTTCATTCCACATATGAATAATCTCACATACTTGTGCTAATTCAATGGCACTTCACAAATGACCATGCAAAAAATATTTAGAAAAATAATTTTTCATGAAAAATACTTGCAAAGCACTCACACATTAACAAGCCATCCTAGACTCCTAAACCACTTTTCCTCAGCCTATTTATCCTTTCAAACAACTAGTCCTTCTAATCCTTTTCTAAATATTTTGAACCCTTGCTCTATTTTCATTCCCACTACTATCAAACAATTGTTTCATCCCTCAGTTTAGTATCTTCTTGATATGTAATCTCCTTTTACCACTCTATTTCAGTGATCTTTCTAAAGAAGAAATTTCAGTACCCCAGGAGAAATTAATTTAGGGCAGGAACTATGCATTCTAGGCAGTATCACTAAAATAGAAATAAATGTGAAAGATATTAAGAGACTCACACCAAAATATAATTTATTTGGGAAACAAAAAGATGGCCCTATTAACTACCCATGACACTCCCCCCTTTTGTTTACTGAATGAAGGAATGACTGAGTAGACATCACAAATCCATTATTTGCCTTTTTTTTTCCAAATAGCAAGTTTCAAATTAGCCACTATCAATGAAAGATGGGAAGAGAAGTATAGATTAGTATCTCTTAGCTAGATATCAAGAATGTCACAGGGCTCCTGTGAAGCTCAGTCTATAGAGCCTCTGACTTCGGCTCAGGTCATGACCTCATGGTTCTTGAGTTCAAGCCCCTCACGAGGCTCACTGCTTTCAGCACAGAGCCTGCTTGGGATTCTCTCTCTCCCCTCTCTCTCTGCCCCTCCCCTGATCATACTCTATTTCTCTCTCTCTCTCTCTCTCAAAAATAAAATTAAAATTAAAAAAAAAACAACCCGGAATGTTACATAATCACTAGGACCTACATTCATTGGGAACTAGGATATGGCAGCATAATCAAGAAAAATAAAAGCAATCAAAATTGGCTATATTTTTAATTTCCATGGTCTTAGGCAAGGGTTCATTGCTAATTACTATTGGGAGTTACAATTTTATTTAAATGCACCTCACATTAAAATTCTATTTACCACTCCATCCTCAACAACTAACAAAATTCTAGGAAAGAGGAGGGGTTCATTAAGGTGGTCAAAGAAGATAAAATGTCTGCATAAATGTATAGATATGTGAATAAAACAAAACAAACCAAGATATTAGGCCAAAGAATGATTTCAGTAGAATTCCTTACCTAGGACAATTCCCTCACTGAAGGGTTCTACTGGGCTGTTTTGTCAGAGTTGCTTGAAGGTATTACAGCAAGTCACTTGAAACCTATTGGAAGGTATTACCAAGAGAGCAAAGGTGAATTTTTCAACACTGGCACTGAACAGTTACAGACATATTATCTTAAAATTTCAGGTATATAACCCAAAGTGCCTCCATATACAAAACTAACTTGGGAAAAGCCCGGCTTTCGTAGTACAAAATGTCCATCACTTAAAATTCATGGAGGACTTTCACAGAAATTATAATCAAAGGGATCTCTGAAGGATCCCATATTTGACCAGAATGCTTCAACTTCAAAATATAGACACCATGAAATATATTTTCAGGAGAAAATGTAATTATGTGTGTAGGGAAAAATGGATAAGGATATTTTTTTGTTTGTTTTGCTTTTATGTATTTTTTAATTGTTTGAGAAACAGCGAGAGCGTGTGAGCAGGGCAGGGGCAGAGAGAGAGGGAGAGAGGGAGAGAATCCAAAGCAGGCTCCACACTCAGCATGGAGCCTGACATGGGACTCCATCTCATGACCATGAAATCATGACCGGAGCCAAAATCAAGAGTCAGATGTTTAATCGACTGAGCCACCCAGGTGCCCCAGGATAAAACCTTTAAAACATTTTTTCTGTATGTCCTTTCATCTGAAGAAAGAGAGAATAAAATATTGTCATATGTATAATATCCCAAAGTTCTGTACCTCTTGATTTTATAAAACTTTAGGGTGTTTCTAGAATCCTTTGGAAATTCAAACTATTTCTGCAATTCTTTTCCTTAAAGAGTTGCTTTGGTCATCTCTGCAACTGGGGAATTGTCATTTATAAACATACATGTGTTTGTAACTTCTTTTAATGTTTATTTATATTTGACAGAGAGAGAGAGGGAGAGAAGGAGGGACAGAGAGGGGTAGGGGCAGAGAGAGACAGAGACAAAATGTGAAGCAGGCTCAAGCTGTCAGCACAGAGCACAAGGCAGGGCTCAAACCCAGAAACTGTGAGATCATGGCCTGAGCCAAAGTCAGATGCTTAACTGACTGAGCCATGCAGGTGCCCCTGTGTGTTTTAACTTTTTCTGTATTCATGTTGTTTGCCAGCTTCCAGCTCTGCTCACTGTCAATGGCATTGCCCTATCTGGGCTTGTCCAGTATGTCAATCTCTGTACTCTTTTCTTTCCTCACCCCCACCATGGAAACTCTTTCCTGTCTCCTCATAGTTAACTTTATCAGAAAAGTTATCCATAGCAGAGTTCTTGGACCAATTGGTTAATTGGTTAATTTCATAGCCATCTGACTAGTAATCCCATCTGAAAACTATAGATGCTCAAACTTCCTTGTAAAATTGGCTTAAACCTCTTAGGCAAGAGTCAGGTCATTGCTAAAGCAGGTGATAGACATTAATTTAGCTCAAGTGTCAGATGCAAGGAAAAGGGTCCGTAAACTGAGTCCTGGTGCTGTCCAGCACTTTGTAATGCAGCAGCAGAGGGTGAGGCTGAAGGGTCTACAAAGCACAGTGTTTTTAGACTGTTCAACTGAAAGAGATCAGAAGAGAACCCTTGCATAAAGTGGTAACTGTAAAATAGTTGCCAGTGTCCTTCTACTTCTGCCTGAGTGGGAGAAGCACTTACATTTCATCTAATGCACAGGTCTCACTAGATTGTAGTGCCCAGTCCCTTCCCTCCTAGTAATCTCTGGGAGGGCCATTAACTTTGGAGAAATGGAAGGACATTAGACATTCTGAGGGCTCACTACTATAATATTTCAAAAAATGAAAAGCTCTTCTCCCTACTTATTTGCTTAGGAGCCCCAAATTAATGTCTCAACCATGACAAAATGTCTTAATTTTACATTAACAGAGGCCTGATTAGCTTTGTCCTCACATATTGAAAATACCATGACGGTTTTCTTGGTGTGACTATGTGTTATTGATTTTTATAATTAAAATAATATATTTCTGGTATTAATTTAATCTGTAATATAATTAACACCAAATATAAAATAATACAATCGTATGTTAAAAACAATTAGAATTATTTGTGGGTGGGTGTAAAAGAAAAGTGAACTTCTTCTATAAAGAGAGAATAAAGTGTATGCTTGGCAACGTAGTTAGAGAAACAACCTAATTTGAGATTACCTTAGTCATGAGTTTGAATTAAACTGTTATAAAAGATCACAGTTGTCTTGTTGTACCTAATCCAGCCATGCATAAGAATCAGTGGGGAGGTTTTAGAAATTCTGAAATTCTCATCAACACAGTGATCTTGATGACCTTAAAGTTCTACTTTGATAAAAATTCAGACAAGTTTCTTCCTGAATCTAGGCACCTTACCTTGCTTTATTTAGAGCATTTACTTTAGAAACTTAACAGTTATAAATTCTCTCCTCCTTTGTGATGTAAATCTTCTATAACCAGGAATATACTACTCAAGGACCCAGGAACCATTCCTTTGAATGGAATCAAGAGAGATAGGGCCCTGTCTCCCTGTTTCTGTGTGGGTAGGAGCCTAACTTAGGTAAGTGCAATTAGCAAATACAGGTGGCCTCATCACATTGACTTATGCTTCACTAATGTACTGTAGTACTTTTCCATTAGCTCACTCTGGTGTATATACGACCTTTTATTTCAGAAGACTAGAGTTCAATCTCTCTCCCCTCTTGCAATAGTCTTGAATAAAGTCTTACCACTTAATACAATTTTTCTTTGACAGTAGTTACCTGCACTTACATATTTCCCTCCTTTTATCCCTTAATCTCATTACAATGACCATGACTATATACCATAAGGGATAGATACCAAATGAAACTGTGATTAGGTGGAGTAGTTATAAGTGGATCCAAAAAAAAAAATTTCTAGAAGACCATAATGGGATAGTTTGAGTAATACACCAAAGTCTAGGAAACCATAGGTGAACATTTTGGAGAAGGTGGAAATAGGTATCCTTTGCCAATTCTTTTTAATGAAGACTCTTTGGAGAGAGGTTTCAAGGTAGGAGTCTACATATATTAGAAGCAAGATGGAGAAAAAGAACTAGAATCAGAGTAATTAGTTAACAGTCCACATAGGAACCATGTCAGTTCTCATATTCACCACTTAGCACCCTTGCATATATACAATTTGTGACTGCAGTATGGCTTCTGTGTTAACTTTGGAGATCTCTTCCTCAAAACCACACAATAATCTGCCTGACGAGATGATTTTGGATGTAAATTACAAAAATTTCAAATATATGTAGCTTATAGAATATGAATGCTTATCTTAAATAATAAGTCTGGAAGTAGAAAGACTAATAGTTTGGCCCAGAATTCTGTTCCACTAACCTCAGCCTATTGTTTGGCCTTTAAAGCTGTACTGTCATTACTTCAAAATGGAATCACATGTAGACACATCAACACTGAAACATATATCTATGGTTTTTTTTTTTTTTTGGCATTTTTTTTTTGTTTGGAGAGAGAGAGCATGAGCAGGGGAGGGGCAGAGAGAGAGGGAGAGAAAGAATCCCAAGCAGACTTTGCACTAACAGCACAGAACCTGATGTGGAGCTCAAACTCACGAACTGTGAGATCATGATCTGAGTCGAAATCAAGAGTCAGACGCTTAACCGACTGAGTCACCCAGGCACCCAACATTAAAATTTTTTAAAGTAACCTATTAAATGTCACTGTAAGGTAGTGGAGGAAAGCTATGGAGTCAGAGAAAATATCTAAGACACAAAGTTCACACTGGAATTATATAAAGAACTATAATTCAATGAGAAATTAAAGACAAGGAAAAGTAAAATAAGCACAAGATTTGAACAAGTACTACCCGAGGAAGTTATCCAAATGGCCAAAATACATATTAGAAGCAAATTAACCATAAGGTGATACCCTGCTGGATGTTTAAAATTTAAGAATGACAGTTCCAAGTGGTGAGGATGGGAGTGGAAATTAGAAAGAAATCAAATGTCCTTGCAAAGGGGTTTAAGCATAAAACCCAAGTAATGGTGTATGAATGCAGCAATAATGAAAGCACCAGAGAGTAAGATACAATATTATAAAGAGATTTTTATGACCTATTTGTGTGCTCATGTGTTGTGAGGGAGAGATTCAGAAAAAAGAGAGAGAGAGAAGACAATATGAATAATAGTCCACACATAATGATTTGACATTTAAAAATAAACAAGAGAAAAGGCTAAGTTTATATACAAAAACAAATTATTTTTTTCAGTTAAAATAAAATAAGAGATATAGAAATAAAACATAACAGAAATAGTTATTTTCTTTTTTGTGTATATGTTTTAAATATTTTAAGATGAGAGTATTTTGTATATTTTCTAGTGTAGAAAAAAATAATGACACAGGGAAATATAATTTCTTAATTCTCTTCATTTCATGTCATTTCATGTGAGAGTACCACTACTAGCCTTTTCTTCTATCCTACTGGAACCCTCTGCCAAATTACACACACACACACACACACACACACACACACACACACACAGTCCATATTCTCCCAAGGAAATAGCAAATGATATGACTGAGCTTTTCAAAAAGAGACAGTAAAGTTATTGTTCAGTTGTTTACCTTTCTCCCCCTCTTTTGGTATCTCCTGTCTTCCAAGTCTGGGTCCTACATGACCACGGCCAAGTCATGAGCTCAATGGAGTAAGCCCTGCTCTATACTGGGTACAAGGCCAGTAGGTTTTAACTCTGCCAGTGTCTGTGTGAGTAAAAGACCCTTATTCTTGAGCGAAGTAAGAATAAGCCATTGTAACCATCACAAATATAAGCAAATTGTTTCATTACCACTCAGTAATAAAATTCATACACCCATCACTGTCTCTCTGTCTCCCCTATGTTTCCATTAGATCTCAACTTGAACAGCAAATATAGTGATACTTATTGGACTGCCTCTAAATGCCAGGGGAAAAAAAATATGTGGCATCATGTCCATTCTCCGATCCTAATTTTTCCTTGAAGATATTAATCTCTTTGGGACAACTTACTTTTTATTTGTATTGAAAATTGCGTCACATAATATAAACATTTTTACTCCATTGCCTCAGTTATCCAGTTAACCTAAACATGGTAGAATAAAATATTTCTGTGTCTAGGATTGGTTTGAGAGGTAGCAGAATAACCATCATTTATGAAAAAAAAAATAAAGTTGCAGAAGACAAGAGGAAAGAGATGAATTAGAACCCAGGGAAAGGAAAATCACAAAGGACATTTCTAAAATGCAATCCTTCCTCATGATAATGTCCAATGTAATATCTCTGCATCAATCTCTGGTGCATTTAATTTAAATTAAGGAGATTTGGAGATTAGTATTTCAAAGAATAGAATTAAATTCTCTGGGTTGAAATCCTAGATCTAGTGCTTACTGGATCTGTTCTTTAAGGTACTTAATCTTTTTATGGCTGAGTTTTACAATCTGTGGAGGAAGATAATGACTAAATCTACATCATAGTGTTGTATGAAAGACATGAGAAAATGTATATAAGGCATTTTGTACAATATCTGTATGACGACCCCATAAATGTGATATCTATTAAAGTTGCTATTTATATTATTAGCTTTACCATGGAACATTTGTCATTAGTATTTTAAAGACAAAATTACTTAATATTCAATTTTAGCTGACCATAAAACTCACTTTTTTATTAACAACCTTACTTGGTGTGAAGCTTCTTAGGAATTCTCTGTGCAAAAAACCTCCCAAGAGCCACTGAAAAGTAGAAAAGAATCACTTGGATTTATTATTTTGATCTAACATGAATCCACACCATCTTCTTCTTGTTTAGTAGACTGAAAATTTGTGGTAGAGATGAGTTAACGCACTAGTAGTCCAACACTATTAAACTTTCCGGTAGCTTAAGATAAAGTGACTTTGCTTTTTTTCCACAGCTTTGCCACTAACAGGCCCCAAAGCCCTGCTTGATAGTCAAGTTATCAGACCACTGTGGAGAGCCACAATAAATGTATTCAAATCTCTTTGTTTCTGTCATTATTTCCATGGTCTGTAAGTCAATAAGAATATGCTAAATGGCTTTAGAGCATTGTAACTTGATGCTTTGAGAGGTGGACTTAGACAATCATTCATACTCTGTGCTATAAACTCAAAAAGGAGTCACTAATGCCTTCAGTAGCTTGAGAACAGTGTCTAATTCCAAATGCTCCATATTAAATCAGTTATGCTATAGAAGACACCTTTTCTAAATAGTGTTGTCAATTCCTGGGTGCTTTAAAAATATCTTTCCTTCCTTCCTTCCTTCCTTCCTTCCTTCCTTCCTTCCTTCCTTCCTTCCTTCCTTCCTTTTTTCCTTCCCTCTCTCTCCCTCCCTCCCTTCCTTTCTCTCTTCTTCCCTCTCTCCTCTCCTCTCCCGCCCCCTGTCTTCCTTCCTCTCCTCTAGTCCTCTCTTTCTCACTGTCTCTCCCTCTCTCTTCCTCTTACCTTCACTCCTGCCTCACTTTCTTTCTTTTTTGCTTTACAGATGGTTGTAAGATCTCAATCTGCAATTAGTTATTACATTTTTTTATAAATATTTCTTAATGTAATGAAATATTTTCAAGTAAGAAGTATATTTTAAAGACATTCAATTTGGAATAATTAGGAAAATGTCTTAAAAACACAAATGTGACTGCATCAATGGTTATTTTCCATTATAACCACTGACACAGTCACTATGGCATTACTAGGGTTTTCTGTATTTTTTTCATTTTTTTTCAAAGAACAACCACTGAATAACAAAAAGTAAAGCTATAAAAATATATATATATAAGCACTTGGAAAATTTAAATATTTGTATTAATGTAAAGGTAGTATTGTAGATCCTCTTATATATCCTGTCAGAGAATATTCAAATTATATCTTACAAATCACATTTCATTTCAGAAATAAGAATATTTTCTGTTTATACCAAACACCTCAAAATGTCTTTCAAACACTATTCTATCAATATTCACTACATTTCTTTGAGGTTATTAGTATTTTTTTAGCTTCATGACAGAAAATAAAAGTAGATAGGTTAATTATTTAAGGTTATACAATAGCTCTATAAATGAGGTCAAGGGCTCACACTCAATATCTGACTTAAATTTTATTGCCTCCAAAATACTGCTTGGAGAGGAAATCCACCAAAGTTTTTTTTTTTTTTTTTAAATTTTTTTTTTTCAACGTTTTTTATTTATTTTTGGGACAGAGAGAGACAGAGCATGAACGGGGGAGGGGCAGAGAGAGAGGGAGACACAGAATCGGAAACAGGCTCCAGGCTCCGAGCCATCAGCCCAGAGCCCGACGCGGGGCTCGAACTCACGGACCGCGAGATCGTGACCTGGCTGAAGTCGGACGCTTAACCGACTGCGCCATCCAGGCGCCCCGAAAGTTTTTAAAATACTGAGAAAATTCTCATATAATCATTCACACACCAAAGAAATCCGGTACAACCTTGGGTTGGGAGTAACTTGTTCTGTGAGTATTCTGGAAGATGAGCAAACATTTCTAATAAATTTTAACTTGATAAACTAGTGATGTCTTGGTAATACGAATAGTACATGATGCCAGATGTCACATGATCACAACTAAGCCAATGGTTCTCTCTTTCTCTTGCTGCAGGATTACGGGTGATCGTCTCCCATATTCAGATGCTCGGTCTTAGGTCAAAGTGTTGGGCGGCAATCAATGATTTTCGAGAATGTTGGAAGGTGCCCACAACTGACACCAGTGTATTTTTTTGTCACTTTAAAGCACCTATGGACAGTTCTTTGCTTTTCCATACAAGGGTAAGCTGAGAAATGCTTTGCTTCATTCTACATCACACTGCCTGCAGATATAGACCTTTTCCTCTGCTGCCTTATTGCCAGTTACATTAAATGTGGGATATGACAACAGTTTATTAATACTGTAGTCAACATCCGTTAGTGATAGTGGAAGTCATCCTACACAATAACCCTCCTCTCTCCTGTCTCCCCACATCAGCCCTAAAGGTTTCCAAAGGTAAGTGCAGGTTAATTTGTTTATTTTTCTTCATATTTTGTATTTTCTTTATTATTTTGTATTACATTACAGTATTGTAGCCATTTTGATATGAATATTTTTGGGTCATGGAATGAATCGTCTTGAGTTTCCATTATTTCTTATGGGGAAATCCGCTTTTATATACAAGTGCTTTGGATTACAAGCATATTTCTGGAACAAATTATCCTTACAAACCAAGGTTATACACATGCCAAGGTCTTTAAAAAAAATAAAAAAGAACAATTTTAAACACGTTAATCATAATTGATTTCATTTTCTTAAATGCATAGAGAGATTACACTTTTAAAAAGTACACTAAAGAACAAGTAGAAAAAAATACAATATGCATAAAATGAGACTACAAATTAGAACATAGAAAGCCATGTATCAATGTACAGAGGTAATAAACAAATTCTATAAGTGCTTGCATATATGCTTTTCACAAAACCAGTCTTTTAGAATATCTAAAATTAACAGGAAAAAGATTCCTTAACCCTTAGGATAAAACCTAAGACATTATTATTACACTTAGGGAAAAACAAAACATGAAAATATGTGAATAGACATATAACTTTTTGTGCAAAATGAACAAAACAAATAGGCAAAGTTTTATAGCATAATATTTCAGAATCCCACTTTATGAAGTTGTGGAAATCAATATTTATCCCATTAACGTGGAGAAACACCAGCCACAAAGTGCTATAATTTCCCTTCCTTTTCCAAAGTGTAGAGAAAGGTAGATTTTAAATTCTGGATAATGCAACTGCCCTAAAAAGACATTCATTTATTTTTTTTAAAGGTTCACAGGCAAAGCACATTTATTGTTTTTCACACAGATAATGTCTGCTACTACTTAAATTGCTCTTCCTCAGCTCAGTGGAATGAAACAGGTAAGTTGCAGCGAGATTGTAGAAGAAATGCATTAAAAGGATAAATAAGCATTATTAAATTAAATAACATGTCTCTCAATTGCACACCTTCAATAGATAATATTTGTATACATCTCTCCTTGGTTGATCTACATAAAGATGGAGGTGTCCCTCTTCATGACAAAGGAAAATTAATACTTCATCTTATAATTCATGTTTTTTTATGGTACTGATTTCTACCATTTGGTCATACAAAATGCTAGCCATTCTTTATATAACTATATAGGCATATATATGACTGCTTTTCTAATATAGATGCTCACAGTAGAATTCTTAGAATTAGCAGCATTCCTAAGTAGGCCTTAGAGTATGTGCCTTACAAATTGTATCAGATCCTGTTAAAGTGTACACAAACTGGTTATAATAATTTGTACTCCCATATCAATAAATAAATATGCATTTTCCATAGCTTTCCAATGACTCATTTGTTTTATGTTTCCAAGTGGGATTTGTAAGCATATCTAAACTTAAAATTTTTCTGTAGCTGCATATACCATTATATTCCTTTACTAATTTGTTTTTTTACATTATATATTTTAAGAAAATATAATCTGCCAAAGTCATAAAATTATTTGCTTTTAATTATTTTAACATTTTGGCTTATTTATATTTAAATATTTAATCTAGTTGTAATTAATTTTGTACATATGAATATGAATATAAAGCATGTGAATATGCTTTATGAATATAAATATTAAAAATTCAATTAATTTTCATAATACCATTTTATTGATTGGATTAATGTGTTACTGATTACTGCTCTCTATTTAATAATAAAATAGGTTTCAGAGTATAATTCCACTTTTACAAAAAGTGGCAAATTAGATAAACATATGTGTATACATTTGCATTAATGTCTCCAATGATGTTTACATCTATGTCTAGTTAAAATTAGATATATAAATTACATATGCACTTATAAATGCAGTTATTATTACTTTTCTCAACCACTTTTTCTGACTTTTTGCATGTAACTATAAAATATTTTCAAAAATGATTGCACATAGGCATTTTAAAATAATAGTTATAAAAATGATAATCTCTGAAAGAAAAATATACATTTATATATAACATAAAAATGGTATCAGAATCTATATCAAAATGGACATATTATTTAAAACTGTTGAAGACTAAATTTTCTTTCTGTTAAGCAAGAGACCATATTAATCAAGATTATTTTTAAACTTTATACTCTTTTATCATTAATTTCAATTCTAGAAGATACCTACTTTTATCACTTTGCATCATATTGGTTATTATCACTGTATTTATAAAATAAAAATTATAAATGCTCTTAATTTCAAATAACAGTTTAATAATCAAAGAAGGTCATCAATGAAGATAAAACTTTATATTCCATTAAAATTAAGTCTCCAAATGTATTACTCATATGGGGAGATATTTATTAACATCATATACGAGAAAATAACTTGAACAAAATGATACATGTGTTAAATGAAAATAATGTATATAAAATGGTATTTATAAGTAAAAATACTGAATAGAATTTACACATTCTTGTATTGATTTAAAAAAACAGAAATACTGTGGAAAGGTAGCAGTAAATATTAATTTTTTTCCATGAAGTATCTTATTAAAGAGAAGGGGAAATGTTTAGTTTTTATTATTTATATTATCTATTTGTTACCATCATATATTAAGAAAAACAAATATGTATAGAGTTATCTCAATTTTTAAAACTATGATAAATATACATAAAACATACATAAATAGAAAAACATGGACCTATTTATCACAAAAATATTAATAATTATTTATTGGTTTTGTTTTTTTTTATTTTCAGTGTTATTGCTAATTTCTCAACTATTATATATTTCTCATAAAAAATATATCAATTTGCCAAAATGGTAACATTCCAAATCTGCATTTGAAGTAAGAGATAGCCACCAAAAAGACTTTAATTCATATACAATCCATTTGTAACTTCCAGAATAAAAGACTAGAAATAACACTTAATATTTAAAGTAGTTATTTTATGCAAGGGATATAGATAATTCTCTCCTTTATACATTTTACATAACAAATGCTTTTATACACTTAGCCATTATTTACTTATAAGCAGGATTCAATTCCTTTTCAATTTAAAATTAAGTGTTTATGGATAAACTAGAAATGCAGTTATGAATAACACTTATTTGTGCTTTTCAAGAGGAAAAGGACCTACAGAGATCTATCATAAAGCACATTGCTCACTTTGCCTGAAAAACCAGTAGCCAAATTTACAACAATAAGCAAGTGTCACTCATGCCACAACCAGATCAAAGTTGACAGACAAGCCCTAGAGCAGGTGGATTGCTTCAATTATTCGCCAGCTATGATGAATACAAAATAAGTTCCAAAAGCTTTCTGGAGATCTGTAGGAGGCTGGCGATAGCTCAGAGCAACATGACATTGATGATGAAGCATGGACAAGATAAAAGTTTCCCCCAAAAGACAAGGCATTGTTTTTTGTGGCCTTTAGTTTGGCAACAATTTAACTATAAATGCAACAGCTGGCCACTGAAAAGATGGTATCAGGACTGGTTGAAGTGTGCTGAGATATGATGCTGTTGGCAGGCCTCCTATGTATTTGAGACGAAATAAGCTCAGCAACTGGACATTTTAGCAGCTGGCCAGACAAAGGATATTGTTCAGATATTTAGCAGCTGATAATTGAGCACTCTAGCAATATTTGTGGAAAAGAAGGTGGTTACCAAATGGGTTGGCAAATGTTTGGAGACAATCAATATTCTAAGTTCGACAGAAGGGTTTATGGGAAGATAAGCCAAGAAGCATGAGACTGCCATTATCTCAACTTGTTCAGGGGGACTCTGAGAAAGATTAGACTAGACTCCCTGGTATAAAATGAAATGGATCTTGCTTAAATTCCAACACTGAATAGCCATTTTAATATGCTTTGACTTTGTCTTCACTGCAAACCAATCCTTTTGCCATAATACAATCCATTTCCTATTTATTGCCACCTCACTGTTTTCTTACACTGATGATAGTGTATAATATACCTCTTTGAACATTCCTTCTGTAATCTTACAGTGCAAAAGTGTATCTGCTTCTTATAATATATTTAAGTATTTAATAAGTCCATTTAGTGAAATATACACGAAACACTTGAAAGGCCATTCATTCAGAATAAAATAAAATAGAGTAAGAAAAATAATATACATTTAATTGGCAGTAAAGATTAAGTTATCTTCCTTTATTGTAGATAAAATTAAACATAGTAGAAAGATGTGTCAGTTTGAAATACTTCTGCAATTTTAGTTCTTATACTGTACCTTACAGTTATAATTTTTACATAATTTAGAAAGTTTTGGTGTGATACATGGATATTTATTTTCCAAATTAAGAATCATCATTATCTATAGTTGCAAAAGTTTACGAGCTCAAGGTTTGTAAAAAGATAACATTAAATTTAGATTCTCGTGCACCTGTTTTCATATGCCAAGTTTTCAAACATTCCTTAACTGAAAAATCATTTTTGACTTAAACTTAGTACTTTAAAGTTGTTCTCAAACATCCATCAGTGTACAGTTCTTTGCAGAAATGTTTTATAAAACCATAATTGTTTAAAGAACAGGGTAAAATTTGATTACAGCAATTCTCACTGATTTAACTTGAAGAGATTTCTGGCTTCTTTTCTGAATTGAAACTTAATCGATTTTCCCAGACATGATGCCAAGTGAAATGCATATACCATATACAGTTAAGAGGCAAATAAAGCAAGATCTCACCTTATCTCACTTTATCTGGTACACACATCACACTGAAGACAAGAGTCAGAATGTGAGAGAAAAATTACCTACTATTCTAAAATGACATATGGGCAAAACAATAATTGTAAAGACATTAACCAGAAAAGGAGTTCAAACCCACAAAATGGTGATTAGAGCTCTTTAGGGTTTAATGAGCATTGGAAAGAGTTTATAAGCTTTGTTCAAGTGGGGTCATGTTTCAGCATAAAATTCATGCTTGTTAACAAAAGAAGAAAAAAAATTGCTTGTCTTAAAAAATCTATAAACCTTAAAATACCTTAATATTTGTGAGAAATAGAATGTCCTGAATGATAATGCTTCTTTTTTCAATACTCTTTTTGAAATCACAGAACTTAGAATAAACTTCCAAACACCTGAGAGATAAAACTGTTAATAATTTTCTCCACTTTACAGAAATCATACAGACCACATTAAAAAAACAACATCAACACAATAAGAACATATGTTTTTGTGTTTGAAAACTTAGCCACATGTAAATATATCCATATATGCATATGTATGTATTCATCTACATACCTTTCTGCTTTCAGAATGATAATTCGTTAGGTATCAAGTATTCTTAAAATGTCCAACCATTACTTCTTGTATAAAAATTGTCAAAAATGTATTGTGTTCTTTAATCTTTTTAATATTTTCTGGGTATTAATATAAACAATAATTAGGAAAAGCAAAATTGTTTATGAAGAGTTGTTTTTTGATCATCTGTTTCCATTGCTGTATTTTGATATCCTCAAAACACAACTGAGAGTAAGCATTTCAGGGTAATAATTATTTTAATACTTTCCCTTGGTTTTTAAAACAGCTATTCTAGTTTGAGCTCCACATTATGCATAGAGATTATTTAAAACAGCTATCCTATGACCTTATAAATGGCACGCTCATTCTCCAAGTGTGGCTCCTGTATTTAAAATATGATTCCATTTATGCTTAACTTGGAAAAAATAAACATTGAACAGCCACCCTACTTCTTCTAATATATTTTAAGAAGAGATACATCATTTTTGCCTTATGGTTTTTGAGTGCATATTTTATTATTTTGTCTGCATGGTTATATGCATAATACTATTATCCCTATTTACTGATAGGAAAATTTGGGTAAACAACATTTAGAGATGTTGATTGACTCACCCAGGGAAATGTGTGCTTGAATATTCCCTCTACTAACTGGGAAATATTTCCTCTACTAACTGGGAAAAGATTATAATAATGAGCTCATATTTCCTAGAATTCAATAATTATAAAACATAAAATAATTTTTTATCTGTAACTAATCACATACAAATTTTACAATATAGTTTTAGAGTAGAACAGAAATTAATAAAATCAGAAGTTTCTTTATATTAAGACATGAAAATTAGTATGTAGAAAAGTAAGTAACTTCTTAGAATTCTAGCTATAGTTAGTGTCAGAAGCAGGAAAGTTACCATGATCTTTTCACTCTTAGCACTGTGATCTTTCAACTAAGTGTATATGCAGTAAAATATACAACATATTAAGAACAGTCCATAAAATACAGATCCAAATTTTAGTTTCCATTATTCTTTTGCTTTACATGTCCAAAGGTAAATATGGTAAAGGTAAAAATTCAAAGTTCAGAAACAGATATGTAATATATATTCCTCAATCTAACTGACCTATAACCCCTATAAATTTTTAATCCAAGCATCAGAAACTTGAAACAAATAATCACTTTTAGCTGTTCCCTCCTCTCTCATTCTGGACCATCTATCTGCATTTCAGTTTTGAAGAAAAGTAGAAACAAATTAATGTGACTATGAATCAAACTAATAGGTATGAAAGGAACAGAGGACCGGTACCATCTCTGTAGCTTTTGTACTGACTTTTTTGTGTGGAGACAGAAAAATATAATAATTGAGTTTTATTTCTTGCCTTATTCCCATTTAAACTTCAAAACTATCTTTGTCATAAAAAGACACTGGAATCTCTAGACACCTTGTAATGAAGGGAAAATCATTTCTAAAATCTACATGTTAAATTGTATACCCATCTAATCATATTATAATGAAACAAAATAAACCACCTTTGTATTAGAATTATGCCGGTGTTATTATAGCTATAAATTATGATAATTTAAGTTGAAAAAAGAACAACTGTGGTTTATATGTAAAACTCTTGAACCTATGGTCCAGTGTTCAATATATTGTATCTATGACAAAGTTTGACGATCAACTCTTTAATATAAAAGAAAATGCATTCTTTACTTCTGTCACTCAAAACACATTAACTGTGAAGTAATACCTAACCTCTTGGCACTTTTTCTTATATTCTTCATAGGTTTGGACTAAATTTTATCCCAGCCTATTATGTATAGCCTGTTTTTCCCATTCAAAATTTCCTTCCTCTGTTCCCAGCCTATGGGACTTTTACTTTCTTCCCCAATAAGCCTCTCCTTAGCTCTTTTAGATGTAAATTAAATATAAGTGTCTTTTATCCTCTTTTTGGCATTCATTATGGTAGAAGAATATTTCTCAAAAAAAAAAAAAAAAAAAAAAAAAGAACTGTATGCATTGGCTTAGAAGCCAAAGAATGGACAGCAGAGACACTAGTATGCTTGAAAGATGGCAATCAACATTATGCAATGGCAAAAAATAGTAAAGTGTCATCTGAAGTACTTGGAAACAGATAATGTACAAAATAAAATTGTAGGATGAGGAAAAGAAGGCACAAAACATTATAACTGGGTATATGTTTGCACTGATCTCTCTTGGGTGAGAAAGAGAAGAGCTCAGAAAGAATCTGCTGGTTTGCAAGCAAGATTATAAGGTTTCAGAGAGATTCAAGAAATTCATGGTTTTGCAATGTTGGAAAGTCAACCAATTTTAGACTGTAAACAGTAAGAGAATAAAAAGAGAAAATTTTTGAGGCGGGAAAAAAAGACTGATGTACCAGCATGACATCATGCCCAAAAATGGATAGAAGTGGTTCAGAGACCAATTAAAGATCTAGGAACAACCAAATACTTTCATTTAGACAAAGTGACTCGGGAAAGAAACACAACACAACACAACACAACGAAACAAAAAAGAATACTAGCCAATATCTTACCGCAGTTGGATAAGCTCAAGGTGTATGCAAACACAACCAAGTGGGAACCAAGATGTGGATACAAAAGCAAAGGACTGTACTATCTCTGAAAATTAAGTCTCAAAAAGAACATTGGACTTGTTATTTCACAGATGGATTTCACTAAGTTTTCATGAGAGATGTAATACTAAATGCTTTATTGACATAGCCAGAAAAAAAAAGTCACTATTTAAAACTTAAAATTATCTTTAAACCCCTAATAAACTAGGGGCAGGAGACAAACTGGAAATGCTGCTCCTCCACCCATTTTCTGATGGCCTCTTCAGGTACAAGCAAGGTCAATGTAGGAAAATTAGCAACTCCAAGAAGCCAGTGCCATGTGAAAGCTGACTTGAAGCAATGAATTACAAACTCTGGGAGAAAAACAGCTTAAATTTTTATTTCAAATCTGTAATGTGAGATTCTTTGATACTGGTTTTAACAAGTTTAATAATGTATTTCAACTCAGTGAAGTTGAAATAGGAACTGGTTTTATTTTTCTTCTGTCTTAAAGAGGCTCTCAATAGAATTTACATTTATGTTCCATGGGGGCAGGTGTTTTATCTGTGCTGTTGTTCACAGATGTATCCTCAACAACTATAGCGGTATCTGCTACGTGGTAGGTGCTGAATAAATATGCACTGATTAAATAGATCAATAAATGCTCTTTTAAATTTTCTGTTGCCTCCCCAATTGTATTCTGCAAAAATCCAATAAATTTCCAGTCACTTTCTATTATTAAATTCAGTGCACAGCTTCCACTTAAAAGTGTATTTTAAACTTCATTGCCTCTCATACCCTCACAGCAGACTTGAGCTAGAATTCTGGACTACAGGGTATAAAGGAGAGGCATGGTCTGGCTCTGAGATAATTGTCCTCTTTTCTATCATCAATGTCCACTCCCTCTTGTGTATTATGCTGAAGAGGCGGGGGGGGGGGGGGGGGGAAGCTGGATAAGCCCTGCAAAAGTACCAGAGTGTAGTTGTAACTTTCTTGAGGTTTTCCCGGACAACACTGAAGAGCAAAGATGCTCTTTGTAGGCTAAGAGTTCAAATGCTGATTCTTTCATGGGTAACTGTTTGAGTTTTTCAAGGTCCCCCGCCTCACAGTTTTCTGTGATACCCCCTGTTGAGACATCCTCTAAAACCCAATGTTCTCTTCCCTTCAGCTGGATGCAGGCACCTCTCACTGTGCATGTGCTGGGCAACATGATCCGAGTTGGGTATATGTTTGTAACTGTGTGAAAAATACTCGATAGTAATATATTTTAAAAATATTTTGGGGCACATGGGTGACTCAGTTGGTTAAGCGTCCAACTCTTGATTTTGGCTCAGGTCATGATCTCATAGTTTGTGAGTTTGAGCCCTGAGTCAGGCTTTGCACTGATAACGTGAGCCTGCTTGGGATTCTCTGTCTCCCTCTCTCTGCCCCTCTAACCCCCGTCTCTCAGAAATAAACATTAAAAAATATTTCATATATTTTTATGTTCAATGGTTAAAATTAGGCGTCTTTGAGAACCAAGTAAAGAGCCTTAGACATTTTCAAAACCTCAGAATCTGAGAGGTTTTATTGCATATTAAATAAGCCATTGAACAAGCTCTCTTTTTAAAGTTTATTTGTTTATTTTGAGACAGAGAGAGAGCATGAGCAAGGGAGAGAGAGAAAGAGAGAATTCCAAGCAGGCTGCACACTGTCAGCACATAGCCTGATGTGGGGCTTGAACTCAGGAACTGTGAGATCAGACCTGAGCTGAAATAAAGAGTTGGACATTTAACTGACTGAGCCACCCAGATGCCCTGAACAAGCTTTCTTTATGTCATTGGCAACAAATTATAAAAATCTTTTAATTGATTTCTGACTCTCAATTTTGGCAGAGTGTGTATGTAGAAAGAACTCTGTCTTTGACAGTCAACTCCAACTTTACTCCACTTGAGCACTATTTCTGTGAATTACTGAGCTCCATGGGAAATCACACACACACACACACACACACACACACACACACACACACACAAGTTGCACTGCTCTAATATATGTGATTGATGTGAAAAAAATCACTACTTGTTGCCCAGATAAATAAAGTATCTTGGAATTTTGGAAGGGTAACTTTCCTTAAAAAAAATCAAGATGCTTTTGTACCCATAGGGTTGTTTTTGAGCTAATGCATAATTTTCACATTAAAAATAATATGCTAATAAATAAGCATGACTTACATGTGAGTTGTCACTCACATATAGTTTCATAGTTTCATAGAAGGGTTTGCCTAAAGAAAAGGTCTCTGAAACACTAGGAATAAATAGCAAGGAACAATGAAAGGAAAGGGAACCCTACAACAGTGGCAAGAGAAAATGACTATGATTTTTCTCTGGGAAGGCTCGCCTTACAGGTGTTTAAAGTATGCTGATAAAAAAATTACATAATGGAGGCATATCAAAATCATAAAATATTTGCTAATACCTAAAGTTAAGGTTCTTTGATTTGCAGCAGTTCTCGGATTATGAAGCTGAAATGGCATTCCAGTTCAATCATAATTGAGACAAAGGACAGCAAAACAATGGAAATCAGTTGTCACTGAAAATGGAGCACTAGTCAACTTCAAAACCTAGACTCCCTGAGTCTCTCTTATAATTTGTAAGGCACAAAGTAAAGGAGTACTGTACTTATAAAAGACTGCTCAACCAGGAGATATGCCTGTGCTCAGTCATAAATTCATTCTAACATCCTTTTGGCATCAAATGAGACAAAAAGAATAGAAAAAATGTTTCTTTAAATGGTCAAAAATATGGTTTATGGTGGCATTTCCTATCTTCTAAATAGAGTAGTATAATTTTTCTCAGGAACAGGTATATTTTTAATAATTTCTTTCATATCCAAAGTCCAGAAGAGAGAAAGGGAAGAATTACATAGTAGGACACAGAGATTTTGTTTCTGTGGTCTTAGGTTGATAACCTAATGGATACAATGTTTTTTTTTCCCCAGAGTAACTTAAAGTGCTTTTGTGTATATAAAAATGCAGGCTCAAAGGTGAAAATCCAAATTTATTTCCCAAAACTTTAAAAATAACTGAGTTTAGAAGGTAGTCCTAAAAGAAATTGTTTCACTAAGTCTGAGAAACAGAGGCTTCTCAAAAGCCTCTCATAGTATATTTGTCTTTGCTCATTACTTCCTCTTAAAACATATTTTCATTTGGTTTGATGGTTAATTTCATGTGCCAGTTTGACTGGGTTAACAGATGCCCAGATTGTTGGTAAAACATTATTTATGGGTATGTTTGTAAGGGTGTTTCTAGAAGAGATTAGCATTTGAATCAGTAAACTAAGTAAAGAAAATCCTCCCTCAGCAATGTGGGTACTCATTATCCAATCCACTGAGGATTCAACTAGACTGACTATAAAGGTGGAGGAAGGGAAAATTCTCTCTCTTCTTAAACTGGGCATCTGATTTCTAACCTCAGACATCACAGGTCCTCTTATATCTATTCATATATGTCCTATTGATTCTGTTTTTCTGGAGAAAACTTACTAATACACTTGGTTTTTTAAATGCCACATTTCACTAGTTTCTCTTTTACCTCACTGGTCGCTTCTTTTTTAACTTCATTTTCTAGATTATTATCTGTATGTAAGACTCTGAATATTATTTCAATAATTAATTGTTCATCTATACTTACCTCTTGATTGATTCTGTACAACATTGTGATTTTAATTGTAATTGTTAAGCTATGACTGTTAAAATAATTATATCCAGCTTAGACCACACTGAGATTTAAATTCCTATATCAAATTGTCTATTCAGTGTTTCCACATGGATACCTAAATGGTACCTCACTCTTTACATCACAATAGTATTTTTTTCTCCCTCCCAAACCTACTACTTTCTCTGCTCATCAAATGACACCATCATTAATCCAGTTGTTCTTATAAAAATATAAAAAATCACCTTCCACTTCTCTCATTCTACCTCATCCTATATCCAATCCTACTTTATCCCCCACTATCTTTCACAGCTATTCTCCCTCCCAAACCTGTACTTCTAATTTCACCATAGTGCTTGCGTACTGGGGGACCTGTACTGACACACTCTCCATGACCTACAAGACTCAAAGATCTGGAACCAATCTACTTAAATATCTTTCCTAATCATATACCACGCTTCATATTCTTGTCATCTCTTTAAACGCACACACACACACACACACACACACACACACACACACACACACGTATGCTCTTTCCCTTTACTTTTGCATTTCTCACCAATGGCATGATCAGAGATCAGTTCGAACTAAACTTAACCAGAGAGAAACTGCTGAGGGCAGTTGTGTCTATCTTTAAAAAAATAGAGACTGTTATGTTAAATTAAAATTTGTTTCTAGATTTCATGCTAGTCTTTCACTCCCCACCAATAAACTCTATATTCTTAATTATAAGCCTGCATTGTATGAATGATGTTTTTGCGAAATCAAGAATAATGAACCATTTCCTCATTTACACAATGCAAATGGTGATACATTACAAGCTATAGGAAGTGAAATTGAGAATTCTTTGTCATCCCTGTTTGGGAAAATGTGGGTCTCATACTCTTAGTTTCTAGTTTGTCAGACTATATGGTAGGGGAGAAAACAAAAAGCAAATAAACATGAGCCCTTGGCAAGGCCAAGCTAGCCGGCTATAAAATCAAACCCTGAAGAGGCTTTTTAGGAGTCTATAAAATGTTAAATTTACTATAAATTTCTTATTGCACCAGAAAGCATAAACCTAATAAATCAAATCATTTTGGATAGTTCCAGGTCTAACTTTTAGAACTGATAGTAAAAGTGTTTTTTGAGCATAGATACTCAATTTTTGGCATTCACAAGAAAGAGTGTGGATAAACAGTGATGTTAGATATTGTTCAAAATGCTTAGCTCTTAGAATTTACAGTGTTTGTATAAAGCCTCTGATTTTGTGGTGCCTAATGACTCCTGAGTCTGGGACCCTGTATTGTTCTTCAAAGAATTCATTTAATTTAATTGCATTCAATAAATGCTTTAGCTACTAGTATTATTGAATGTCTATTCTAATTGGAGAATCTTGACTACATTGATGGTTACTAGCCATTATACAAATATGAGACATATTTTAATCTAAATGCACTAAGCCTATTATCTATACCTGTGCTGTCCAATAGAGTGGCCACTAGCTTCCTGTGCTTATTGTTGCACTTGAGCCTGAACTGAGATATACTGTAAAACACATACTGTGTTTTTGAAGACTCTGTATTAAAAAATAACTCATTTATAATTTTTATATTGATTGCATGTTAAAATACCATATATTGACATATTTTATTAAATAAAAGACTATTAAAATTAATTAACCTGCTAATTTTTATTCTTTTAAATGTGGCTACTAGAAAATATAAAATTACACATGTGCCTTGCATTACATTTCATTTGGACATGTCTAGCCTGTATATCTTTCTAAAATATGATCTCTTTACATGGACCAATAGTCCATTATACAATAGGCCTTATTAATGACTTTCCATATAAGGTTTCCTGATTCTAGTCTACAAGATAGAAAAGAAACAGGGATGCAGGCATAGGCATCTTTTGTAATATTCTGTCAAGAAAATCAGAAGATTGTAGCATTATTGACTTTTTCTGATCCTTGAATATATTCATAGGAATATATAATTCAAAATTGTGATGAATACACTACTGGTTCTCAGCTATTAGTGCTCATTTAAGTATTTAATATGTTTTGTTCTTTTTCTATTTTATTATGAACATTTGCATACATACAAAAAAACTGAAAGAGATTTCCATTGAACACCCACATACCCAATCACTTAAATTTTACTATTTAGCCATTTTTTTGTCGTAAAATGTTTATTGAATGTTTATTATGTATGTCTCAGGGCTAAAGTGGTGAAGCAGTAAGAGCTTTTCAACATCGTGGAACACATGGCTAACAATGCATATAAACACAAAATACAGAGACACATCATTGCACCTTGTGGTAAGTTCTAAGAGACAAAAGCATACAATGGAATGAAAAAAAAAAACTATACATGAAACTTAGCTTTGAGGTTGAAAAGTTACCTTCTGAGGATGAACACGGGTGGTTGGGGAGGAGGAGTATTAAATCTGGAAGAGCAATCAAAAAAGCAGGAATGGACTACACAAAGGCCCAGAGGCAGCAAAACATTTGACAGGTTTGAGAAACTGAAGAAAAATAAAATAAAATAAAACAGGGGTCAGAAGATGATGGTAGAGTGAGAGGACCTTATGCTTACCTCATCCCATGAATAAAACCAGATAACTATCAAATCATCCTACATACCCCAAAAATTGACCTAAAGATGGGTAAAATAAACTCCACAATAAAAGGTAGAGAAGAGACCACATCAAAGAAGGTACAAAATGCAGGGATGTGGTTTGGGAGAGAAACAGATAGTGGACACTGTGGTAGGGAGAGAGCTGCAGTCAGGCAGAAGGGCCAGAGACAAAGTAACACACAGGGGAGCACCTAAGAAAAAGAAATCCCCATAACAATTGGCTTAGAAGTTGCTTGGATAAGGGCCACTTTTTGTAGTTCTTACAACTAGCAGAGCTTAAAGCCTGGAGTTTCAAAGGTTAGCAGGTGAGGCTGGGATAGAGCCTGGAGGGCACTGGACTGTTCTTGGAGAAAACACAGGAAAACAACCCTTAGACAAACAGTGCGGAAAGAGTAATCTGAAAATACCCTGGAGCACACAGTGGGGAGGTTATTTGCTTAACTCAGAGCAAGTCACAAAGAGGCAGTATTCACAGAAAGACCCCTCTCATAATAAAGGAAATGGCCAGCAAAATTTCCCTCCCCTGCTCCTCAGCATAAACACAAGGCCACCTGCAAGAACTAGCATAGCACCAACACTAGCTACCTAACTTGCTTATACCAAGATCCCCCTACCCCACCTCCCACTCAGCACTCCAGTGGAACCACCCTTCTCAGCATCCCTTGCCTCAGTCCCAGCTTGTCAGGCACCCTCCTTCAGACTGGTCCAAATTCCTGCTTACACAGTGTCTCCTCACTTGGGAGTTTTGTAGAGCCTTAGTTCCAGTGGCAGTGGAGACAGGTCTCATTTCAGAAGCAGACCAGAGCACACCCAGGTAAAATGCACCACATTCAGACCAGGGACCAAACATTGCGCACAATAAAGACAGTCTCTGTAAATGACTGGCCTGAAGGACAAATTGGCCAGGACAGAACAGGAGAGCACACACAGCACACATTGGAGGCACTTCCAGAAGCACCAGGCCCTGGGTAACAGAAGACACTATATGGCAGGGCACTACAGGACCTCTTCTTCATAAAGCCATTACCCTCAAGAAGAGGGGATATAGCTGACTTAGGAAAATCAGGCACACAGAGAAACAGGCACAGAGACTTAAATAAAATGAGAAGACGTAGGAAATTTTCCCAAATGAAAGAAGACGACAAGGACATGGCCAGACATCTAAGTGAAAAGATGTAAGTAACATGTCTGATGGAGAATTTAAAGCAATAAGCATAAGGATACTCACTGGATTTGAGAAAAGAGTGGAAGACATGAGTGATGCACTTAATACAGAGATAAGAAATAACAAATGAAATGAGAAACATACCTTGATAGAATAAACAGCAGCTGGAAGAAGCAGAGGAATGAATTAGTGACATAGAAGACAGAGTAATGGAAAGTTATCAAGCTGAGTGAAAGAGACAAAAAATATATAGAAAATCAGAAAAGACTTAGGGAACTCAGTGACTCCACCAAACAAAATAACGTTCATATTATAGGAGTCCTCGAAAGAAGAGATAGATAAGAAGGCAGGCAATTTATATGCAGAAATAAAAGCTGAAAACTTCCCTAATTTGGGGAAAGAAACAAATATCCAGATCCTAGGGGCACAGAGAAACCCCAAAAAAATCAACAAAAGCAGATCCACACTAAGGGATAATATAATTAAGTTGGCAAAATATAGTGATGAAGGAAATAAAAAACAATTATTAAAGCAGCAAAAGAAGACAATAACATACAAGGGAAACTCTATAAGGCTATCGGGATTTTTCAGCAGAAACTTTCTAAACCATAAGGAAATGACATGATATATTCAAAGTGCTGAATGGGAAAATCTGTAGCCAAGAATACTCTATCTAGCAAGGCTATCATTCAGAAAAGATGGAGAGATAAATAGTTTCCCAGGCAAACAAAAACTAAAGTAACTAATGAACACTAAACCAGCCCTGTGAGAAATATTAAAGGGCACTCTGAGTGGAAAGGAGAGGCCAAAAGTGACACTATAAATGTAGGAAACACAAAAGCAGTGAAAATGAATATTTCTGTAAAAAAAAAACAGTCAAGGAACTCACAAAATAAAAGGATGTAAAATAGACAATATATACCTAAAACATGGGAAGGAGAGGTGTAAAGAATGGATTCAGACTAAATGACCATTAACTTAATCTAGACTGCTATATCCAGAAGAGGTTATATACAAACCTAATGGTAACCACAAATCAAAAACCACTAGTAAATATGCAAAGAAAAAGAGAAAGAAATCCCAATATATCAGTAAGAAAATCAGCAAAACATGAAAAAAAGAAAAACAAGAAAGGAGCAAATATTCAGAAACAACCACAAAACAAATAATAAAATGACAATAAATCACATATCTATCAATAATTACTTTGAATGTAAATGATTTAGACTAACTGGTCCAATCAAAAGACATGTGTGACAGAATGGGAAAAAAAAGGCCCATCTATAGCTGCATACAAGTAATACATTTTAGACCTAAAGACATCTTTAGATTCATAGTAAAGGGATGGAGAATGATCTATCATGCAAATGGATGTCAAAAGGAAGCCAGAGTAGCAATATTTATGTCAGACAAAATAGACTGTAAAACAAAGACTGTAACAAGAGACAAAGAGGGACACTATATAATAATAAAGGGGCAATCTAACAAGAAGACACAACAATTGAAATTTTATGCATCAAACATAGGATACCCAAATGCACAAAACAGTTGATAAAAAACATAAAGGAACTAATTGATAATAACATAATAATAGTAGGCACTTCAACACCCCACTTACATCAATGAACAAATCATCCAAACAGAAAATCAGCAAGGAAACAATGGTTTTGAATTACACACTGGAACAGAGATATTTAACAGACATATTCAGAACATTCCATCTCAGAACATCTGAATACACATTCTTTTCAAGTGCACATAGAATATTCTCCAGAATAGATTGCATATTAGACCACAAAACAAGCCTCAACAAATTCAAGAAGACTGAAGTCTACTATGCATCTTTTCTGACCACAAGTCTATGAAACTGAAAGTCAGCCACAAGAAAAAAAATTTGGCAAGATCACAGATACATGGAGGTTAAATAATATCCTACTAAATAATGAATGGATCAAACAGGAAAAAAGAGGGAATAAAAAAGTACATGGAAATAAATAAAAATGAAAATACAATGGTGTAAAACCTTTTGGATGTACCAAATCAGTTTTAAGAAGAGAGTTCATAGCAATACAGGGTCTACCTCAAGAACCAAGAAAAATAAATCTCAAATAAACAACCTAATGTTACACCTAAGGGAGCTAGAAAAAGAATTATAAACAAAACCTAAAATCGGCAGAGAGAAGGAAATAATAAAGATTAGAACAGAAATGAATGATATAGAAACTAAAACAAACAAATAAACAAAAAGAATACAACAGATCAATGAAACCAGGAGCTGGTTCTTTGAAAAATATCAATGAAAGTGATAAAGCTCTATCCAAACTTATCAAGAAAAAAAAAGTACTGAAATAAATAAAATCATAAATAAGAGAAAAGAAATAACAAACACCACAGAAATACTAATAATATGATGAAAAATAATTATAAGAGAATATTATAAGTTGTCCAACAAATTGGACAACTTAGAAAAAATTGATAAATTCCTAGAAATATATAAACAAGAAGATATAGAAAATATGAACAAACCAATAACCAGAAAATAAATTGAATTGATAATCAAAAAACTCCCAACAGGACCAGAGGACTTCACAGGCAAATTCTATCAAACATTTGAGGAGTTAACACCTCTTTTCTCAAACTATTCCAAAAAACAGAAAAGGAAGAACAACATCCAAACTCATTCTAGGAACCCAGCATTACCCTGATAGCAAAATCAGTTAAAGACACCACTAGAAAAGAGAACTACAGGCCAATATTCCTGATGAACATACCTGCAAAAATCCTAGCAAACTGAATCCAACAATGCATTAAAAACATCGTTCACCACAATCGAGTGGGATTTCATCCTAGGATGTAAGAGAGGCTCAATGTTAACAAGTCAACCAATGTGATACATCACCTCAATAAGAGAAAGGGTAAAAAACATATGATCTTTTCAATATACACAGAAAAAATCATTAGACAAAGTACAACATCTATGCATGATAAAAACCATTAACAAAGTAGGGACAGATGGAACATAACTCAACATCATAAGGGCCATATATAAAAAGCCTACAGCTAATTTCATCCTTAATGGGGAAAAACTGAGAGCTTTTCCCCTAAGATCAAAGACAAAGATGTTCACTGTCACTACCCTTACTCAACACAATACTGGAAGTCCTAGCCAAAACAGATAACAAAAAGAATTAAAAGGCATCCAAATCAGTATGAAAGAAGCAAACCTTACACTATTTGCAGATAACATGATAATACATATAAAAAATCCAAAGATTCCACCAAAAAACCTGCTAGAAATGATAAACGAATTCAGTAAAGTCACAAGATACAAAATCAATATACTGAAACTGAAATTCAGTTGAATTTCTATACACCAATAATGAGGCAGCAGAAAAATTAAGAAAATAATCTCATTTATAATTGTACCAAAAATAATAAATACCTAGGAATAAACCTAAACAAAGGGTTGTTTGAACCCTGTACTCTGAACCTGTACTCTGTTCTTTATAGTACTTTATCAGTACTACAAAACACTGATGAAATTGAGATTTCATGCTCATGGACTGGAAGAATAAGTATTGTTAAAATGTCTATACTACCCAGAGCAATCTACAGATTTCATGCAATCCCCATCAAAATACCAATAGCATTTTTCACAGAGCTAGAACAATCCTAAAATTTTTATGGAACCACAAAAGACCCCAAATAGCCAAAACAATCTTGAAAGAAAAGCAAAGCTAAAAGCATCACAATTCTGGACTTCAAGTTATATTACAAAGCTGTAGTAATCAAAATAGTATCTTACTGGCACACACAGAAAAATAGACACAAATATCAATGGAGCAAAATAGAAAGCCCAGAAATAAACCACAATTATATATGAGATTAATTAATCTTCAACAAATCAGGAAAGAATACCCAATAGGAAAATGACAGTCTCTTTTAACAAATGGTGTTGGGAAAACTGAACAACGACATGGAAAAGAAAGAAACTGGACCACTTTCTTACACTATATACAAAGTAAATTCAAAATGGATTAAAGACATTAATGTGAGACCTGAAACCATATAAAACCCTAGAAGAGAACATAGGCAGTAACTTTTTTGACATCTGCCATAGCAACTTTTTTCTCTATAGGTCTCTGGAGGCAAGAGATACAACAACAAAAATAAACTATTGGGACTACATCAAAACCTGCACAACAGGAAGGAAACAATCAATAAAACTAAAAGGCAACCTTAGAAAATAAGAGAAGATATTTGCAAATAAAGATTTAGTATCCAAAATATATAAAGAATTTACACAACTCAAAATCTTATTAAAAAGTGGCAAAAGACATGAATATTTTTTCAAAGAATACATGCAGATGGCCAACACACACATGAAAAGATGTTCATCATCTCTTATCATCAGGGAAATTCAAATCAAAACCACAAGGAGATAAGACTCGTACCTGTCAGAATGGCTAAAATAAAAAATGCAAGAAACAAGTGTTGGTAAGGATGTGGAGAAAAGGGAACCGTCATTCACTGTTAGTGGGAATGCAAATTGATGTAGTCACTGTGGAAAACAATACGGAGGTTCCTCAAAAAGTTAAAAACAGAACTACCCTACAAGCCAGTAATGGCATTACTAGGTATTTACCCCAAAATACAAAAACAGTAATCCAAAGAGATACATGCACATCTATGTTTATTGTAGCATTATTTACAATAGCAAAATTATGGAAGCAGCCCAAGTGTCTATCAATAGATGAATGGATAAAGAAGAAGTGGTATAGAGATGATAGATTAGATATAGATAGATAGATAGATAGATATAGATATAGATAGATATGGATGGAGATATGGAGTATAATGCTAAGTCAAGTAAGTCAAATATATGATTTTACTCATATGTGGAATTTAAGAAATAAAACAAAAAAGCAAAGGGAGAGAAAGAAATAAATGATGTGGATTAAGGAGTGCACTGGTCCTGTTGAGTTCAGCATAAGGTGTTGTATAGAAGTATTGACTCAGTATATTGTACCCCTGAAAGTAACATAACACTGTATGTTAACTAAATGAATTAAAATAAAAACTTTAAAAAAAGAAACAACTTTCTCACCCCCGCCCCCCCCCCCCAAAAAAAAGAAAAAAAGAAAGAAAATTTCCTTAACGTTTAAGATACTATGTTCTGAAACTCTGAATCTTATTTAAATTATCTGCTTTGGGAGGACTCTTCTGACGCTGTACCATCAGGGAAAGGGGAATATCATATCATTACTGCTAAATGGGGTGAAATTCCAGGTTTTCTACTCAGCCTCCATCCATACCCTAGGAATTCGGAGGCACTTCCCTACCATTGGTCAGGGTGTAGTGATACTCCTCACTAGACTTTCATAGATGCTTTCATAGATGCATTGTAGGTCAGGGGGGTCTCGTTACTTCTCCACATGCCCCCCTTTCTCCCACAGAGGCAGAGACATGGCTCATTACCTCTGGGCTGTGGAGAAAGATCTGACTCTTCAGTAGGCCACCTCTGACACCAATCTAGCAGACTGTAGGGGAAGGGATTCTCATTACCTCTGGGTGAGGTTATAAGCCTAAATTCCCCATGTGGTCTCCATTGACATCATGGGGATGAGAAAGAGGCAGAAGTTCTCATTAGCATCCAGTGGTAATGAAAGTCCCAGTTCTTCATTCAGCCTCTGGCCTCAATACAACTCTGGTGGCAGGGCAGGGGTGCCTCATTATAGCCAGCTGAAGGTGGAAGTCTCGGCCTCTATTCAAACTTTGCTTACAAAGGTTATAGTGGGTCCACAGTTTATTCTATGGTGTTTGGACAAGAGTAGGTCAATTATTACCTAAATGTTTTCTGTCTTGCTAGGCTGTCCTTTCCTGGTTCTTCAACTAGATAAAGAACGTTTTTATTGGGGCTTTCTTGTCTTTACCTGGTATTTTGGGGTTACAAGCTTCTCTACCACCAAATTAATGATATATGAGACAAAAAGGAAATCCAGGGGATGAATTGCCATGCTATTCCTTAGTCCAAAGGTCCTTAGACAGTCTGCCTTCTTCTCTCCACATTTCAGAGCATTCTTATGTTTGTTTTATATAATTACCTAGGTGTACAATTTTTACCTAAACTTGATCGGAGGAACAGGAAAAAGTGCATCTACTCCATCTTATTGAAAATACTGACTTTTAACACTATTTTGAGAATCAAAGACTGCATGAATAATTTCCTCATACATATAAAAAGAAGATATGAGTTTCTATACACTTATATCCCTTAACATAACTTATATCTTAACTATTAGCAACTGTTTTCTGATTATCTGATTTATGTTCCATTTCTGTAATATATAAAAAGACATATTAAATGTCCTTAAATATTGATTACATAGTTTTGTTTTCACAAACAAATAGAAGATTCCTCTTAAACACATACAAATGATGTTAACAATTCTAAAATATTTTATCTATTTTCCAACATTTAAATGGATCATATACAATAATAATGTTCAGAAAATCATTTGGGGGCAATTTTCAAAGTAAGCATTTTCAGTAAACATATTATTGTAATTTTGATAATATATTGGTAAAAATTACAGCACTATTATTATTTTTTTCTTTTCATAATGGATGACTTTAATATCTGCTTTGAAATTTTCAAGTTTACTTCAACTAGGCTGTATACTTTATAACTTTAGGAACTTTAGTTCTATTCTTTATTCTGTTAGATCATTTGTATTTTTATAAGCTATCAAAAATCTTTGTGGAAAATGAGGATTATTTTAGGTTTGATTTTTATGTGACGTAGTTCAAGTAAACACTGAAAAAAGGATTAAAAGTGAGATATGGAAAGGAAAAAAAAATCAACCAAGGATACGTTGTTATTCATGTTTGTACTTTGGGGAACTGGGACCAAATCAATGGATCTTTGTAGGCTGTGTAATACCTGTTCTGAGTTGTCCCATCTCCACGAGAGGGAAACTGGATATATTTATTCATTGATCCCCATTTGTTATTGGTTGTGAATTGAATGTGGGGTATTAAGTCCCTGGCATCTCTTATGAAGGGAATTTGAAATACTGCAGAAGAAAACCATCACTGTGTAAGAGAATGGAAAGTACTTAAATTACGTATGCAGGCCCGTGAATATGTGCCACTCTGGAGCGAGTGGAAATAAAACATTTTAAAAAATCAAATGAATAAACAGCTATATAAATATCCCCCCATGTGTTAGAGCAGTCAGAACTCCTTCATTAGAAGTCTTCTACCTTTGCTTACAGAAACTCCAACTCAGGACAAACAAAGAGGGCTCAATTTTTGGTTCAGGTAGATTACTGTTTAGGTTTCTCAGTTTCAACAAAATGACGTCCACCCCACTACATATCAGTCATGTCTAAAAAGCGTGACTGCTTTAAAGAAAAACAGAATTTCAGGATTGGAAGAAATATATATTCCAGTTATTTTCTTAGGTAACAACATGCAAAATAGTTAGTTTTATTCTCCATTTAAACAAATACTTTAAAAAAAACATTAAAATTTAGTCCATTGATTAGAGATTATAATAGTTAAACACTGCCTGCTCCCATTGATCAGCTAAATTTTATGTTATGCATATAAAAGAGATGAATATGAAAGGGCTTACATCACTCATAAAATTCCTTTGATACTTTTATCACCCACATTTTGGGTGTTCGGCCCTTTAATGACATACACAAGCACCGCAATCACATATTCACCATATGATTACAACTTCATTCAACCATTACCTTGGACTTTCCCCACTTGTATTTAACATGTTCTCATCCAGACTCGATCTCTGGACAACTTCGAACTCAAGTGTCTTCTCTAGAAATTTCTGCCTTACAGTCTCTGGATTCATTCCCCATTGTGGGGATGCCCCTAACACTTGGTTTTTGCTTTTCCAAAATGACTTTTTAAATTTAATCACTTTAGCTTTCTCCCAGCTCTTTTTCATCAGAGTGCTATCCATAAATTTCCACACTGTGGGTTTTTTCCCTCAGAATTACGGGTATTTTTTTATACATCTGGGAGTTAAAGTGTATGGGAAACAAACGATACTTCCCATATAGATTTAAGCAACTTGCAGATACAATATTCTCCTTAAGGATTTAAATGATCTATTTGATCTTCTCCAGAAAAGGCAGTAAGAATGTGTTTTGTATTCCTGTTTTATAATTATATAAACAAGCATTATAATGCAGGATAATATGTTTTTCTTTTCATTCATATATTCAAAATTCAGGGTACCTATCTAATAGTTAAGGGCATGAAATGGCACCTTCAATTTCTTTTTTTCAGTAATTCTTACCTCTTTGAAACTATGACTAGAATTAAAATTTAAAAATATTTTTCTTTTTATCAATATGCACATATACAAACATGTACACCCCCATGCATACTTCTGCACACCTTTAAAAAATGCCCTTTCACGACAACAAAATTGGCCTATGCACTTTATCTGCTCACATAAAGTAGAGTTTAATACACTCTGGCATTGCTGTTTAGGTTACTGCCTACATATTTTGCCCTTTATTCTCTTTCACTTTTACCCAGAGGAGTCTATCAAGAGACCATGTACAGAAATATCAAATAAAATATATCATAAAAAAGGAACTCTGAGAACTTAGTGACCTGAAAAAATGTTACTTATAAAACTAATGACCTAAGAATGCCTTTAAATCGGAAAGCATCTAGTACAGCAAAGAGACCTTCAAAATAGACTTGTAAGCAGTGATCCAGATAGAAGATTAAATAGCACAATGTATTTAAAAGCATAAGGTAAAATAGGAAAAGTTGGAATTTTTCATTCCACACAAGCATTTCACTCTGCCACTAAGAAATTCTTCTTTCCTTCCTTCCTTCTTTCCTTCCTTCCTTCCTTCCTTCCTTCCTTCCTTCCTTCCTTTCCTTATTTCCTTCTATCCCCCGCCCTTCGTTTTTATTTCTTTCTTTCTACCCCCCTTTCATATTTTAGTTTCCTGTTTTGGTATCCATTTAGTGTATATTTTTCCTATATTCAAAGAAATTGTAACAAGATATTTATATTGCAAGTCCAATATTAATTCACATGCCATCACACTATACTAGGTAGGATTTTCATGGGCCTATTACTAGCACAGTTAATCTAAAGAATAAATGTAAATTATCTCCAGATGCTTCTACACATCCAGTTCTTTACAGAATTTTTGTTTATATCTTAAAAATTACTAATAACAAATTTCTAAAGTGATCATTAGTATACTTATTTGTTCATAATATGTCTGGCTATGAGGATATATTAAATATTCATGTTGGCCATAGTGAATAAAACCATTGATTTTCCATTCTCTAATCAATAAAATATTGACAGGCTTTATAGCCAAGTGGCAAAACCAAAATGAGACATCCACAACAATTAGCTAAAGATAAATCAATAGATGAAGTTCTCATTAATATTCAAAATGACAGTTTAATTTTGACAGGAGAAAATACAGTTGTTGCATCCTTTTTCATTTATAATAGTGGGGCAGAGGTCAAATATGCATAATGAATTTGAATTTGAAATTTCTTTACATCAAAAAAAACCCTTGAAGCTCAGAAATTCATTTTTAAACAGATATATTATCCCCAGTGTATATTTCAGTAGACTTCATTAGAAATTATAGATGAGCAGTTATAATCGTGAAAGGGACTATAGGCCAGTTTATACACTTCTCAATAAACCCATAGTATCGTACAAAGTACACTTTCTGTTTACATAATCAGCTGATTATTTTTCTTTCTACTTTCTGCTATAATTAAATAAACACAAAATGTTGCCTATTATTCAATTTGTGCTTCTCAATCTTCCTAAGGATCCACATAAAGTCCCAAATTTTAACCTAATTATATATAAATATGTTTCAGATTTGATTTCTAATTCAGGATCACTAGAAGAAGCAAAAACATATATTTATTCCATTTCTGATTTTTTATTGTCATTTACTAGGTCTAAAGAAATGTTTTTAGGCTTGGTAATGTTATTCCTCCAACACATTTTTGTACATTTTTATTCATTTTCGTAATCTGGTATCATTTAATAGGAAACTATTTCATATTGATTGGGAAAGCAACTGGTTAACACAGAAAAAAATTCACCCATAATTCCATGTCCCTTAGTAAATCATTTTTGATATTTTGCATAAGGATACATATCATAATTAACATACACTCTGCTTTTGAGCTTGCTTTCTAAACTTGTTTTCTCCAGTCACAAAATTGTATTCTCTATCTTGACTTTGAACAGTTTTGTTAATGTTTATTTATTTATTTTGAGGGGGGGGAGAGAGAGAGACAGAGAGAGAGAGAACACGTGCACGAGTTGGGTAGAGGCAGAGGACAGAGAGAATCCCAAGCAGGTTCTGCACTGACAGCAGAGGGCTCTGCACTATGTAGAGTTCAATCCCACTAACGGTGAGATCATGACCTGAGCCAAAATCAAGAGCTGGACACTTAACTGACTAAGCCGCCCAGGTGCCCCTTGACTTTGAACAGTTGTACAGAATGCCATTTATCTACGCAATGTCATATTTGAGGAAACTTTATTTTGTGTTGTTGCAAATCATATTGTGATGAATATCCTTAAAAATAATTTGTATTTTTCTATTTTTTATAATTATAAATTTCTACATGATGATTTTCTGTTTTAAAGGGCATATGGTGGGGCACCTGGGTGACTCAATCAGTTAAGCAATTCACTCTTGATTTTGACTCAGGTCACCTAGCCCTGCATAGGGATCCAGGATGACAGTGTGGAGCCTGCTTGGGATTCTCTCTCTGCTCCCTCACCCCACCCCTGCTCTCACACATGTGCACTACTTCACTCTCTCTCTCTTAAAATAAACAAATAAACATTTTTTTTAAGAAAAAATAAGGGGCATTTGTTATTTTTAGAGTTTTTCATTCCCATCTCTCTCTTGGTTTCCAGATGCTTGTACCACAGCAGTGTCACATCACTTGCCTGCCTCCTTAAACTGGCAAATAGATGGATAAATAGCTCTAAAATCCTTCCATTTTAGTAGGTGGATTATAATATTTTAATATTTAATTTTATATTTTCACTACAAGTGAGTTTAAATGTTTTTATTATTAGACATTAATCATTTTTTCTTGTGTAAATGAATTATATTTTTACCAAATTATTTTTTTCAGGAGGTTCTCCCTCATTGGTTTCATCAATTTACATCAATTTGTTGAATTTATTTATTGTTTCGCTTAGTTGAAGCTAATAATATAAATAATGCATCCTCCATACGTAATATACCAAATATACTTTATATGTTTCCCTTAACAAATTCTGGCTAAAAATTCTTCCAATCACTTGTTTATTACAAATGGAGATGTAGAAACTACAACCAGATTAGTGATGCTTTATATTGTGCATAAAGGTCAACCACAGAAAACTTTCTAGGGGTAAGGGGTTACTGCCTCACCATGAATTTCCAAAAAGGCAGGTGGGTGGGATATATATCTAGCAGTTTTTTGGCTATTCAGGGTCTTTCATGGTTCCATACAAATTTTAGGATTTTTTTTCTAGCTCTGTGAAAATGCTGGTGGTGTTTTAAAAGGGATTGCATTAAGTGTGCATTAAGGGATTGCATTAAGTGCTTTGGGTAGTATAAACATTTTAACAATATTTTTTCTTCCAATCCAGGAGCATGGAATGGTTTTTTTTTGTTTGTTTGTTTTTTGTTTTTTTTTTTTTTTTTTCATTTCTTTGTGTCATCCTCAATTTCATTCAAAAGTGTCTTATAGTTTTTAGAGTATAGATCTTTTACCCTTTTGGTTATGTTTATACCGAAGTGTCTTATTGTTTTTGGTGCAATTGTAAATAAGATCAATTCCTTGATTTCTCTTTCTTCTGACTCATTAGTGTATAGAAATGCAACAGATGTCTATATTGATTTTGTTTCCTATGACTTTACTGAATTTGTGTACCAGTTCTAGCAATTTTTTGGTGATGTCTTTCAGGTTTTCTACTTAGAGTGTTATGTTGTCTGCAAATAGTGAGTTTGACCTCTTCCTTGCAAATTTGGATGCCTTTTATTTCTTTTTCTTATCTGATTACTGAGGCTAAGACTTCCAGTACTATGTTAAATAAAACTGGTGACAGTGGACATCCCTGTCTTGTTCCTGACCATAGAGGAAAACCCCTCAGTTTTTCTCCCACTGAGGATGATATTAGCTCTGGGTATTTCATATATGGTCTTTATGATATTGACTTATGTTCCCTGTATCCTATGTTGTTGAGGGTTTTTATCAAGAGTGGATGCTGTACTTTGTCAAATGCTTTTTCTTCATCTATTGAGAGGATCATATGTCCCTTATCTTTTCTTTTACTATTATAGTGTATCACATTGATTTGTGAAAATTGAACTGCCCTTGCAACCCAGAAATAAATCTTATTTGGTTGTGGTGAGTAATTCCCTTAATGTACTGTGGGATTCAATTTGCTAGTATTTTGTTGAGAATTTTTGCATCTATGTTCATTAGGGATACCGGCATGTTATTCTTTTTTAGTGGGGTCTTTGTCTGTTTTTGCAATCAAGGTAATGCTAGCCTCAAAGAATGAGTTTGAAAGTTTTCTTTCCATTTCTGTATTTCGGATCAGTTTGAGGAGAATAGGTATCAACTCTTCTTTAAGTGTTTGTAAAATTCCCCAGGGAAGCCATGTGGCCCTGTACTTTTGTTGGGAGATTTTTGGTTACTGACTCCATTTGTTTGCTGGTTATTGGTCCATTTAAGTTTTTTACTTCTTGTTTCAGTTTTGGTAGTTTATATGTTTCCAGGAATTTATCCATTTCTTTCCATTGCCCAATATTTTGGCATTATTCTCATTGTTTTCATTTCTGTGATGTTGAGTATTATCTCTCTCTCGTTCATGGTTTTATTCATTTGGGTTCTTTCTTTCTTTCTTTCTTTCTTTCTTTCTTTCTTTCTTTCTTTCTTTCTTTCTTTCTAGGGGTTAGGGGGTTATCAATTTTATCAATTTTTTCAAAGAATCTTTTCCTGATTTCATTGATCTATTCTAATTTTTTGGTTTGTTTTTATATCATTTATTTCTGCTCTAATGTTTATTATCCACCCTCTTCTGCTGGCTGTAGGCTCCATTTGTTGTTCTTTTTCTGGGTCCTTTATTGTAAGGCCATGTTGTGTATGAGATTTTTTTTGCTTTCTAATGTAGGCATGTATTGCTATCTATTTCCCTCTTATGACCACTTTTGCTGCATTCCAAAGGTTTTGGACCATCATGTTGTCATTTTTATTTGCTTCCATGTATTTTTTTTCTTCTTTAATTTTCTGGTTGACCCATTCATTCTTTAGTAAAATGTTCATTAACTTCCATGTATTTATGGTTGTTCCAAATATTTTCTTGTGGTTGACCTCAAGTTTCATAGTGTTGTGGTCTGAAAATATGCATGATATGATCTCAGTCTTTTGTACTTGTTGTGGCCTGACTTGTGACCCAGTAGGTGATCTATTCCAGAGAATTTTCCACATCCATTCAAAAAGAATGAATATTCTGCAGTCTTAGGATGGAATGATCTGAACATATCTGTTAAGTCCATCTGGCCCAGTGTGTAATTCAAAACCATTGTTTTCTTTTTGATTTTCTGCTAACATGATCTTTCCATTGATGTCCCCTACTGTTATTCTATTATCATCAAAGAGTGTGTTTATGTTTTTTATTAACTATCTTATACATTTGGGTGCTTTCACATTGGGGGCACCCAATATTTATAATTGTTCTATTTGTTGAATAGACCACTTAATTGCGATATAGTGCCCTTCTTTATGTCTTGTTATAATCTGTGGTTTAAAGTCTATTTTGTCTGATATAAGTATTGCTACCCTGGCTTTTTTTTGATGTCCATTAGCATGATAATGGTTGAAAGTCTCTTATAGGCAACATATAGTTCTTGTTTTTAAATCAATTCTGACACACGAAGTCTTTTGATTAGAACATTTAGTCCATTTACACTCAGAGTCATTATTGATAGACACAAATTTGGTGCCATTTTATTATGTGTTTTGTCATATCTGGAGATTTTTTCTGTTCTTTTCTTTGTTGCTTTTGGTTTTTCTTCCACACTTAAAGGGTCCCCTTTAATCTTTCTTGCATGGGTGATTTAGTGGACATGAACTCCTTTTATTTTTGGAGAAATTCTTTATCTCTCCCTCTATTCCGAATGACAGCTTTGCTTGATAGAGTATTCTTGGCTGCATATTTTTCCCATTCAGGAGGTTGAATATATCATGCCACTCCCTTCTGGCCTGCCAACTTTCTATAGAGACATCTGCTGCTAACCTTCTTTATTTTCCCTTGAAAGTTAGAGACTTCTTTTGCCTTGATGCTTTTAGGATTTTTTTCTTTATATTTTGCGAATTTAGCTACAATAAATCTTGGTGTTGGCCTGCTTTAATTGATTTTTTGGGGAGTTCTCTGTGCCTCCCAGATTTAGATGTCTGTTTCTTTCCCCAGATTAGGTAAGTTTTCAGCTAGAATTTCCTCAAATAAACCTTCTGCATCCTTTCCTCTCTCTTCTTCTGGGACTCCTAAGATATGAATGTTATTATGTTTCATGGAGTCACTGAGTTCCATAAATCTACTTTTGTGTTGTAAGATTTTTTCCCTCTTTTGTGTAGCTTCATTATTTTCCATAATTCTATGTTCTATACCAGTTATTCATTTCTCTGTCTCTTCCATCATTGCAGTCATTACATTCAGTTGTTTTTCATTCTCCCTTATTGCATTTTTCATTTGGGTCTGATTGGCTTAAAGCTCTTTTATCTCTGTGGTATGGGACTCCCTGGTGTCTTCTATGCTTTTCTCATGCCCAGCTAGTAAGAATCCTCATGATTATTTTTGTTTTTTGTTTTTAATTAAAAAAAATCAGGAATAGAATTTAGTAATTCATCACTTACATATAAGACCCAGTGTTCATCCCAACCAGTGCCCTCCTGAATGCCCTTCACCTTTTTAGTCCTTCCCCACAACCAATACCCCATTATCAACCCTCAGTTTGTTCTCTGTATTTAGGAGTCTCTTATGGTTTGTCTGTTTTTATATTATTTTTGCTTTCCTTCTCTTATGCTCATCTGTTTTTTATCTTAAATTCCATATATGACTGAAATCATATATTTGTCTTTCTCTGACTTATTTCGCTTAACATATTACACTCTAGTTCCATCCATGTTGCTGTAAATGGCAAGATTTCATTCTTTTTCATTGCTGAGTAATATACCATTGAATACATATACCAATCTTCTTTATCCATTCATCCATCGATGGACATTTGGGCTCTTTCCATACTTTGGCTATTGTTGATAGTGCTGCTATAAACATGGGGGTGCATGTATCCCTTCGAATCAGCATTTTTGTGTCCTTTGGATAAATTCCTAGTAGTGCTGTTGCTGGATCATAGGGTAGTTCTATTTTTAATTTTTTGAGGAACCTCCATTCTGTTTTCCAGAGTAGCTGCACCAGTTTGCATTCCCAACAGCAGTGCAAAAGGGTTCCTCCTTTCTCCACATCCTCGCCAACATCTGTTGTTGCCTAAGTTGTTAATTTTAGCCATTCTGACAGGTGTAAGGTGGCATCTCATTGTGGTTTTATTTGCATTTCCCTGATGATGAGTGATGTTGAGCATTTTTTTCATATGTCTGTTAGCCATCTGGATGTCTTCTTTGGAAAAATGTCTATTCATGTCTTTTGCCCATTTCTTCACTGTACTATTTGTGTTTTGGGTACTGAGTTTGATAAGTTCTTTATAGATTTTGGATACTACAGATTTTGGATACCCTTTATCTGATATGTTGTTTGCAAATATCTTCTCCCATTCAACCAGTTGTTTTTTGATTTTGCAGATTATTTGCTTTGCTATGCAGAAGCTTATCTTGATGAGTTCCCAAAAGTTCATTTTTGCTTTTGTTTCCCTTGCCTTAAGAGACATGTCAAGTAAGAAATTTCTGCGGCTAAGGTCAAATAGGTTGCTGCCTATTTTCCCCTCTAGGATTTTGAGCTTCCTTTCTTATGTTTAGGTCTTTCATCCATTTTGAGTTTACTTTTGTGTATGGCTTAAGAAAGTGGTCCAGATTAATTCTTCTGCATGTTGCCATACAGTTTTCCCAACATCATTTGTTGAAGAGATTGTCTTTTTTCCATTGGATATTCTTTCTTGATTTGTCAAAGATTAATTAGGCATATGTTTGTGGGTCCATTTCTGGGTTCTCTATTCTATTCCATTAATCTATGTGTCTGTTTTTGTGCCAGTACCATACTGTCTTGATGATTATAGCTTTGTAATACAGCTTTAAGTCCAGAATTCTGAGGTCTCCAGCTTTGGTTTTCTTTTTTCAGGATTGCTTTGGCTATTTGGGGTCTTTTCTGATTCCATACAAATTTAGGTTTGTTTGTTTCAGGTCTGTAAAGAATGCTGGTGGTATTTTGATAGGGATTACATTGAATAAGTAGATTGTTTTGGGTTGTGTTGACATTTTAACAATTTTTGTTCTTCCAATCCATGAATATGGAATGTTTTTATATTTTTTTGGTGTTGTCTTCAATTTTTTCATAAGCTTTCTATAGTTTTCAGTGTATAGATTTTTCAAATCTTTGGTTGGGTTTATTCCTAGATATTTTGTGTTTTTTGGTGCAATTGTGAATGGGATCAATTCCTTGATTTCTTTCTGCTGATTCATTTTTGGTGTATAGAAATGCAACTGATTTCTGTGTATTGATTTTATATCCTGTGACTTTGCTGAATTCATGTATCAGTTCTAGCAGTTTTTTGGTGGAGTCTTTTGGGTTTTCCGCATAAAGTATCATGTTGTCTGAGTGAAAGCTGACTTCCTCCTTGCCAGTTTGGATGCCTTTTATTTCTTTGTGTTGTCTGATTGCTGAGTCTAGGACTTCCAACACTATGTTGAATATCAGTGGTGAGATTAGTATCCTTAAAATTGTTGCTCTAATTTCTGGGTCAAGCATATTACTTATATATGTTTTGATTAGATCCCTGGTTCTGACCTTTTCTTGTTCTTTCTTTTGGGATAAATTCTTTCATCTTGGCATTTTGTCTAGGTCTTTATCTTCTTCTGTGTGTTAGAAAAGCCTGTTAGGTTTCCTGCTCCTCAGAATAATGGCTTTATGAAGAAGAAGAGGTCACATACCGTTCAGGGCTGGACACTTCAGGAAGTGTCTCTGGTGTATGCTGCATGCACTCTAGTGCTCTGTATGGTTGCTCTATCCCTCAGGTCAGTCCTCTACGGAGTTTGGGGAGTGTTGGGAACTCAGCCAGGGTGTAGGAAATTTTAACTAGGTGTGCTCTGGTCTGCTTGTTAAAAGAGATCTGATGTTATTTCCACTAGAGCTGAAGCCTTGCAGAATTCTATGGTCAGTAGATGTGTTGTGTGTGTGTGTGTGTGTGTGTGTGTGTGTGTGTGTGTGTGGTGGGCGGTTGTGCTGGTCTTCCAGGGGAGAGGCCTGCTGTGCTGGTTTGCAGGCACACTTGCCTGAGAAAAGCACCCCTACCAGAGTGCAGAGGGCAGGGCTTGGTGTCAGTGGTTTAGGCTGCCAGTGTTGGCACTGTGTTGCTTGCTGAAGTTTGTTTACACTGAGGAGTTGGGGAGAGAAATGGTGCCAGCCTGCTCTCTCCTCCCCAGAGGGTAGTTTGTGCCTGCTGCTGTCCAGGGAGCCTTCCTGGAAGAGTGAACAATCTCCCTTCATGTGTGCCAGGAGTCTCACAGATTGCTGCCTTCACCCTGTCTGTGTTCAGGCCATCTGCCTGTCTTGCAGTGAATTGCACCTGGGGATCTATCCAAGGCAGGCCAGGTGTGGTGGGGACCTGTGCGTGGGGGAGGGTTTTACTGCCTTGGCACTGATGCAGGTTTGTTCCAGAAGGGCAGTAGCACCAAAGCACAGGAGCATAGAGTCTGGAGTAAAGTGCAGCAAAGAGCCAGTGTCCAGGTTAGTCGCCCTCAGCGAGTGTCTGTGTGCCTATGCTGAGGAGCAGAGGAGGGAAATGGCACCTGCCAGCTATTCTTGTCCCCAGAGAGGAAATGCCACCTCTCCCATATGTACTCCTAGAAGGGGGAAATGTGTCCTAGGGGACCCTCAGACCACATCATCTGCCTGGCCTGTCTGCTCACCTTCTCCACAGGAGGACTGTAGTGCCCATCAGGTTCCACATCTGCCTTGCCGTGAACCTCCAAAACTCCAGTTTTTGAGCCCGGCTGGCTGTAAAAATCAGAAAAATCAGCCTCTCTAGTTTTCCCCATTAATGGCTTTGGGGAAGTATTTTCCTTGTGTGATCCCCTGTGTAGTTTTCTCGTTTCCTCTCTGTCTCTCTCTCTCTCTGTGAACAGGGCTCCCTCTCCTCCTCATCCCCTGTGATCTGTTTCTCCAATTAAATTTTTTTTAAGTTTATTTAGTTATTTCCAGAGAGAGAGAGAGAGAGAGAGAGAGAGAGAGAGAGCACATGAGCAGGGGAAGAGTGAAGAGAGAGGGAGAAAGAGAATCCCAAGCAGGCTCTGCCTTGTCAGCATGAAGACTCACATGGGGCTCGAACTCATGAACCATGAGATCATGACCTGAGAGGAAAACAATAGTTGGATGCTTAACAATTGAGTTACCCAGGTGCCCCTACAACTCTAGTTTTAAATGCAGTTTACAAATGAGAAAACTGGGGCCAGGAAGGTCAAATACAATAAATGAATGGATGAAAGAATAAGCAAATAAATTGAATCAGATCTTTCTGATCTGAGAACCAAAGCTCTCAGCTTTGCTGATTCCTGCAAAATATTTATAAATAAGTTGCTATAGTTTAAAAATATTTCCATACTGATTCTCTCTCTTTTTAATGTTTATTTATTTTTGAGAGAGAGAGAAAGTGAGGGAGAGGCAGAGATGGGGGAGAGAGGATCCAAAGCAGGTTTTTTTTTTTTTTCTGACAGTGAGCCCAATGGGGGACTGGAGCCAATGTGGGGCTTGAACCCATGAACCACAAGATCATGACCTGAGCTGAAGTCACACACTCAACCAACTGAGCCACCCAGGCACCCCTGATTCTCTCTTTTAAAGATTTTCCTGTGACATTTATAATTGTCAAATCTTTGTTTCCCCCATAAATTGTCTTTCATTCCATTTGGTCTGTATATACTACTTTGAGTCTATATGCCTCAGGTGAAAAATTGTGCTGTTAACTGAGCCTGTTAAACATTTTACAGCCTCTGTTACAACGCATTGTAAAGATCAATTATGATAATGGCTTTTAAAGTAATTTCACTTCATTTTAAATTACTATTCAAATATCAGTTATTATTACACCAAAAGTTTTTACTCCTATGATGGTTAGTTTTATATGTCAACTTGGTTGGCATATAATCCTGTTATTTTCTAAAACATGAATCTAGGTGTCACTGTGAAGGTATTTTGTACATATGGTTAACATCCACAATCAGTTGACTTTGAATAAAGGAGAATTTTCCTTAATAATGTGAATGGGACTCATTTATTCACATGTACATCTGTAAGAACAAAACTGAGGTTTACTGCAGGAAGAAGAAATTCTGCTTTAAGACTACAGCATAAGTTCCTGCCTGACAATTACAACCTCCCAGCCTACCCTAAAGAATACAGACTTGTCAGTTCTCACAATTGCATAAGCCAATTCTTTGAAATCTATCTATATAATTGTTGTCTCTCTGTCTCTATCTATCTATCCTCTATCAATCTATCATCTGTCTCTTACGGGTTCTGTTTCTCTGGACAACCCTGATGGATACTCTCCTTATCACTCTATATGTCACTTGAGTAGATATGTTCATGTGGGTAATTTTATCTTAATTGATCTCAGAGTCAAGGAGTACACTTTTGGTTCTTTTTCAATAAGCATATGCTAAATAAATAAAACGTTTAAAACAAAGTTATTTAAAATAAAGAAAACTAGAGAGGGAGCATAAATCTCTCACAATAGCTTAAGGAAGAAGCTGGGATATTAGGGGGAAAACACTATCAAGATAAAAAAATATTTTATTCCATCTACTCTATAGAAATCAAATCCAATGAAATGTCTGTTCTACCTAATTTCCAAAAAAATATTTTCCCTTAATTGTGCTTCTTTGTTATCCTCACTTTCATGGTCAAAATTTTAATATATTCTCTTTTTCTTTTTTTAATTTATTCATTATTGATAGAAAGAGAGATAGAGACAGAGACAGAGAGAGCACAAGTGGGGGAAAGGCAGAGAGAGAGGAGACAGAAAATCCCAACCATGTTTTGCATTGCCAGCACAAAGCCTGCTACGGGGCTTGAGCTCACAAACTGCAAGATCATGACCTGAGCACAAACCAAGAGTCAGACGCTTAACTGACTGAGCCACCCAGGTGCCCCATTAATATACTCATTTTTCAAATAATTTAGATTTTTGTAAACAATATGTGCTCAGGTTCTTCCTGACACTTGTACCTATTAAGCACAGAGTATGATGTATATAGGATTTGCAAAATAATCTTTTTTATGTGTTCTCCAAGTATTGTTAATAAATTGAAGATGTTTTTATAATGTCAAAAATCCAAAAAAAAAATATGTAAAAGATAAAATATACATGTATATATGTGTGTATTTGTATATATACATATATCTCTACCTCCATCCCTCTTATCTCTATGTATTTGAATGAATAATGTCCTTTGCATCTACTAAAATTCTGGACTAGTTTAAATAGAAACAATGAGCATCAGCATTGGAAAATCCACTTGTTTCTTATAAATATATTTCTGTAATTTTTTGTTCCTGACATTTGTACTTTAAGTCAAAAGTACTTAAGTGAAAGCAATTGTTTTTCTTTCTTTTTTACCCATCTTCTCTGAAATTGTGTAGGAGGAAGCAAATCACTACCACTCAATCCCTGACATTAATTCAACAGACATATATTTTGATTTCAGAAGAATTATGGAAACATTCTTTTAGAAGAGAACAATGAGAGAGCATTCTGTGTTTAGCACATTTCCCTTTTCCAAGTGGCAATGGAGCGTTATAACAGCGAAGTAAATTGCTTCCTATTTCTATCTGCTTTATAAAAGTGTGACACTGACTGAGCTGAATCACTGAGAACACATCTGTACACAGCTAAATGAAAAGTTTTATGTGATGGTAGAACTAGGCAGAATTATTTTGTCCTTGGATGTTCTGATGATTAATAATGCTTAGATCATTGACTTGCACACAGTAGGATGACATTCAGAGTACTGTGAGGAAACTCAATTTTTAATTTAACACATTTTTATGAAGGTAATTTTACACAAATTTGACCTGAATTATGGGTCACAGCAAGGTATGGTCGTACACTGGAGCATTAGTGACAGGCTTCCTGGGAACACGGTGGGAATGATGTTATTGAGGCCTCACAGAGAGTGTGAAGTCATAGAATCAGAGCTGTCCAACAAGAATACCAAAAACAGAATACTGACATTGCTCATATTGAGGCAAGGTAAGGACAGAGGTTATTAGGAGTGATAAATACCTTCAACATTTTCTCCTAGCCATCTGATTTCCTGCAATACCATTGAACAAACTCAATCAGGGGCCAGAAATCAATAGGGTCTCTGTGGTGCCATGTGTAGGAGTAAGCATCCTTGAGCATGGAACAGGACAGGGAAGAGTGAACGATAGTTTTAAGGAGAGTGGCAAATCCAGTTAGTAGGTATGCTATGTATAAAGTATATGCATATATAGAAACTGGCAGAAACTTTACCAAGTCTAGGCTATTTAATGATATGATGTCACATATAAAGTTCACATTTCTGAGTCATCTGGATACAAACATGCTATACATGAAATTATGAGTAGCATAAGTTGATAAATATAGAGTGATTATTATTACAATAACAGTATCAATGCTTTTCAATGTTGAATGACCATTAATTTTTATTAGGTACTATATTATGTGCTTAGTATATACTTTCTCTAATTCTCACAATTAGTCTGTAAAATAGATGTTATTAGATTTACTTTACATACAGTGGAATGGCTTACAGAATGGTTAACTAAGTTGCCCAAGTTCAGCCAAGTAGTAAGTAGTAGAAACAGTATTCTCCACTAGGTTTTGAAGACTCAAAATCAGCATTCTTTATGTGTTTGCATATTGGCTTCCAGGTATGTAAGTTATTTACCAAAAAAAGAAAGAAAGAACATTAGGTTGATGACCCAGAGTAGTGTCCAAAATTCATGACAGTGATTTCAATGACTGTTATAATCATTTTTAATTGAGTTTTTTCTGCAACTTGAATACAAGATTGGAAATTTTTAAAAAGCTCATCTTGGGCAAATGTTCATAATAAAAAATTCACAAGACAACATATAATTTCAAAGAGCTCAAAAAATTAAAATCTATCCATAAATTCTTTCCAGGAAAGAATGCATAGACTATAGAGAAATACCAAGGGCTTATTCCAACGAATTAGTAAAGCAGTACCATCCAGACTCTCAGGTCCTGGTGGCAAATAAGACCATGAAAGCACAGTTACTCCCAAAAATATTTGTTACTGTCCACAGATTTTAAGATAAAATGTCTTCTATGTATTCTTGCAAAGTTCCTCTTTCTTTCTATCAAAATTTATTTAGTGGACCTTATTCTGTTCATGCGGCAAATAACAAATTGCCATAAACTGAATGGTTTAAACAACAAACATTTATTTCTCATAGTTTTTCAGGTTGGGAAGTACAAGATCAAAGTGCCAGCATATTTAGTTTTTGGTGAGGGCTCACCTCCTGGTTTCTAGACTGACATCTTCTTGTCTTCTCACGTGATGGAGAGCAGAGAGAGAAAGGCTATCTCTCTCTTGTCTTTTCTTATAAGGTCATTATTCCCAGGCATGCGAGCTCCATCCTCATGACCTAATTACCTTCTAAAGGCCTCACTTCCAAATACCATTGCATGGTATTTAGGCTTCAACGTATGAATTTTGGGGTGATGAAAACATTAAGTCCATAGTATATACTGGAAGACACCATTACAGGTAAATAAGACAGATATGGTCTCTGAAATTCAAGGAAATTTATAATGACTATGTCATAAGATAAAGAAAAAGAATGTTGACATAGAAAATATGAACAGTAGTTAATGGGATTAGATAGGTAATGGGATTAGATAAATTTAGGTAATGGGATTAGATAAATCAATGTGGAGACGATTTTTAAGTTGGCATGGAAAAATAAGAGCAGACAAGCAAAGGGCCAGGATTAAACATTCTCAAAAGAGGAAACAGTAAAACCCTTAAGCAGAAAGACAGTTGGCATATTTTAAGTAGTGGAAGGCCAAAGTAGAATGGAGCAAATTGAATGAAGGAGGTATTGGCAAAAGATTGGGATGGAAGGAAGGGAGAGCTTAGATTCAGAGAGCCTTCTTGGTCATTGGAAAGCCATGCTAGAGAATTATATGATCAGTTCTTTTCCTTTTAAAGATCACTGATTCCTGTATTTTTAAGTAGATTTTAGACAGGCAAGAGAGGACACACAGGGATCATTTAAGAAGTCATTGAAATAACTACATTAAAAAATATGGTGGCTTTAACAAAGTTGGAGTGGGAATGGAGAAAAATGAATGGATATCAGATATATTTTAGGGATAGAATGAAAAGGACTTACCAAAACTGGATATGGAAAGTATGGAAAAGGAATAAGTGGAACACGGCCTCTGAATCTCTGGCTTTAGCAAGTTGGTGGACAGTGATGCCATTTACTAAATGAGTATAAGGTTTTGGATAAAAAGAGAATCCAGGGGCGCCTGGGTGGCTCAGTGGTTGAGCGTCCGACTTCGGCTCAGGTCATGATTTCACAGCTCGTGAGTTTGAGCCCCGCGTCGGGCTCTGTGCTGACAGCTCAGAGCCTGGAGCCTGCTTCTGTTTCTGTGTCTCCCTCTCTCTCTGCCCCTAACCCACTCACATTCTGTCTCTGTCTCTCTCAAAAATAAATAAAACATTTTAAAAAAAAATTAAAAATAAATAAATAAATAAAAGAGAATCCAGTCTTATGCTTCCCACACAAGAAGTTTGAAATGATTAAATGGAAATGTCAAGTATAAATTTGACTATACCAATCTGAGTTTCAAAGAAATTGTTTTGGCTTGAGATATATTTTGAAAGTAATCACCAAACAGATGGCCATAAAATTTGGTGAGCAGTGAATATACAGCAAAAAAAAAAAAAAAAAAAAAAGCCACGACATAATTTGAAGGAACTCTAATATTTAAAGGTCTGATCGAACTTATTAAATCAGTGAGAATATTGAGAAGGAATGGCCAATAAATTAGGGAGAAAAACAGGACTGCATACTGTTGTGAAAGTTAGTATGAAAAGTTAGGTAGGAGTTTATAAAAGGTATGATAAATGTATAAACAGTTACTGAGAAATCAAATGAGATTAGGATAGAAACATTTTTTTTTTAGTGGGAAATATGTAAGTCTTTGGTAGCTTTGAAGAGTTTTTGTGGACTGAGGTGGAGATTAGCAATGTTAACAGAGTATGTACAAAGTGATGAGTTGTCTAGACAATTAATCTTTAGAATTTTTCTATAAAAATGAGAACAGATAAATGGGTTCTTAGCTAGAGAGATATTTTAACTAAGTTGCTTTTTTTTTTATTTGTTTAAGGTGAAACAGAACAGAACATGGATTATAAAGACGAAAATGCTACAAATGAAAATTCACAACAACAACGACAACAACAAAAAATGTGATGATACAAAGGAGAAAGGGGATAGACAAAGGAAGAATGTTCTTGAGAAGAAAACTAAGGACAGACTCTAGTTATTTAGGCTAAAATACATTGAAAGGATCTCCATTGTTTTCTAACCATATAGTTCAATATTCATATTGAGTCAAAATTAATTTCTCAGGATATATGAAGGAGCAGAGAGAAAAAATTCAAACTGAATCAGCATACAAGTGCAGAACTTTCATTTTATCTTCATTATTGCCCTCTGAGTTTTAGAAACTTCTGCTTCCATTAAGTTTACATGACAAATGCAAATCATCACTAAAATATTTCTCCTTACATGAAGAAATACTAGTTTGAAGAAGAAGAATATAATTTCTTTGAAAAACTATCAGAGGTTTGGGAACTATAATTTAAAACCAAATCAAACTTAACAAAACAAAATAAAACAACTCATTAAGAATTCTGATAAGCTCTCCAGGCAGGGATGGATATTTGACTTGGTAAGAAGATTTTGTAACCCGGTTCTTAGTACTCAAGACTTGTATATTCAACTGCCCCCTTTATGTCTATAGTTAGATATCTAATAAGCATCCAAAAATTAACACATCAATAATTAACACTTGATTTCCCCTTCTTTACTTCAAATCTGTTTCTGCCTCTGAACTTCTCATCTCTATAAATTCTAATAATGATCCATCCAGTTGAGCATGCCAAAACTTTATGAGCTATTATTACCCCCTGCTCTCTTTCCTGCCTTTCCCAGTTGAATACCACAGCAGGTTGTATTGTCTCCAAATTGAGCATACAGAGAACTTGTCAGATTCTATTTCTAGCACTTATACCCTACTCTAAGCCACTACTAGCTTTTGCCTAAAATAATGGAATACCCCCTGCCTGCTTTTACTCTGGTCTCTTTGTTATCTGTCCTCCACAAAGCAGTCACAGTGACCTTTTAAAAACATATCTCAGTTCATTCCAACTCCCTGCTGTAAACTCTCTAATGTTTTCCCATCACCTTAGCATAGAAGGCCCCCATACACCTCTCATTTCCTACTCTTTTGTCCCTCACTTACTATGTTGTAGTACATTGTCCTTTTGGTCCCTTGAGTAAGCAAGGTACTTACCCAAGTATTCTCTCTGCTTGAAGTGGTCTTCTTTCTGATCACAGACCTTCAGTCTTCTTATTATAATGGTCTCAATGGAAATATCCTCAGCTAAAAAGAAATTAAAAGTTATGAAATAACCCAAGAAAGATACAGCACTATGAAATAGCAGTAAGTCAAATGTGTTCAATAATGGGAAAAAAAAGTTTTCTATCAATTAAATGTTGCTGTCATATATATATAAACAACGGGTAACTTAGGAAAGTGAGGCTAGAGGTATGTGATTCCTTACACTGGTTTAAGACAATAAGACTGGTGTAATACATGATTTTCAGAAGAAGTAGTATCTAAGTAGGCCTGATAATTAACTATGTTATTCATATTATTATTTGTTAGATTTCTTAATTATAGTCAATGAGTATAGTAAATGAGCTTTATTAATGTATGTGAGTATACTGTTTTATTGTTATTTTAATGTTATTTTAAGCTGCAACTTTGACTTTTCAAATGAAATAGCTGATAATTGATTATCACTATGCAAAGTTTTAGCATTTAACAACAGCTTAAAATCTCAATTAATTTTGTTGGCATAATTTTATTAATACTTGGGCAATTAGAAAGCTGAAAGAGTGAGAGAGAAAGAGAGAGAGATGATGATATACAATTATAGATTGTGAAGGTTTAGCAAGTCTCCAAAATCATTTTTCTAACATTTTTCACCACCGACTGTATTTTGAGTGTCTTCCACAGTAAACACAAAAATTAGTCTTCAAATCTACTCTCAATCAACTAAAGGAAATGACAAACCACTTTATTATTGACACATACTTTGATTCTGGTTATTCCCACCCTTGGGTCAAAATTCTACCAGTTACATAATTTTAAAGACTTTAATCTGACATTAAATATTTGAATACAGTTGTTATATACTTAACACATATGCATATACTTTTCATTTACTATGTATCAGACACTGTGCTAGAGATGTATGCTACAGAAATCAATAAGACAATCCTGGTGCCTGTTATTATGAAGATGTCATTTCTCAGAATAATTCTATACCCCTTGCAAAGTTGGTTTCCTATATTTGCTGTTTTAAGTGCAAAGAATTAAATCAAAGAAAACAAAAACCAAAAAAAACACAAAAACTAAACGTGATCCAATGAGGGCAGAAGAGAAGGATCATACCATTTTTATTTTTAAATGGTGGCTCACTTAATATGGCTTAATATTCATTATTTCTTAAATTGTTGCATTAACAGTTTACATTTAAATTACATTTCACTTCATAGGGGAAGGGAAGGAAAAATAAAATAATATAAAAATAGAAGGTGGTGAACCATAAAACACTCTTAACTGTAAAGAATAAACTGAGGGTTCCTGGAGGGGAGATGGGTGAGGGAATGGGCTCAGTGGATGATGGCCATTATGGAGGGCACTTGTGATGAGTACTGGGTGTTATATGTAAGTGATGAATCACTAAATTCTACTTCTGAAACCAATACTACAGTGTATGTTAACCAAGTTGAATTTAAATAAAATCTTAGGGAAAAAATCACATTTCACTTTCCATATAGCATAAATAAAATATATAACCCTTTTGATAGTTTTATTCTATTTGTTATTCAGTCATCTATCTTAATAAATTATACCTTCCCATTAGCATATTACTATTATGGGGGTCTCTACCACAGTTGATGCTATTTTCATGGTAAAATTTATATATTATTGTATTTGAATCTCAAGATATATTACATTCAAGAATACTGTGTTTTTAGGACTAGAAAATAGACATGTGAACCTATTTCAACCATTTATGCATTTTTTTTCTCATAAAGTATTAGCAGTGTTTTTTCTTTTAAAGTTTGTTTGTTCATTTATTTATTATTTTTTAATGTTCATTTATTTTTGAGAGAGAGACAGAGTGTGAGTGGGAAGCAGGCTCCAGGCTCTGAGCTGTCAGCACACAGCGCAACGTGGGGCTCGAACCCACAAACCATGAGATCATGACCTGAGCAGAAGTTGGAAACTGAAGTTTATTTATTTATTTTGAGAGAGAGAGTGTCCACTCATGAGTGGGGTAGGGGCAGAGAGAGGAGTGAGAGAATCACAAGCAGGCTCCACACTGTCAGAGGCCAGCCTCACATGGGGCTCAACTCCATGAACTGCGAGATCATGACCTAAGCCAAAACTAAGAGTTGGATACTTACCCATCTGCGCCACCCAGACTCCCCTAGCATTGTTTTTTTCTGATTTTACTCAATAAACATTGATTATGCATTAAATATTCTTTAGAAGGGCTTTCCAACTTCATTTAATGTTTTTTTATCCATTTCCTTCTTCCTCCATATTATTTTAAGATTCTCTGCATTTAGTCAGCTGATGTTTATGATTATCTACCTATATGTTTATCTACCTATCATCAAATCCTAGATTGTTTTTTCTATGATCATGAGGTATATGTTGAAATTCAAACAATAAACATACATAAAAAGTTCAGTTTCCTTATGAATATTTTCATTTCATCTGAAATTTATAATATTTATAGAATATATCTATAGAATATATATATAGATATATAGAATATATATATCTATATATATATAGATATAGATATAGAATATATATATCTATATATATATACATACACATACCATGGAAAAAAATTTCATCTAGATTCCTGACAAAAATCACAGAGACTCATATTTGCTTCCTGGTTCCCTATCATGTCATTTACTCCTTTGTGAATCTGTCTTTCTTTTTCTCTCTCCCCGTTATGTTTGGGGTATTTTTTAAGTTTATTTATTTATTTTGAGAGAGAGAGACAGACAGATAGAGAGACTCAGGAGGGACAGAGAGAGGGGGAGAGAAAGAATCCCAAACAGGCTCCACACTGTCAGCGAAGAGCCTGACGTTTGAACCCACAAACTGTGAGATCATGATCTGAGCAGAAATCAAGAGATGCTTAACTGACTGAGTCACCCAGGTGCACCCATTTGGGGTATCTGATAAGCCTCAGTTTACTCTGAGAATAATCCAAGACCATGCTTTATGGAAACTGGCATGCATTCTAACAGGACACATCAGGTATCCAAATCTATTCAGGTACCACCATAACCATAAACAGTGAGGCAAAAGTCACTAAAAAGAGTACAAAAAGGGAACAAGAGTGCAAAAAGAGTCACTAAAAAGGGAACAAGTTCCCAGAGCCAGCATACATTTTCTTATTCTTCAATACTTCCTCTCTACAAATATGGGTTTATAGAGTGTTCAATATTATCATTACTGCCGTGTACTTCTGATAAAACAGAATTTCCTCTTCTTCCATGCTACATCCATGTTTTCTACAGTTTCTGTTTGTAGATTTTTATGAATCTGTTTTGAAAAATTACGTACTTTATATTATATTACAAATTTTATACATAATATTTTCCTTTTGGCATTATATATCTTAAGCAAATCCATGGACTCTACCCAAGACTTTTTACTTTTGCCTGTGTAAGTGGCAACTTTGTCTTATTTACCAAATATATACTTGGCTCTGACAGAAGAGTAGATTTAATACACTGTCTTTTGGCTATTAAAACTTCCATATCTATCAGCTTTAGGTGTGAAATATCACATAAAAGTAAAGTTCGATGTGGCTTCGTTTTATAATACTTTCAGCTTTCTACTTTAGCAAATTGCCACCAAACTGATGAGCTCCTGATTTACTACGGGTACTGATGACATCAAACCCTGAGAATTTGCTTTTAGCCATTTAATCATTTCACAATTTCCTATTTTACCAACAGAAGAGAACTTTTCCTTTGTCCATTGACAAAACAATTACTTCTAAATAGCAATAGAGCATTTTCTTTTTTCAACATCGATCAGGTTACAATACATTCCTAAAATAAAGAACAGACCTTTAAGCTTTGGAAGTTTTATTTTAAAAACTTACACTTAGAAAATACTTTAAATGACTCTCTTTCTTTGATGTTTAACCTCTAAATTGTGAATGGTATTCTGATTTGTTTTAATTGATGATAAAGGACCATAAATAAGGACATACATTAAATTTACATGGACCCTGAATTGAATCTCTATGGGGAACCCTAAAATAAATTCACACATATTGATTTGGCTTTAATGCACACATCATAAATCATCATATTTATCATAGCATTTGCAATTATGTAATGTCTTATAGGTCATCAACATGTGAAACTTGCAGCAAAAAGTTGAACCACACATTTAACTAGTCATCTGAGAAGTGTATTTGCCCTATGACAGCAAAACTTTGAGGAAGACATTTTTCAATAACTTGTACCATGGAAGAATATATTCAAGGCCTATTTGACTGTTAGTCAACTTGTCAGAATTTATAAATACATATAGGTAAACCCACATAGCCAATGTGTGAAAATAAATTTATATATATATATATATATATATATATATGTAGCTACATATATATATATATATACATATATATATAGCTACATATATATATATACGTATATATATATATATATATACGTATATATATATATATATATACACGTGTATATATATATATAGCTATATAGAAGTACTAGAATGAATGTATATAAAGTACCTTTTTGTTTATTTAAATAGTAACAGATTTTCCTAGGTTGAAGAGTAGTATATTCAATTTTAAATGAAATCACATTTTGAATTTGTAAGTACCATTTATCAGCCTGTGCCTCTGGGTCTAAGTCCATAGCAGAACCAGGACGTCCTTGCAGGGAGAAACCCTGAGAAGTGGTACAGCCTGGTTTATTTGCCCCAAATAAGGAAAAAAAATTAGCTTAGGAAATAAAACTTCCTATTCTGCTCACTGTCTTCTTGGGACATAAATTTAACTATAAATAGATTAACAATCAACTTTTTTTTTACCCAAATCTGGTTTTCATGCTTGGCTTCAAGGAGTTTTCAGAGTAAGTTCAGCCTTAGTCACAGCCTCTTTAGATGATACTTCTGGTAGCAAGGAATTGAAATTAAGTTGTCCAATCTGGTTAATTCTGTTGGATTTTGTATAATAAAAGAACATGTTCTTTTTCACTGTGTGTCTTTCACAGCAAAACATAATGCTTGCATCTGTTTGTGAGTAAAAGCAGAAAAATGAACACCCTATCCCTAATAGTGTTTGAACTGTTCGCGTGATCATTTGTTCAGGAGGTGGAAAAGGAATTCTTACACTGGATGTGAGATCAGATTATAGGTTATCATACAGGTTCCTTCTAAGTTCAAGAATCTACAATTCTGTGGAAATACTTATAAGCAAAGGAAGACCAAAATACATTGAAGCAGGGTTATTTCAATAGCTTTTGAGATTATTTTGTTTCAACAGTGATTCAGGAGAGCATCTAAGGAAAGGGCACAGTAGTATATCTACTAGACAAGAGGACCTCAAACTGGCAAATACTTTTACAATTAATCAATTAGCAAACTCCCTTACACCTACAGTTATGATGATACCTTTGTTTCAATGTTTTCTATCGTTTCCAGTATGCTTTCTTACACTAAATTCCTAAGCCTCTTTGATTCTTAAGTTTGTATTGATTTATTTTACAGATACATATTAATGAATAGAAAACAGACAATTCTCATTCCAGAAATAGTACAGTAGCGTGTGTTGTACTAACTCCCCTACAAATAACAATTTGAAGCTCTGAAAACAGAAACAAAAACAGAAACATGACTTTGAAGAAAATTTCCTTTTGGGAAGATTTATAAGGATTACCAAGAAGCATTAGCTGCAAGCCTAAAATTGCTGAACAGAGATTTAAGCCATTAATCAATGAAGGAGAGACTGAATTTTGAGCTTGAGATTTGCCAATTTATAGGCAGTTGTTGAACACCTCACGCTTTCCATGGAAGGTCCACTTGTGGAATAAAGACAATAATCCAAAAGCATTTTCTCTTGGCCAGAGAGTAAAACCAAGCACTTGAACCAGCAAAGTAGAGAACACCATGATTCTCCAAATTCAAGGCGATTAGCTATTATTTTATTATCTGTTAGAAATGAAATCAATATATTTCAGAACACAATAATATATCTGTATCATCTAAAATGGATTATAAATAATTTCCACTGCACAATCAAAAGCTACTTGGCATGCAAAAAAAAAAAAAAAAAAAAAAAGGAAAATTTATCCCCCAAATAAGAGAAATTTGTAGTTAGTAAAAGTCTAAATACATGAATGGATCAGAAATATCAATAAAGAAAGGAAAACTGCTAAAAGTAATCAAATAGAAATTTTACATCTAAAGTACACAATATCTGAAATAGAAAAGTCACAAGAGGGGATATTGCTGAAAATAAAATATGTCCATGAATTTGAAGACCAATCAATAGACCTTCTATACTCAAGAAAAGAGGGAAAAAAAACACCAAGGTTTATAAAAATGACTGTTTATGAAAGTCACTGTGACTGAAGAGTAAGTGACTAACAACACTCTTGGGGATATCAATTGTAAACTCAATTTAAAAAAATATGAAGGTGAAAAAAAGTAGAAAGATTTTGGAAAGAAGTTAAGACTTGGAGGAGGCAACAAGGTATGCACTGATATTCCAGGTTTCATTATTTGACCCTTCCTTCCTTTCATCCTTTCCTACTTTCTTTCTTTTCACTGACAGCAACAATCAAGACAGACACTTGGAGTAGCTTAAACTCTAATAGAAAATCCAATATCTTTCTGGAAGGAGAAACCAGGACACCCAAAGCTTCCAAAGAAGAAAAAGGGAATCAGAAAGGAGAAAGTCAAGGAACAGAAATGCAAATCAGGGTATACGTTCTGCCCAGGTTATCTGAATGACCCCTAAACTTGGCATTAAAAGGTAAATAAATAAATTAAAATTATACAAAAATTTTAAAAAGAGGGTAGAAGTTACAAAGAAAGAAAAAACAGAAAACTGACAGAAAACAAATAACTAAATGTACCTAAATCCAATAATATCAATAATTATATTAGATGTTAATATTCTAAACACTTTGATTAAAAGATTGAAACTATAATAATAGATAAAAAACAAAAGCAACTCTTGAGCTTCTAGGTAGATATACATAATGATAGGTGTATAATAACCAATCTCCTATAATTTCCCAAACTGAAAAATAACTGAATATAAATAGAAAAATCAACAAATCACAACAATGTGGTGGAACACACTCCTGCCTCACCTTCACTCCACCCTAATTCTTTTTGTGGAGCAAAGACAAAGGTTGGGTGGGATGCTACTGAAGGAGTATGAGGAAGTGTGGGAAGAACCAACAAAGAAGATTAAAGGCTTCCTAAATTTGAAAATTCTAAAAATGCAATGGGACAATCAGAGCAGGGTATACAGAGAAAAACCTCATGTAAATTATTTACCTTATAATTTCAAAAGATATTTTTTTTAATGGAAAGAATCAGTTGAAATAGAATCAGAAGAAAGGGGCAAGGGTGTTTTAAAGGGACTGTAGTGAACAAATGGCTTCTGGGGAAGAAAATGTGCTAAGTAAAGAAAAAAGGGCTTTGCAGTAATTAAATGGTGAAGTGGAAAAGAAAAATAATTGACATTAAGCTAGGAATCTAGTAAAACACCACAATGTAAAAGAAAATGAATGATAGAGATATAAAGTCATTGCAGAAAATAAGAAACTGAAACTCACACAAATCAAGTGTAAGAGTTACACAGTTGACCCCTACAACCCATCATGAGTTTGCACTGTGTGGGACCACTTACATGCAGATTTTCTTGTCAATAAATATATTGGAAATTTTTTGGAAATGTGCAAAACTTAAAAAAAAATTTGCAGGTGAAATGCACAGCCTAGAAATACAAAAAAAAGAAAACCCACAAAAAACAAGAAACAAAAAAAGAAGAAGGAGGAAGAGGAGGAGGAGGATGAGGAGGAAGAGGAGAAAAAGCTAGGTATTATTGTATGAATATAGTATATAACACATGTAAAATACAAAGTATGTGTTAATCTATTATTTATGTTATTGGTAAGGCTTCTGGTCAATAGTAAGCTATTAGTAGTTAAGTTTAGGGGAAGTTAAATGTTATATGTGGATTTTCCACTGCATGAGGGGGTGGCACCCCTAAACACCATGTTGCTTAATGGTCAGCTGTATACTCAAACAAGCATGAAAACTACTTTGAATCAAACTCAAAATCTAAGATGAAATAGACATGCATAGGAACAAATAAAACAACAACAACAGTGAATTTACAAAAGAGATGGAAAAAGACATATTAAACTCAGAAAACACACAAAAAAGTAAAAAACATTGTTCACAAGGGAGAAAAGATTAAAGTGAAAATTTAATTAGGGACATTGAAGAAAGAGAGGAAAACTATCTAGATCACAAAGTCAATGTAAGTTAATATAAAAGGGTGAAAAAGAAAGAAGTGGAAATGCAAGACTATCACAGAAAGAATCATATTCATGTTACCTCAGAATTCTTGATTACAAACCACAATGACAAAAATAATGGAGCAGAATTAACATTTAAATCTATAATGCAAAACAACTCTCTGGAAATAGGAAAGTCTGGACATATATATCCATTAAAAGGGTTTACCAAGTATTCTGGAATGTTAACACCAAACAATACTGAGACCTGGAGTGCCTGCGTAGCTCAGTGGGTTAAGCGTCTGACTTCAGCTCAGGTCATGATCTCTCAGTTCGGGTCATGATCTCATGGTTCATGAGTTTGAGCCCCACATTGTGCTCTGCAGCCTGCTTCAGATTCTGTGTTTCCCTCTCTCACTGCCCCTCCTCTGCTCATGCTCTCTCTCTCAAAAATAAATAAACATTTAAAAAAATTTTAAAAACCCAATACTGAGATCTTTTGTAATTAAACTACCAGATTTCAAAGGTAGATTAAAATCTTCAAAGCTTTCAGGACAAATGATCAAATGACTCATAAAAATTTGACTAGCAATTTTAAGACCAACATACAAAGCCAGACAACAATGGAGTAATAGAGAAGTATTTTTTTAACTCAAATTGTGAACCAAGATTTTACATCCAGCTAATCTCTCATTCAAAAATTGTCTTTAATAATTGAAAACAATTTTCAACATATAAGTAAGGAAGAGATTTTATAGCCATTAACCAACACCTCTTCAGACATCTACTTAGAGGATAAGTTTATATTTCTCCCATCTTCACAAATGTAAAAACAAACAAGTTTGCATTTGTTTAGCCTCTACATTACTTCTTTTCTATCTCATTGATATCTGACACAATTTTTGTCATTTGTGAGGGCAAGATGGAGTCACTCATGTCAAGCAGGACTCATGTCGGGCAGTGATATAAACATCCCAGGCTGTTGCAGCTAAGACCAGATATCACAGAAACCAGCATAGGCTGGCAACATTCAGAACTGATAACCAGCAGAACCAGAGGAGGTCTACAAAGGCCCAAGACTGATTAAAGTCTTTTAAAAAGGGATAATTTTTGCAGCAAACTATCAGACTGTCCCCACTCTGACCCTTTTACATCTGACCATTTCAAAATGGCAACTGCTGCCAAAGGGTCTGCCCAATTGATCTCTGAACAGATCAGAGATTCTCCACTGCTTGAACATAATAAGTAGCATGAGCCCAGAGCTGACCTGGATCACACTGAGGCCCCATCTCAATTGAGTGCTCACAGACTGAATGTTTGGTTTGTTAACTTCCTACCCCTTGTTGTATCTTGTTTGTTGGTGTGACTTTGTATTGTTCTTTGCTTTGTATGATGTGTAGGAAGCCAAGTTAAATGCGTACTGAAATGTCATTGAGTTTGGAATCCTGAACCTGCTTCATAATTATGTTAACCTTGCTCTATGATTCAATAAAGCTGACATGGAAAGACACAACTCACGTATGCACCCTCATAGCATGCTTGTAACATCACTAAACATCTTTTCTTTGTGTTTATTTCTGTTTTTGTTTTTTTCTAATTTCTTAATATGGGCTTTGAAATCACTAATTTTTGACTTTTAAAATTTGTGAATATAAATTTTAATGTTATAAATTCCTCTCAAATATATTTTCTTACAAGTTTATATGTAGAATTTTATTACTTCAATTTTAAAATTATTTTTTAATTTTCATTAAAAACTCTCCTTTAAACGTAGTTATTTAGGAATATCCTTAAATTATTCAATACATGGTGATTTCAATGTATTTTTAGGCCTCTTTAATGATTGTGCTTTATTTTAGGACTGTTATATTTTCAAAACATATTTTGGATCACTCATTAAGTATTCACCTGCTTATTGAGAGCTGTTATTTGAGTGGTCACAAGGCATTGGCTAACCAAATAGACTTTGGAGTCTAAATGATAGATTTAAATATTCATCCTGCCAGTTAATAGTTACATCCCTTTTAATCATCTCTTCCTCAGGTTCTTTATCTCTAAAGTGAATACAGCAGAAGTACCCAAATTATAGGTTATTTGTGACAACCTAATGACCTAATATATGTAAAGAATTCTGAACATTTTCTTGCACATAGTAAGAACTATATAAAATGTAGGTAACTAATGATATGGTATCAATTTTGTAGATATGTTTAATTTTTAACCATTACATGTATATTTCTGTACATATCTAATACATCCCACTTGATAACTGCAGTTTTCAATTAATCTTTTTCATAACTGATTGCTTTTTCTGCTATTTCCATGTTTAAAAGTCAGGTGTTAAAATCACCTACACTCGTGATGGATTTATATGTTCATCAAGGGACAAATATATTTAAATTTATTTAAACTGAGGATTAGAAAAGGTCCCAAATCATTTTGTAAAGCTGAAATAACATTATCAAATTATTTGATACACATACCGCATGAAATAAAAAATGTTCCCCACTGTTACTTAGAAACATAAATGGTAATAATAACAAATAATAAATATTAGCAAGAATACATGAGGAACTGTGGATATTACACCAAATAATATTTGTCTCCTAGGATAAGCCTTTGTTTAGCTCCCTCACTCATTCAGTTAGGGCTGGACTATTTGACCCATGGAATAGAAGATAAGTAACAGTTTGTGACTGCCAAGCTTCTGTCAAAAAAAGTACTGTAGTTTACATGGTAGTCTTGGACTGCTCAATCTGGGGGAAGCCCTACTGCACATGCCGCGGAGACTCAAGAAGTCCTATGAAAGATTCTACATAGAGAGGAAACAACTCGCTGGCACAAACTGCCAAGCATGTTCAAAAGACTCCCTGAAAGTGGATCCTTCAGTTCCAGTCAAGACTCTGGATAATTGCATCATTAGCCATCTCGTGAGAAATTCTGAGCTAGAACACCCAGGTGAAATGCCAATTTGTGTACTTAAAATATAAGGGGAAATAATAAATGATTATTATTTGTGTTAGCTAGTTGTTATACAGCAACAGATATGTAATGTAGATTTCTAAAAATAATAGTACATCATATACAAGTAAAAGAATAAAAGGCAAATATAGCTCAATCTAGTAAAGTTTATCTATAAAATGATCTCTGATAAATGAGAAAAACAATGTCAAATTCAGATGATGACTACCTTCACGAAAAATGTTTGGCAAAATTAAAGTTAATTCCTAATAAAAAAGCTCTTGTCAAATTCAGAATAAAAGGAAACTTCTTCTTTTTTTTTTTTTAAATTTTTTTTTTCAACGTTTTTTATTTATTTTTGGGACAGAGAGAGACAGAGCATGAACGGGGGAGGGGCAGAGAGAGAGGGAGACACAGAATCGGAAACAGGCTCCAGGCTCCGAGCCATCAGCCCAGAGCCTGACGCGGGGCTCGAACTCACGGACCGCGAGATCGTGACCTGGCTGAAGTCGGACGCTTAACCGACTGCGCCACCCAGGCGCCCCAAAAGGAAACTTCTTTAACTTAGTTGACAAGAAACTGTTCATACACATTTAAAAGTGAAACATTTGTGACACTGTTATTAAAGACAAGAACAGGCAAGTTTGGCTGCTTTGCTACTTAGTACTATATAATGTTCTACTAGGAGATTAGTGGTTGCCTTTGGCTGGGAATGGAATAGGTAATGACTGCAAATGGGTAGAAGGAATCTTTTCAGGTGAAAGAAATGTTAAAATTCAATTATGGAGATGATGTCACAATTTTCTAAATTTATGACAAAATATTGAATTGCACACTTAAAATAGGTGAACTCCATGTTGTGTAAACTATACCTTCATAAAATTCAAAAAAGGGACCAAAAATTAAAATGTATTGGCATCCTAGACAATGTTTAAAGTCAACAACAAAACGATTGGGTATGTATAAACATTGTAAAAAGATAAAAGATAAAACTGCCATTATTTGCTGGAGATAGTATCACCTAAATGGGTTATTCAAGACAAGAATAAGAGATCAGCAAGGTCTCTGGCTATGAGATCATCATATCAAACACATTATCGTTTCTATATATCACCAGTAACCATAAAGCAAATGTAATGTAAAAAGCTTTCAAACACAATGATTCCAAAATGAATATTATCTAAAATGAAATGAGGAAGACCAATAAAAATAAAAAGTAAAAAACTTCACTTAGAACATAAAAAATATAATTTAGTAAATGGAGGGACATTACCAACGCTCTGGATGGGAAACTCACTATAGAAAAAAAGAAATTACTTGAGAAATTAATGTTTACTGTAAATAAATCTGAGTGAAATTAAAAACAAAAAGGAACTTCATAAGCCAATTCAAAAAGTATAAAAGAAGTAATCACAGAGATTACCAAGATGATGAATATAAATAACACTGAGAAAATAATTTCCCAGTAAAATGTCAACCATAATAAAAAGGTATAGATATTAAAACAAGCTGCTAAATTTTTAAATGTCATATCTCCATTGATTCAGTCAGATTCATTTCTGAAAATTTAACTTACAAAAATATATATTAGCCAACAGAAAAAGGCAATGATGTATATATTAGGGATATTGTTGTTTAAAATAGAAAAGAGTAAAAAATAACATAGTCCAAAGTAACATTAATAGAGTCTGAATAGAACACTATGCAGCAATTAAAAATACCAGTGTTCTATAAATATTTATATATTTTTTAAATTTTTTTTAACGTTTATTTATTTTTGAGACAGAGAGAGACAGAGCATGAATGGGGGAGGGTCAGAGAGAGGGATACACAGAATCTGAAACAGGCTCCAGGCTCCGAGCTGTCAGCACAGAGCCCGACGCGGGGCTCAAACTCACGGTCCATGAGATCATGACCTGAGCCGAAGTCGGCCGCTTAACCGACTGAGCCACCCAGGCGCCCCTTCTATAAATATTTAAATGGAACAGTCTTCAAGATAATGTGTTTATAGTTAAGAGTACAGATGTAACATCTAAATTATATAGATTTAAATTCTGGCTCTACCATCCCTAAGCCATATAATCTTTTGTTGGTTAACCCAACATTCTATGCTTAATTTTTCTTATTTTTTAAGATAGCTAATATTATGAATATCTCAGAAGGTTTTGTGATATGAAAAGAATTAATATACTCTACCATGTGTCATATGGGAATTAAAACAAGATCAATACTATATACTTATTATAATTTCCAAAACCTGGGTCACTAACAACACAAAATATTGGTAATGATATGGAATAACAGGACTTGCATTCATTGATGTTGGGAATGCAAAATGGTACAGCTACTTTGGAAGACTGTAAAAATTTCTCACAAAACTAGATAAAATTTAACCATATGATGAAGCAATTACACTCCTTGGTACCCACCCAAAAGAGTTGAAGATTTAAGGCCATGCAAAAACCTGCACACAGGTTTACTCATAATTGCCAAAACTTGAAAGTGATCAAAATGCCCTCCAGTAGGTGAGTGGATAAATAATGCAGTATATTCAAACAATGGAATATTATTCAGTGCTAAAAAGAAATGAACTAACAAGCTATTAAAAGACATGAAGAAAACTTCAATGCATATTACTGAGTGAAAGAAATCTATTTGAAATAGCTACATACTCTATGATTCCAACTATATGACATATTATAAATGTCCAAACTATAGAGACATTAAAAGATCAGGTATGAGTAGGTAGAGTATCAAAGATTCTTAGGGTGGTGATTCTGTATGATATTATAATAATGAATATATATATCATCATATATTTGTCTAAACCAATTGAATGCATACCACTAAGAGTGAATATTAAAATAAACGGTGAACTTTGGGTGATTATATTTCTATGTCCATTCATCCTTGGGAAAAAAAAAAGTATCATTCTGGTGAGTGATACTGATAATGGGTGGGGGGCTTGCATGTGTAGGGGCAGTGTATATGTGGGAAATCTCTGTTCTTCTCTCAGTTTTGTTGTAAACCTAAAACTGTTCTAAATAATAAAGCCTTAAATACAAAACAAAAAAACTGTATACATATATAATAACCCCAGGGAGTATACAATAAATTGACAAACATAATTAACACTACATGCAAATATATACATATATACATATATATGAATGTGAGACAGGAAACCATCAAAACCCTAGAGGAGAAAGCAAGAAAAAAACCTCTCTGACCTCAGCCGCAGCAATATCTTACTTGACACATCTCAAAAGGCAAGGGAATTAAAAGCAAAAACTAACTATTGGGACCTAATGAAGATAAAAAGCTTCTGCACTGCAAAGGAAACAATCAACAAAACTAAAAGGCGACCAACGGAATGGGAAAAGATATTTGCAAATGACATATCGGACAAACGGCTAGTATCCAAAATCTATAAAGAACTCACCAAACTCCACACCCAAAACACAAATAATCCAGTGAAGAAATGGGCAGAAGACAAGAATAGACACTTCTCTAAAGAAGACATCCAGATGGCCAACAGGCACATGAGAAGATGCTCAACGTCACTCCTCATCAGGGAAATACAAATCAAAACCACACTCAGATATCACCTCATGCCAGTGAGAGTGACTAAAATGAACAAATCAGGAGACTATAGATGCTGGCGAGGATGTGGAGAAATGGGAACCCTCTTGCACTGTTGGTGGGAATGCAAACTAGTGCAGCCACTCTGGAAAACAGTGTGGAGGTTCCTCAAAAAATTAAAAATAGGTCTACCCTATGACCCAGCAATAGTACTGCTAGGAATTTACCTATGAGATACAGGAGTGATGATGCATAGGGTCAATTGTATCCCAATGTTTATAGCAGCAATTTCAGCAATAGCCAAATTATGGAAAGACCCTGAATGTGCATCCATTGATGAATGAATAATGAAGTTGTGGTTTATAAATACAATGGAATACTACTTGGAAATGAGAAAGAATGAAATACGGCCTTTTGTAGTAACATGGATCATGGATGGAACTGGAGAGTGTTATGCTAAGTAAAATAAGTCATACAGAGAAAGACAGATACCATATGCTTTCAGTCTTATGTGGATCCTGAGAAACTTAACAGAAGACCATAGGGGAGGGGAAGGGGAAAAAAAGTTATAGAGAGGGAAGGAGGCAAACCATAAGAGACTCTTAAAAACTGAGAATAAACTGAGGGTTGATGGGAGGTGGGAGGGAGGGGAAAGTTGGGATGAGCACTGGGTGTTGTATGGAAACCAATTTGACAACAAATTTCATATTTAAAAAAATTAAAAACATCTGGGAAAAAAACAAAAAATGTATATGTATATAATAACCCCAGGGAGTATACAATAAATTGAAAATATAATTAATACTACATGCAAATATATACATACATATATATATATATATATATATATATATATATACACACACACAACTATACAACTATATGCGTATATGTGTGTGTATATATGTGTGTGTGTGTGTGTGTGTATAACTATACAACACAGAGAAGAGGCACTAGAAGAAAACTTACATTCTACTGAATATTATTTGCAAGTATGTATGCTATGTTTGCATTAATTTCTAAAAACTAAGTTAAAAGTCTTCTTTTACACTTTTGTAATGTTTTTATTTATTCTTGAGAGAGAGAGAGAGACAGAACTCGAGTGGGGGAGGGGCAGAGAGAGAGGGAGACAGAATCCGAAGCAGGCTCCAGCTCTGAGCTGTCAGCACAGAGCCCGATGTGGGGCTAGAACTCATGAACCATGAGATCATGACCTGAACTAAAGTCTGACAGTTTACTGACTGAGCCACCCAGGTGCCCCTAAAAGCTTATTTTAAAATAGCATGGTATCATGGTAATTGTGTTGAAAGAAACAATTTAGGTCATTGGAGAATCAAGATAGAACTAGTATAAAAAAATCCATGTATGTGTGGAAATTTAGTATACAATCAAGGTGTCTCTTCAAATTAGTGACCTTTTTTTCCATTCAAAAGCCATAAACTTCATGATGCCTGGTTGAATATATGGGACCAAAAACAAAAGCCAAGAGAATTTATTCTTACAAAAATTTTTCTATAAATTTAAGCATAAAGATAGAGATACTCTATTACCTAATTATAAGAGATCCAGTTTCTGGTAAGTATATTCATGTCACAGCTTAATTGCAGTTTTCCTTCAAATGTTTTTTTCCAAAAAAGTTCAGAAAATCTTTATGGTTAGGCTAGATATTTGTTTTCTTAATGTGACTTCTGCTTCCAGATATGAAGAAGCAGCTTGTATCAGATAAATCTTCCTAAAGAAAAATAATTAACAGCTCTATGAAAGTAAAAAAGAATATCTTTTTGGATTTATTTGACCAATCAGGGCACCCAAAACTTGAGGGACACTGATCTCATAGGAAAGGGAAAGCAAACAAACAAACAAAAGTCTTCCCCAAATCTAGCTATACAGGGCAAAGGTCAAAGTACCCATTCAAAAAGTGACAGCTGAGAGCTAACTAACCAACCAGAGCATTTGGCAGCCTTGTGATATTAAGGAAACAAACAAACAAACAAACAAACATAAATTAGATTTCAGAGACTACCAAGAACCAATTGAATAGCCCACGTTTTTATTTAAGATTCTTAAAGCAAAACATCTAGGAATCAGAGCAAATAAGAAATAGGCCAGCCCTACAAACACTAAAATACAGACTCAAATCACCTTATTCTCTGATTAGATCACAATAACAGGCTATAAAAAGAAAAGTAGATCATTTATGCAAAAAAAAATATGTTTCACGGCTTCCAACAATTTTATACATAAAGGTCAGCAGCAAACAAGCAAACAAAACATTTGCCAGGTCTGACAAGGAATAGCATCAACTGATTAAAAATTAAGATATTAAAGACAGAAAATAGAAATGGACTCATAAGTAATCAAGAAAGTGGAGTTGTGTCAGTCTTAAATGATTAATACTAAGAAAATAGGTGATTAGATGGAGAATGTTATTAGAAAACCTATACACTTGTGAAAAAACTCTACAACTGAAATACATTAATGGAAATTAAGTACATAATATATTTAACACAAATTAGAAGCAGCATGAGAAAGACAGTGAGCTAGAAGACAGGTCACAGACTATATTAAGGTCAAAGCATAGAAATGAGAAAAATGAAAGATACCGAAAAGAATTTGGGGAAAGTTATAAGAAAGATGATAAAATCATACAGTTTATATTTAACTGAGGTATCAGAAGACAGATGGGAAACAGGAAAAAGCATGATTAAATATATACTGTCAGGGATTTTCAATAGTAATAAATGACATTAAAAAACAGGTTCAAGTATTTCTAGGAACCCCCAGGTAGGTGATAGCAAAGAAAACTATACCTTGGAACATCATAGCAAAACTGCTCCAAATTAAAATAATAATAATAATTAATAATAAAAATAAATCTTACAATTATCCCCCAAAACCACTACATTTTCTGAAAGATTTTGAATATATGCAATATATTGAAACCTTTAACCCGATAATTCATTAAAGAATTTAGAGAAATTACAGTTGGTAAATGCTATTCTGTAATTAATCCATATCTTTCAAAGTATTATCCCTATCAAAAATTGTCACAAATTTTCTGGTTTAATATGAAATTACACCTAGATTATTGATAAATAACTGTCAATACATTTTTTTCATTTCCTCTTGTTGATTTGCCCTTTAACTAGAATGTATAAGTGTATATTAGTTTCCCAGTGTTGCCATAATAAATAACCACAAAATCAGTGTCTTAAAACAACATAAATTTATTCCCTCACAGTTCTGGAGACAAAGAAGTCCAAAATCAAAATGTCAGGGAAGCCACACTGCCTCTAAAGACTTTAAAAAGCAATCCTTCATTGCCTCCTATAGCTTCCCTTAGCCCCAGGTGATCCTTGGTTTACAGCTGTGTAATTCCAACTCTGTCACTGTCTTCACATGGCTTTTTTACTTTATATGTGTCACTATGTGTCCTCTCCTCTTTTAAGGACACCAGTCACTTATTCAGAGCTCCTCCTATTCTAGTATGAGCACATCTAAATTTAACAAGTTATATCTTTAGACATCCCAAATTCAAATAATGTCACATCCTGAGTTCTCGAGGGACATGATCTTTGGAGGATTCTATTCAGTCCACTACAAGGTGTGATTAAACAATTAATTTTGCTTGACTGGAACCTATTTTAACCTTGTGCTTCTATAAGCTCTGTTAATTGTAACAGCAGTTAAGATAATGCTGAAGTACTTCTATATGGACTAGTTCATAAGCTCTATATATGTCAAAGCAGAAAATCAGTAAGCATTCAAAGTAATTTTTGCTTAATTAACTTAAATACTTCTAATTTTCATTCATGCCTTACTGGATAGTAAAGCAAGTGAATATGAAGAGATGACAGAGGCTGACTTAGGGTACTATGTTTATTTTACTAGGCTGTTTATATATAATTTGAATAATAAATGTCTTCAAATTTATTTTTAAAATCACATTTTTTACTATTACTAACAGTTTGTTTTAGAGTAATTAGCATTGAAAACTAAAATCAAATAAAAATTAAAAATAAATATTGATTTGTACATTTATTTAGTGTAGCTCACCAGGAGGAAAAAGTCCCACAGACATGGAAGAGTGTTTATCCAACTCTCCCCTTTCCATTTATACTTAAAAAAAACCGGAGAAGGGAAGATGGCGGCATGGGAGGACGCTGGGCTCACCGTGCATCCTGCTGATCACTTAGATTCCACCTACACCTGCCTAACTAACCCAGAAAACCACCAGAAGACTAGCAGAATGGAGTCTCCAGAGCCAAGCGCAGACGAGAGGCCCACAGAAGAGGGTAGGAAGGGTGGAGAGGCTGTGTGCCTGCACGGACAGGCGGGAGGGAGCCGGGGCAGAGGGGCAGCCTGCTGGCCAAACAGAGCCCCCAAGTCTGGCTTGCAAAAGCAGAGGGGCCAGACGGAGTGTGTTCAGACAGCAAGGGCGACTTAGCATCTGGAGATCATAAGTTAACAGCTCTGCTCGGAAAGCAGGAAGGCTGGAGGACAAAGGGAGGGAGCATTGCTGAGCCCCCTGACGACAGAGCTCAGTTTGTTGGGGAACAAAGGCACTCACCAGCGCCATCTCCCTCGCCCATCCCCCAGCCAAAATCCCAAAGGGAACCAGTCCTGCCAGGGAACTTGCTCGCTCTGCACAAAGCTGTGCTTCTGCGGAGCCAACCCTCTGGCAGCGGGTCTGACTCCCTCCCGCTGCCACAGGGCCCCTCCTGAAGTGGATCACCTAAGGAGAAGTGAGCTAAGCCTGCCCCTCCTGCCCCCGAGCACCTTGCCTACCCACCCCAGCTAATACGCCAAATCCCCAGCACCACAAGCCTGGCAGTGTGCAAGTAGCCCAGATGGGCCACACCACCCCACAGTGAATCCCGCCCCTAGGAGAGGGGAAGAGAAGGCACACACCAGTCTGACTGTGGCCCCAGCGGTGGGCTGGGGGCAGACATCAGGTCGGACTGCGGCCCCGCCCACCAACTCCAGTTATACACTGCACAGGGGAAGTGCCCTGCAGGTCCTCACCACTCCAGGGACTATCCAAAATGACCAAACAGAAGAATTCCCCTCAAAAGAATCTCCAGGAAATAACAACAGCTAATGAACTGATCAAAAAGGATTTAAATAATATAACAGAAAGTGAATTTAGAATAATAGTCATAAAATTAATCGCTGGGCTTGAAAACAGTATAGAGGACAGCAGAGAATCTCTTGCTACAGAGATCAAGGGACTAAGGAACAGTCATGAGGAGCTGAAAAGCGCTTTAAACGAAATGCAAAACAAAATGGAAACGACGACAGCTCAGATTGAAGAGGCAGAGGAGAGAATAGGTGAACTAGAAGATAAAGTTATGGAAAAAGAGGAAGCTGAGAGAAAGAGAGATAAAAAAATCCAGAAGTATGAGGGGAAAATTAGAGAACTAAGTGATACACTAAAGAGAAATAATATACGCATAATTGGTATCCCAGAGGAGGAAGAGAGAGGGAAAGGTGCTGAAGGGGTACTTGAAGAAATTATAGCTGAGAACTTCCCTGAACTGTGGAAGGAAAAAGGCATTGAAATCCAAGAGGCACAGAGAACTCCCTTCAGACATAACTTGAATCGATCTTCTGCACGACATATCATAGTGAAACTGGCAAAATACAAGGATAAAGAGAAAATTCTGAAAGCAGCAAGGGATAAACGTGCCCTCACATATAAAGGGAGACCTATAAGACTCGTGACTGATCTCTATTTTGAAACTTGGCAGGCCAACTGAGAACAAACTGAGGGTTGATGGGGGGTGGGAGGGAGGGGAGGGTGGGTGATGGGTATTGAGGAGGGCACCTGTTGGGATGAGCACTGGGTGTTGTATGGAAACCAATTTGACAATAAACTTCATATATTGAAAAAAAATGAATAGAATCCTACAGTAAAAAAAAAAATAAATAACCTACTTGGGTTCTGCTGAGCTGAAAAAAAAAAAAGAAAAAGAAAAAGAAAGAAACTTGGCAGGCCAGAAAGGATTGGCATGAGATCTTCAATGTGCTGAACAGAAAAAATATACAGCTGAGAATCCTTTATCCAGCAAGTCTGTCATTTAGAAGGAGAGATAAAGGTCTTCCCAAACAAACAAAAACTGAAGGAATTTGTCACCACTAAACCAGCCCTACAAGAGATCCTAAGGGGGATCCTGTGAGACAAAGTACCAGAGACATCACTACAAGCATAAAACATACAGACATCACAATGACTCTAAACCTGTATCTTTCTATAATAACACTGAATGTAAATGGATTAAATGCGCCAACCAAAAGACATAGGGTATCAGAATGGATAAAAAAACAATACCCATCTATTTGCTATCTACAAGAGACTCATTTTAGATCTGAGGACACCTTTAGATTGAGAGTGAGGGGATGGAGAACTATGTATCATGCTACTGGAAGCCAAAAGAAAGCTGGAGTAGCCATACTTACATCAGACAAACTAGACTTTAAATTAAAGGCTGTAACAAGAGATGAAGAAGGGCATTATATAATAATTACAGGGTCTATCCATCAGGAAGAGCTAACAATTATAAATGTCTATGCGCCGAATACCGGAGCCCCCAAATATATAAAACAATTACTCATAAACATAAGCAACCTTATTGATAAGAATGTGGTCATTGCAGGGGACTTTAACACTCCACTTACAGAAATGGATAGATCATCTAGACACACGGTCAATAAAGAAACAAGGGCCCTGAATGACACATTGGATCAGATGGACTTGACAGATATATTAAACTCTGCATCCCAAAGCAACAGAATATACTTTCTTCTCGATTGCACATGGAACATTCTCCAAGATAGATCATATACTGGGTCACAAAACAGCCCTTCATAAATATACAAGAATTGAAATTATACCATGCATACTTTCAGACCACAATGCTTTGAAGCTTGAAATCAATCACAGGAAAAAGTCTGGAAAACCTCCAAAAGCATGGAGGTTAAAGAACACCCTACTAACGAATGAGTGGGTCAACCAGGCAATTAGAGAAGAAATTAAAAAATATATGGAAACAAACGAAAATGAAAATACAACAAACCAGACGCTCTGGGATGCACCAAAGGCAGTCCTGAGAGGAAAATACATTGCAATCCAGGCCTATCTCAAGAAACAAGAAAAATCCCCAATACAAAATCTAACAGCACACCTAAAGGAAATAGAAGCAGAACAGCAAAGGCAGCCTAAACCCAACAGAAGAAGAGAAATAATAAAGATCAGAGCAGAAATAAACAATATAGAATCTAAAAAAACTGTAGAGCAGATCAACGAAACCAAGAATTGGTTTTTTGAAAAAATAAACAAAATTGACAAACCTCTAGCCAGGCTTCTGAAAAAGAAAAGGGAGATGACCCAAATAGATAAAATCATGAATGAAAATGGAATTATTACAACCAATCCCTCAGAGATACAAACAATTATCAGGGAATACTATGAAAAATTATATGCCAACAAATTGGACAACCTGGAAGAAATGGACAAATTCCTAAACACCCACACGCTTCCAAAACTCAATCAGGAGTAAATAGAAAACTTGAACAGACCCATAACCAGCGAAGAAATTGAATCGGTTATCAAAAATCTCCCAAGAAATAAGAGTCAAGGACCAGATGGCTTCCCAGGGGAGTTCTACCAGACGTTTAAAGCAGAGATAATACCTATCCTTCTCAAGCTATTCCAAGAAATAGAAAGGGAAGGAAAACTTCCAGACTCATTCTAGGAAGCCAGTATTACTTTGATTCCTAAACCAGACAGAGACCCAGTAAAAAAAGAGAACTACAGGCCAATATCCCTGATGAATATGGATGCAAAAATTCTCAATAAGATACTAGCAAATCGAATTCAACAGCATATAAAAAGAATTATTCACCATGATCAAGTGGGATTCATTCCTGGGATGCAGGGCTGGTTCAACATTCGCAAATCAATCAACGTGATACATCACATTAATAAAAGAAAAGATAAGAACCATATGATCCTGTCAATCGATGCAGAAAAGGCCTTTGACAAAATCCAGCACCCTTTCTTAATAAAAACCCTTGAGAAAGTCAGGATAGAAGGAACATACTTAAACATCATAAAAGCCATTTATGAAAAGCCCACAGCTAACATCATCCTCAATGGGGAAAAACTGAGAACTTTATCCCTGAGATCAGGAACATGACAGGGATGCCCACTCTCACCACTGTTGTTTAACATCGTTTTGGAAGTTCTAGCATCGGCAATCAGACAACAAAAGGAAATCAAAGGCATCAAAATTGGCAAAGATGAAGTTAAGCTTTCACTTTTTGCAGATGACATGATATTATACATGGAAAATCCGATAGACTCCAACAAAAGTCTGCTAGAGCTGATACATGAATTCAGCAAAGTTGCAGGATACAAAATCAATGTACAGAAATCAGTTGCATTCTTATACACTAACAGTGAAGCAACAGAAAGACAAATAAAGAAACTGATCCCATTCACAATTGCACCAAGAAGCATAAAAATACCTAGGAATAAATCTAACCAAAGATGTAAAAGATCTGTATGCTGAAAACTATAGAAAGCTTATGAAGGTAATTGAAGAAGATATAAAGAAATGGAAAGACATTCCCTGCTCATGGATTGGAAGAATAAATATTGTCAAAATGTCAATACTACCCAAAGCTATCTACACATTCAATGCAATCCCAATCAAAATTGCACCAGCATTCTTCTCAAAACTAGAACAAGCAATTCTAAAATTTATATGGAACCACAAAAGGCCCTGAATAGCCAAAGCAATTTTGAAGAAGAAGACCAAAGCAGGAGGCATCACAATCCCAGACAATAGCCTCTACTACAAAGCTGTAATCATCAAGACAGCATGGTATTGGCACAAAAACAGACACAGAGACCAATGGAATAGAATAGAAACCCCAGAACTAGACCCACAAACATATGGCCAACTAATCTTTGACAAAGCAGGAAAGAACATCCAATGGAAAAAAGACAGTCTCTTTAACAAATGGTGCTGGGAGAACTGGACAGCAACATACAGAAGGTTCAAACTAGACCACTTTTTCACACCATTCACAAAAGAAACTCAAAATGGATAAAGGACCTGAATGTGAGACAGGAAACCATCAAAACCTTAGAGGAGAAAGCAGGAAAAGATCTCTCTGACCTCAGCTGTAGCAATCTCTTACTCGACACATCCCCAAAGGCAAGGGAATTAAAAGCAAAATGAACTACTGGGACCTTATGAAGATAAAAAGCGTCTGCACGGCAAAGGAAGCAGTCAACAAAACTAAAAGGCAACCAACGGAATGGGAAAAGATATTTGCAAATGACCTATCGGACAAAGGGCTAGTATCCAAAATCTATAAAGAGCTCACCAAACTCCACACCCGAAAAACAAATAACCCAGTGAAGAAATGGGCAGAAAACATGAATAGACACTTCTCTAAAGAAGACATCCGGATGGCCAACAGACACATGAAAAGATGCTCAACGTCGCTCCTTATCAGGGAAATACAAATCAAAACCACACTCAGATATCACCTCACGCCAGTCAGAGTGGCCAAAATGAACAAATCAGCAGATGCTGGAGAGGATGTGGAGAAATGGGAACCCTCTTGCACTGTTGGTGGGAATGCAAACTGGTGCAGCCGCTCTGGAAAACAGTGTGGAGGTTCCTCAGAAAATTGAAAATAGACCTACCCTATGACCCAGCAATAGCACTGCTAGGAATTTACCCAAGGGATACAGGAGTACTGATGCATAGGGGCACTTGTACCCCAATGTTTATAGCAGCACTCTCAACAATAGCCAAATTATGAAAGAGCCTAAATGTCCACCAACTGATGAATGGATAAAGAAATTGTGGTTTATATACACAATGGAGTACTACGTGGCAATGAGAAAGAATGAAATATGGCCCTTTGTAGCAACGTGTATGGAACTGGAGAGTGTGATGCTAAGTGAAATAAGCCATACAGAGAAAGACAGATACCATATGGTTTCACTCTTATGTGGATCTTGAGAAACTTAACAGAAACCCATGGGGGAGGGGAAGGAAAAAAAAAAGAGGTTAGAGTGGGAGAAAGCCAAAGCATAAGAGACTCTTAAAAACTGAGAACAAACTGCGGGTTGATGGGGGGTGGGAGGGAGGGTAGGGTGGGTGATGGGTATTGAGGAGGGCACCTGTTGGGATGAGCACTGGGTGTTGTATGGAAACCAATTTGACAATAAATTTCATATATTGAAAAAAAAACAAAAAAAACAAAAAAACAAAACCACACACACACAGAAAAACACATTCATGTTTCTGCAAATTTCCTCTGAATTTATTAAAATCTATTTGATTACTTTCTAATTTTTAACTCTGGCTATTTACATTCAGATATATTATTAGGATACATATTTTGTGGTGGAAGTAATCCTGACCAAAGTAGATTAATGGAGAGTGTTATATTACATTTTGATGACCAAGATGTTTTAATATCCTTTCTAAGAATTAAATTGTTAAAAGAACTTATGAGCGCTCCCAGGAATTTTAAGGCTACAATCATTACCTAGTCAACCATCTTTTGTGAGTATCAGATATACTATTTAAAATTTGTTATTATTTTAAACTAATATGCTGAAATATTTGTAGAAGAAACAAGAGGATCACATAACACCACATATAGTAAAAACAGTAAATCATACCTTATTTTACCATTTTTAAGTAACTATATCATAATCCATATGAATTCTTACAATGATGGAATTAAATAACTCATGCTTAGAATACTCCATGCATTGACCACACATAACTTGAAATATCAAACAACTACTGTTCCCACTAAAAAAAAGGCCCAATTCCATTCAATCTGATCAATATATTCTGAAAAAAAAATGTTGAATGGACTCAAGTTAAATAAGTCACTATGAATATAAAACTAAGATAAAGAATCTGTCAATATCAATTTGATTTTGGTATATGATGTGATTGTTTCAGTTAGAAGGTATTTGGTAAGAAGATTGAACTCTGAGAACAGTTCAAATATGCCTGGGTCTACAGTGAGCACATGTTCAAGACTTATAAATAATTCAAGCAAAGCCTCATTTCCCTGGTAGTTGTTTAAGTGGTCTCTAGTAAAATAAAACAAAATAGAGAATATTTTAAGTGAATTAATGTAATGTTTATGAATCATAATGCTTTAGAAAAATAATTCTATGGTCAAAGATTAGTTCATGGCTTAAAAACCATGAATTGAAAATATATAAGTTAAAAAGGAATCCAACAACATTCAGAAGGAAGGTGAACTTTGTAAAAAATACGAGATGACATCTGATCTATTCCAAGTACCCAATAAAAACAAATTCAAGACGGTCTGATTATTGCCAGCACAATTTTCTCTTCCTGGCCTTCATGAGTCTTCTTACTTATGTTAAATTCAATTTGTATTCCAAAATATCTATCTTTTGACTTCTCTCCCTGTCATTCGTTCTTAGATTCCACTGGAGATACTAGTTTGTTGTCATTTTGGGATGCAAATATACAGCACAATTAAGTGGGCACAAAAAAGCTAAGAGCAATCACAACTTAGGAAATGAATCTAAATATTTAAATGAAAGAAGTCATTATTTCATTACCCTAAGAGGTCGTGGCCCTAATATACATTATTTATCCTTTTTTTAAATGCAAGCTGTACAAGTTACTCTTCCAAATATGCATCTTTATTCCTAGGGCTTTCACTCCAAGTTCCTATTATTAAAATAACAATAAATACTGTCATTGTTTTTCTATATTATAAAAAAAGAATGAAGCTGCTTGTTGATTTTAATGTAACTAAACACCTGAAGAAACTCCCCTGAAAATTTTATGTTATAACATTCATTTTATCATCATTATATTTATACTAAAGAAGAAGAAAAGACATTTTAAAACATTGTCTAGAATGAAGAACTCTTATTTATGGAAAATTTAACATATTAAATTATTTAAATAAATAAACTACTCTGTATATTCCCAGCTCAAATTGTAATGTAAGAAGTTCTGTTTCAACTAAAATTAATTAGAATGCAATCAATGAATTAAGGTTGGTAACCTACAGTGTGTAAAATATAATTTAGTGTATTTTCATCCATAAGTAAAAGCTGCCATTAAAGTTTGTTTTTCAGCAGGTAAGAACACACTGAGAAAAATGTGTCCTTCTACAGATTGATATAGTAAAGCCTTCATGTCAAAAAAAAAAAAAAAAAAAAAAAAGGACTAAAAAAGACATTGTGCCTTTATTACTGGACATACCTGTCTTCCTAAAATTCAATCCAGGGCCCCAGTGATCCCTAATAAGTTATCCCAGGATGATTTATTGGTTTTAGAGGAAAAATCATGTGATGGTACAGATTTTTAACATGTATGTCCTAATTCAAGGCAAAGTGCTACATTCTGGGATATAATGTTAACAAGACAAGCAGTCATTGGTTTTACTCAGCATATACCTTATGGCTTAGAATATGTTTTGTTACTATTATGTTTTATTTTACCTCCAAATCATAGAAAGTGGATCAGTGCCTCAAAAGTGGTTCAATAAAGTAAAAATGTTGGGGCACATGGGGGGGCTCAGTCGATAAGTGACCAACTCTTGTTTTTGGCACAGGTCATGATCTCACTGTTTGTGTGCTTGAGCCCTGTCTCAGGCTCTGCACTGACAGCACAGAACCTGCTTGGGATTCTCTCTCTCCCTCTCTTTCTTCCCCCCTCCCATTCACTCTCTCTCTCAAAATAAATAAACTTTTTAAAAAAAATGAAAATGTTAAGTTTTATTGAGGTATAAATGATATTATTAAACTACACTTATTCATTCATTCATTCAAAATTCCAGTATAATTAACATCCAGTGTTATGTTAGTTTCAGGTGTACAATTTAGTGATTCAACAATTCTATACATTATTCAGGGTTCATCACGATAAGTGTACTCTTAATCCCCTTAAACTATTTAACCCATCCCCTCACGCACCTCCCCTCTAGTAACTAATTTATTCTCTAATAGTTTAGAGTCTGTTTCTTTGTTTGTCTCTTTTTTCCTTTGTTCATTTGTTTTGCTTCTTAAATTTCACAAATGACTGAAATCATACAGTATTTCTCTTTCTGTGACTAACTTATTTCACTTAGCATTATACCCTGTGGATCCACCTATGCTGTTGCAAATGGCAAGATTTAATTCTTTACATGGCTGAGTAATATTCCAGTGTGTGTGTGTGTATCATGTCTTTATCCATTCAGATATCAATGGACATGGGTTGTTTCCATACTTTGGCTATTGTAAATAATGCAGTGATAAACACAGGAGTCCATATATCTTTTCCAATTCATATTTTCATACTCTTCGGGTAAAACTCAGTAGTGGAATTAGTGGATCATATGGTAATTCTATTTTTAAGCTTTTTAGGAATCTCCATACTGTTTTCACAGTGGCTACACCAGTTTCTATTCCCATCAACAGTGCACAAGGGTTCTTTTTTTTTTTCACAAACTTGCCAACAGTTGTTTCCTGTTAATTTTGAATTTTTTTAAATTTTTATTTTAGCCATTCTAAGATGTGAGGTCCTATCTCATTGTGATTTTGATCTGCATTTCTCTGATGATAAGTAATGTTGAGCATCTTTTCATGTGTCTGTTGACCATCTGGATATCTTCTTAGGAGAAATATCTATACACATCTTCTCACTTTTTTAAAAATTAACATTTATTTATTTTTGAGAGACAGAGAGAGACAGAGCATGAGCAGGAAAGGGGAAGAGAGAGGGAGACACAGAATACAAAGCAGAGTCCAGGCTCTGAGCTGTCAGCACAGAGCCTGATGCAGGGCTTGAACACATCAACTGTGAGATCATGACCTGAGCCAAAGTTGGATGCTTAACTGACTGAGCCACCCAGGCACCCCTGTCCTCTGCTCATTTTTAACCCATTTTGATGTTGAGTTGTATGAGTTCTTTATACATTTTGGATACTAACCCCTTATCAGATATATCATTTGTAAATGTCTTCTCCCATTCAGTAGGCTGTCTTTTAGTTTTGTTGATTGTTTCCTTTGCTGTGCAGAGCTTTTTATTTTGATGTAGTTCCAATAGTTTAATTTTGCTTTTGTTTCCCTTACCAAAGGAGATATCTAAAAAAAAATGTTGCTACAGTTCATATCAAAAAAATTACTCCTTATGTTCTAACAGTTTGTGGTTTCAAGTCTCACATTTATATCTTTAATCCATTTTTAATTTATTGTTGTGTATGGTATAAGAGAGTGGTCTAGTTTTCCCAATACCATTGTTTTTTATTGTTTATTTATTTTTGAGAGAGAGAGAGAGTGCAAGTGGGGCAGGGGCAGAGAGAAGGGAACTGAGTATCCAAAGCGGGCTCTATGCTGACAGCACGATTTGGGGCTCGAACTTGCAAACTGTGAGATCATGACCTGAGTCAATTTGGATGTTCAACCAACTGAGCCACCCAGGCGCCCCTTCCCAATACTATTATTTAAGATATCATCTTTTTCACTTTGTATACTCTTGCCTCTACTGTCATAGATTAATTGACCATATAAGTATAGGTTTATTTCTTGGCTCTCTATGGTGTTCTATTGATCTGTGTGTCTATTTTTGTGCAAGTACCATACTGTTTTCATTACTAATATTTTGTAGTATATCTTGAAATCTGGAATTGGGACACATCCAGCTTTGTTCTTTCTCAAGACTGCTTTGGCAATTTGTGATATTTTTTGACTCCATACTAATTTTAGTATTATTTGTTTTAGTTCTGTGAAAAATGCTTTTGGTATTTTGAGAGGGACTGCATTGAATATGTAGATTGCTTTTGTATGGACATTTTAACAATATTAATTCTTTCATTCCATGATCATTGACTATCTTTCCACCGGTTTGTTTTGTCTTCAATTTATTTCCTCAATATTTTATAGTTTTCTGGGGTGCCTGAGTGGCTCAGTCAATGGAGCGGCTGACTTCGGCTCAGGTCATGATCTCACAGCTCATGAATTAGAGCCCCACATCAGGCTCTGTGCTGACAGCTGAGAATCTGGAGGCTGTTTCACATTCTGTCTCCATCTTTCTATGCCCCTCCCCTGCTTGCTCTCTCTGTCTCTCTCAAATATAAATAAACATAAAAAAGTTTTAAAAAAATTATAGTTTTTAGAGTACAGATTTTTCATCTCCTTGGCTAAGTTTGAAAATAATTGAAATTATTGAATTGAAAATAAAGATATTTTGGAAATTCAAGACCTCAGAAATTTTACTGTCTCCTGACAGCCAGGAGATCCTTCTTGACTCTTCACCATGAAAACCTAGTCAGTTTCTTGGAGGTAAAATCTACAAATGCCTCCCTAAAACTTCAGTCACCAAAAGCTCTCTCTCTCATATTTATGTATACTTAGTCTCTAGCAACTCAATAAATTTGCCATGTAAGTGTTCCAACTAGTTTATGAATCCAACAGCTTCTGTTCTAGGCAAGTGTATCTTGGCTGTAACTTTAAGTTTTCTGATGGGTCCAGTAAAAGTCAGTGATTTTCAATTTGGTCTGCCTTTTCTTGTTGGTTTTCTCTTAGGTTATTATGTTACATTCATTGTAATTCTGATTCTTGTTCTCATTCATGTATGGTGTAACCACCTTTCCCAACCCCTATCTTCTCTCATAACTTTTCCCTTTGGTTTTTCCTATAAATAGGATATGCCTGGTTGTTTTTGTTTGTTTGTTTGTTTTATTATTCCTACTTGATTTTCTCTGACACCCTGTATCATTTTGTTGTCTATCATCACTTTTAGGAAGTTTTCAGCTACTATTACTTCAAATATTCCATCTGTTCCATTCTCTCTTTCTGCTCTTTCTAGTATTCCAATTATGCATGTTGTACCATTTCATGTTGTCCCATGGTTTTTGATTGGCCATTCTACTATATTTCTTTTTTTTCTTTCTCCTCCCTAACTCCCTTCCTACTTTATTCCTTTCTTCTTCTTTCCTTTTTTTTTTCCTGTTTTTATTTCAGTTTTGGAAGTTTCTGCTGATATATCTTCAAGGCCTCTGATTCCTTCTCTCATTGTGTTGATTCTATTGAAGAAACCATCCAAGCATTCTCCATTTTTTATAATGTTTTTGACTCCTGGCATTTCCTTTTGATTCTTAGAGTTGTCATTTCTTTGCTAATATTACATATCTATTCTTTTTTTTTTTTAACGTTTATTTATTTTTGAGACAGAGAGAGACAGAGCATGAACGGGGGAGGGTCACAGAGAGAGGGAGACACAGAATCTGAAACAGGCTCCAGGCTCTGAGCTGTCGGCACAGAGCCCGACGTGGGGCTCGAACTCACGGACCGCAAGATCGTGACCTGAGCTGAAGTCAGACGCTTAACCAACCAAGCCACCCAGGCGCCCCTACATATCTATTCTTACATGTTGTCTGTTAGAGACCTTAATATATGAATCATAAATTACCTCCTTAATAAATAGGACATCTGTGTACTATCTGAGTCAAGTCTTCAGCCTGAGATCTTTTTGTTTGTTTGTTTGTTTTAGTTCTGTTTTGCTTTTCCTTTTGGTGGACCTTAAGTGTGTTTTAAGGCCATGGGCTTCACAAGTGTTTCTCTAATGGTATAGTCTTTTTCCATCCTGTCTTTTACTCCATTCTCTGTCAGCAGTATTCATATGATTTCACTGAAATCCTGGCTCCTGTTGATTTGGATCCCAGCCCCCTTAGGTAAGACAGAAAGGCTACAGGGAAGGGGGGCATTAATGGAGAAATTTACTACCTCTAACTAGGATGAAGCTCTAGAAAAGTCTTTCTGTTCTTCTGACTTTTGTTATGTGGAAACTTCTGGTTATATTTCACAATGCTTGATCTTCTCCCCTTGCCAGAGGTAGAGAAGATTTTTCTCGTATCTTCACCATGAGAACCTACTGGGATTTCAGGAAGGAGCCCACAAAACAGTGGGACCCTTTAAATCTGTGGCCCTCCATACTTTCTTCACTGTCATGATCTTCCACACTCAGCCTCAAGCTATTCATCAAAATTATCTCTGCTGTGTTTCATTAATTTAAGTTTCTACTGACCTATACAGAAGCTTATGCTTCAGATAGACCTTGGCTGTGTCTCCATGGATAAGCATCAGTTTCTAAATTTGAGTATAGTGATTTACCCTAATACCTCAGTTTAAATGGGACCAAAGAAAGTCCATACTTTCAGTCTGTCTCTGTTTTTCTTATTTAGGGATGCAAGTGGGAACTTCTAAGTTCTTTACATGTCAGAATTAAAATTGGCAATCCAGCCCATTCTTGTTATTCACCTTTTCTGGCCCTTCTTCCTCTTCTGGACATCTAAATGCTAGACTTCCCTGTTAGGTTCTGTGTTATTTTCCTTCTCTATCCAAACTCCATGATTAAATAAAATTCTACAAACCTGTGGCTTTAATACTATCTAAGTGTGCACAATTTCCAAAATTTCTATCTTTAACCTTAAAATTTCTACTGAGCCTTAGACTCATACACTTTATAAACACTCATGTTCTTACACACAATATCATGTATCTATGTGTGTTGGGGTCGGGAGGGTAGATGTGAAATTTTCTGTGGAACATCTATAGAATTGTAGTTTAGTAAGAGGAAGAATTAAGGTTTATGTCAAAAAATAGGACATACATAGAGTCACTGACCCTGAAGGCATGTTGTCAGTCAATGCCCATACCCCAAAAGTAGCTAGCTTCAAGAAATATTTATCAAAAGAATGGAGAATAATTTGCAGTATATTCATGGCTAACTACTTACATGTATTATGAATTAAATTTATATTAACTTCAAAATATTTGCTATTAATAAAAGCATTTTAAAATTAAACCATCATTTTGATTTTATTAGAATTAATTTTCATATATCTCATATATATGGTATCTTCTAACTAAAAACCTTAAATACATTAGGAAATTTCTGTGTAATACATTTCATTTTGTTTTTCTTTCAAGACTAATTGCTAAGGTCTCAGTGGGATATTGTGTCAAGAATGACAGCTTATTCCTAAGGAAATTCTAAGGTTTTAGTTAAAAATAAGGGAAAACAATGGTCTATGAGGAAATGAGAGAATGAAATTAGGAGACTATTGCATTGCATACATTTAAAATCCATTTTTTTCAAGTGAACCAATATACATGTATTTTGGAATACAGCATGTCCCTTTCTGTTATTTTTAGCAAAATGGATTCCTTGCTGTGGTAAGTGGAACAATTGTTAATTTCAGCTCAAAATGGATTCTACCAGAGCAGTAAGTAGTGCTTGCATTTAAGCTGCTGAACAGTTATTCAGTTCTATAAATAGTCCCAAATACTATGCTAAAGATTTTTCTCTTTAAAAAATAAAGTTATTATAAGAATTGAAATAATATGTGTTGGTTGCCACTACACTTGTTATATTTTTCTGATTTAATCTTCAAGATAACATATCAATGCAGGTATTATAGGACATATTTTATTGATATAAAAACTGAGTCCCAGAGAGACTATCTCACCTCAGGCAACATGGGAACTATATGACAAGCTGATTTGGTCTGAGTTCTGTGTGATTCCCAAAGTCTATATTATTATTCCTTATATAATATTAAGTGCCTCATACAGTTGGATACTATTGTATATTTATGTTCAGGTTCAACCTACAAGAACACATTCATATGTAAATATTAGCATGAATTCAATATTATGGGTTAGGGCAACCATTTAATGTAGCAATCAAATGTGGACACTTTTGAGAGTGAAAAGGATGCTATTAATTATGCCATGGCAGTAAATGTAGACCAGCATTGCTCTAAACATCCTAGGACATATGTTTACTCTAAAATTAGTAGAACTCTAGTATAATGCATTATATTATAAACTAGGGAGAATGTGATATAGTAAAATGAACATGGCACTCAGTTATTTTATTCCTACTGATTGTGACTTTAATGATTTTTGGTACTATGACCTTAGGAAAGTCATACACTATATCTGTAAAATCAGGGAACCAGATAATGTCAATGGCTGTTATCTTGTATATAAAGGTATCATTGTCTTATGTACTTCATAAAGTCACCCTTTATTGACTGTTTTTATGTGAAAGAAACAATGATAAGATAATATGAAAATATTTTAAGTATTGGATAATCCTTGAAATGTCTTATTTAGCAAACAGGCCTAAGCCAGTGATCAAAATATTGATACTGATTATAATTTTAATCCAGTGATGCTGCTTTGACTATAATTCAGGTTGGAGATTACTTTTGACAAAAAAAATAATAATATTAAAGCAGAATACTGCAAGGATTAGTGATTATGCATCATCAATTTCTATTAAGATAGTTTTAGTGGGAAAACCAGAATAATATTCTTTCAAGGATAGTATTTTACATGTTTCACAAATTCTAATAGTCTTAGATGCAAGTAAAACTTTCAGGAAAGCATAATGTCCCAGATATGAGGAAATCAACTTTAAAACATTTATGCTATTAAATACTCTTTCTATACACATCCTATTTAACAACAAATGAAAACATTTCATTTCTCAATCTTAGCAAATGTAATTTGGCTATATGGTGCCAACAATAAAAGTAATTTTCTAAGAATCAGAGATTGCTATAGTATCTTTTAATCACTCAATACCATATTGAAATAGATATTTAAAAAGAAAGAAAATAGCAGGTAATCGCATAAATATAGTGAGTGATTTGTGGGTTTTTTTTTGAGAATATAAAACACTTTATTTAAAATATGCTTCTAATTTGCCTTGTAGTTAAGAAATTCTGTTTTTTCTTACTCCAACTTAAATTATATTTATAATTAACATGTTGTAGGGTGCCAAACATATGGCTTAGATAGGACATATACAGCCTCTCAATGCTTGTGTTCAGTATATAGTCATTTCTAAACTCAGAGATCATCTGACAAAAATAATGCCTACACTTTTAACCATAAAGGTGCAACTACACCCTACCTGAATCACAGAGGTATTATGAGATACTATTTTTCTCTTTTTTTCCATTAAAAAAACTCATATAGAGGTTAATGTACAGCTTTTATTCTGCCGTGGTCTTTAAGATACAATTTCACACAGGACCCTTGGGGGGAAACAAAAAATAGACTTCCAAGAATTGTGGGATATATCCTCACATGACTACATATATAGGAGAACAAAATGGATTTCCTAAAAAAAAAATCATGAAAAGTTTTCTTTCAAATAGTAGTTGTCTTTAATAATATATAAGTAGATTTGACTCACCAGGTGATAAATGATTATATAAACCAGAACTCAGACTCTGAATGGGGGTGGTTAATCTTAGTGTTGGTAACACAATTAGGGAATCATTAACAGTCTATCTTACTCACTGGACATATTTGAGGAATTTTGGTATACCCTAAGAAAACCTTTGGGTTATCTATGGGCACAATTAAAAAAAAAAAAAATCAAGGGAGCCCAAAGCAAATGTAAGTGATCTATTTCAAACCAAAGATAATAATTAGTAATATATCACCAGCTCCATGGACCTTGAAAAATATGGAAGTTGTATTAATAAAGAAAAAGTGAAATGTCATTCACGTTTAAAAATTTATATTGTTAATAAAAATTTAATGTTGATTTTGCTTCATTTAATGTCCTAATTTTACCTTTTTCATTTTAATTACATAGCAAGAGTATAATATAGAAAATTAAGAAATAAAAACCTTAACAACAATGCAACTACCCTATTAAATGAGGCAAATTTCCACATTTCTTGCATATTCATGCCCTTACTTTAATAATTATTTTTACTTGCATCACCAGGATATAGTACATAAATAAGTTCAATATCGCTTTTGTCAATCATGGCTCTACTGGCCTGATGAACAAATTTGAATAAGTGTATTGGCATTTTACTTTAGTTATGTATTTCATATAGTATCTTGTTTTAAAGGCCTCACTATACTAACCATAGACAGAGCTTCTTTATATGTTTCAATCTTTGAAGTAAATGGAAGCAATGAGCTTGGAACAGATAAACTGGATTTCTGAAAAACTGAGATTCAGTCCACATTTGAATTGCTCAGATTATATTTAATGGAAAATGAAGCTTGAAAAGAAGAAATAGGCATGTCATTAGAATACCTAATTCAAGATGGTAGTCACAACCCAATCATGTTGCCTTAGTCCCTTTCAAGCTTTAAAAGTTTTATTTTTTTGAATATTATACTGTATTGAAGCATGGAAATCCTCCCCACCGGCTATAGTCAAATAGTGTGCTGTAATACTAATGTTTATATCTTGGAAACAGTTGCTGGAATGTGCTTCCTAAAGAAATGGATATTAAAAGAGAACAAGGATATTGCTCCTTCAGTGAGATAGTGAAAAATGGTTCACTGCATTTTTGAAATGGGTATTGAATTGTTACAAAGAGTGCAAGAATCCAGGGAAATGAACTAAAAGTGATAGAATTATAATTTTTCTGCATGATTACATAGAAAAAGACTATTCAAACTTTAAGCTCTGTTAACTTCCAAAAATAGAGCATAAAATATAACAGATATAAAATGTCAGTTTTGTTATTTTTGTGTACATCTTTGTATGTAACAATACAGATACATGAGGGAAAAGGGAACACACAACTTTTATAAACAGAAGTATTCATTTAGTTCACAAATGCTTCACATTATCAATGGACAAATATTTCTTTCATAGTTAAAAGTCAGAAAAATAAAAGAAAAACATGTACAGTATAATGGCGTGGATGTTCTAACTCTGCATTTGAAATTCTGACTTATAAAGCACTCTTAATGTAACAAAAAGTTGCCTTTTTTTTAATCTAAAATTGTTTTGGATTGGCGAATATCTGATATTGATCTTTCTAAGCAGTTTAAGTAATAGTTCCAGTTGAAAGAAAAATGAAAGAAAGAAAGAAAGAAAGAAAGAAAGAAAGAAAGAAAGAGAGAGAAGAAAGAAAGCAAGCAAGCAAAACAAAGAGAGGGAAAGGGAGAAAGAAAGAGAAACCTTTATTGATTTTATCTGAATATTTCAGCAGTATGATTTTAAAAATCACTGCACATAAAATTAACTGCACACATTTATTTACTGTTAAAGAGTTCTTATTTAAGTTTTTAAAATGCAAGTGTGCCTTATCAAATTAATAAGCAAACTGAAAGAAGATGTATTTAATAAAATTATTTTAACATATTTATGTTTATATTAGTCATAAACTCAACCTTACTATAATGGGATATTGTATTATTAAAAAAATTCTTATGAACTATATATACTGTGTAATTAGTAAGATACTGCTTGTATAATTAGTATATTAAGTATTATTAAAAAGATGAAAAATAACTGTATTTTACAATACCAAGCATTTTAGACAAATAAACAGGAGCACTGAAATATTTGTAGAATATCAGAGCTGATTCTATCAAATGGTGAGGTAGAGACTTCAGTTTTCATTGTATTTCATGAGTTGATGATTTTGGAAGTAAGTGAAAGAATCTCTTCTTCCTTGAGAGCACATAAGGATTAAGTTCTCTCAGTGCTGGTAAATTAAAATTCTGTCTTTCCTGGAGAAAACAATTTGTCCAATATTTCAATAAGTTTGTTTGTTCGTTTATGAGAGAAAAGGCACGGGGGAGTGTAGAGAGAAAGGGAGAAAAAGAATCTTAAGCAGACTCTATGCCCAATGCAGAACCCAATGTGGGGCTCGATCCCAGGACCCTGGGACCCTGACCTGCGCCAAAATCAAGAGCTGGATGCTTAACTGACTGAGTCACCAAGTATCCTTCAATAACCATCTTTAAAATTTTACGACAAATGATCTATTTTCCAAAAGATATTTCCAATGTATATGTGTGAGTAGAAGGAATGTGGGAATGAAGATATTTACTATCCATTGAACAAATGAAAGGGCATTTAACTAACACCAATTATAGAAATATGCATTTTAAAAAAAATCTGTTTTAATAACAGAGATTAACTGTTTCTTAAGCATTTAAAGGATTATAATCATGCATATTAAATTAAGTTCTATTTCAAATAAAGTTTTTACTGACATTTAATATAGAGAAAAGTATAAAAATTACAGTGTTGTGCTTGATGAATTATCATAAACTTTTCACACCTATGTAACACCATCTAGATCAAGAATAAACATCACCAATATCTGTGAAAACATTTATGCCACTGTCACTTAACTATCCCTTTTCTTCCACACGAAGTTATCTACTTTCCTAACTTTGAATACTATAGATGTTTTGCCTGTTTTTGAACTTTAATGGAAATATAAGCCATATATATTAGTTTCCTTTAGTGTCTTTCTCTCAACACTATTTTTGGATGATTCATTAATGTTATGAAAACAAGAACTCACTCATTTTCATTAAAAAAATATCAGTACTCCATTGGATAATTATAATAGAAAAATTCATTCCACTGTTATTGAACATGGACTTTTTCTCCCCAGAGTTGATATACTGTGAATAATACTGACATGAGACCATCTTGTTTGTTTGTGATGCATCATATGTATGTGTTTTAGGTCGTGTACACTCAGGGTATATACTTAAGGAAAATGGCTATTTCATAGGATATGTGTATGATAAACTTTAGTAGATAATGCCAAAGATTTTCCAGGGGATGGCTCCAATTTACAACCTCATCAATGATGTGTGAGAGCTCAAGTTAGACATTTTCTAGCCAACTCTTACAATTGTCACTCTTTTTAATCTTAGTCATTTGAATACTAAAATAGTGTTAATAGTATTACTTTATTTTCCATTAATGATGCTTACCAATATAGAGATGCTAAACACATTTTATTATGCTTCTTGGCTAACTTATTTAGTATACTTATTGGGTAAACTCTTTTGTCAAGTACCTGCTGAAGTCTTTTTCCCATTTTTCTTAGGATATGTATAGTACTCAGTTACATACAATGCAAATGCCTCCTACAACTCTTAAAATGAAATGCTTTGGGAAACATGAAATATATTTTACATACGTATACAGACACACAAATCTATGCTTTTCTATATCTCTAGGTACAGCTACCTAATTTTTTATTATTTCTCTATCGGTATCTAATTTTCACACTGGGTTATTTCAATGTACCTATGAAATATCCAAAAATATCCAAAAAATGCAGCTCACAATTGTCGCAGCAAGAGATATTTTTTTCACCCCTGAGGTTATTATCAGAAAGCAGAAATAGATGCATCACTAGGGTAAAGAATGAAGAGAAAATAATGATATCTCAACTTCAGGAAACTCTCTAAGTAGAAGATATTTAAAAATGTGAGAAAATACAATTGAGAGTTGAAATTTTTACTGTTTTTCTCATATGTTTCTATAAGTATTGTTCATATTATAAATTACATTATAGTAATTCAATTGTGTGGATTATTTACATATTAAGCTTTAACCTTCCTGAAAAGTTTTCAATTCCTATTTGGAACTCCATGGACATTTAATGAATTAATTAATAAATTAAAGAGGTTATAATCTAGCCAGACTAGTCAAAAGGTAAGTAGCACATAAATTACTTCTGTACCATATTTTATTTAAAAAGTAAAATAGAATTAAAATAAATGCCATCAGATTAATTTCTAAACTAACATACAGGTCATCACTTCATGAAAAAGAGACATATTTAGGGGCTGGGAAGATATTTAGGAAGAGCAATATAATATAAATATTAAGTGGAGAGAATTTGGATGTGGCTTTTTATTTTAATTTTTAATTTTTTTTCATTTCAAGATTTTATTTGGATTCTAGTTAGTTAACATGTAGGGCAATATTGGTTTTAGGTGTAGAATTTAGTGATTCATCATTTACATATAACACTTAGTGCTCATCAGATCAAGTGCCCTCCTTAATACCCATCACCAGCTTAGCCCATCCCCTGCCTCCCTCCCTCCATCAACCCTCAGTTTGTTCTCTACAGTTAAGAGTCTAATGGGGCACCCGGGTGATTCAGTCAGTTAAGTGTCTGACTTGGGCTCAGGTCATGATCTCACAGCTTACAAGTTTGAGCCCTGCATTGGGCTCTGTGGGGACAGCTCAGAGCCTAGAGCCTGCTTCTGATTCTGTGTCTCCCTCTCCCTCTGCCCTTCCCCTGCTCACACTCTGTCTCTCTCTCCCTCTCTCTCAAAATATAAACATTAAAAAAAAATTTTTTTTAAACAGTCTCTTATGATTTGCCTCTCTCTTTTTTCTCCCCCTTTCTTTATGTTCATCTGTTTTGTTTCTGAAATTCCACGTGAGTGAAATCATGTGGTATTTGTCTTTCTCTGAGTTATTTCACTTAGCATAGTACACTAGAGTTCTATTCATGTCATTGCAAACAGCAAGATATCATTCTTTTTGATAGTAAGTAATATTCCATTGTATACATATACCAATTCTTTTTATCCATTCATCAGTTGATGGACATTTGGGCTCTTTCCATAATTTGGTATTGTTGATAGTGTTACTATAAACATTGGGGTCCATGTGTCCCTTCAAATCAGTATTTTTATATCTTTTGGGTAAATACTTTGTAGTCCAATTGCTGGGTCCTTGGGTAATTCTAGTTTTAACTTTTGAGGAACCTCCACACTATTTTACAGAGTGGTTGCACCAGGTTGCATTCTCAACAACAATGTTAAGAGGGTTCCCCTTTCTCCACATCCTCGCCAACATCTGTTGTTTCCCGTGTTGGTAATTTTAACCATTCTGATAGGTTCAAGGTGGTACCTCATTGTGGCTTTGATTTGTATTTCCCTGATGATGAGTGGTGTTGAACATGTTTTCACGTGTCTATTGGCCATCTGGATGTCTTCTTTGGAATAATGTCTATTCATGTCTTCTTCCCATTTATTAACTGTATTATTTGGTTTTTGGTGTTGAGTTTGAAAAGTTCTTTATAGGGGCGCCTGGGTGGCTCAGTCAGCTAAGCGGGCGACTTCAGCTCAGGTCATGCTCTCGCGGTCCGTGAGTTCGAGCCCCACGTTGGGCTCTGAGCTGTCAGCACCTGTTTCAGATTCTGTGTCTCCCTCTCTCTGATCCTCCCCTGTTCATGCTCTGTCTCTCTCTGTCTCAAAAATAAATAAACGTTAAAAAATTTTTTAAAAAAAAAAGAAAAGTTCTTTATAGGTTTTGGATACTAACCCTGTATTCAATATGTCATTTGCAAATATCTTCTCCCATAACATTGGTTGCCTTTTAGTTTTGTTGATTGTTTCTTTCACTGTGCAGAAGTTTTCTATCTTGATGAAGTCCCAATAATTAATTTTTTTTCTTTTGTTTCCCTTGCCTCCAGAGACGTGTATAGTATGAACTTGCTATGGCCAAGGTCAAAGAGGTTGCTGCCTGTGTATTCCTCTAGGATTTTGATGGTTTCCTGTCTCATATTTAGGTCTTCATACATTTTAAATTTATTTTTGTGTATGGTGTGAGAAAGTGGTCCAGTTTCATTGTTCTGCATGCTACAGAACAGTTTTCCCAACAGCATTTGTGATGTGGCTTTTAAAAAATTTCTCCTGATTATAACTGATGGTTACTTCTGTTGTGATGACCTCATTCAGAGCTTGGAGCACTTAAGTAGACAGTCAAAATAGTAGGCATCTCTCTCTCCTCTGCTGGGTGATTATTACCACAGCCTTTTGGAGCACATAATGGCTGAAGGGTTTCATATTAGCTATACCTTGTTGATAAACAGCCTAGGGAATTCATGGTGTCCATGCACAGGAGAAACAATCTTCCTCTGTCTAGAATCGTATGAAAAGGTCAGAACATTATTTTATGGCTGGCTGGGCATTAATATCTTTTAAGCATTAAAGTATTCCTCCAGGCATATTTTCAAAATTTGTAAACCACTAAATTTCTAAACAAAATTATTTGAAATTCTACTTTCATCTGTTTTGACCATTGCATACCTTCTTCCCTAACTCCTTTTGGAAAATTTATTGTATTTCTCAGTGACATATAATTGGGAAATGTATTAATAGTGTTAGATAAATTCCAATGTGAAAAAAATTAGGTGTGTCATCCCTAGAAAGATAATCACTTCTCCTTGTTGGGATTGAAAATCAATTTCATATTGTTAAGTCAGAAATACTTAGTATGTGGTTTTGTATTTTGCTGGACTGCAGTATAATATATATCAGTTGCAGTCTTGTGCAGCAATATCTCCAGTGTTTTTCTTAAATTGTTATAGCCAAGGAAAACAGTATCATTAGAAAATTATGCTTTAGATCAAAAAGGTCAGGTGGCAATAAGTACACTTGAAGGGTTTTAAGCAGTGGAGAACCACACAGGAGTTTATATCCCAAACTCTGGATGGTTTACAGAAGGGAATGGGATTGCATGGCTTTAGGGGTATCTTAGATAGTACAGAAATCCAACACCTTATTCTTCTGCACGCCAAACCTCTACTTAGACTCAATTGTAACCCTACCACTTACAATTAGTATATTATTTTCTTAATGTGCTATTTGACACATGCAAACTATATTTTTTAATTGACGTACAATTGCCATACAACACTATATTAGTTTCATATATACAACATAGTGATTTGAATACATTACAAGATGATCACCACAACAAGTCTAGTTACCATCAGTCACCATACAAAATTACTACAATATTACTGACTATATTTCCCTTGCTGTGCATCATATCACCATGACTATTTTATAACTGGAAGTTTATACTTCTCAATCCCCTTCATCGATTTTGCACTTATGCCCAAGCCTGGCAACCAGCAATCTGCTCTTTGTAACTACAAAGCTGGGTTTTGTTTTGTTTATTTGTTCTGTTTTTTAGATTCTACATATAAGTGAAATCATGAGGTATTTGTCTTTCTTTGTCTGACTTACTTCAATTAGCAAAATACCCTCAAGGTCTATCCATGCTGTCACAAAAGGCAATATTCCATTCTTTTTATGGCTGAGTAGCATTCCACTGTGTGTGTATGTGTGCATGTGTGTATATACATATCATCATTTTCTTATCCATCCATTGATGGATTCATTGATGGATCAAATTTTTTCCATACCTTGGGTATTGTGCATAATGCTGCATGAATACAGGGTACGTGTATCTTTTCAAATCAGTGTTTTCATTTTTTCCCACAGATACCCAGTAGTGGAATTGCTGGATCATATGGTAATTCTATTTTTAATTTTTGAAGAATCTCCATACTGTTTTCCAAGGATGGCTGCACCAATTTACATTCTCACCAACAATACATGAGGGTTCCCTCTTCTTCACATCCTCTCCAACATTTGTTATTCTTTGTCTTTTTGATAATATGCATTCTGACATGTATAAGGTAATATTTCATTATTGTTCTTATTTGCATTTCCCTAATGATTAATGATGTTTAGAACCTTTTCATGTGTCTGTTTTCCATCTATATGTCTTTTTCAGAAAAAAAAAAAAGTCTATTCAGGCCTTTTGCTCAGTTTTAAATTCAATTATTTGGTTTTATTTGTTTGGTTTTATTGTTAAATTGTATGAGTTCTTTGTGTATTTTCAATATTAACCCCTTATCAGACAGTTTGAAAATATCTTCTCCCATTTCAGTAGTTGCCTTTTCATTTTGTTGATGGTTTCTTTTGCTGTGGAGAAGATTTAAGTTTGATACAGTCCCATTTGTTTGTTTTGCTTTTGTTTCCATTGTCTGTGGTGTCAGATCCAAAAGTAAACCCTAAGATTGTATCAAGGAGCTTACTATCTGTTTTGTCCTAGAAGTCTTATAATTTCAGGTCTTACATTCAAGTCTTTAACCCATTTTAAATGAATTTCTGTATATGGTATAAGAGAGTGGTCCAGTTTCATTCTTTTGCATGTAAAGGTCCTGTTTTCCCTGAAATATTTATTGAAGAGACTGTCCTTTCTTAATTATTCTTGCATCTTTTCTCATTAATTAATTGATCATGTGTGTTAAGTTTATATCTGGACTCTCTATTCTATCCCATTGATCTATGTTTCAATTTTTATGCCAATGCCATACTGTTTTGATTATTACAGCTTTGTAGTACACTTTGAAATCAGGTTGTTTACTAATTCTGGTTTTGTACACTCTCAAGATTATTTTAGGTATTCAGGGTCTTCTGTGTTTCATACAAATTTTGGATTGGTTTCAGTTCTGTGAAAAATGCCATTGGAAGGTTGATGATTGTTGCACTGAACCTGCAGATTGCTTTGGGTAGTATGGACATGTTAACAGTATTAATTCTACTAATCTATGAACGTGAAATATATTTCATTTGTGTCTTCTTAAAATTTTTTCATCAATGTCTTATAGTTTTTAATGTACAAGTCTTTCACCTCCTCATTTATTTCTAGGTATTTTATTAAATATGATGCAATTGTAAATAGGATTATTTTCTTGATTTCTTTCTGTTACTTAGTTGTGGCTAGATATGCAACATTTTTGTGTATTAACTTTGTATCCTCCAACTTTACTGAATTCATTTGTTATTTCTAACAGTTTTTTGGTGGAGTCTGTAGGACTTTCTATATCAAGTCATCTGCAAATGGTAACAGTTTTATTTCTTCCTTTCCAATATGGATGCCTTTTATTCCTATTTCTTGCCAAATTGCTATAGGTAGGACTACCAATACTATGTTGAATAAAAGTTGGGATAGTGGAAATTCTTGTCTTATTCTTGATCTTAGAGGATAGCTTTGACTTTTCACCACCGAGTATGATATAACTATGGGTATGCCATATATAGCCTTTATTAAGTTGAAGTATGTTCCCTCTATACCCACTTTGTTGACATTTTTAATAATAAATGAATATTTGTCAAATGTTGTTTCTGCATCTATTGAGATAATAGTATGACTTTTACCTTTCATTTTATTAATGTGGTATATCATGTTGATTAATCTGTGGATCTTGAACCATTGTTACATGCTTAGAATAAATACCACTTAATCTTAATGCATGATCCTTATAGTGTATCGTTGAATTTGGTTTACTAGCATCTTGGTAATTTTACATCTAAGTTGAACAGGGATAATAGCCAGAAATTTTCTTCCTTGTAGAGTACTTGTTTGATTTGAGTATCATGGTAATGCTTACTGTGTAAAAGGGGCTTGGAAGTATTCCCTCCTCTTCAAGTTTCTGTAACAGGTTGGGAAGGATAGTTATTAAATCTTTGAATATTTGAGAGAACTCGCCAGTAAAGCCATCTGGCCCTGGGCTTTTGTTTTGGTGAAGGTTTTTGATTAAAGATTCAATCCTTGCCAGTAATCAGTCTATTAAAAAATTTTCTATTTCTTAATGATAATATGTTGGAAGATTCTAACTCTCTAGGAATTTATAAATTTCATGTAGATTGTTCTACTTGATGGCATACAATTCAGAGTAGCCTCCTCTGATCATTTGTGTTTCTGTGGTAGAAGACATAACTTCTCTTTTATTTCTGATTTTATTCATTTGAACCCTTTTTTTCTTGGTTAGTCTATATACACGTTTTTAAACTTTATCTTTTCAAAGAAGCAGCTCTTAGTTTCATTGATTTTTTTATAGTCCTTTAGCCTCTACTTCATTCATTTCCATTCTGATCTTTATTATTTCTTTCCTTCTACTAAATTTGGGCTTCATATGTTCTTCTTTCACTAGTTCCTTAAGTGTAAAGTTAAATTGTTTATGTTTTTTGAGAGCCACTTTTGCTGCATCCTATAAATTTGGTATGTAATATTTCAAATTCTATTTATTTCTAATAATTTTTTCACTTGATTTCTTCTATGACCTAGTCATTTTTCAGTAATATGTTGTTTAATCTCTACATATTTATAGTTTTTCCAGTTTTCTCCTTGTAACTGGATTCAATATCATACCATTGTGGTCAGAAAAGATGTTTGATACTATTTCAATTTTCTTGAATTTACTGACTTATTTTGTGCCTAATGTGTGATCTATCCTGGAGAATGTTCCAGGTGCACTTGGAAGAATTTGTATTCTGTTGCTTTGGATGGGATGTTTTGTATGTATCTATTAAGTTCATCTGGTCTAACGTGTCACTGAAGGCTGGTGGTTATTTATTGATTTTCTATCTGGATGATCTATCCATTGATGTATATGGAGTGTTAAAGTCCCTTCTTATTGTATTGCTGTCAACTTTTCCTTTTAGGTCTATTAATATTTGTTTTATATTTTTGTGCTTCTATATTGGGTCTAAATATATTTATAATCTTTCTAGACTGACTCCTTTATAATTAGATAGTACCCCACTATGTCTTTTATTGCAGTCTTTGTTTTACAGTCTATTTTGTCTGATTTTTTTTAATATCTGAACCAGTTTTCTTTTAACTTCCATTTACATAGAATATCTTTTTCCATCTCTTCACTTTAAGACTATGTTTGTTCTGATTTCTGAAGTGAGTCTCTTATAGCCAGTATATAAATGTATCTGTATTTTTACACATTCAGCCACTCTATGTCTTTTGAGCAGACAATTTAGTCCATTTACATTAAAATTAATTATTGATAAGTATGTACTTATTGCCAGTTTGTTAATTATTTTCTGTCATTGTATTGTATTGTATTGTATTATTCCTCTTTGTAACTTTTGTCTCTTTCTTCCATTTTGATTTGATGAGTTTATCTTTAGAATTATTATATAAATTATAGATATATATATTACATATATATGGCAATCTCTTTTAAATCTATAGAAACGTTAAACACATGACCAAACTCTACATTTTAGTCCCCAAACCCACCAATTATTTATGTTTTTGGTAGTACATTTTACAGCTTTTTATTTTATGTAGCTCTTAACTAATTATTGTAATTTTAGTTTAGTTTATTATGTTTGGCTTTTAACCTTCATAGGAACTATTTTATAAGGTTCAATCCACTACCTTTACTGCGTATTAACCTTTTCCAGTGAGAATTTTACTTTCGTATGTTTTCTTATTATTTAGTGCCATTTTTTTCCAGCTAAAAGAAGCCTTTTTAACATTTCTTGTAAAGCTGCTGTAGGAGTGATATACTCATTTAGCTTTTACTTTTCTGGAAAACGCTTTCTTCTTCAATTTTGAATGATAACCTTGCAAAGTAGAGTATTCTTGATTGGAAGTTGTATTGTTGTGGTTGTCCTTTCAGCACTTTGAAAATGTCATCCCATTTCCCACCTGGCCTGCAAAGTTTCTACTGGGAAATCTGCTGATCACCTTATAGGTTTCCCTTTTATATAACAATGTGTTCCCTTGCTTCTTTTAAGATTCTTTAACTTTTGACATTTTATTTTTAATGTGTCTTGGCAGAGATCTCTGGTATTATCTTATTTGGAATTCTTAAATTATCTTCCATTGGATATATATACCACATCTTTATCCATTCATCAGTCAATGGACATCTGGGCTCTTTCCATACTTTGGCTATTGTCAATAGTACTGCAATAAACATTGCAATGCATGTGCCCCTTCAAATCATCATTTTTGTAACCTTTGGATAAATACTTAGTAGTGCTATTTCTGGGCCATAGGGTAGTTCTATTTTTAAATTTTTGAGGAAGCTCTGTTCTGTTTTTCAGAGTACCTGCAACAGTTTGCATTCTCCACCAGCAGTGCAAAAGGGTCTCCCTTCCTCTGCATCCTCACCAACTTCTGTTGTTTCTTAACTTGTTAATGTTAATAGACATTCTGACAGGTGTGAGGTGGTATCTCATTGTGGCTTTGATTTTTATTTTCCTGATGATGAGTGGTGTTCATCATTTTTCATGTATCTATTAGCCTGTCTTCTTTGGAAAAGTGTCTGTTCATATCTTTTGCCCGTTTCTTCACTGGGTTATTTGTTTTTGGTGTTGAGTTTGATAAGTTCTTTATAGATTTTGGATACTAACCCTTTATCAGATATGTCATTTGCAAATATCTTCTCCCACTCCATCACTGCCTTTTAGTTTGGTTGATTGTTTTCTTCAATGTGCGGAAGTGTTTTATCTTGATGAGGTCCCAATAGTTCATTTTTGCTTTTGTTTTCCTTGCTCCAGAGATATGTCTATTAAGATATTGCTATGGCCAAGGTCAAAGAGGTTGTTGTTTTCTCCTCTAGGATTTTGAAGTTTTCCTGTCTTAGATTAGGTATTTCATCCATTCTGAGTTTATTTTTGTGTATGGTGTAAGAAAGCGGTCCAGATTCATTCTTCTATATGTCACTGTCCAGTTTTCCTAGCATCATGTGAAGAGACTTTTTTCCACTGGATATTCTTTCCAGCTTTGTCAAAGATTAGTTAGTTGACCAGTATCTTACTATCTTGATGATTATAGCTTGGCAATACAGTTTGAAGTCCATAATTGTGATGCCTCCTGCTTTACTTTTCTTTTTTAATATTATTTTGGCTACTCGTTGTCTTTACTGATTAAGGCAGCAGCGTTTAAAGTATGCAAAATATATACAGCCCTGTGGAGTTGCAATTGTAATCACTGCTTGCCTCCAGACCAGGAGATTCAGCAGTGTCCCATGGGCAGCAGTTGTAAAAATTAAGGTTCCAGACAAGTGTGGAAGTTCCTTTCTGGGAGGTTTTGTTGAGCTGTAGTGAGGCCAAAGAGGGTACATTAAAGTACTGTGTCCATGCTTATATTCCCTGGAATGCCTTTTTTTGCCCCAAGATGTGTGGAAAACTCGAAGCCTGTCCCTCAGGTGTAGCTCCAGACAGAGTAAATAGGCCTTTTTCACAGGAGGATGGGTTGTGTTTCAGTCTTCTGTCTGTGCAGAGCCATTGGCATGGTGGTCTGCTGAGAAATGCTTTCACTATTGTTACATTTCCATGGAGTTCAGAAACACTCATCCCTTGGCCATCAGGGTCTTACCATCAAAAGATGCTCACTGTGAATTGTGCCCAATGGCTTAAGAAAGGTAGCTGGAGACTGTAGGGGCAGTACATGCTCACAGCTTTAGAAAAGCAGAGGGAAATGGTCTTGGTTGCATATACCCATGGGCTTCAGCAATGCAATGGAAAAACATCTGTGTACGTGCGCGAGCTTAAGCCTAAGCTAAAACCAGGGGAATACCATGGCCATTGGTGCTTGGTATCTCTAGCCAGGGAGAGCGAGAGTGTTGTGACTTCCTGTACACATTTACTTAGCAAGGAAGTGAAACAACTTCACCACCATTCATGCTCACCTGCCCTGGCAAGGGAGCATGGGAATGCTGCAACTGCACCTGTTCTCCAGCTTCAGTAAGGCAGCAAAAGAGTGCTGCCACCACTCACCACTGCCTATCTTAGTAAGTTGGTGGGTGGATGCCATCTCAGCTTGTCCAGCTGTGCTAGCCAGGTAGGTGGAGAGTACAATGGTATCCACCAGCACCTTTCTCTCTGGGGAGAGTTTCAACTGTCACTTCCCCCTGCAGCAGATGCTTTTAGATTAGCAAATGACACTCCTTCACAGACAGTCTAGGCTCTTTTAAAACTGCTATTTTTTCTCTATGTCTTGAGTCAAGTGAGACTGCATGTGAGTCTTTTAAAAGGATCCTATATTGGGGCGCCTGGGTGGGTCAATCCGTTAAGTGGCTGACTTCAGTTCAGGTCATGATCCCATGGCTCCTGAGTTGGAGCCCCACACCAGGCTCTCCACTGTCAGCACAGAACTACCTCTCTATCTACCCCTCCCCCACACACTCTCTCTCTCTCTCAAAAATAAACATTTAAAAAATAAAAATAAAAAATAAAATAAAAGGATCCTGTAGCACTTGGGACCACTTGGATGTTGGCCCTATTGGTTTTCTAAGCCAGATCATTTAGGAGTTTGACTTTCCTGTCTAAATCCCAAGGATTAGAATGTCTAATGTGGGGCATCAACCCTCTGCTCCCCTAAGAGTAGTGTCAGACTAATAAGATCTCTCCCTTATTGTGTGTTGCCACAACAGGGGTGGGGTTTTTGGTGAGACCATGTTTCTTCCTCTCCTGTCTCAATGTAGTCTTTTTGTTCTTTGCTCTGGAGAGGCAGTTCATCTAGTTTTCAGATCTTTTACAGAGGGCAATTATCCATATTTAGCTTAGATTTGGTATGCCTATGGGAGGAGGTTGTTCAGGATCTTCCTATGCCTCCATCTAAAACCCTCACTCAGATAGAGTTCTCTATGTGGCAAAAAGCAAAGGAGTCTGTGACTGTGACTACAAGCTGAAAATCTGAAAACACAAATGAACACCACATTAAAAATATATTATTTCATACTCACATGTGTAAAGAAAAATTCCCTCAGTCACTTTGCCTAGGTATTCAGTGTCATTATTTTGTACAAAGGAAGAAAGGGAAGGGACGAGATCAGCTACTATTTACCTGCCATAGATCATAGAACACACACATAGAAAAAGTCTAGAACTGCACGTGTGCTTGCCTAGCGCACTACAATATTACATCAGCAGCAGCAGCAGCAGCAGCACTACCACTACTACTCCCAAAGGTTTTCTTTTAGTTAATGCTTATTCACAAAGAGATAGATGGTGCTTATAGACATGGCCACTATTGTATATTTGGCCAAAACCTAAAAAGTGACTTTTCTTACAGAATGACACAAGCTAATTAAAAATGGTAATATTTGACCTCCTCTGCACATTATGAGACAAAAAAGTAACTCAGAACCAAAATAAAACACAATAGAATAAAGCAAAACAAATAACAAACACTCCTGCAATAAAAATACTGTGGCAAAACAAAGAATAGACTAAATATAAACCTACTATAAAAATTAGATTTAAATGGATAGTAGACAGAAAATTATGTAGCTGTAGCTGAGTAGGTACAAACATGGAGTTAGAGTTATATGTGTCTATATATCCATGTAAAATATATTTTATCTCATGTCTCCCAAAGGAGTTTTTAAAGAATATATCATGAGGTTACATTCCTAGTTCAATGAAAAATATATAAAGAACATGATTTCCATATAATTTTTTACCCAAATTATAATACTTCTATGTTATTTACAGACATTGAAAAAAGACCACATAACATTAAGTGAAGTGATTCTATTTTCCTTTAGTGACATCAGGCAATAAGCTCTTTGAGACTTGGGTTTAGCAACAATACAGTAAGTGTATGTTAGGGGGAGTGGATTGATGAGTTTTGTGAATACTGAAAGAATGGAAAATTATATTCATTGAAGAATATGCATTCATTCAATATATAGTGACCAATAAAAATTATTAAGCAATTATTATAAACAAAGTTTTTCTCATTCACTGTGATACATCCGTAATAAAAAGAAACCTACTCTTGTCTTCATGGAGCCTACATCCTTACAGAAAACAGCATAGTAATGTCCGGCTCTTAATTTCTGAAGCTGACTATATGGTTTTTTTTAACAGATTTATCCTATTAGTCTGCCCTCATATTTTTATTTGGTACATAGGAAATGACAAAAAATATAGGGGGAAAAAATAAGGGGAAAAGAGCAAACTTTCTTTGGATTCATTTCAATGTTTATATCCTTTAAACTTATATAACTTGATCTTTCTTTTATAAATATGAAAAAAAAACTTGGGTCTGTGATACTGAAATATATATAACATCTATAAATACTCATAATACCATTTCTTCCTTCTAGAGTCTAACTGCTGTGATCCCTGTAATATAATGAATTATATAATTAAAACCTGTTAGGTGAGGAGGAAATAAATAGTAGTTATACAAAATTAAGTTTTTTACTTGAACCTAAGTAAACCAGGTAGATTCTAGGTGACAATAAAAAAGAATATTTTTAGGCCAGCCAAATGTAAAAATAAGAAAAATTTCTTAATCCATATTTTCCTGAAACGTATAAGATACCATATAAAAAAAATTAAAAACTTTTTTAAAAAAAAAGGGGGTGCCTGGGTGGCTCAGTCAGTTTTGCATCTGACTTTCACTCAGGTCATGATCTCACAGCTCTTGGGTTCAAGCCCCACATCCGGCTCTGTGCTGACAGCCCAGAGCCTGGATCGTGCTTACGATTCTGTGTCTCTGTCTCTCTCTCCCCCTCCCTCACTCATGTTCTGTCTCTCTCTCTCTCTCAAAAAATAAACATTAATTTTTTTTCTTAAGTTATCATGAATCTACACAATCTATGTTGATTTTCCACAAACGGGTTTCTTATAACTGTGAACAGAATAACTAGGATTGGTAGTTGTTTGATCTCAAAGAATATCTTACAGGCTTGTCTAACACATTATTGAATAAAGAAACCTCTTAGTCATAAGAAGTAATGGGATCAAGTTTAACAGAAAAAAAGCATTGTATACTAGAGGAAAAATACTAGAAATGTTTTACTGAAGCAAGCACAAATTGCAAAGATTTTACTAGTGACACATTTTAGAAATATCAGTGTTTCTACAGTAGTAGCAGTAGGATTAGAAGAGCAATAATACTTTGCATCAAGATGGCACAGTAGGAAGACTCTAAGCTCACCTGTCCCATGTTAACAGCTAGATTTCATACACATCCAAGTCAACAAACTGGAGAGTGATCCAAAGACTGGCAGAAGAAACTCCACAACTAAATACAGAAAAGAAGCTGCATCTGAAAACTCAGGAAGGTCAGAAAGCTGGAGGGAGACTGCATGCAGGAGGGAGGAGGTTGTGTGCAAAGAAGGCAGAGAACTAGGGAGTTCACGTGGGGAAGACTAATCCCGAGTATTTTGGGCTTCAAAAATAAGAGGGGTTGAATTCTGTGAGTGAGTTTGTAAAAACAGTGGGACTTAGAGCCTGGAGCTTTAAAATTCAGCTGAATCAGCACTGGGCCACCTGGGAGAGCAAGTGCGAGCTGGGTCACCACCCTTAGAGAGACAGTGTCCTGCCCAGAGAGGCAATATAAAAAATGCCAGGGGTGAATGGGAGACAGATCTGTTCATACTGACTTTGGACTGTGTTGGGGAACTTCTCTGAAAACAAGGGAGCTGGCAGTTACCATTTTCCTCTCCTGCCCCCCACATAAACACAGAACCACTTGTGGGTATCAGGGCCATACAGACGCTACTTAAACTGTTAGCAGTGTGCCATGCCCACGAGTTCTCTTGAGGACTCGTCCACACCAAGCATGCTAGTCTTGGCCCTAGGTTCAGGGTAAATTTTGTTAAAGACTTGTGCATGCACTGCCCAGCTGCTGGGCGCACAGCTGCTATCATGTGCCACACCCAGCTCCACACCGCACCCAGCTGCTGCACCCAGCAGCTTAACTCCAGCCATTGCCTCACATTGCACCCTGTCTCAGGCTCCTGGCTACTCCAGTGCACAGCCCTCAGCCACCACAGCATTTCAGAAGATAGAGGATAGGACTCCGTGGCCCAGCACAAATTTTCCTAACACTTCTGCCCTGCTCTAAAGTTCCCTTGCCAGCATGCCTCCTCAGAGCTGGCCTACCTGTGCCTCACTAACACCACAGAGAGTGAGCATAGCCCCACAACAGGCAAAGAGTCAGTACAGACGATTGCAATGAAAGGAAAAGTGACTCAGATACAATAGTAGGGCATAAGCAACACACATAGGATACTTTCCTAAAGTGCCAAGTTCTGGTGAACAGGGGACACTGCACTGCAGGACGCTCCAGGACCGACCTCTTCTTCATAAAGTCACTGCTTTCAAGAGCAGAAGACATAGCTGACTTTATTAACACATAGAAACATACACAGAGAGATAGACAAAATGAGACAGAAATTTATCCCCAATTGAAGAACAGGACAAGGCCATGGCCAGAGATTTAAGTGAAATAGATTTAAGTAACATGCCTGGTAGACAATTTAAAGCAATGATCATCAGGATACTCACTGGACTTGAGAAAAGCATGGAAGAGATGAGTGAGACCCTTAACACAGAGATAAAGAATAACATAACAGAGACAAAGAGCTCAACAAACAAAATGAAAAACATGCTTCATGTACTGAACAGTATGGAGGCAGCAGAAGAACAAATTAGTGACCTGGAAGATTGAGTAATGGAAAGTAATCAAGCTGAACAAAAGACAGAAAAAAGAATTATGGAAAACAAGAAGTACCAATAATATACAATAATTAAGTTGAGTACCCTTCGATTCACATTTGAATGTAGACACTCAAAAATATTCACCAACTCAAACAGACAGAAAGTGTTGTTTGGATTGGACAAGCCAGCTGGAAACTTATAAAGCAGAGTTTCACAGAGGAGGGACCAATGAAGAGAAATATGTTCATAAAGATGCATGTAGGTCCTACTGCAGCTTCAGCCAAATACCAATTTGCACATTTATAGCATGAAAGTCAGTTCTCAAAAATCTCATGGAGCTGGTAGTCATGTAAACTCACACAAGTTAAGTAGAGATATTATCAAAATCATGGTTAAGTATCTTAAGTGCCCCCAAAGTTCTGTATCTTAGGAGTGTGGCCAAACTAGTCCTAGATTAAATGATGCTCTAGACATGCTCTATTTAAACCTAACAACAGACTTCAAAATGAGTAAACTGATCTTAATTAAGTCCACTGCTTGCCAGAACAAAATGTAAGACCATTTAACAGCATTAAAAAAAATCCAACATTTAATAATGTAAAATTTATAAATCTGCCATCTAATAAAAATTATCATATATGCAGGGCACCTGGGTAGCTCAGTCGGTTAAGTACCAACTTTGGCTCAGGTCATGATCTCACGGTTTGTGGGTTTGAGTCCCACATTGGGCTCTGCGCTGACGGCTCAGAGCCTGGAGCCTGCTTCGGATTCTGTGTCTCCCTCTCTCTCTGCTCCTTACCCACTCATACTCTGTCTTTCTCTGTCTCTCAAAAATAAATAAACATTAAAAACAAAAAAAATATATCATATATTCAAAGAAGGGACATTTAACACAACAAAGAAATTACAGCAATAAAAATCAATGAATACATGACTGAGAGAATAGAATGAGCAGACAAAGACATTAACTCTACTGTTCCACAAATGATCAATATGTGCACAAATGATCAAAATGTGCATAATGAGGGGGAAAAGGATATAAAAAATAACATAAATCAAACATTTGGACATGAAAAAAATAATGCCTGAAATAAAAATTTCACTAGGGTGTGTTAACAGAATATTAGATAGTACAGAACCAAATATGAGTAAAATCAAAGATGAAGGAACAGAAACTACTAAAAATTAAGAACACCCAGAAAAATGAAAAATATAAGCAGCACATCAGTAACATGTTTAAAATATTAAGAAATCTAACACAAATATACCCAGAGTTCCAGATATGGAATAGACACATGCACAATTCTTATTTTTTTCATTTGATAAAAATTTCAAACGTATACCTCAAGACCCTCAAAAACCAGAAGCAAATTCAACTTAGGAAAATAATACCAATTCTCCATAACTGAGTTGTTTACCATCAAACAGAGGAAAAAAGTTTTACTATATACAGTGGATAAAAATGTATTATCACAAAGTATTTATTTATTTATTTATTTATTTATTTATTTATTTATTTATTTATGTGTTTATTTATTTACTTAGAGAAAAAGAGAGCGCACATGCAAGACTGTGCACAAGCTGGGTAGGGGCAGAGAGATAGAGAATCCCAAGCAGGCTCTGTGCTGTCAGTGCAGAGCTGGATGTGAGGCTCAAACTCACAAACCATGAGATCATGGCCTGAACCAAAATCAAGAGTCAGACGCTTAACAAACTGAGCCCCACAAGTACCCATATTGTAAATTTTTTTTTTATCAGGAACTATGTAAGTCAAAAGATAACATTATCAAAAAATATTGTGGAGAGAACAACCACCAATAAAATTTGAATGTGAAGCTCTATACATTCAATAAAAATATCTTTTAAAGATGCAGGTAAACGGCTTCTAATTTCTGCATGGTGTATTTAAAACTGGAAAGAACATTGTTTCCACCCTTATAGAAACAAACAAAACAGTTGAAGTGCAAAATTTACCATATTTTTTGAACTCATTAAAGACCTGAGTTGGAAAGGCAAAAACTAACCTGAAATCTATGAAATCTGAAAACTGTGAGAGCAGTATAAACCTGAAAGGAGGGAATAGACATGATAATATGCTTATCTGTGCAGAAACAGCTTGACACTAATGAGAATTGTTAAATAACTGAAAATTGTTAAAGAACTGGTAAAGGCCAAATATGGTCTAGCAGAATATAGAATCCATGGGTGATGTAAATGCACTTACATGCATGCTCTTCCCCATAGACTTCACAGGAGCTCAAACAAACAAACAAACAAACAAACAAAAAACAAAAAATAACTGATGACAAACTTGGGAAAGCTTTCCTTGTAGCAAGCCAAGGTAAGAATAGCAGCTGCTGCAGGGAACATGTGAAATGATTCCCTATATCCTACCTCCCATAGAGAACAAAAGACTTAAGTTATAAGGGAAGGGCAATACACAATGTCACTTTTATGACAGTGAAAGGAAACATACACAAAATTCCCAGCCCTGGGGAAAGGGCAGGGATGCATATGCACCCAGAACTATAGCTACAGGAGGAATAGGAATAGTGAGAAATCCACATTCTCAAGACTTAGAGAAAGAGTGGTTGCATAAGACTGAGGCATAATAAGAGTAATTGAGAAGATACTTTACCCCATAATGCAACAACTAACTACCAGGCTAACAAAAATAAAAAACAATTAGCAGTGAAATACTGGAGAGAGATCTTCTCTGAGACACAGCAGAAAGGGAAGGCCTACATACAGCTAAATGTGAAACAGTAATCAAAAGAAAACCTCTGACAAATATATCCCCACTCTAAATGCTAGACATCACTAAAGCAATTTAAAGCCTGAGGGCCACTAAGGATAACAAAAGTAGCAATACTATCCAAACAACTCACCTTTACTTCTGGACAAATTAACCTCAAAACTCACATGAAATGTCCAGAAGTAGGAAAAATATGAAGGTGTGTTTATTTTCTTTTTTTTCTTTTTTTTTATTATTTATTTATTTTTATTTTTTAATATATGAAATTTACTGTCAAATTGGTTTCCATACAACACCCAGTGCTCATCCCAAAAGGTGCCCTCCTCAATACCCATCACCCACCTTCCCCTCCCTCCCACCCCCCATCAACCCTCAGTTTGTTCTCAGTTTTTAAGAGTCTCTTATGCTTTGGCTCTCTCCCACTCTAACCTCTTTTTTTTTTTTTTCCTTCCCCTCCCCCATGGGTTTCTGTTACGTTTCTCAGGATCCACATAAGAATGAAACCATATGGTATCTGTCTTTCTCTGTATGGCTTATTTCACTTAGCATCAGACTCTCCAGTTCCACCCACGTTGCTACAAAGGGCCATATTTCATTTTTTCTCATTGCCACGTAGTATTCCATTGTGTATATAAACCACAATTTCTTTATCCATTCATCAGTTGATGGACATTTAGGCTCTTTCCATAATTTGGCTATTGTTGAGAGTGCTGCTATAAACATTGGGGTACAAGTGCCCCTATGCATCAGCACTCCTGTATCCCTTGGATAAATTCCTAGCAGTGCTATTGCTGGGTCATAGGGTAGGTCTATTTTTAATTTTCTGAGGAACCTCCACACTGCTTTCCAGAGCGGCTGCACCAATTTGCATTCCCACCAACAGTGCAAGAGGGTTCCTGTTTCTCCACATACTCTCCAGCATCTATAGTCTCCTGATTTGTTCATTTTGGCCACTCTGACTGGCGTGAGGTGATATCTGAGTGGGGTTTTGATTTGTATTTCCCTGATAAGGAGCGACATTGAACATCTTTTCATGTGCCTGTTGGCCATCCGGATGTCTTCTTTAGAGAAGTGTCTATTCATGTTTTCTGCCCATTTCTTCACTGGGTTATTTGTTTTTCGGGGGTGGAGTTTGATGAGCTCTTTATAGATTTTGGATACTAGCCCTTTGTCCGATATGTCATTTGCAAATATCTTTTCCCATTCAGTTGGTTGCCTTTTAGTTTTGTTGGTTGTTTCCTTTGCTGTGCAGAAGATTTTTATCTTCATAAGGTCCCAGTAATTCCCTTTTGCTTTTAATTCCCTTGCCTTTGGGGATGTGCCGAGTAAGAGATTGCTACAGCTGAGGTCAGAGAGGTCTTTTCCTGCTTTCTCCTCTAAGGTTTTGATGGTTTCCTGTCTCACATTCAGGTCCTTTATCCATTTTGAGTTTATTTTTGTGAATGGTGTGAGAAAGTGGTCTAGTTTCAACCTTCTGCATGTTGCTGTCCAGTTCTCCCAGCACCATTTGTTAAAGAGACTGTCTTTTTTCCATTGGATGTTCTTTCCTGCTTTGTCAAAGATGAGTTGGCCATACGTTTGTGGGTCTAGTTCTGGGGTTTCTATTCTATTCCATTGGTCTATGTGTCTGTTTTTATGCCAATACCATGCTGTCTTGATGATGACAGCTTTGTAGTAGAGGCTAAAGTCTGGGATTGTGATGCCTCCTGCTTTGGTCTTCTTCTTCAAAATTTTTGGCTATTCAGGGCCTTTTGTGGTTCCATATGAATTTTAGGATGGCTTGTTCTAGTTTTGAGAAGAATGCTGGTGCAATTTTGATTAGGATTGCATTGAATGTGTAGATAGCTTTGGGTAGTATTGACATTTTGACAATATTTATTCTTCAATCCATGAGCAGGGAATGTCTTTCCATTTCTTTATATCTTCTTCAATTACCTTCATAAGCTTTCTATAGTTTTCAGCATACAGATCTTTTACATCTTTGGTTAGATTTATTCCTAGGTATTTTATGCTTCTTGGTGCAATTGTGAATGGGATCAGTTTCTTTATTTGTCTTTCTGTTGCTTCATTGTTAGTGTATAAGAATGCAACTGATTTCTGTACATTGATTTTGTATCCTGCAACTTTGCTGAATTCATGTATCAGTTCTAGCAGACTTTTGGTGGAGTCTATCGGATTTTCCATGTATAATATCATGTCATCTGTAAAAAGCAAAAGCTTGACTTCATCTTTGCCAATTTTGATGCCTTTGATTTCCTTTTGTTGTCTGATTGCTGATGCTAGAACTTCCAGCACTATGTTAAACAACAGCGATGAGAGTGGGCATCCCTGTCGTGTTCCTGATCTCAGGGAAAAAGCTCTCAGTTTTTCCCCATTGAGGATGATGTTAGCTGTGGACTTTTCATAAATGGCTATTATGATCTTTAAGTATGTTCCTTCTATCCCGACTTTCTCAATGGTTTTTATTAAGAAAGGGTGCTGGATTTTGTCAAAGGCCTTTTCTGCATCGATTGACAGGATCATATGGTTCTTCTCTTTTTTTTTTGTTAATGTGATGTATCACGTTGATTGATTTGCGAATGTTGAACCAGCCCTGCATCCCAGGAATGAATCCCACTTGATCATGGTGAATAATTCTTTTTATATGCTGTTGAATTCGATTTGCTAGTGTCTTATTGAGAATTTTTGCATCCATATTCATCAGAGATATTGGCCTGTAGTTCTCTCTTTTTATTGGGTCTCTGTCTGGTTTAGGAATCAAAGTAATACTGGCTTCCTAGAATGAGTCTGGAAGTTTTCCTTCCCTTTCTATTTCTTGGAATAGCTTGAGAAGGATAGGTATTATCTCTGCTTTAAACGTCTGGTAGAACTCCCCTGGGAAGCCATCTGGTCCTGGACTCTTATTTCTTGGGAGATTTTTGATAACCGATTCAATTTCTTCGCTGGTTATGGGTCTGTTCAAGCTTTCTATTTCCTCCTGATTGAGTTTTGGAAGAGTGTGGGTGTTTAGGAATTTGTCCATTTCTTCCAGGTTGTCCAATTTGTTGGCATATAATTTTTCATAGTATTCCCTGATAATTGTTTGTATCTCTGAGGGATTGGTTGTAATAATTCCATTTTCATTCATGATTTTATCTATTTGGGTCATCTCCTTTTCTTTTTGAGAAGCCTGGCTAGAGGTTTGTCAATTTTGTTTATTTTTTCAAAAAACCAACTCTTGGTTTCGTTGATCTGCTCTACAGTTTTTTTAGATTCTATATTGTTTATTTCTGCTCTGATCTTTATTATTTCTCTTCTTCTGCTGGGTTTAGGCTGCCTTTGCTGTTCTGCTTCTATTTCCTTTAGGTGTGCTGTTAGATTTTGTATTTGGGATTTTTCTTGTTTCTTCAGATAGGCCTGGATTGCAATGTATTTTCCTCTCAGGACTGCCTTTGCTGCGTCCCAAAGCGTTTGGATTGTTGTATTTTCACTTTCGTTTGTTTCCATATATTTTTTAATTTCTTCTCTAATTGCCTGGTTGACCCACTCATTCGTTAGTAGGGTGTTCTTTAACCTCCATGCTTTTGGAGGTTTTCCAGACTTTTTCCTGTGGTTGATTTCAAGCTTCATAGCATTGTGGTCTGAAAGTATGCATGGTATAATTTCAATTCTTGTAAACTTATGAAGGGCTGTTTTGTGACCCAGTATATGATCTATCTTGGAGAATTCCAAGTGCACTTGAGAAGAAAGTATATTCTGTTGCTTTGGGATGCAGAGTTCTAAATATATCTGTCAAGTCCATCTGATCCAATGTATCATTCAGGGCCCTTGTTTCTTTATTGACTGTGTGTCTAGATGATCTATCCATTTCTGTAAGTGGGGTGTTAAAGTCCCCTGCAATGACCACATTCTTATCAATAAGGTTGCTTATGTTTATGAGTAATTGTTTTATATATCTGGGGGCTCGGGTATTTGGCGCATAGACATTTATAATAGTTAGCTCTTCCTGGTGGATAGACCCTGTGATTATTATATAATG